>NC_089507.1:107139562-107789562 GCF_036850995.1 Saccopteryx leptura
CCAGGGTTCTATTTCCAGGCAGGGCACACAGCCAGTGGCTCTGTTGGTTTAATCATTGGCCCTGGAAGCTGAGCATAGCTCAGTTGGTCTTGCATCAGCCTCAGGCAGTAAAAATAGTTTGGTCGATTAGAGCACCGTCCCCAGACAAGGATTGCCAGGTGGATCCTGGTTGGGGAACATGCGAGAGTCTGTCTTACCATCTCCCCTCCTCTCACTTAAATAAATAAGTAAATGAATAAATAAAAATAAAACAAACAATTATCAGATTTGAATGGAAAAACAAAAGTGCTCAAATAGCGAAAACAATCCTGAAGAAAAAAAAACAAAGACAGAAGTATCACACTCCCTGACTTCAAATTATACTACAAACTAACAATAATCAAAACACCTTAGCACTGGCTGGGTAGCTCAGTTAGTTAGAGCATTGTCCTGAAACAGGTACGCCACGTCTGTGGGTTTGATCCCTGGTCAGGGCACATACAAGAATCAACCAATGAATGCATAGTGGATAGAGCAAAAGGTTGCTGTTTCTCTCTGCCCCTCTCTCTCTCTCTCTCTCAAATCAATCAATAACATTTCCATGAGAAAAATTAAAAATAAAGTATTATTTCTTTTCAATATCTTAAAAATATTAAGCCATTGTTTTCTTGGATCTAATGTTGCTGTTATAAAGTATGATTTTGGGGTTTTTTGTAGGTAATTTCTAGAAACTTTTATAATTTTCTCTTTGTCTTTGACATTCTTAACTTTTACTATAGCATCTGGGGGTGAGGGATTTTTCTTTTAATTGACTTCTTAATATATACATTATGCTTGACACTTTATGAGGCACCTGTTCTGGTCAGGGATTCATCATTAAATTCCTTAAAAGAGTAGGCATTGTGATTAGATAGTCTCCCTCATGGCAGTTGATCAGCCCTGGGGATTTAGAGGAACAGAAGTACACTGCTGGCAATCCTTGTCTATTTCTGTAAACTCCTCATTCCTGTAAAGCTTTTGCTCTGCCCTAATATTACCCCAAAGGCCTTGGCACCAGAGACCTGGACCTAAAAACTGATTTCTGTAGTGAAGGATCTGTTAGATGTTGACCCAAGACTATGTAAGGAAGCAGCAAGAACAAAACCACAAAAGCTTTTCTCCAACCTGTCCTCTCACTGCACCTGCAGGGTCTTCCTCAAGCTTTCCCTTTTTCCTCCAATCCACTCTCCATCCTGATCCCCACCAGTACACAAAGAGTTCATCCACTCTCCCAGGAGATTCACACCATTTTTGTTGGTTTCTCAAGTCCATGCTTTCCTTTCACTTTCAATATAGTTTCTCTAAGATTGACTTCAAGAAAGAAAGCTAGCAACCTATCCTAATGTGCATCCTAATGGAAGCCAAAATCAGATACAGAAATTTTTTTAATGGCCTTGTGAAAATATTGGTACATTAAAGTGAAATTTTTAGACCTGAAAGAAAGGGAAGATGCCCTCATTAGAGCCTGGAGAGGAAGTTAAATTAAGCCAAATGGGACCTGATTGGACTACCTTATTCACACCCTTCAGAGACTGTAAGATATTCAAACCATCCTTGAGGAAAGACATGACCTAAAATAACATTTTGGAACTCCCCGAAGAGTTACTTCATCAGGCATTGCTTTGACTGGTTCTGATGATGAACAGTACTCAGGTAAGAAGAGAAGTTAATTAAATAAAGTTGCCTTTCCCATCACTCTTTAATACATCTCAAAAGCACTTTGCATATCATTTACACTAATGAAATAAGACTGTCCTGGGTGTGCTTTGTTTGTTTGTTTCCTGAAATCTGCATGGATTGTTCGTTGTCTAAATATGGACTTGTGTTAGGGATTTGCAGGGGTGTCATCGTTTAGACTGCTTTAACATGTAAAAGTGCAGGGTGAAACAGTCAAAGGACTATTTATGCCTGCATAGCTCAGTGCTGCTGAGTCAACATGACTTTGATTGAGCCCAAGGACCATTTAGGAATCACAGCCTCTGGGCATGCTCTCAGGACATTGCCCAAAGGGAACCATCTGGGAGTGCGATTTAACTGATGGATGTCAGAGATGAGAGTAAGGAGTTCGACAATCTCTTCCTGGAAAATTCAATGGGTCTGAGTTTGTGCTCTTACCTTTTGTAAAAAAAATAGTAGATATGTCTAACCTTTTATTATAAACATTAGAAAATCCCAAATCCAAACCATAAAAGGGCCATGCTGAAGAGTAAAATATGGGAAATATTAACAGAATACTACTGTTGGCAATCAAACAGTATTGATCCAAAAATAATACATCCACACACTACCTTTATTATCTGCTTCTCAGACTTCATTCCCTATAGCACCATCAACCCCTAGAGACAGCTTTGCCCATTAGTATTAATTAAATGTGAATGGTAACATGTAGAGAGATTTATAGCTGACTTGGCCTGAGAGCTGTGCTGTAGCTCAAGTGCATTGAGAGGGATGAATGACCCAGTCCACCAACGTGAATAATGATCTACTTCTCCAAATTGGCCAGAGCATTTTAAAAGGACTTTGGGGAACTTGCCAAGCAAGCCATTTCCATTCTTCCTCCTCACCCCAATTCTGACTACTGCTACCATTATAAAAGGACCATAGCTATATAAAGCAGTGTTTAAAATTAGGGGCCAGCTTTAAAAAGGGGGAAAAGAGAGAAGTAAAGACCTAGATTTAAAAAATATTATTTATGAATTTATTTGAGAGAGATGTGTTGTTACACTTATTTATGTGTTCATTGGTTAATTATTGTGTGTGCCCTGACTGGGGATTGAACCTGCAACCTCGACATGTTGGGACAATGCTCAAACCAACTGTGCTACCTGGTCAGGGCTCTTTAGAATTGTTTTTCTTTAAATAATAACATCACCTATTTTCGATTCAAAATGATTATAGACAACTTATAATTTCTCATCACACGGTTTAACAACTTATGTACCATATTTCCCCATGTATAAGAATATCTAATTTTGGGGCCTGAAATTTGAAAAAAAATGTTTTACATCAAGTTATTGAACTCAAGTTTCATTCATTATAAAATTCATACAACTTCTCATCACTGTCAAAACTCCCATCCATAAGCTTGTCCTCATCTGTGTTTGATGACAAATCACTATCTTTATATATTGCCTGGTCCTCAGTTCCATCTATGGCATTTGAAATGCCATACTTCTACAACCACTATATAAGACATACCCAGTTTTTAGACCCCAAATTTCTTGGGAAAAGGTGAGTCTTATACATGGGAAATAAGGTAACTGATTTCTGTGGTTTTGAACTTTCTCTAAGAAGGATCTGATTATTTTTAGGGAGTAAATAAGTACAATAAGCAGCATACAAAATTATTTCAGTTAACAACTTCTATAGGGTACACAGCTCATCCACCTTTATTAAATATGCCCAATCTCCAGAAAAATGACTCCATCAACCACTTAGGTGTCTGAGTCAGAAAACATGGTCTCATATTTAGTTCCTTCTTCTATAATACTACTTTTTTCTTTTTTAATTAAGTAAGAGGCAGGGAGGCAGAGACAGACTCCTGCATGTACCCTAACTGGGATCCACTGGGTAAGCCCCCTACCTGGTGATGCTCTGCCCATCTGGGGCTGCTGCTCTGTTGCTCAGCAACCAAGCTATTTTAGGGCCTTAGGCGAGACCATGGAGCCATCCTCAGTACCTGGGGCCAACTTGCTCAAACTGAGCCATGGCTGTGAGAAGAGAAGAAAGAGAGAGGGGGGGGGGGGAGAGGGGGATAAGCAGATAGTTGCTTCTCCTGGGTACCCTTACCAGTAATCGAACCCAGGACTTCCACATGCCAGGCCAACACTTTACCGCTGGGCCAACCAGCCAGGGCCTACTCCTTTCAATGAGTCGTCAAATCCTGATTATTCCATCTCACTGGTAATGATTCACAGAATAAGCATGGTAACACATTTGGTTTTGGTTCTTGTCTTTCTACAGACCTTGGAATTATTTTTACCGTGAAGTCAAATGCACAGTTAGAATACCATCATCAGTAGTGTTAAATGCTATAAACCAATGGATAAACCAGCATGGCCTTTAATTTTCAGATGTTATAAATTAAATATGTGCATAATGAAAGACTCAGATGAAATACTAAATGTTTAAAAACTAGTGATTCACATATTATATATATATTATAGTCTGCCTGCGAGGTACAGAATGAGAATGAGACCATTCCTATCTCTCTTCTCCTTTCAATATACCCTGTAAAGAACCAGCCATGAGAGATAGATTTATTCTCTCTTCTCCCTGACTTTGTACACTGTCTCATTGTCCTTACACTGTTTAAAACACCATGTGGTCTCCAACAGTCTCCATGGAGAATTTTTCATCAAAATCTACACAGATGTGCTCCTTCTTATTACTAAAATCAAAATCAAATGATTTGTTTCATTTGACTTGTGTGTGATAATAGCATTCAAATCCATAGTTGCATTATTTCTCCTTAGAAAATGATATGAGTAATAAGGATAACATCTCATGGATGATACAGATTTTATAACAGTTTCTGTTTTCCTTTTTATCTTTGGTTCCTGAATGCTCAGAGTCAAACTTGTACACCAATTTAGTAAACTCCAGGGACCTTATGCTTTGAATTGCTTAATAATATTTTCCAATTTGTCTCATCTTGCTAATGTAACTGTCTGTTCTCTACTTTCATTTTATATTGCTTTTAAACCATATAGAGATCTTTATAGAGTAAATAAGGATATAGACATACAAATAATTATTTCAGTTATAGAATATACTTCAAAAAGTCTGTCGTTTTTTAGGAAGCAATAATGAAGACAGAAGAGTAAGTTCTCTTCAGAAATTTATATCTGCCTGGCCTATGGCAGTGCAATAGATAAAGCGTCAACCTGGAATGCTGAGGTCACCAGTTCAAAACCATGGGTTTGCCTGGCCAAGGCATATATGAGAAACGAGAAGCAACTACAATGAGTTGATGCTACCTGCTCCCCCAACTTTCTCTCTCTCTCTCCTCTCTAAAAATCAATAAATAAAATCTAAGGAAGGAAGAAAAAAAGGAAGGAAGGAAGGAAGGAAGGAAGGAAGGAAGGAAGGGGGGAGGGAGGGGGAGGGAGAAAGGAAGGTAGGAAGGAAAAAGGGAGGGAGGGAAAGAAGGAAGGAAGGAAGAGGAAAGAGAGAGAGAGAGAGAGAGAGAGAAAGAAAGAAAGAAAGAAAGAAAGAAAGAAAGAAAGAAAGAAAGAAAGAAAGAAAGAAAGAAAGAAAGAGAAATATCTGAGGTAAAATAACATCATGCCTAATAATTATCCTCTAGTTATTTATCTCTAATCTCACCACACTCTGATCCATCTGTTGTCCTAAACTTAATTGTCTCCCTTAAACTCAGATCAGATTGTATTACTTTTCTACTCAGACACCATATATTGCACTATCCAAAAAATAAAGTTCAAATCCTTCTGTCTAGCCTTATTTTCCTGACTACCACCAATATATCCTGCACTAAAGCAAATCTGTACAATGTACATATTTCTGGACAAGCCCTGTCTTTCCTCCCCATTTTCAAGACCCTTCTCTCTCCCTTCTTTCCAAAGCATGAAAAAATTAACTCTTGTTGCCCTTCTTTCTGATATAACATACTTCCTGGTTATTCCTGGATTGATATTTTTTTTTGACAGGGAGAGAGTCAGAGAGAGGGACAGATAGGGGCAGACAGGCAGAAATGGAGAGAAATAAGAAGCATCAATTCTTCATTATGGCTCCTTAGTTGTTCATTGATTGCTTTCTCATATATGCCTTGACCAGGGGGCTAGAGCAGAGCAAGTGACCCCTTGCTCAAGCCAGCAATCTTGGGCTCAAGCCAGCGACCTACACTCAAGCTG
The DNA here is from genome assembly GCF_036850995.1 of Saccopteryx leptura. Taxonomy (NCBI): domain Eukaryota; kingdom Metazoa; phylum Chordata; class Mammalia; order Chiroptera; family Emballonuridae; genus Saccopteryx; species Saccopteryx leptura. Next base: position 107,145,454 of record NC_089507.1, read on the forward strand.
GAGAGCTCACATGCAAGCCAGATAAGCCCACAGTCAAGCCTGTGACCTCAGGGTTTCGAACCTGGGTCCTCCACGTCCCAGTCTGACATTCTATCCACTGCACCACTGCCTGGTCAGGCCTAGCTTAATTTTTAAATTAACAATGTGGCAGATGACATGATACTGTACAGAGGACCCTAAAGATTCTTCTAAAAAACTATTAAAAATGATAAATTCAGTAAAGTAACAGGATATAAAATAAATATCCAGAAATCAATTGCATTTTTATATACCAATAATGAACTATTAAGAAAGGGAAACTATGGGCTCTTGCCGGCTGGCTCAGTGGTAGAGCGTCAGCCTGGCGTGCAGGAGTCCTGGGTGCTATTCCCGGCCAGGGCACACAGGAGAAGCACCCATCTGCTTCTCCACCCCTCCCCCTCTCTTTCCTCTCTGTCTATCTCTTCCCCTCCCGCAGCCAAGGCTCCATTGGAGCAAAGTTGGCCCGGGTGCTGAGGAGGGCTCTGTGGCCTCTGCCTCAGGTGCTAGAATGGCTCTGGTTGCAACAGAACAATGCCTCAGATAGGCAGAGCATCGCCCCCTGGTGGGCATGCTGGGTGGATTCCGGTCAGGCGCATGTGGGAGTCTGTCTGACTGCCTCCCCGTTTCCAACTTCAGAAAAATACAAAAAAAAAAAAAAAGGAAAACTATGAAAACAATCCCATTTATAACTGCATCAACAAAAACAAAATATTTAAGAATAAAATTAACCAAGAATGCAAAAAACCTGTACTTGAAAAATTATAAGACACTGAAGAAAGAAATTGAATAAGATACAAATAAGTGGAAGCATATACTGTGTATACTGTGATTATGGATAGAAAGAATTAACATCATTAAAATGTCCAAACTACCCAAAGCAATCTATAGATTCAACACAATTCTAATCAAGATACCAATGGCATATTTCACAAAACTAGAACAAATATTCCAAAAATGTATATGGAACCACAAAAGACCCAGAATATCTGTAGCAATCTTGAAAAAGAAGAACAAAGTTGGAAGAATCACACTACCAGATATCAGACTATACTACAAGGCCTTGGTAATCAGAACAGCATGTTACTAGCATAAAAATAGACATATAGATCAATGGGACAGAATAGAGAACCTGGAAATAAACCCAGACCTTATAGTAAATTAATATTTCACAAAGCAGGCAAGAATATACATGGGTTGAAGACAGTCTATTCAATAAATTGTATTGAGAAAATTGGGCAAGTAAATGCAAAAAAAAAAAGAAGCTAGACACCATACACAAAAATAAACTCAAAATCAATTAAAGACTTAAATGTTAGACTCAAAACCATAAAAATTCTAGAATAAAACATAGCCAGTAATGTCTCAGAACTTTCTCATAGAAATATTTTTCTGATATATCTCCTTGGGCAAGGAAAACAGAAGAAAAAATAAACAAATAGGACTACATAAATCACAAAGCTTTTGCACAGCAAGGAAACAACAACAAAATGAAAAGACAACCCACTGAATGGGAGAACATATATAGCAATGATATATCTGATACAGGGTTAATAACCAAAGTTTATAAAAAAAATTATACAACTCAACACCAAAAAAACAAATAATCCAATTAAATGGGCAAATATTGCAATGGACTCTTCTCCAAAAAGGACATACAGGTGGCCAATGGACATATGAAAATATGCTCAATTGCACTAATCATCAGAGAAATGCAAATTAAAACACAATGAGATACCACCTTACACTTGTCAGAATGGCTATCATCAATAAATTAACAACAAATAAAACAAGTGTTGACGAGGATGTGGAGAAAAGGGAATCCTCATGCTGGTGGGAATGCAGACTGGTGCAGCCACTGTAGAAAACAGAATGGAGTTTCCTCAAAAAATTAAAAATGGAACGGCCTTATGACACAGCAGTTCCACTTTTAGAAATACATCCAAAGAAGTCCAAAACACTAATTCAGAAAAATATATGCTCCCCTATGTTTATTGAAGCATTGTTTACAATGGCCAAGATTTGGAAGCAGCCCAAGTTCCCAGCAGTAGATGAGTTGGTTAAAAAAAAAAAAAAAAAAAAAAAAAAAAGCTGTGGTATTGCCCTGGCCAGTTGGCTCAGTAGATAGAGCATCAGCCTGGCATGTGGAAGTCCCAGGTTCGATCCCTGGTCAGGGCACACAAGAGAAGCAACCATCTGCTTCTCTCCGCCCCCCCTCTTCTGTCTCTCTTCCCCTCCCACAACCAGTGGATCAATTGGTTTGAGCATCTGCCTAGGTCATTGTGAGGATAGCTCAGTTCATCCAAGCATGTTAGCCTCAGGTGCTAAAAACAACTCAGTTGATTCGACCATCAGCCCCAGACAGTCTGTCTCACTCTCTCCCCTCCTCTCACTTAAAAAATAAAAATATAAAATAAAATTAAAACAGGACTGGTACATATACACAATGAAATACTACTCAGCCAAAAATAAAAATAAAAAAAGAAGGAAATCTTGTCTTTTGGGTACCATGAATGGACTTGGAGAGTATTATGCTAAGTGAAATATGCCAGTCAGAGAAAGACAAATACCATATAATTTCACTTATATGTGGAATCTAATGAACAAAATAAACAAACAGAGTAGAAACAGACTGAGATACAGGAAACTGACAGCTCTTACAGGGGAGGGGGTTGGGGAGATAGGTAAAAAAGGTGAAGGGATTAGGGATTAAGAAAAAAAGCTCATAGACATAAACAATATATGGTGATTACAAGAGGAATGGGGAGTTTAGGAAGATACAAGAGGGAAAAGGGTAAATAAATGGTGATGGAAAAAGACTTGACTTCAGATGAACACACATACAATATACAGGTGATGTGTTATAGAACTGTACGCCTGAAAACTATATAATTTTATTAAACAATGTCACCCCAATAAATTCAATAAAAATTTAAAAATAGGCCTGACCAGGCGGTGGTGCAGTGGATAGAGCGTTGGACTGGGATGTGGAGAACCCAAGTTTGAGACCCCGAGGTCGCCAGCTTGAGCGCAGGCTCATCTGGTTTGAGCAAAAGCTCACCAGCTCGGACCCAAGGTCGCTGGCTCGAGCAGGGAGTTACTTGGTCTGCTGAAGGCCTGCGGTCAAGGCACATATGAGAAAGCAATCAGTGTACAACTAAGCTGTCGCAACACGCAACAAAAAACTAAAGATTGATACTTCTCATCTCTCTGTTCCTGTCTGTCTGTTCCTGTCTGTCTCTCTCTCTGATTCTCTCTTTGTCTCTGTAAAAAATTTAAAAAAAGGTAAAATAAAAAATAAAAATTTATAAAATTTAAAAATAGGAAAGCAAGTTTTTATAAAGCAGTTAATTTTTTTCTGAAGGAAGGAAGGAAGGAAGGAAGGGAGGGAGGGAGGGAGGGAGGGAGGGAGGGAAAGGAAAAGAGAAAGAGAGAGAAAGAAAGAAAAACTCAACTTGTTGCAACTATAGGAATGGCACTAAGAGAGTATCGTACTGAGTGAGATAAGTCAGAAAAGACAATACTGGCTGATTTCTCTCATATGTGAAATCTCAAAAACAACAAACAAAACAGAAATAAACTCATAGATACAGAGAACAAATGAATAATTGCCAGATAGAAGGTGGATTGAGGGAAATGGATAAAAAAGGTGAATTGGCAGTTAAAAAATAGTCACAGGTATATAAAGCACAGCATAGGGAACATACTCAGTAATACTGTAATAACATATGGTGCCAGCTGGATACTAGACTTATCAGAGAGATCACTTCACAAGTCATATAAATGTCTAACCACTATGCTGTATACCTGAAACTAATATAATATTGGGTATCAACTTTAATTAAAAAATAAAAATTAAAACTGAAACAAGAAAGTTCTCATCTTTATGAGCATTGTATTATATAACAACAAAAAACTATTGTCTTATTTTTAATTAACAGTGAAGTTTTTTATTTATACCTCCTCCCAAGTTTAGGTCAAGAACTGTATCTCTTAGCTCAAAATTATCTTCTGTCTATGATTAATGTTTACTTTCTAGTGTATCTGGAAGCATCATACCTTAATGATGGAGAGTTTTGCCTTTGGAGTCAACTAAGCTTAGGTTCAGCCACCACTTACTTCATCTTATCTGTGAAATCAGATAATGATACTCATTTATGTTTTAAAATATGTCCACAAATTCTTTGACATTCTCTGATGAAGAGCCAGAGTCTGTGTACTCTCTTCTTGAAACTAGGTGCATTTGTGCCTTGATTGTAACCAATAGAGTACAGGAGAAATGATACTGGGTGACTTATAAGACTAGTCAATAAAAGTTATGTGGCTTCTACCTTATTCACTGAGATACTTATTTTTGGAGCCTTGAGTTATCATTTAAGAAGTCCAACTACTTTAAGGCCAACCATGCTGTGAGAAAGTCCAGGTCATATGAAGAAGCCAAACATTAAATGTTTCAGTCGGGAGCGCCAGCTGAGGTCCCAGCCAACAGTCAGCATCAATTGCTAGACGTGTGAGTGAAGAAACACCCAGATGATTCCAGCCCTCAACTGTCAAGTCACTGTCTGTTCATTGAGTTTTCCAATTGAGGACCCAGGCATCATGGAGCAGAGACAAGCATTCTTGAACTGCAGAATACATGATCTGCTCATTTAGGGAGCAATTAACTATGCAGAAATAATGACTAGAACAGAAATTTGGTACCTAGAAGTAGAGTGCTGTTTTATCAAAAACCTAAAGCAGGGGTAGTCAACCTTTTTATACCTACCGCCCACTTTTGTATCTCTGTTAGTAGTAAAATTTTCTAACCGCCCACCGGGTCCACAGTAATCATGATTTATAAAGTAGGGAAGCAACTTTACTTTATAAAATTTATAAAGCAGAGCTACAGCAAGTTAAAGCATATAATAATAATTACTTACCAAGTAGTACTTTGTGTCAGATTTTCGCTAAGTTTGGCAGAATAAATCTTTATAAAACAACTTACTATAGTTAAATCTATCTTTTTATTTATATTTGGTTGCTCTGCTACCGCCCACCATGAGAGCTGGAACGCCCACTAGTGGGCGGTAGGGACCAGGTTGACTACCACTGATCTAGAGCATGTAACATTGACTTTGAGATCACTGTCTGACAGCAGCCACATAGATCTTAAGGAGACAGTTAATGAGAGCTTGACAAGGCCAGAGGATGCTGCTGGTGAGGACTTGAAGAAAAAAAACAAGGAAAAATGTTTTAAGGAACTAAAGGAAAGCGAAAACTTATGACCTAGTGGTGCAAAGTTTGCTCAAACTGTCATATGTGGAAATATGAAAAGCTGGAAATATACCTAAGGGATTTGATGATCTAGCTCAGCAGATTGCCTTGCAAATATTTAAAAAGCCACCTGGCTTCTTATAGTTGCCTATGATAAAATGCAAGGGAAAAGAAATGAGCTAAAAAGAAAACTGTTTATTTTCCAAGCAAAATTTCAAGTTAACACACAGGACCTAGAAGTTGCCGGGCTCAAAACTATTTTACATTTCTGACATTTTCAAACAGCAAATGAATTCTGAATTAAGAAATATATCTAACGCAAAGATTAAATCTAAAGGGGGAGTTATAAGGTCATTTGTTAAGGCCTTAGGAAGATCTAATGCTGTGCCTCATAGAACTTTACAGACATACAAACAAACCCCTAAAGATATTAAAAGCACATTGCATAAACCCTCCCTCTTAAAGGGCTTCTAGTAATCTTAAGGGCCTTGTCATTTAGCAACCTTTTAGGGACCCTAAGATAACAAAGAGCTTATTTTAAAGATATCTGTGGTGTGGCTTATGTCTAATGAAATAAACCCCAATAAGATTCAGAGAAAACCCACAAAGTTTTAAGAAAATTGTATTGATGCAAACATGTCAGCTTATACTAGTACAAAATGAAGGGAGGCCTTTGTACTAAACCCCCAAACTACAATGGGCAAGAAGCAGTATAAGGAGTTTACTCAATTACAAACATGGGCCAAGTATTATGAAAAAGGAAGAATGACTCAAAAGATGGAACCAAACACTCAGAGGAAAAAGTAAAAAGAAAACTCCTAAGAAGTAAAACTGAGCTCTAATCAAGGTCTAGAAGCCCATGCCTGACTGGATTTCTGAATAGTTATGGACCAGTGACTGCTATGTTTCCCATTCTTTACTCTTTTGAACCAAAGTGCATTGGCAGTTATCATCAGCCTGTTCCACTTTTGAATGGTGGTAAGTTAGGTGGGGAGGTGGTTAATTTTTTGTTTTTTTTTAGTCTCAGGGCTTCAGATAAAGAGAAACAATACTTGAATGGCCATATCTGAGAAATAATACCCAAGAAATTTTATCCACACATAGATTTGATTTGATGATGAGATACTGGACCTCAAGCCTAAGACTGATGACATTATACATGCTACTTTTAGAGGATCTTGGGATGAGCCTTGTGTGTTTTGTATAAGAATAGACTGTGGCTATTTTAAAACATGTCTGCTAATTATTTGATCCCCTTTCTTCAAAAGGTGAGGGGTCTGACTCTCTGAATATAGGAGAGACTTGCAATTCAATCATAAATACGAGAATGCATTGGAAATATTCTGAATGACATCCAAGGCTATTCATAAAATTCAGTGAAGTTTCTTCCTTGTTAGCTAGGATACTCATTTTTCAGAGAGCCTGAGACTACCATGCTATGAGGAAGCTCAGACTACACGGAGGGGCAAAGTATAGGTGCCCCAGTCAACAACCCCAGCCAACAGCTATTATCAACTGCCAGGGAATTGAGTAAGGACATTTCCAGATGATTCCAACCTCAGCTCTCAAGTTGTCATTGCTTAGACCTAAAACTTTGTGAATTATAGACAAGCCATTTTCAACATGCTCTGGCTAAACTCGACTCAGATTGTATCAATATAATAAAATGTCATTTTAAGTGGCCAAGTTTTGGGATTATTTGTTATATAGTAACAGTACTGGATTAGAACCTCAAAGGATTATTATGAGGATTAAATTAAATGAAATTTGTTACATGCAAATAAAAGGAACAGGCCTGGTGTTTGCCAAAATAAACACTCAGTGAATGGGACTTATCAAGGGCCAACTCTTCTACTTATTTGGTTTTGCTCAAAATATATATTTAGCATGGTGCTAGGGTATACAGGAGATGCCTAATATATACTTGTTGACTTGAAGTAATTACAGACTTGAGAAAAGAAAAGAATGCAGAGAAATCACAACCTCAATTTCCTCACCTGAGAGGACTTTCTGAATGCAATGAAAAGAAACTGAGGTTTTCCTCTTGCAGTCTATCAAACTCTAAAATTTATCTCAGTGAGAAATCAGCTAATGAAATGTAATTTCTTTTCAGCTAAGTCTGTGGTAGCAAAATTGTAATTACTTGAATTCAGTGAACAATAGCTAATTTGGGAAATGAGGGATCCTTACTAGCCAAAAGGGGATATGGATTTTGCAGTGGTCCACTGTTCCAACCTTCCCTGAGATTCTGAAGGCAGCTTTATCCCCGCCCTCACCAGCTCTTCTGTACCTCCAAATGCTCTCCATACCTGGGCTTGTCGTTGGCATCCTCTATCCACTACTGTAACTTGCTACATACATCTCATGGTGTAGAGCAGGGGTCCCCAAACTTTTTACACAGGGGGCCAGTTCACTGTCCCTCAGACCGTTGGAGGGCTGGACTATAAAAAAAAAACTATGAACAAATCCCTATGCACACTGCACATATCTTATTTTAAAGTAAAAAAACAAAACGGGAACAAATACAATATTTAAAATAAAGAACAAGTAAATTTAAATCAACAAACTGACCAGTATTTCAATGGGAACTATGCTCCTCTCACTGACCACCAATGAAAGAGGTGCCCCTTCCGGAAGTGCGGCGGGGGCCGGATAAATGGCCTCAGGGGGCCGCATGCGACCCGCGGGCCGTAGTTTGGGGACCCCTGGTGTAGAGACATAATCTAGAGCAATGGTCCCCAACCCCGGGCCATGGACCAGGACCAGTCTGTGGGCCATTTGGTACCGGCCCACAGAGAAAGAATAAATAACTTACATTATTTCCATTTTATTTATATTTAAGTCTGAACAATGTTTTATTTTTTAAAAATGACCAGATTCCCTCTGTTACATCTGTCTAAGACTCACTCTTGACCTCTTGACGTTTGTCTCGGTCATGTGATACATTTATCCGTCCCACCCTAAAGGCCGGTCCGTGAAAATATTTTCTGACATTAAACCTGTCCGTGGCCCAAAAATGGTTGGGGACTACTGATCTAGAGCTTTTAAAAATTTTTCCAGAGACAAAATCCCACCTAGAAATTTGAATAGATGGATCACAGGTAAGAAATATTTTAAATCATAAAATCACGTTGAATTAAAACAGCTCCTCATTTCTCACTTACTTTGTCACTGTTGGTGTGTGAGATGAAGAAAATAGTAAACTTTGCTTGGTTCTTTATCTGTGGAGTTTTAAGTTTCCCATGGATGAGACCAAACAACCACTGCAGGGCTTCAAAATTAATTTATGAAGGTTTTCCCCCTCCTTTGGAACTCTCGAACACTTTTTCCAACAAGTAGCTTGCCTGAGGATACATAGCTGATATGTCCTCTGAATACTATATTCTGCCTGTACTCGGGATTTTCCCAGCATCTGCCCCATCGGGCTGATAAAACTAGTTTTTCTCTGGTTGAGCAAGTCATGTGGAATAAAATGACAGTAATACTGGAATGAGAACCGTCTCAGTTTTTTAAATGGTTGTTTTAGTTATAACAAATTAAATATGCAAATTCCTTTGTTCTTTGAACTGCACCTTAGAGAAGCAGAAAGAGGTTTCAAAATATCTTTAAAGTGAAAGGACATAGCTTTCAGTCATCTGAGCAATGAGTTCCCTGCTGAGAAAGGGCAAACAGTAAATCATTTCATTTTATGCAGTACTAAAGATACAGAAAACACCTGACCAGGCGGTGGTGCAGTGGATAGAGCATCTGACTGGGATGCGGAAGGATCGAGACCCCGGGGTTGCCAGCTTGAGCGCAGGCTCATCTGGCTTGAGCAAAAACCTCACTAGCATGGACCCAAGGTCACTGACTCGAGCGGGGGGTTACTCAGTCTGCTGAAGGCCCGCGGTCATGGCACATATGAGAAAGCAATCAATGAACAACTACGGTGTTGCAACAAAAAACTGATGATTGATGCTTTTCATCTCTCTCCTTTCCTGTCTGTCTATATCTATCCCTCTATCTGACTCTCTCTCTGTCCCTGTAAAAAAAAAAAAAAAGATACAGAAAACATGCCTTTTTAATTAATCTCTACAACCCTGTCCAAAAATTCTTTTGGCTCTAGGACAAATCTTCAATAGAACCAAAAAACAACAACAACAAAAAAAAAAAAATGAAAGGAAGGCTTGGAAAGAGGAAGAAATATGATACTTTTTACCCAAAGACTGATCTCATATTTGTTTTTAATTCAAGGAGTGCTCTCTGAGGAGAGGGGTAGGGGGAAAGGTAGACTGTTAAGGTCTGTAGTCCTTTTCCATTGGGAGAAACTCTGGTAGATAATGAGACAGAAATGCTTGACAGGTGTCCCCAAGGACAAGGTTCTTCAAGTGCCAGCTTCTAAAGTACAGCTGTAAGTTTCTTATATTTCTCACCCATTAAAATTCTAGGAAAAGGAAGCTAATTTTGCAAGTGGCCAACTCTAACTCCCTGGTAGATGTGCTTCTTATAAAATGACAAGAAAAGGATTATATAACAAGAATATTTGAATAGCCATTGTGGTTTTTCCATGTACTCATAGAGATCTGGTACATGATAGACATGTGTATTCCAAACTGCCCTCTTGATGTTCCGCTTATCTGTCAGACCTCACCCTTACTGAACTATTGCCCTTGAGACAGAGGAATTCCAAGAAGCTGGCAAGCCCCCCAAGGAGGGGCATTCCGGACATACCAGAACTTTTGCCTCAGTATCCCCTCAGGCTCTCCCAAACACTATATGATGCACCTCTAGTCTGTAACCGGTGCTCTTCTCCCCCAGAGAAGTGCCCGGCAGGGTTACTTTCTTCCTTTCAATAAAGCCTGTTACTCTGGTCTTTCGGACTCCCATGGATTCCAACATTTGGTCCCGAAACCCGGGACAGGGTACTAACTGCCTGGACGATCCCTCTTTGCCGTCCAAACTTACAAACAGGGAAGCAATGGGCAGCGCCAGCTCATCCCGGGCTTACTCCCTGATTCTGTTTGGAAGTACAATTGTAGGTTGATTGGCCGGCAGTCTAACCCTGTCCTGAACCCCTGATGGACCAGAAGGTAAGGAGTTTCTCATCCCCTTCCCTGGTTGGCCTCAAAATTTCTCTCCAAAACACTCCTTCCTGGATGGACAGTTTTGACTTCGGACCCCATATCTATGGATGGTCTGCCTCTATGTCTTTATAGACTTCTACAAAAGTCTAGGCGCGCATAGCCAGACCCCTCTCCTACGTCCCGGGATCTCAGCCTTGGGGTGACGATCTCTTGTCTGAGACTATCTTTCTACGGAGATTTTCTCCTCTCAGAACTGTGACTGAGAGGCCTTTGTGTGGGCTGAGATCAGAGTCTCAGGGTCGCCCCTGCACCCTGAAGAGCGGTGTGCAGGGAGTGCGCAAAAGTGAACTTCCCTACGCTCGAACTTCTCCAGGTGGGCAGGGTGCCTCACCTAGGGCGAGTGGCTGTCGCCCCGATATACTGGTCAGCGAGCGCAGATAGTGTGTGAGAGGTTCCTCCTAGCACCCAGGAAGTGGGCACCCGTGTTCCTGGACAGAAGGGCAGAGTCAGAGGCCTTTGCATGGGCTGTGACCGGAGTCTTAGTGTCGCCCCTGTGCCCTGAAGAGTGGCACACGGGGAGTGCGCGAAAGTGAAATTCCCTACACTCGAACTTCTCTGGGCAGGTGGGGTGCCTCACCCAGCCATACAAGCTAACAGACCCAGGAAGGATAAGCTTAACCCACAGTCTGCTCGCCTCCCAACTGACCTATGCAGCTCTAATTGACAAGATCTCTCTCAGGTCAGTGATCTAAAACAAGAGGCATGATATTTTTTAGTGCCTCTTGCTATGCACGTAGGGGTGGGAGCAACTTCTGATTGGCAGAGCGTTCATACTCAGGGCTATCTGTTAAAAAGAGGGATTTGGCAGCTTGTAAGACCTCCTGTTTTGCAAACAGCGACTAGGGCAGCGGTTCTCAACCTGTGGGTCATGACCCCGGCGGGGGTCGAACGACCAAAACACAGGGGTCGCCTAAAGCCTAAAAATGTATTGTATAATAAATATGTATTTTCCGATGGCTTTAGGCGACCCCTGTGTTTTGGTCGTTCGACCCCCCGCCGGGGTCGCGACCCACAGGTTGAGAACTGCTGGACTAGAGCATCTTCTACCCAGCCCAAACCGGTAACAAAGTGCCAAAAGCCTGGGGAAACTAGTCCCACAGAGTGCTGAGGCATTCTGGACATGCCTAGAGGCTCATAGAAAGGCACCTTGAAAACAATTGGCTCCCAGCCCCACCTGATTATGCTAGTGGTTCTGACTGATAGAGCCTTACCCAGAGCCCTGTGCTGAGTGGGGATAGAGGGGGGATTTGCTGGCTCTTTGAGCCTCTTACTCTCCAGGCAGAGGCAGCAGCAACCCCATAGCTGGATCATCAGGTTGCTAATTCAGGAAGGAGAGACTAGGAGAGAGGCTCCGGGAAAACGAACTCTCTCATTGTCGGAGCCTGCAAATGCTAACAAGCCTCGACTGCCAACGAGACTGAAGCCTAATATATGACATTGCCATAGAAACTTATCAACTGCAAACCTCTACCTAAGTGTGCCACAGGGGCAGAGCCCAGGGTACAGAGTCACCGACCAGGAAGAGGGAGAGAAAAGAAAAAGCAAGAAGATAACCTCTCAAAATCAAGAAAAATCCACAGACTTTATAACCTTTTCCATTTTATTTTATTTGTTCATTTGTTTCTTTCATCTTCTTGTCCTGATTATTTTCTTCTTCTTCCACTTTGGTCATTTTATTCTCTGCCAGTCTTAATTTTCCTCTTCTTGAACTACACTAACTATAAGTGTTACATCTCCCATTTTCTTTTCTTTCTTCTTCCTTTCCTTCTATGAGGATTGCACTCCAAAACCCTTAACTCTCTCTCTCTTTTTATTCTTTTTCCTTTTTTCTTCTTTTCATTTTTTCCTCTTTCTTATTTTCTACCTCTATATTAGTTTCTTCTTTTCTCCTTTACTTCTCCTCTCATTCAATCCTCAATCATGAACAAATTATTTTATTTGAGACTCAAATTTTTCTTGTGGCACTTTGGGTGTGTTTTTTTTTTGTTTGTTTTTTTCTGAAGCTGGAAACGGGGAGAGACAGTCAGACAGACTACCGCATGTGCCCGACCGGGATCCACCCAGCACACCCACCAGGGGCGACGCTCTGCCCACCAGGGGGCGATGCTCTGCTCCTCCAGGGCGTCGCTCTGCCGCGACCAGAGCCACTCTAGCGCCTGGGTCAGAGGCCAAGGAGTCATCCCCAGCGCCCGGGCCATCCTTGCTCCAATGGAGCCTTGGCTGCGGGACGGGAAGAGAGAGACAGAGAGGAAGGAGGGGGGGTGGAGAAGCAAATGGGCGCTTCTCCTGTGTGCCCTGATCAGGAATCAAACCCAGGTCCCCCGCACGCCAGGCCGACGCTCTACCGCTGAGCCAACCGGCCAGGTCTGGGTGTTTTTTACTTCACTTTTTTAACTCATTAGCAGTGCTCCCAACCCTGGCTCTCCATTTTATCTAGTTTTTGCTCCACTAAATACAATAGTAATTTTTAAATTTTTTCCCCTTTTTCCTGTTTCCTTCTTATCCCTCTCATTATATCTCTTAGTTGACCATTACTTAAAAGCAAATCATCTTATTCTTGACCTGAATTTTTTTCTTTTTGCATTTTGTGGGTCCATACCCCTTTTTTGCCCCTTTATCACTTCTCCCCAACTCAGGCCCTCCATTATAGGTAGTTTTTATTCTATTTAGCACGATATAATTTACAGTTCATCACAATTTTCTCTCAAGAAGGAGGGGAGAGGAGAGGAGAGGGGGAAAAATGAAAATAATAGTTTTTTTAACTTTTTATTCTTTATTAACTCTAATTAGTACTATCAACAAAACCACCCTCAGATGCCATTAAGAAAAAGGAAATTGAATATCATGGATACAAAAGACAGAGAGGTAGCACAGATAGATGAGAAAAAATATATAGAGAAAAAATTTAATATATTAGAAACCTTGGAGCTAAATGACAGAGAATTTAAAATGAAAATCCTAAAAATACTCAGAGATGTACAAGAAAACACAGAAAGGCAATTTAGGGAGATCAGAAAACAACTCAATGAACACAAAGAATATATTACCAAGGAAATTGAAACTATAAAAACAAATCAAACAGAGATGAAACACTCAATTCATGAACTGAAAAATGAGGTAACAAGATTAGCTAATAGAACAGGCCAGATAGAAGGTAGGATTAGTAAAATAGAAGACAAGCAACTTGAGGCACAACACAGAGAAGAAAGAGACTCAAACATTTTATAAAAAATGACAAAGCTCTATAGGAATTGTCTGACTCCATCAAAAAGACTAACATAAGAATAATAGGTATATCAGAGGGAGAAGAGAGAGAGAATGGAATGGAAAACATATTCAAACAAATAATAGATGAGAAACTTCCTAAGCCTGTGGAAAGAACTAAGGCCTCAAATTCAAGAAGCAAACAGAACACCGAGTTTTCTTAATCCTAACAAATAAATGAAAATGACAATACGACATATCAGAATCTATGGGATGCAGCAAAAACAGTGATAAGAGGGAAGTTCATATCACTTCAGGCCTATATGAACAAACAAGAGAGAGCCCAGGTAAACCACTTAACTTCACACCTTAAGGAACTACAAAAAGAAGAACAAAGACAACCCAAAACCTGCTGAAGAAAGGAACTAATAAAAATCAGAGCAGAAATAAATGAAATAGAGAACAGAAAAACTATAGAAAAATTTAATAGAACAAGGAGCTGGTTCTTTGAAAAGATCAACAAAATTGACAAACACTTGGCAAGACTCACCAAGGAAAAAAGAGAAAGGACTCATATAAACAAAATCCAAAATGAAAGAGGAGAAATCACCATGGAAATCATAGATATACAAAGAATTATTGTAGAATACTACGAAAAACTATATGCCACTAAATTCAATAACCTAGAAGAAATGGATAAATTCCTAGAACAATACAACATTCCTAGACTGAGTCAAGAAGCAGAAAGCCTAAACAGACCAATTAGCAGGGAAGAAATAGAAAAAACTATTAAAAACTTCCCCAAAAATAAAAGTCCAGGCCCAGATGGTTATACTAGTAAATTCTATCAAACATTCAAAACAGACTTGGTTCCTATTCTATTCAAAGTCTTCCAAAAAATTGAAGAAGAAGCAATATTTCCAAACACATTTTATGAGGCCAACCTAACCTTCATACTAAAACCTGGCAAGGATGGCACAAAAACAGAAAACTACAGACCAATATCTCTAATGAATACAGATGCTAAATTACTAAACAAAATACTAGCAAATCAAATACAACAACATATTAAAAAAATAATACATCATGATCAAGCTGGATTCATTCCAGAATCTCAAGGATGGTCCAACATACATAAAATGGTTAACGTAATACACTATATCAACAAAACAAAGAACAAAAACCACATGATCTTATCAATAGATGCAGAAAAGGCATTCAGTAAAATACAACACAATTTTATGTTTAAGACACTCAACAAAATGGGTATAGAAGGAAAATATCTCAACATGATAAAGGCCATATATGATAAACCATCAGCTAACATCATATTAAATGGCACAAAACTGAAGGCTTTCCTTCTTAAATCAGAAACAAGACAGGGTTGTCCACTCTCTCCACTCTTATTTAATGTGGTGCTAGAGGTTTTAGGCAGAGCAATCAGACAAGAGAAAGAAATAAAAGGCATCCATATCGGAAAAGAAGAAGTAAAGATATCACTTTTTGCAGATGATATGATCCTATACATTGAAAACCCCAAAGAATCTACAAAAAGACTACTAGAAACAATAAGCCAATACAGTAAGTCGCAGGATACAAAGTTAATATACAAAAGTCAATAGCCTTTCTATATGCCAACAATGAAACGTTAGAGAATGAACTCAAAAAAATAATCCCCTTCACAATTGCAACAACAAAAAAAAATACCTAGAAATAAACATAACAAAGAATGTAAAGGACCTATATAATGAAAACTACAAACCATTGTTAAGGGAAATCAAAAAAGATACAATGACATGGAAAAATATTCCTTGTTCTTGGATAGGAAGAATAAATATAATTAAAATGGCCATATTACCCAAAGCAATATACAAATTTAATGCAATTCCCATCAAAATTCCAATGACATTTTTTAAAGAAATGGAACAAAAAATCATCAGATTTATATGGAACTATAAAAACCCCCGAATAGCCAAAGCAATCCTAAAGAGAAAGAATGAAGCTGGGGGCATTACAATACTTGACTTCAGAATATATTAGAGCCACAACAATTAAAACAGCATGGTATTGGCATAAAAATAGACATTCAGACCAATGGAACAGAATAGAAAGTCCAGAAATAAAGCCACATATATATGGTCAAATAATTTTTGATAAAGGGGCCAACAACACACAATGGAGAAAAGAAAGTCTCTTCAACAAATGGTGCTGGGAGAACTGGAAAGCTACATGCAAAAGAATGAAACTCGACTACAGTTTGTCCCCTTGTACTAAAATTAATTCAAAATGGATCAAAGACCTAAAAATAAGACCTGAAACAATAAAGTACATAGAAGAAGACATATGTTCTAAATTCATGGACCTTGGTTTTGAAGAGCATTTTATGAATTTGACTCCAAAGGCAAGAGAAGTAAAGACAACAATAAATGAATGGGACCACATCAGACTAAGAAGTTTTTGCTCAGCAAGAGAAACTGACAACAAAATAAACAGACAGCCAACTAAATGGGAAATGATATTTTCAAACAACAGCTCAGATAAGGGCCTAATATCCAAAATATACAAAGAAATCATAAAACTCAACAACAAACAAACAATCCAATAAAAAAAAAAAAGGGAAGTGACATGAACAGACACTTCTTCTAGGAAGAAATACAAATGGCCAACAGATATATGAAAAGATGCTCATCTTCATTAGTTATTAGAGAAATGCAAATCAAACCTGCAAAGAGATACCACCTCACAGCTGTTAGATTAGCTATTATTAACAAGACAGGTAATAGTAAATGTTAAAGAGGCTGTGGAGAAAAAGGAACCCTCATTCACTGTTGGTGAGAATATAAAGTAGTATAACCATTATGGAAGAAAGTATGGTGGTTCCTCAAAAAACTGAAAATAGAACTACCTTATGACCCAGCAATCCCTCTACTAGGTATATACCCCAAAACCTCAGAAACATTGATACGTAGACACATGCAGCCCCATGTTCATTGCAACATTGTTCACAGTGGCCAAGACATGGAAACAATCAAAAAGCCCTTCAATAGAAGACTGGATAAAGAAGATGTGGCACATGTACACTATGGAATACTATTCAGCCATAAGAAATGATGACATCGGATCATTTACAACAAAATGGTGGGACCTTGATAACATTATATGGAATGAAATAAGTAAATCAGAAAAAAAACCAAGAACTGTATTATTCCATACGTAGGTGGGATATAAAAATGAGACTAAGAGACATGGACCAGAGTATGGTGGTTACGGGGGGAGAGAAGAGAGGGAGAGAGGGGGGGAGGGGGAGGGGCACAAAGAAAACTAGATAGAAGGTGACAGAGGACAATTTGACTTTGAGTGATGGGTATGCAACATAATTGATTGACAAGATAACCTGGACATGTTTTCTTTGAACATATGTACCCTGATTTATTGATGTCACCCCATTAAAATTAATAAAAATTAAAAAAAAAAAAGAACTGTGAATGAAGGCAGGGATGCCCCCTTCTCTCACCAGTCTCCTCTACTGTGGGCTCCTCTCCATTCAAACCGTCCAGCCAGACTCCCCTCGGAACATGGGCTCCTCCCAATCTCAGGCCTCAGAGACTACTCCTCTACTCCTTCGGGACTCCTCTACTCCTTCGGGACTACTCCTTCGGGACTCCTCTACGCCTTCAGGACCCCTCTACTCCTTCGGGACTACTCCTTCGGGACTCCTCTACTCCTTCAGGACCCCTCTACTCCTTCGGGACTACTCCTTCGGGACTCCTCTACGCCTTCAGGACCCCTCTACTCCTTCGGGACTACTCCTTCGGGACTCCTCTACTCCTTCAGGACCCCTCTACTCCTTCGGGACTACTCCTTCGGGACTCCTCTACTTTTTTGGGATACTCACCCTACTCTCTGAGGTTCACAGTTTGGGAGTTTTCTACTCTGAGTGGCTAGCTTCTACGGACTTCCCTGAAAGTCTAAGCGCCTAGCCAGGTTGCTTTCTACTACCATTACAGTATCCTAAGAGATCTTGACAACTTTTGCCACCGGATGGGGAGGGCATCAGAGACTCCTTACATGTGCAGGCCTTTCTTCTCCCTTCTCTCCTGTCCTTAATTTCTGTGCTTTCTGTTATATACGCAGGCCATTTTTGGCCAGAGAAACCTCCACTCCTAATCTTTCCTTCTCCACGGACTCCCAACTCTCTCTTTCTCCTCCCCTGCTGGCCAGGAGCCCCTCCCTTCTCCACTGTGTTCTTAAATCCCTCCTCCCTCCTTAAAAGCTGTGGCTCCAGCTGAGGTGCCTGTCTCTCTTCTTCGACTCCTCCCCACTGGCTTCAGCTGTATTTTATCCATTTACCTCTCCCCACCAACTTCCGCTACAGCTATGCCCTCCTCCCCCTCCTCTTGCAGGTTCTGACCCTCCTTCTTTCCATATAGCTATTCACACTGTCCATCTGTCTGCCTTTTCTCTTCCTCCCCTCTATGCTGACAACTCCCTACCATCTCGAAAAACTTTAAATAGCAGAATTGTATATTAAGCTATGTGAGTAAGTAATCCATCTTGTCTCTTTGTTTGTCAGAAAATATCTCTAGTATAATTTTAATTGAAACAAGTAAAGCGCGCTCATTTAAATTTCTTAATTAATAACATGTAAAGTCTTTGTTTAATGTGTAACTGTGCCTGTTTCTAAGGCCTTAAACCAATAATTACCCACCTCTTAAATCAAGGCTTACTCATCCCCATGGACTCTCCCTGCAAAACCTTCAGGGGTTTATCGCCTTGTATAAGCCTTACACCTAATCAATGAGGCAGTAATTCCCCTCCATCCAGTCATCCTTAATCTCTACAGGTCCTAGACCTCAAGAATGCCTTCTTTACCATTCTTCTACATCCTGACTTTTACTTTCTGTTTACCTTTATCCGGACACTAATGCAGCCCAGCAATTTACTTGGACTGTCTTACCCCAGGGGTTCAAAAACAGCCCACACCTGTTTAGGCAGGCACTAGCTCAGGATTTAGCAGCATGCAATCTCAAAACTAGTACTCTCTTACAATATGTAAATAACCTACTCCTCTGCAGCCCCTCCCTGCCTGCCTCAAGGAGACACACTGCCACCCTTCTTAACTTCCTCGCTATGAAGGGATATACTGTCTTCTCTGCTAAGGCTCAACTTCATTCTCAGTCCGTAGTCTATCTAGGCATCGCCTTAACCCTCACCACGTGAAGTCTCACCCTAGATTGAACTCAGACCCTCCGCAGTCTTTAACCACCTACCACCACATATCAAATTCTTTCTCTCCTCAGTCTAATGGGCTTCTTTAAACAGTGAATTCCCAATTTTTCTCTTAGTCAAGCCCCTCAGTGAGATCTTTTGAGCATGGCTTTTAAGGTCTACAATGACCAAGGAAGTAACAGAAAAGGCAAATAAGGCCCAAAAGAAGTCAGGAAATACCAGCTTTTGGCATACACTCTTAAAGGCTCCAGCGCCCTAAAAGGTTTCATAGGATTCTATCAGGGCCCTGCTCCAGAGTGGAAAGAAAGTCATTGAACTGAAGCCTGCCAGGCTTCCTGGTCCCACCGGTTGACACGTCTGTGCTGTAGAAAAAGGGACACGAGAAAGTAAGCTGCCTCCTTGCTCCATGGAGGGAGGGTTCAGTCTCTTCTAGCCCTGCTCCAGCCACCTGTGACCTGACCTTGCCCAGTGTGCTGGGAATTGCCACTGAAGGCCCAAGGACATCGTTCATGAGCCTAAGGTATTTCTTCCAAGCAGTAGATAAACTGATCTCATTTCTTGGAAACACAAGGGCCATCTACTATGCCTCGCTTGAATATTTGTTTTATTTATCCCTCAAAGATCTTTACTGTGGGTATTGACAGTCTGATTTTGTTACTTTATTTAATGTATCTCCTTTATTCCTCTTTTCTCAATGCCTTATGCCTATTGTAGGCTGGGACCTGCTGCTAATTCCAACTAGAAGCAGTGGTCACTAGGACTTAAACTCTAACTGCAAAGTGTAGAAATGTAACCACCCTTTCCTTAAGTGCTTGCAGGATTTACAGGTTACTCAGCAAACTGTTCAAAGACTGTCCAAGATGTGCTTCCAGCATTACATCACCCAATGACTGACTTTCACGTGGACAGGTCCACACACTGTGATCCTGACAACTCCCTCTGCTGCTAAGGGCATCTCTTTCCTCCACCTTGACCATCTGTAGCTCAGAAACAGAGAAACAAAACTGACCCCTTGTCCTTCTATTCTCTATTCACCTCTCAACCTGCCTCACCCAATCAAAGGCTTTCTACTTGTGTAGGACCAACACCTATATGTGTCTCCCTACTAATTGGACAAAAA
This sequence comes from Saccopteryx leptura, assembly GCF_036850995.1. Classification (NCBI taxonomy): domain Eukaryota; kingdom Metazoa; phylum Chordata; class Mammalia; order Chiroptera; family Emballonuridae; genus Saccopteryx; species Saccopteryx leptura. Next base: position 107,165,401 of record NC_089507.1, read on the forward strand.
CCTGTGCCCTAATCTATCTCACCCCAAATATCAACCTAATCCCACCCCCATGAGTTTTTTCAATTCCTAGTACACTACCCGTCAATCTAATGACCAAACAAGCTGCACAGGTAATTTCTCTTCTTATTGCTTTAGGAATCTCTACAGAAGTAGGTCTAGGGCCAGGGGGACTGGCCACTTCCCTGTCTTATTCCTACTCTCTCTCTGAAGCCTAGTGAATTTGTATACATGGAATCAGTGGTTTCACACAAACTGGGTGTCTTGACTATTGCCTTTCATTAGTCCACTCACTCTCCTATTTATTTTTCTAACTTTAAAATCCTGCCTCTTACATTTGTTCACTAGTTTCTTACAGAACCACATTCAGACCTTCACCAATCAGAAAATTGGAAAAATCTACCTAACCCTACACACCAACCCTGAAACTTGCCCTCATGAAACAGAAAAATCTGAAACCCTATATCAACAAACCTCCTAAATCCTACCTTTCAGCCCCTCCAGGTCTCCTAACCCTAAAGCTCTCCCATATCCCTGAAAAACTAGAATGAATAGCATTCACCTCTTAATGCTTCTCAATCTTTTTACCCTTCACATAGTAAGGGGACAAGATCGCTGGGTCTTCCCGGCTGAAGAAGAGCCTATAAATGAACATAAAACATTTCTTTTAGCTCAAACTAACTGCTCTCTCCAGAGCTGCCAGGAAAAAATATCTCTAACTTTACCATGGAAGAACTTTCACCCCCCGCTATACAACCCTCCTTATCTCTGCAGTCCTGATCTCCAAATAGTTGCCCCCTTCATTATCAAGTTCCTACAGGCCCGGATGAGAGAAATCTCTAGGATTACCCACAATCAAATGCTTCTACACTCCTATTTCCCAATACCTCAAGGATAACTTCACTAGGGAAATATCAAATAGGTAGGGATGGCAGCAGAAAGAAGCTGCCCCTCAGCCCGAGAAGTTCCCTCCTGAATGTTCTCCAAACCCCCTTCCTTTTAAACCTTCTAAAACTTATGCCAACAGGTTCCCTGTCTCTAAAAATCCCCACATGTCCTCCCATTCGAGAGGAACCAGACCAGCACGTCTCATGAGGCTCATCTAGGAGACCATGTATCACCATGTCACTCTGTCCACTTGGCACTTGCAGCAAGCAACTAACAATTATTACCTCGCAAATTTTATTTTTACTTCCTCACTCAGGTTTTCTGAGAACATCGCCTGGTTCAAACCTCACAGCATGGAAACTGACGACCTCCTTAACTGGATGAGGGACTTGGCTTGGCAAGGTTCCCTTCTTGAGTTCTCTCCAGAAGAAGCAGTAATTTTCTAATTTATTCTCCTCTTTCTCCTCATCACCCCTCACCTTATATTATAAAATTAATAACTGCCTTTCTTTTTATATGTAACCACAGAGTTGAGAAATGATAGATACAGGGATTCCAAACTGCCCTCTTGATGTTCCACTTATCTGTCAGACCTCACCCTTACTGGACTATTGCCCCCAAGACAGAGGAATTCCAGAAAGCTGATCAACCTGCCCCAAGAAGGAGCATTCCAGAAAGCTGAAATCCTAAAACCATAAAAGGGAACATACCAGAACCTTTGCCTCAGTATCCCCTCAGGCTTTCCCAAACACTGTATGATTCACCCCTAGTCTGTAATCAGTGCTCTTCTCCCCCGAGAAATGCCCAGCAGGGTTCCTTTCTTCCTTTCAATAAAGCCTGTTACTCTGGTCTTTCAAACTCCCATAGATTCCAACAGTAGACAGATTAGGATGAGGCACACGGGTATGAGAGGTAACAGTGCTTTTCAAATACCAACTACTTGAATCAGTCACCATTTAGGATGATGAGTATCATGGCTACTCTCTTATAAGAAATTGTATTAGGGTTCTCTGGAGAAGCAGAATCAATAGGCATGTGTATGTGTGTGTGTGTCTATGTATGTGTATAGATAGATGATGATAGGTAGATAGATGATGATAGATAGATAAATAGATAGATAGATAGATAAATTGATTTTAAGGAATGGCTCACCTGATTGCAGAGGCTGGAAAATCCATGTTCTGCAGACAGGCCAACATACTAGAGGTCCAGGGAAGAGATGATTTCACAACTTGTTCCAAAGACAGTCTGGAGGCAAAATTCCTTTTCCCCAGGCCCAGGGGATCTTAGGTTTTTTGTTTGTTTGTTTGTTTTAGAGAGAGAGAGGGCAAGAGGGACAGACAGACAGGAAGAGAGAGAGATGAGAAGCATCAATTCTTTGTTTTGGCACCTTAGTTATTCATTGATTGCTTTCTCATAAGTGCCTTGACCAGGGGGCTCCAGCAGAGTGAGTGACCCTTTGCTCAAGCCAGCGACCTTGGACTCAAGCCTTGACCATGGTGTCATGTCTATGATCCCACGCTCAAACCAATGACCTTGAAGTTTCAAACCTGGGTCCTCAGCATCCCAGGCTGACACTCCATCCACTGCACCACTGCCTGGTCAGGCTTTGTCTTTTTTTCTTAAATTCTTTAACTGATTGGATAAGGCTCAGCTACATTATGGAAGATAATATGCTTTACTCAAAGTCTTCTGATTCAATGTTAATCACATCTAAAAAAGACCTCCACAGCAATAACTAGACTGATATTTGACCAAATATCTGGGCACCATGGCCTAACTTAGTTGATAGACAAAATGAACTGTCACAGAGGCATAATCACAATAGATTCTTTGAATTTTGGAATACCATCACAGACAAATGCTACATTTTGCTCCTCTGGTTCAAAATCCACCTTCACCTAGGACTAATCTCAAAGGGGAACAGAGCAATGTATTGTGCCAGTCATCAATTCTGATAAGACAGAATTAATCGCCATCAAGAGTGCACTGAAATCTCTGAAAGCCACGTTTCAACAGTGAGCTCAGGGCCACGTAAGGCTTTGAGCCTTGAACTCAAGACTATTGAAATTCTGCCTTCCCCTCTCTCTGCTAGCATTTACCCAGAACAGGAATCATGCATATAACCATGAACCCTGGAGCTTTGACAGTGCTGTGGCCATTGTAACATAGCACATCTATGCTAGTATAATTTTTTTTATATATATTATATATATATTATTTTTTTTAATTTTATTTATTCATTTTTACAGGGGAGGGAGAGGAGAGAGAGAAGGAGGGAGGAGCAGGAAGCATCAACTCCCCTATGTACTTTGACCAGGCAAGCCCAGGGTTTCGAACCAGCGACCTCAGTGTTCCAGGTCGATGCTTTTATCCACTGCACCACCACAGGTCTATGCTAGTATAATTTTTTATTATTTTTTTGTATTTTTCTGAAGCTGGAAACGGGGAGAGACAGTCAGACAGACTCCCGCATGCGCCCGACCGGGATCCACCCGGCACGCCCACCAGGGGCGATGCTCTGCCCACCAGGGGGTGATGCTCTGCCCCTCCGGGGCGTCACTCTGCCGTGACCAGAGCCACTCTAGCACCTGGGGCAGAGGCCAAGGAGCCATCCCCAGCGCCCGGGCCATCTTTGCTCCAATGGAGCCTTAGCTGCGGGAGGGGAAGAGAGAGACAGAGAGGAAGGGGGGGGGTGGAGAAGCAAATGGGCGCTTCTCCTATGTGCCCTGGCCAGGAATTGAACCCAGGTCCCCCGCACACCAGGCCGATGCTCTACCGCTGAGCCAACCGGCCAGGGCCTATGCTAGTATAATTTAATGTTAAGAAAGATAATCCCAGGGTGGAATCCTCCCCACTTATTCATAGATGTATCTCTCCTGATGAACTGCATCTTTGGGGGGTAATCTGACCACTCTTCCACTAGATGCCCACTTGGGAAAGGAATCTTTCAATAGCCAGGGGATTTCCCAATTATAATCTTAATGTCACCCTTCTATATTGGGCTGTGGGGCCTCGGCCAAGGTCCAATTTCCAGATCCAATCAATAGGACTTAAATAAATATAATGGTAATCCAGAATATAATATTTAATTTTTTACAAAAGAAGAGTCTGGCAGCTCTCCTTCAAGTGAACCTGCTGCAGAGAGCTTCTAGCTGTTGCCCCTTGGGATCCAGCAAGATGCTCACACTGAGGCCAATCTTCCCATGTGGAGTTCTCACAGCAGAGGTGCCAGAGCTAGCCCATTCCTACCCCATGTGCGACTCCTCCCACGGGCAGCCTTTGCTTGGGGATCCCAATGAAGTACTTCTCAGAACTATGTTGCAACCTGAGGCTTTTCTTACCTAATCCTCCTCCTCCCTCCCTTCTCTTCTTTCATAGGTGTCAGATGTGCCTCTCAGTCTGAAGCTCCCCACCTCTCCCTGCTCCCTCCTTCATAGGAGGATCAACCAATAAACCAACAAGACAAACAAATAAAAAACAAACTCATCAATACAGACAACAGAGTGGTGGTTACCAGAGAGGAGGAGAGTAGAAAAGCTAAAGGGGGTCATATAGATGATGGTGGAAGATTAGGCATCAGTAGTGAACACACAATGGGGTATACAGGTGTCATATTATAAAGTTGCACATCTGAAAATTATAATGTTATTAACCATTTACCCTCATAAATTTAATTACAAATAATTTAAAAATAAATAAAAATAAAATTTTAAAAATACCTGGCTTATTATAATGCTGATGGTTGAGGCCAGGCAGGTTTGCATTGAATTTGGGCAGATGAACCAGAAAACATTGGGCATTACCCATTATTGGAGGCTCACAGGAACAAGAAAATGAATATACAAAGGAAAACCTGCGTTTTACAGTGGAACACAAGAGATCAGGAACACTGCTCCTCATGGTGTGATTGAAGAAATAAAGGAACTGCACCCCACAGTGGCTGGCGGGAGAGCAATCTGGGAGAATCACTGCAGACAGAAAGCACCCATAGCTTTTCATCGAGACATGCACCTGGCTTTCTGCCACATGCTCATGCACTAATCGTGCAAAATCGTGCAAAGTGCTTGCAGCCACGAAACTTGTCAGCAAACCTAATACAGCTGTTTTTCCCACACATATCTAAGCTCATGTTGGGACCTACTTCTCAGAGGACTTTAACTAATCTAACCTATTTTGTCCTGCTGTTTTTATGATGTCCAGAGGATAATAATTATTGTTACAACATACTATATTAAGTATAGGAAAAATCCTATATCCTGTTTTGCCCAAACCAATCCCAGTATACTTGTTGTAAAGAATAATTATTAAGAGCTCTTTGTGTATTCCCAAAGACTCCCACTTTGGATAACAAATTATATTGTTATCCCAGCTGTAGCTTATATTTAGAGATTAGTCTAATAAAGTCATCCTCAAAGTACATTTTTCAGAATAAAACATTTAGAAGATTCTCTAGGAAAAAGGATTCACTGGACAAATAAACTTGGAAAATACTCTTGTTAGTTCACAATTTATATAAATGTGTTACAATCTTAAAAAGGTCCTGCAGCAAAAAGGCTTGTTTAACTTTGTTTACTCAGTGTTTCCCAAGCTTATTTGACCTCATACTATGTTTTAACCTGGAATACATAATACCATGGAGTGAACCGAGCCAAGAATAAATTTTCTTCACTTTCAGCTACCCTTGAAAACAGCTCAAAGTGTCAGGAAGTTCTGAGTGCAGCAGCTGGTTCACTTAGAGGTATTGGCTCCATCCAGGAAACAACTGGGCCCCGGTAGGTCTGTTCTGGCTCCTGACTCACCTCTGAGTGCAATTTACATTAGCAACTGTGGTCCACAAAAGCATTTGGCCTCTGGTTAAGTGAAGTCATTTGGTTTAAATGTTGCTTTTAATGGCTTCTAATTTCACTCATAAAATTTTTCAATCATAAAACTCCTAACAAATTGGGAATTTTGTTAGCAAATCACTTGATTCAGCCACTTAGGTGATTTCAAAGAGCCCTTTCTATCTGGCCAGTTCTCCTGCTCGCAGGCCTGCCCAAACCATGCTATAAACTCAGTATTTCAATTTGGAATACAAGTGCTGGCTTCTTCCATATTTAGTGCACATTCAGCTCACTCCATTTCTTTCTTCACTTTCTTGTGTTATGTGCATGCATGTTGACAGCTACAGATTTTGGGAAAATGCTTTGAGCCTGGTACTTAGGAGAAAGAGAGAAAGAGAGAGAGAGAGAGAGAGAGAAGAAGAAGAAGAAGAAGAAGAAGAAGAAGAAGAAGAAGAAGAAGAAGAAGAAGAAGAAGAAGAAGAAGAAGAAAGAGGAGGAGGAGGAGGAGGAGGGAGGGGAAAAGAGAAAAAGAAAGAAAGAAAGAAAGAAAGAAAGAAAGAAAGAAAGAAAGAAAGAAAGAAAGAAAGAAAGAAAGAAAGAAAGAAAGAAAGAAAGAAGGAAGGAAGGAAGGAAGGAAGGAAGGAAGGAAGGAAGGAAGGAAGGAAGGAAGGAAGGAAGGAAGGAAGGAAGAAAGAAAGAAAAAGAGGGGAGGGAGGGAGGGAGGGAAGGGGAAGAGAGGAAGGAATGATTTGCCAGCCCAAATGAAAACGATAAAAGATGGTTTTGAATTTGTACTATAAAAGACTAAGCTGACATTTGGTCAAAATAGTGCTTATGTTCTGTTAATGCCTCAAAATACTTTACATACTATAATGAAAATCTATTCTTCCAAGAGTTCATAAAACAAGCACAATAAGAAAATGAATAAAGTACAAGTCTGACGTGTTTTTGTTAAAGAAACCCTGGTGCAATTCAAGTTAGCCTTAAGTTATCTTTTGCAATCTCCCAACCAACTGAATTAGACATTAACTAATTATTAATTAGACTGAAAGCTATATTGAGTACTCTAAATATGCAAAAAGAATAATTACCTAAGTAATAATTCTTTTAAAATCCTTAGGTAAATATATAGTCTGGTTGTTGCTCTATAAATACTAAAACCTGTTTTTAAAATATGATACTGCCCTGGCATGTTGGTTCAGTGGTAGAGCATCAGCCTGGCGTGTGGAAGTCCTGGATTCGATTCCTAGCCAGGGCACACAGGAGAAGTGCCCATCTGCTTCTCCACCTTTTTCTTTCTCCTTTCTCTTTATCTCTCTCTTTATCCTCCCACAGCCAAGGCTCCATTGAAGCAAAGTTGGCCTGGGTGCTGAGGATGGCTCTATGACCTCTGCCTCAGGCGCTAGAATGGCTCCAGTTGCAATGGAGCAATGCCCCAAAATGGGCAGAGCATCATCCCCTAGTGGGCATGCCAGGTAGATCCCGGTTGGGAGCATGTGAGAGTCTGTCTCTCTGCCTCCCTGCTTCTCATTTCATAAAAATTATAAAAAAAAAAAAGAAAGATACTAAATTCAGTGATTTGAAATAAAACAAAAATAGTCAGTTATATTGCAATTCAATTTTTATTTTGAAAAATACTTTTTTTAAATTTTGGGTCCTGAATTATCTAATGGGATAAAAAAGAAGTCTTGTTCATGCTAAATATTTATACATTAAAATAAAAATTTTAAGGACTAAAGAGTTTGTTGAGTTCTTACTTTTGTTGTTGCTATTGTTGAGTACTTAATTTTACTTTTTTGTTGTTATATTCTTAATTTGTTGTCTTTAATTATTATTATTATTATTATTATTATTATTATTATTATTATTTTCGAGAGAGAAAGTCATGGAGATACATAGAAACAGGAGCACTGATTTGCTCCTGTATGTGTTGTGACCAGGAATCAAACTGTCAGCTTCTGCACTTCAGGACAACACTCCAACCAACTTAGTTATCCAACCAGGGCTTAATTCATTTTATTTATTGATTAATTTTTAAAGAGACAGAGAGAGGAAAAAAGAGAAAGGAGAGAGGGAAGTGAAGCATTCATTTGTTGTTCCACTCAGTTGAGCATTCATTATTTCTTCCCATGTGTGCTATGGCCAGGGACCAAACCCCCAACTATGTTGTTTTGGGACAATGCTCTTAACTGACTGAGGTAACAAGCCAGGGCCTTCCCTTTAAAATTTTGAAGAAATTATTGAAAATAAAGTATCATTTTTTCATATATTTCTGATTATATTTAAAAACAAATACCCTAAACTAGATAGTGATGATAATACATTTATGCAGAATCAACAAAATTTAAAAAGTTGTGGTTCTGTTTATTTTTAATCAGGAAGTAAGAAATTTGACTACTGGTTTTGACTACCATCTGGAAACTACTGATTCAGCTTTCTGAACTTCCCTTAAAATGCTCTATGCTGAACCCCATACTCCACCAAAAAATTATTAAAAACAATAAACCAGTACAGTAAAGTTGCAGGATAAAAAAAATCAATACACAGAAGTTTATTGCTTTCCTATATGCCAACAATGAAACTTAAGAAAATGAACTAAAAAAAAATTGCTTTTAAAATTGCAACAAAAAAATAAAATACTTAGGAATAAATTTAACAAAGGACATAAAGGACCTATATACTGAAAACTACAAAACATTATTGAAAGAAATTGGAAAAGACAATGAAATATAAAAATATTTTATGTTCATGGATTGGAAGAATCAACATAGTTAAAATGACCATATTACCCAAAGAAATATACTAATTTAATGCAATCCCCATAAAAATCCCAATGCCATTTTTAAAAGAAATACAACAAAAAATTACCAGGCTTGTATGTAACTATAAAAAAAAAACCCTGAATAGCCAAAGCAATCCTGAGACAAAGAATGAAGCTGGAGATATCACACTATCTGACTTCATATTATACTATAGAGCCATGATAATCAAAAGAGCGTGGTATTGGCAGAAAAACATACATATAGCCCCATGGAACAGAATCAAGAACCCAGAAATAAAACCACATATATATGGGCAAATCACCTTTGACAAAGGAGTCAAAAACACACAATGAAAGAAAGAAAAGTCTCTTTAGTAAATGGTGCTGGGAAAACTGGAAAGTGACATGCAAAACAATGAAACTTGACTACAGTTTGTCCTCCTGCACAAAAATTAATTCAAAATGGACCAAAGACCTATTGTAAATATAAGATCTGAAACAATAAATTACATAGAAGACATAGGTACTAAACTCATGGACCTTGGCCGTAGAGAACAATTTATGAATTTGATCCCAAAGGCAAGGAAATTAAAGACAAAAATAATAAATGGTACTATATCAAACTAAAAAGCTTCAGCACAGCAAAAGAAACTGACAACAAAACAGACAGCCAAACTAATGGGAAGTGATATTTGCAAAGAACAGCTCTGATAAAGGGTTAATATCCAAAATATATAAAGAATTCACAAAACTCAGCAACAAACAATCCAATTAAAAAATGGAGAGAGAACCTGAACAGACACTTCTTCCAAGAAGACATACAAATGGCCAACAGATATATGAAAAGATGTTTACCTTCACTAGCTATTGGAGAAATGCAAATCAAAACTACAATGAGATATCACCTCACACCTCTTAGATTTGCTATCATCAACAAGACAGGTAATAACAAGTATTGAAGAGACTGTGGAGAAAAAGGAACCCTCATTCACTGCCGGTGGGAATGCAAATTAGTAGAACCATTATGGAAGAAAGTATGGTGGTTCCTAAAATAACTAAGAATAGAACTACCATATGACCCAGCAATCCCTTTACTGGGTATCTACCCCCCAAATTCAAAACCATTGGTAGGTAAGGACACATGCATCATCATGTTCTTCGCAGAATTGTTCACTGTTGCCAAGACATGGTAACAGCCAAAATGCCCTTCAATAGAGGATTGGACAAAGAAGATGTGATACATATCTTGTGACACACAATGGAATACTACTCAGCCATAAGAAATGATGACATATTGCCATTTACAACAACATGGATGGGTCTTGTTGTTGAGTGAGTGAAATAAGTAAGTCAGAAAAAGTTAAGAACTATATGATTTCACAAATAGGTGGGAAATAAAACTGAGACAAAGATAAAAGTGAAGTAGTTACCAGGCATAAGCGGATGTGGGGGAGGGGGACCAGGATGAGAGGGTGGGGGAAAAGGGTGTAAAGAGGAACAAATATAAAGTGACAGAAAATTATTTGACTTTGCGTGATGGGTATACAACATAATCAATAGTTCAAATACTATAGAAATGTTTACCTTTGAAACCTATGTACTCTTATGGATCAATGTCATTCTGTTAAATTTCTTTTCTCCACATCCTTGCCAGCACTTATTCTGTGTTGTTTTGTTGATGAACGCCATCCCACTTTTAGGAATATACCCCAAGGACACCATAGAATGGTTCCAGAAGGAGAAATGCACCCCCATGTTTATAGCAGCATTGTTCACAATAGTGAAGATCTGGAAACAGTCCAAGTGTCTGTCAGAGGACGAGTGGATTAAAAAGCTTTGGTACATATATACTATGGAATACTACTCAGCCATAAGAAATGATGACATCGGATCATTTACAATAACATGGATGGACCTTGATAACATTATACAGAGTGAAATAGGTAAATCAGAAAAAAACTAAGAACTATATGAACCAATGCATAGATGGGACATAAAAATGAGACTCAGAGACATGGACAAGAATGTGATAGTAACAGGGAGTGGGCTGGAGGGGTGGGGAAGGAGTAAGGAAGGAGAGGGAGGGGGTGGGGGAGGGGAGGGGCACAAAGAAAACCAGATAGAAGGTGACGGAGGACGATTTGACTTTGAGTGAGGGGTATGCAGCATAATCAAAGGTCAAAATAATCTGGAGATGTTTTCTCAGAACATATGTACCCTGATTTATCAATGTCACTGCATTAAAATTAATAAAAATAAGATTAAAAAAATAATAATAAAATAAATTTCTAAATAAAAATTTTAAAAAATGTTCTATGCAACAATAGAAAAAAAGAAACCCAATATGCCCATGAAACTTAGTATTGGGGATCATTTCTACTTAATGTAAGTCCAATGAAATTATAAACAAAATGAACTGAGCTACTGAATAGAATACAGAAAGACTATTTCTGCCTCCAGATTATTTCCTAGATCTGAGATACTGGACCTGAACCATCTAGGAAAGTGGGCAGCTGCTACTATCCTGTTTGAATATACAGTTGATACACTTAGAACACTTTTGGTCTTTCCTCACCTTCATTGCACCCCCTTTCCAGTGTCATCAGTTCCTCTCTTCCAAAATCCACTTGTAGACTGAGTGGAAAAGCAAGTGGAGTTCTGGAAGTGATACTTTTCATTGTAGAATAAGAGTTAGCCCAGATTGAGTCAAAACCAAAGCAGCTATATACCAATAGTCCAGATGGCTTCCTTTATTCCAGTCTAATTGATATTATAGCATTTGGAGGTTCCACTGATACCCTGAGCCCAGAGTGAACTCAAAATCTTCACCCTTCAGGTGACTAATCCCCCAATGTACCCTCTCCCAATAAAAGGCAACACCATTCACCCAGTTAGTTATCCTAGAAAATTGGTAGTGATGTTTTTATTTCTCCCTTTCTCTCATCCACATCCAAGTCTGCCAGTTATGTCTCTTTAATATTTCTTGAAAGTATCCACTGCTGACCATCACCACCACCACCCTACATCCATCCCCTCTTCCCTTCTGGAGTAACCTCTGAACCATCTCCTCACTGCCAGGCCCAACCCTACCTATTCTAATTTTCATAGTGTCCAGAGTGAGCTTCTCAATGACACATCCAATCACAGCACCACTCGGCCTAAAACCTTTAGGAACTTTCTATTTGTTTTAGGAAAACTTCCCAAATTGTTAACAAAGGCTGCTTGGTCTGTATGGCCCCCTAGACTTGGCTTTAGACACAAAGACCTCTTTCAGCCCAAATGCTTTGAGCTCTTTCTTGCTTCAGAAGCTTTTTACATTCTGTTTCCCCTGCCTAACATAGTTTTATTTCTACCCAAAATAAAGATAACTGTAAATCATCCTTTATAGCCTTGGTGCACAGAAATTTCCACAACTTCTCAAACCCTCAATTCTTGGACAGAGGTGTTGTTATGTATCAATTCTACATTTTTCTTTCAGACCACAAGTGTGGTCTCTTCTCCAATTACACACCTGTTAACACTGTTTGATGTCGTTCCATGAGTCTCTGATGATCTCCTGTTTTTTCATTGTGCTTTTGATTGAATAATTTCTATTTACCTGTTCAAAAACATTTATCCTTTCTTTTGTACTGTTTATGTGTGTCTTTAAGCTTTCCCAGTGAATTTTTCATTTTAGATATTATATTTTTTAGTTCTAAAACTTTTATTAGATTCCATTATTTTTTATTGAGAGAAAAAGAGAAGAAGGGAGAGAGATGAGAAGCATCAACTCATAGGTGTGACACTTTAGTTGTTCATTAATTGCTTTCTCATATGTGCCTTGACTAGGGGGCTCCAGTCAAGCCAATGACCCCTTGACCAAGCCAGTGACATTTGGCTCAATCTTGGTCTTCAATCCAGCGACCTCTTGACTCAAGCCAGTGACCACGGGGTCATATCTATGATCCAACGCTCAAACCGGCGACCCCACACTCAAACTGGTCAGCCTGTGCTCCAGTTGACGATTTCACACTCAAACGGGCATCCTTGAGGTTTTGAAACTGTGACCTCAGTGTCCCAGGTCAATGCTCTATCCATGTCACCGCTGGTCAGGCTAAGAGGACATTATAAAACTTTCCTCAATAAATTTGAGAAATTCTCTAAAAATGGAAAATTTCCTTAAAAATACAATTGTGTAAACATGGCATAAAAAGAAATTGACACTCTTGATCAATATCTGTGAAAAAAAATTGGAATGCCTAATCAAAATCTTCTCACAGCCTTGATCAGATAGCTCAGTTGGTTAGAGTATTGTCCTAATAAGCAAAGATTGCAGTTTCGACCCCTGGTCAAGGAACATAAAAGACCAGATCAATGTTTCTGTCTCTCTCTGTCTCTCTCTTGTGCTCTCTCCCTTCCTTTCTTTCTCTAGACCCAATAAATTAAAAAAAAAATTTTTTTTAAGAAAAACCTTCCCACAAAGAAAATTCCAGGCCCAAAAATCACTGATAAATTTTACTAAATTTTTAGGAAAAAATTACAATAATCGCAAATTCTTTCAGTGTATAAAGGAAGATAGAACATTTCTCAGCTCATCTTATGTGGCCAGTATAACACTGATAGATACTAAAACCTAACAAGGGGAGATGACGTCAGAGTGATGGCGCGGTAGGAAGCGATACCGAAAATCTCCCCATAAACTCAACAAGCTCTTCAACCAGAAACAGAAAAACCTATCCTTGGAGTCTTCAGATGCTTCACAACACACCCGAAGGTAGGGTCGAGCGAAAGATTGGCTAGATATATGGTCAAACCCCGGGGGAAATAGGGAGTAAGAAATGCTCTGCCTTCCTCTCTAATCCAAACAGGACGGCTTTCACTGAGAACTGAGAATATAGAAACTAAAGCGGGCATGGGGAGTGAATAGATCCAGGCCGCGGTACAAACAGCCAAACCAGGCTATGGCACGGAGATCCAAGCCGTGGAAAAACCTGGGCAATTCAAGCTAACACGCGCGCCAAACCCAGACAAAGAAAGACAAGTGGGGCAGCCATTTTCCGCATCTTCTGGTCGGCGCGCGTGGATAGTAGGCAAGAGATTCCTACGAACACTTCAGGGGTGGGCGCCGCCCGTGCTAACCCACAGAGAAGCAGAGTCAGAGGCCTCTGTGTGAGCAAAAAACGGAATCTCCTAGGAGCCCCAGCACCCTGAGGGGACCGGGCACGGGGAGGGAGCTGGAGCCAACTCCAACGGTGGAACTTTTCTGTGCAGGAGGAGGGCTTTCTCGGAGTGAGAGGCGTCCCGCCTGAGCCTGATATTCTGGTCAGCGCGCACAGAGAGTGGGCAGGAGATTCCTCCGAACTCCTCAGGGGTAGGCGCCCGTGTTTTCCCACAGAGGAGCAAAGTCAGAGGCCTGTGAGCGAGCCAGGAGCGGAAGCCCTAGCGCCCTGGGAAAGCCGCCCAGGGACAGAGCGAAAGCCAATTCCAATGCCGTAACTTTTCCATGTGGGCGGAGGGCTTTCTCGGAGTGAGAGAAAGCCTGATTCCAACTGGACTGATATCCAGGTCGGTGCGCACGGAGAGTGGGCAAGAGATTCCTCCGAACTCCTCAGGGGTGAGCGCCCGTGTTTTCCCACAGAGGAGTAGAGTCAGAGGCCTGTGAGCGGGTCAGGAGAGGAATCTCTGAGCTGCCCCAGCACCCTGAGGGGGCCGCGCACAGGGATAGAGCGAGAGCCAATTCCAATGCTCGATCTTTTCCCTGCGGATAGGGATTTCACTCGAAGTGTGACACGGCTGGTCTGACATCCTGGTGGGCACGCACGGAGAGTGGGCAAGAGATTCCTCCGAAAGCCTCAGGAGTTGGCACCCGTGTTATCCCACAGAGGGGCAGAGCCAGAGGTCTTTGAGTGGGCGGAAACCCCGCCTGATTATGCTAGCAGCTCTGACTGACTGAGCCTTACTCAGAGCCCTGTGCTGAGTGGGAATAGAGTGGGGAGTTGCCAGCTCTTTGAGCCTCTTACTATCCAGGCAGAGGCAGCAGCAACCCCATAGCTGGATTATCAGGCTTCTAATTGTGGAAGGAAAGACTAGGAGAGAGGTTCCAGGAACACTCTCACAGTGAGAGACCCTCTCACTGTTGGAGCCTATAAACACTAATGAGCCTCGACTGCCAACGAGACTGAAGCCCAATATATGACATCACCATAGAGAATTATCAACTGCAAACCTCTTCCAGAGCATGCCACAGGGGCAGAACCCGGGGTACAAAGTCACCGACCAGAAAGACAGCAAAGAAAAAGTAAGACGATAACCTGTCAAAATCAAGAATAATCTGCAGACTTTATAACCTATCCCATTTTATTATATTTGTTCGTCTGTGTCTCTTTTCTTCATTCTTGATTTTTTTTTTCTATTCCAATTTGGTCATTTAATTCACTCTCAGTCTTACTCTCGCGTTTCTTTGAACTACACTACCCATAAGTGTTACATCTCCCAATATCTTTTCTTTCCTCCTCCTTTCTCTCTATGAGGGTTGCAATCCAAAACCCCTAACTCTCTCTTTCTCTCTCCTCCTTTTTCTTTTTTCTTCTTTAAGTGGTTCCATCTTTTCTCTCTCTCTCTCTCTCTCTCTCTCTCTCTCTCTCTTTTCTCCCTCTATATTAGTCTCTTCCTTTCTCCTTTACGTCTTCTCTCATTCAAACCTCAATAACGAACAAATTATCTTATCTGGGACTCAAACTTAAGTTTGTGGCATTTTGGAGGGTTTTTACTTCACCTTTTTAACACATTAGCAGTGCTCCCATCCCTGGCTCTCCATTTTATCTAGTTCTTGTTCCACTAAATACAATAGTAATTTTTTAATTTCCCCACCCCTTTTTCCTGTTTCCCTCTTATTCCTCTCATCATACCTCTGAGTCAGCCAACACCTAAAAGCAAATCATTTTATTCTTGACCCAAATTTTTTCCTTATTTTCTTTTTGTGGATCTATACTGCCCCCCCTTTTTATATATATATTTTTTTCTTTTATTTATTTATTTTTCTTTTTTTTCTTTTTCCTTTACCCCTTTATTACTTCTCCCCAATTCAGGCCCTCCACTACAGGTATTGTTTGTTCTATTTAGTACAATATAATTCACAGTTTATCACAAGATTTTCTCAAGAAAGAGGGGAGAGGAGAGGAGAGGAAAAAAGGAGGGAAAGGAATAATTCCCTTTTTTTCTCAAATTTTTATCTTATTTTATTTTTCTTTATTTAATGATTAATTTTTTAAAAAACGCAATTTTTTATTTTTATTTTTATTTTTTTATCTTTTTATTCCTTATAAAATATCATTAATACTATCAACAAAACCACCCTCAGAAGCCTTAAAGAAGAGAAAATCGAATATCATGGATACAAAAGAAAGAGAGGTAACACAGAGAGATGAGGAAAAATCTATGGAGAAAAAATTTAATATATTGGAAACGTTGGAGTTAAACGACAGAGAATTTAAAATAGAAATCCTAAAAATACACAGAGATATACAAGAAAACACAGAAAGGCAATTTAGGGAGCTCAGAAAACAACTCCATGAACACAAAGAGTATATCTCCAAGGAAATTGAAACTATAAAAACAAATTAAACAGAGATGAAAAACTCAATTCATGAGCTAAAAAACGAGGTAACAAGCTTAGCTAATAGAACAGGTCAGATAGAAGAGAGGATTAGCGAAATAGAAGACAAGCAACTTGAGGCTCAACAAAGAGAAGAAGAAAGAGATTCAAAAATTAAAAAAAAATGAGATAGCCCTACAGGAATTGTCTGACTCCATCAAAAATAATAACATAAGAATAATAGGTATATCAGAGGGAAAAGAGAGAGAAAATGGAATGGAGAACATACTCAAACAAATAATAGATGAGAACTTCCCAAGCCTGTGGAAAGAACTAAAGCTTCTAGTTCAAGAAGCAAACAGAACTGCAAGTTTTCTTAACCCCAACAAAATTACTCCAAGGCATATCATAATGAAATTGGCACAAACCAACAGCAAAGAAAAAATTCTCAAGGCAGCCAGGGAAAAGAAGAATACAACATATAAAGGAAGGCCCATTAGATTATCATCAGATTTCTCAGCAGAAACTCTACAAGCTAGAAGAGAGTGGACCCCAATATTTAAAGTCCTGAAAGAGAGGAACTTTCAGCCACAAATACTATACCCATCAAAGCTATCCTTCAAATATGAAGGAGAAATAAAAACATTCACAGGTACAGAAAAGATGAGGGAATTTATCATCAGAAAACCCCCACTCCAGGAATTACTAAAGGGGGTTCTCCAATCAGATACAAAGAACAAAAAAAAACAAAGCCACAAGTAAAAGCTCCAAGAAGAACACAATAAAACCAAATTTAAACTGTGACAACACAAAAAAGAAAGGGGGGGGGGGAAGGATGGAGATTAACAGTAGCAAAGGACGATGGAGTGCAAAAGTACTCACAAGATAGTGCACTACAATGAACAGGGTAGGAACCCTTTTCATTACTTAAAGGTAACCACCATTGAAAAAAACACCACAGAAGCACATGAGATAAAAAAGATAGCAACAGAGGAAAGATATATGGAATACAAACAAACAAAAACAAACAATAGAAAAACGAAAGAGAAAGATCAAACAAGACACAAAACTAACAGAAAGCAATGTATAAAATGGCAATAGGGAACTCACAAGTGTCAATAATTACACTAAATGTAAATGGATTAAACTCACCAATAAAAAGGCACAGAGTAGCAGAATGGATTAAAAAAAAAATCCAACTGTATGCTGCCTACAGGAAACTCATCTAAGTAACAAGGATAAAAAAAAAATTCAAAGTGAAAGGCTGGAAAACAATACTCCAAGCAAATAACATCCAAAAAAAAAGCAGGTGTAGCAATACTCATAACTGATAATGCTGACTACAAGACAGCAAAAGTACTCAGAGACAAAAATGGTTATTTTATAATGGCTAAGGAGACACTGAATCAAGAAGACATAACAATTCTTAATATATATGCACCAAACCAAGGAGCACCAAAATATATAAGACATCTACTTATTGACCTTAAAACAAAAACTGACAAAAATACAATCATACTTGGAGACCTCAATACACCGCTGACGGCTCTAGATCGATCATCCAAACAGACAATCAACAAAGACATGGTGGCCTTAAACAAAACACTAGAGCACTTGGACATGATAGACATCTACAGGACATTTCATCCCAAAGTGACTGAGTATACATTTTTCTCCAGTGTACATGAATCATTCTCAAGAATTGACCATATGTTGGGCCACAAAAACAACATCAGCAAATTCAGAAAAATTGAAGTTGTACCAAGCATATTTTCTGATCATAAAGCCTTGAAACTAGAATTTAACTGCAAAAAAGAGGAAAAAATCCCACAAAAATGTGGAAACTAAACAACATACTTTTAAAAAATGAATGGATCAAAGAAGAAATAAGTGCAGAGATCAAAAGATATATACAGACTAATGAAAATGACAATATGACATATCAGAATCTATGGGATGCAGCAAAAGCAGTGATAAGAGGGAAGTTCATATCACTTCAGGCCTATATGAACAAACAACAGAGAGCCCAAGTGAACCACTTAACTTCCCTCTTTAAGGAACTAGAAAAAGAAGAACAAAGACAACCCAAAACCAGCCGGAGAAAGGAGATAATAAAAATCAGAGCAGAAATAAATGAAATAGAGAACAGAAAAACTATAGAAAAAATTAATAGAACAAGGAGCTGGTTCTTTGAAAAGATCAACAAAATTGACAAACCCTTGGCAAGACTTACCAAGGAAAAAAGAGAAAGAACTCATATAAACAAAATCCAAAATGAAAGAGGAGAAATCACCACGGACACCGTAGATATACAAAGAATTATTGTAGAATACTATGAAAAACTTTATGCCACTAAATTCAACAACCTAGAAGAAATGAATAAATTCCTAGAACAATACAACCTTCCTAGACTGAGTCAAGAAGAAGCAGAAAGCCTAAACAGACCTATTAGTAGAGAAGAAATAGAAAAAACCATTAAAAACCTCCCCAAATATAAAAGTCCAGGCCCAGACGGCTATACCAGCGAATTTTATCAAACCTTCAGAGAAGACTTGGTTCCTATTCTACAGAAAGTCTTCCAAAAAATTGAAGAAGAAGCAATACTTCCAAACATGTTATGAGGGAAACATAACCCTTATACCAAAACCAGGCAAGGATGGCACAAAAAAAGAAAACTACAGACCAATATCTCTAATGAATACAGATGCTAAAATACTAAACAAAATACTAGCAAATCGAATACAACAACATATTAAAAAAATAATACATCATGATCAAGTGGGATTCATCCCAGAATCTCAAGGATGGTTCAACATACGTAAAACGGTTAACATAATACACCATATCAACAAAACAAAGAACAAGAACCACATGATATTATCAATAGATGCAGAAAAGGCTTTTGATAAAATACAACACAATTTTATGTTTAAGACTCTCAACAAAATGGGTATAGAAGGAAAATATCTCAACATGATAAAGGCCATAGATGATAAACCATCAGCTAACATCATACTAAATGGCACAAAACTGAAGCCTTTCCCCCTTAAATCAGGAACAAGACAGGGTTGTCCACTCTCTCCACTCTTATTTAATGTGGTACTAGAGGTTCTTGCCACAGCAATCAGACAAGACAAAGAAATAAAAGGCATCCATATCGGAAAAGAAGAAGTAAAGGTATCACTTTTTGCAGATGATATGATCCTATACATCGAAAACCCCAAAGAATCCACCAAAAGACTACTAGAAACAATAAGTCAATACAGTAAGGTCGCAGGATACAAAATTAACATACAGAAGTCAATAGCCTTTCTATATGCCAACAATGAAACATTTGAGAATGAACTCAAAAGAATAATCCCCTTCACGATTGCAACAAAAAAAAATAAAATACTTAGGAATAAACATAACAAAGAATGTAAAGGATTTATACAATGAAAACTATAAACCATTGTTAAGGGAAATCGAAAAAGATATTATGAGATGGAAGAATATTCCTTGTTCTTGGTTAGGTAGAATAAATATAATCAAGATGGCCATATTACCCAAAGCAATATACAAATTTAATGCAATTCCCATCAAAATTCCAATGACATTTTTTAAAGAAATGGAGCAAAAAATAATCAGATTTATATGGAACTATAAAAAGCCCCGAATAGCCAAAGCAATCCTAAAGAAAAGGAATGAAGCTGGGGGCATTACAATACCTGACTTCAAACTCTATTATAGGGCCACAACAAACAAAACAGCATGGTATTGGTAGAAAAATAGACACTCAGACCAATGGAACAGAATAGAAAGCCCAGAAATAAAACCACATATATATAGTGAAATAATTTTTGATAAAGGGGCCAACAACACACAATGGAGAAAAGAAAGCCTCTTCAACAAATGGTGCTGGGAAAACTGGAAAGCCACATGCAAAAGAATGAAGCTGGACTACAGTTTGTCCCCCTGTACTAAAATTAACTCAAAATGGATCAAAGATCTAAACATAAGACCTGAAACAATAAAGTACATAGAAGAAGACATAGGTACTAAACTCATGGACCTGGGCTTTAAAGAGCATTTTATGAATTTGACTCCACAGGCAAGAGAAGTGAAAGCAAAAATTAATGAATGGGACTACATCAGACTAAGAAGTTTTTGCTCAGCAAGAGAAACTGATAACAAGATAAACAGACAGCCAACTAATTGGGAAATGATATTTTTAAACACCTGCTCAGATAAGGGCCTAATATCCAAAATATATAAAGAACTCATAAAACTTAACAACAAACAAACAAACAATCCAATAAAAAAATGGGAAGAGGATATGAACAGACACTTCTCCCAGCAAGAAATACAAATGGCTAACAGATATATGAAAAGATGCTCATCTTCTTTAGTTATTAGAGAAATGCAAATCAAAACTGCAATGAGATACCACCTCACACCTGTTAGATTAGCTATTATTAACAAGACAGGTAATAGCAAATGTTGGAGAGGTTGTGGAGAAAAAGGAACCCTCATCCACTGTTGGTGGGAATGTAAAGTAGTACAACCATTATGGAAGAAAGTATGGTGGTTCCTCAAAAAACTGAAAATAGAACTACCTTATGACCCAGCAATCCCTCTACTGGGTATATACCCCAAAAACTCAGAAACATTGACTCGTAAAGACACATGCAGCCCCATGTTCATTGCAGCATTGTTCATAGTGGCCAGGACATGGAAACAACCAAAAAGCCCATCAATAGATGACTGGATAAAGAAGATGTGGCACATATACACTATGGAATACTACTCAGCCATAAGAAATGATGACATCAGATCATTTATAGCAAAATGGTGGGATCTTGACAACATTATACGGAGTGAAATAAGTAAATCAGAAAAAACCAGGAACTGCATTATTCCATACGTAGATGGGACATAAAAGTGAGACCAAGAGACATTGATAAGAGTGTGGTGGTTACGGGGGGAGGGGGGGAGAGGGAGAGGGAAGGGGGAGGGGGAAGGGCACAAAGAGAACTAGATAGAGGGTGACAGAGGACAATCTGACTTTGGGTGATGGGTATGCAACATAATTGAACGACAAGATAACCTGGACATGTTATCTTTGAATATATGTATCTTGATTTACTGATGTCACCCCATTAAAAATAAATAAAATAAAAAAATAAAAATAAAACAAAAAAAAAAACCTAACAAGGACATTACCAGAAAAGAAAACTACACACTAAATTCCTCATAAACACTAACACAAAAATCTTTAATGAAATACAAGCAAATCATTTGGCAATATATGTAAAAGATAATACTTCACTGGAAAGTGAGGTTTATTCCAGAAACGCAAAATTGTTTTAACGTTCAAAAAGCAAACAAATGTGCAGTTCTCCACATTCACAGAATAAAGGAGCAAACTATGTGATTAGCCCAGGAGATGTGTAAAAAGTTCTTGATAGGCCCTGGCCGGTTGGCTCAGTGGTAGAGCGTCGGCCTAGCTTGCAGGAGTCCCGGGTTCGATTCCCGGCCAGGGCACACAGGAGAAGCACCCATCTGCTTCTCCACCCCTCCCACTCTCCTTCCTCTCTGTCTCTCTCTTCCCCTCCCGCAGACAAGGCTCCATTGGAGCAAAGTTGGCCCGGGTGCTGAGGATGGCTCTGTGGCCTCTGCCTCAGGTGCTAGAATGGCTCTGATTGCAACAGAGCAATGCCCCTGATGGGCAGAGTATCGCCCCCTGGTGGGCATGCCCGATGGATCCTGGTTGGGCTCATGCAGGAGTCTGTCTGACTGCCTCCCCATTTCCAACTTCAGAAAAATACAAAAAAAAAAAAGTTCTTGATAGATTTCAGCACTGTCATACAGAAAAACTACCAGCAAACCAGTAATAGAAGCGAATTTTCTTAATTTGATAAAATTCTGACAAAATTTATAGCTACTATTATTCTCAATGATAGACTATCAAATGTTCTCTTCCTAAGCTGGGAACGCAAATACCATGTCCTCTCTTACCACTTCTATTTAGTATTATACTAGTGGTTCCAGCCAGCGCAGTAAGACACAAAGGGAAAGATAAAAGATGTAACAACTGGGAAAAGAGAATTAAAACTGTACTTACAGACAACATGGTTTTGTACATAGAAATGCAAAGGAACCAATAAATTGCTAGGACTAATTGAATTTAATGTGATTAAGGGATGCAAGATTAACACGAAAAAATCAATTGTACCTCTATATACCAGCAACAAATTTTTAAAAGTTACCATTTATAATAGCATCAAGTGACATAAGTACTTTTGAGTAAATTTAATAAAAGAGGTGTTAAGACCTCAAAACTGACAATTCTAAATCTTTGCCAAAATAAACAAAATGAGACTTAATAAATGTGAGATATACAATTTTCATAAAATGGAAGCCTTAGTATCACTAAGATGTCAGTTCTCCCTAAATTAAATCTTTATCAATGTGATTCCAGCAGATTTGGGGAGAGGGTGAAATTATACTGTTTTTTTTTTTTTTGTTGTTTTTTTTTTTCATTTTTCTGAAGCTGGAAAAATTATACTGTTGATAAAAATTTAAAACGGTATAATCTCCTTGCAAAATCAGTTTGGCAATTTCTAATAAAGTTAAACATCAAGTTACTCAATGACCCAGGAATTTGAGTTCTAGGTACATCTAGCAGCTTTCATATGTTCCTGCAGTCAAGAAATTTTAAAGAAAGTTAAATCTCCTTACAGGTCAAATAAAATGGAAGATTGAAGGAATTCAATTTCTGTGCCTTTGTCTTTATAATCAGTGTCCAATCATTCTTTTTTTTTTAATTTACTGTTTAAATGCAAGAATATGTAGTATCCCAGGGTTTGGACACATAGACTACATCTAAAATGAGACCCAGAAGTTCTGAAAGATGACAAAATTACTCTCAAAATAAACACGTATAGTTGGTTCCATGTGCATCTGGGGCAGTATATAACTGGGCGTTTTCTCTCTCTCTCTCTCTCTCTCTCTCTCTCTCTCTCTCTCTCTCTCTTTCTCTCTCTCTCTCTCTCTCTCTCTCTTTAATTTCATTTATAATTTCAGTGAGAGAGGAAGGAGACAGAGAGACAGGAACATCAAGCTGTTCCCATATGTGCCCTGACCAACAATCAAACCGGCAACCTCTGAGCTTCGGAATGATGCTCTAACCAACTGAGCTATCCGGCCAGGGCAGCTGGGCATTCTCCAGATTAACTTTTTGTAGAACCCAATGAATATTTTAAAATCTGAAGTTAAAATATCCTTACTTGAAGCATAGCTATCTCGCATTAAAACTCAACAATGAGCCACAGCAATTGCTTAGAACCTAGACCAATGAAAGATCTTTGGAGGGAGTAATATTTTACCAGTAAATCAATGACAGTGTTTAGAATTGCCCTTCCATGGTGAAAATAAATAGTCAAACCTTTTTTTTAGTCCGTTTATTTTTGTTTTCCACTTCTCTACAGAGAGTGCATCCTCTTACCGCCTGTTTTTGGGGATGGTTGCTCCCACTGCTCTGCCCTTGGCGTGCTGCTGAACTTCGGAGAACATTTTTATAGGGCCCTCCCATGTCCTGTAGCCTCAGTTTCCCCTGACATTCCCAACCACCAAGGCATTGGAGAGTAAATCAAAGCTCCTTAGCACAGTTTCACTGCCCAGAATATTTGGTACAGGGAGTTGGAAGAATGCTGCGGAGAGGACCACAAAATTAAAGTGTCAGCGCCTTATGTGACAGACAGTGCAAGCCAACTGTTGGGGGAACTCAAGACCTTTGCTCTGCAGAGTGGTACATATGATCATTTGGACAGAAAATGGAGCATGGAATTGGAGTACACAGTGATTCAAATATTGGAGAATTCAAAATGAAAAGAAGAAAACAGTGTTTAAAATGGACTCTTTGTATAAATAATACTAATTAGTCATTCATGTGAACTAAATGACATTTTTCCTAATCACCGTGAAGCATATTGACAATAGTCTAGACTACCACGTATGTGTCAGACTAACTAAGTGGAATTGGAAAATGTGTACCCTATTATCACAGTTTATAGCTCATGTAGCCTAACATAGCTTATCTTGCCCACCAGGTTAAATAATTTCATGGAACATTTGTTCCATGAAATTTTTTCCCTGTAAAAGCTGAATTCTAGGAAGCTTCAGGCCTTCCAAAGTTGGGATCTTAATCACTGCTCCCTGCTTTTTTATTGCTTCTCTGAGTGGCCATCCAGTGCAACTGCTGCTGTGCTTCCATCTGTCAGGGACATGGCTAACTTCAAAGACAAAATGGAAACATCCAGTCTTTCAACAAGCAACTGTTTGGCATTGTTACATGGTTATTAATCATAAAGGCAAAAACAAGAAGCTCTGCCCTCCGCAATGTTCACATTATTATCCATCAACTAAGGAGATTAAAAATGATCAGTTACTGAGCCTTAGGTTTCAGATTTCCCCAAAGTCCAGATTTCAAATATGCTGTCCCCTAATTGTGGTTGAGAAAATATGGTTTCTGGACTTGGGGCCAATGACTATCTATCTGCATATTACCTGAGACAGCAAGGAAGGATTTTCATGTGGTAGTGGGGGTAAGTGCTTCATAATACCGTTCAGTGTCAAGCCTCCCTGGAGAGTAGAATAGAATGATAGTGACAGTGGACATGCCACCAGGCTCCCCTGACAGCCAGCCTCTTGGAACTTGGTCACACTCTGAAGCTATGGACCAAACTCCACGTGCAGATCTGGCAACATTGACTCAATTGCCGTTTTAGAACGTTTGCTATTTTGACACAAGAAAATTATTTTCTGAAACTACGGTCCATTATGACAAAAAACACATAAAAAATTAAATGATTGTGTTAGTTCCCTATCACTACTGTAACAAGTTATCACAAACTGAATAGCTTCAAACAAAATCTATTTCTTACCTTCAGTTCTGAAAGTCAGATGTCCAAAATGGAGGCTCCAGGAAAGAATGTTTCCTTGTCTTTTCTAGCTTTTACAGGCCACCCACGTTCCTCAGTTCTTCGTTTTTGTCGTCTGTTCCCTACTTCTGTGGTCATGTTTCCTTCTCAAATTCTCCCACCTCCTTTCCTTAGTAAGGACCATCACAATTATATCAGATCCATCCAAGTAACCTAGGATATTGCAGGATAATCTTCCCATTTCAAAATACCTTAACCCAGTGGTTCTCAAACTTTTTCAAGTCAGGGCGCATTTAAAATCTTACAAATAGTTGTAGGCACACTATATACAAATTTCTGAGAAATATGTTATAATAATTAAGTCAAATATTAAAGAAAAAATATATAAAGTCCAAGTGTGCTTTTATGGTAATTAAACAAAATAAATACGACAAAACTAAATTTATTCTGACATTAAAAAACATTTTATGTTACATTTTTTGCGTAATGCTTTTTAGAATTTGTAAAAAAGAGGGGTTAAAAAATAAAAAAACGATAAAAAAAAGTTATCTTTTTATATATATAGATACATTCTTAGTAAGATTTAGTAAATTTGGCAGGTCCTGGCATGAATGTGTTAATTTTTTCATTCTTGTGTTTATGAGAAACATGAGCCTGATGTGTCCTAGTGATTTCTTCGATGTTTAGGCATATATTTGAAAGGCAAACTCTCATTTCCTTGTCAATACATTGAAGAATTCCTCTCTTTTTACTCTTAATTGTGTTGAAGGTAGAAAATCCTAATTAACATAAATAGGATGTTGAAAATTGTAGTAAAATTGTTCAAAGTTTTTTAGATATTGCCACATATTCTTCTTTTATAGAAATCCAAAAGGCTTCAAGAGACAATTCCTTATGTTTAATCATCGATCCATGATCAGTGGATATAGCTGCCAGTTCTTCTCCTGTTAATATTAAACCAAAATCACTTGAAGCTTGCATGAATGGGTTTCTAATCCAATCGTATTGTTCAGTGTTAAGTGATGGAAAATGCTATAAGTTAAATTCTGCCCATCAGCCTACCAGTCCGATTTTACTTACACTTCACTTTTGCTCACTTCCAGAATCAGATTCTTCACTATCACACTTTTTGAGAAATCTATCCATTTTATTTGGGTGTATTTATCTAAAAATAATATAATGATGTGTTAATAATAAATATAATAATGATGTGTTAACCAAAAAAAGCAGTATTTCCATAATGAAATAATATAATAGAGTAACTATATTTATTTTTTGATCTGGGCACATGCCACAAACCAGTGCAGCTAGTAATTCCAGGTCCCAAGTGGGAACAGTGCAGAATTAAGAAAATATGTGGAATTAAGAAAATACGGGGTCGAGAGGGCCCTGTAATTGCTGCTGTCAAGAACAAAGAGCACCCAAAAACTGCATCTTGCTTTATTTATAGGGCAAAGTGGGCCATTAGCAAATCAATGAGATCCTTGATCATGTTTCCAAGGCAACCCAAGAATTTTACCAAGTGCAGAAAACCCCCACCACACATATTATCTTAACTTTACACCAAACAAAGGATAGAAGAAACTTGGCCTCCAGTCCTTCCGGAAAACATGGGGGGGGGGTAGTGTAAACAATCCAGCACCACAGCTTAACAGCCTTTTGCAACCTAATCAGGCAAGTGAGGTGGGAGTTGAGCAGACTGTCAGCTTACAGCCAATTCCCCACACCTCTGTCCCCAAAAAGTCTAAACTCCAAAAACCCTGTTGGTTTTTTGGTCCCCAACAGACACATATTTCCCTGGAATACCATAGGGTGCACCTGGAAATCTTCTAGGGCACACCAGTGCACCCTGGTGCACATTTTGAGAACCACTGCCTTAACCTAACCATATCTAGAAAGTTCCTTTTGCTACATAAAGTAACACATTTACAGGTTCCAGGATAGAGATATGGACACCTTGTGAAAGAAAGAGGTGATTATTCTGCCTACTGTAATGATCAGGATATTGAGGTCAAAACAAGGCAAAGCATTTCTGACAGAATGTTAATTGAAGCAAAATACACAACTAAAATTCTGTGGCATATAAAAATGTACACATGGAAAGGTAAATCAGGGTTAAATGTAAAAAAAGTTCTATAAAAATAGCAGGATTATGGATGATTTTCTTACCTCATCACTTCATGTCTATCCAATAATTTTCTTAAAATTTGTCTTTGCTTTCTGGTTGATTTTATTTCTTTTTCTTTTTTAATTCACTCTTTTCAATTTTATTTTAGATTTTATTTATTCATTTTTAGAGAGAAAGGAAGGAGAGAGAGAGAGAGAAAGGAGAGGAGCAGGAAGCATCAACTCCTATATGTGCCTTGACCAGGCAAGCTCAGGGCTTTGAACCAGTGACCTCAGCATTCCAGGTTGATGATTTATCCACTGTGCCACCACAGGTCAGGCCTCAATAATTTTCTTTACTGGTATGTTATGGGGGGATGGGGAAGAGGAAGATTTGAAATTTATCAGAACACACAAAGAAAGACAGTAATAAAAACTGAAAAACAGGTGAGATGATGTCAGAGTAATGGCAACGTGAGAGATACCTTTGATCTCTCCTCTTGAAATTTCAACAAATTGAACAGCTATAACTCAGCAAAGGGATTCCAACTGGGCTCGCAGGCTTGCTTAAAAGATCCATGCACCCAATCGACTAAAAGTGGAAATTGTAAAAACCAGGGATGGAAGATAAGAGGTTCTGATGGTCAGTCACCTCCAGAGAAGGAATAGGCCTAGATTGTCCAGGCTTTTGCCTGCTGAGGCTCCAGAGACAGGAGAAGCCAGGAGTGGCTGTGTCTCAGGCCTGGAGGAGCAGAAAGATTTGGGGGAATTTGGTGTGATACTGAACCACAGTAGCAGAACATGGGGTCACCACCAGTGTTCCCATGGTCTGCCAGCAGCCAGCACTCAAACAGAGACACAAAATACAAAGTGCAACCCCCCAGTCTCCCAGATATCTCCTTCCTCTCCTCCTGGTGTAAAAAGAGTAGCAGAGACATACCCCACAGCTGAAGAACAGAGGTGCTCATTGTCTGATTCCCTGTTCTATTGAGACACAGGGAGAAGCATCCAGAGGCCTGAGATCACCATTGTTCAAGCAGGAAAGCCCTCACAACAAGTCCTATCCTTCTTCACTACTATAGCCCTATCTCCACCTTTGTGACAGCAGCTTGTCAGCAGAGTTCAGTCTGGGATTTTACAGAGCTAAAACTTGTAATTCAGTGCCACCTACTGGAAAAACATAGAAATACCTCTTAGAAATTTTTTCTTTTAACTTTTTGTTTTTCTTTAGTTTTTTGTTGTTGTTTTGTTTGTTTTTGACTATTTTTTGGTTTTCATATTTTGTTCTTGTGTTCTTTCGCACTTATTTTTTATTTTTTTAATTTAAATTTATTTTAAATCTCTTTTATTATTATTTTTTGTTGTATTTTGATTGATTTCTTAACAAGCCCTCAAGGCAGAAAAAAAAAGAAATACCATGAATACCCAAGAAAGAGATGCAGTTCAGAAAAAAATAAATTAAAAATCTCTGGAAAGTAATCTTAATGACATGGAAATCTTACAGTTAAATGACAGAAAATTCAAATGTGAAGTTCTGAAAATACTCAATAAGATGCAAGAAAAAACTGATAGGCAACTTAATGAGCTCAGAAAACAAAATAAATACCTCACCCAGGATATTGAAACTTTAAAATCAGAAGTAGTCAATACATGAATAAAAAAGAAACTAGCAAGTTTAGTGAAAACAAGCTAGATAAAGGAGAGAATCAGCGACATTGAAAACAGGCAATTAGAGATGATACGGGGGAAAAAGAGAGAAATGCAAGAAATAAAAACAAAATGAGAGTGCTCTAGGAAAATTGTCTGACTCTATCAGAAAGAGCAATATAAAAATAATGGGTATTTCATCCTGGCCATGTGGTGGTAGAATGGATGGAGCATCAACCTTGGACACTGAGGACCTAGGTTAGAAACCCTGAGGTCACTGGCTTGAGCACAGGCTAACCAGTTTGAGTGTGAGGTTGCCGGCTTAAGTGTGAGATCATAAACATAAACCCATGGTCACTGACTTGAGCTCAAAGGTTGATGTTTGAAACCCAAGGTCACTAGCTTGAGCACAGGGTCACTGGCTTAGCTGGAGCCATCCCCCCAGTCAAGGCACATATGAGAAGGCAATGAAAAACCAAAGTGCCACAACTATGTGTTTGATGGTTCTCATCTCTCTCCCTTCCTATCTGTCTGTCTGTCTCTCTTGCAAAAGAAAGAAGGAAGGAAGGAAGGAAGGAAGGAAGGAAGGAAGGAAGGAAGGAAGGAAGGAAGGAAGGAAGGAAGGAAGGAAGGAAGGATATTGAGTATTTCAGAAGAAAAGAAGGAGAAGGGAATGGAGAGCCTATTCAAAAAATAATTGATGAGAACTTCCCAAGCCTATGGAAAGAGTTAGATCCTCCAATCCTAATTCTAGTTACTTCAAACAGAACACCTAGTTACTTCAACCCATACAGGCCTTCTCCAAGAAATATTGTAATAAACTTGTCAAAAATCCATAACAAAGAAGGAATCCTCAAGGCAGCGAGGAAAAAGAACTTAACACATAAAGGAAAGCCAAGGTTATCATAAGACTTCTCAGCAGCAACTCTACAAGCCAGATGAAAGAGGAGCAAAACATTCAAAGTACTGAAAGAGAGGAATTACCAGTCAATAATACCATATCCATTAAAGTTGTTCTTCAAATATGGAAGAGAAATAAAAACTTTTCCAAATGTACAGAAGCTGAGGGAACTTATCAGCAGAAAACCACCACTGCTGGAAATACTCTAGGGCAGGCGTGGCCAACAGTTTTTGCCCCCGGGCCAGATTAGAAAGAAAACTTTTTTCAAGGGCCAGACAAAATATTAAAATTAAAAAATGTTAAATACAAAAATGATTCATTTAAGTAAACAAAATTTTATTATGTAATTTGTTTATGAATAAATATAAGTAATTTAGTACAACAAATTAACAAAAAAACTAACGTGACATGTTGAGGTGCTTTGCATCGCCTATTATTTTTTTAATATCTGGCTCTATACTTGTAGTAGCTATTCTTTTTTTTTTTAAGATTTTTTAATTTATTCATTATAGAGAGGGGAGAGAGAGTGAGAGAGAGAGAGAGAAGGGGGAGGAGCAGGAAGCATCAACTCCCATATGTGCCTTGACCAGGCAAGCCCAGGGTTTTGAACCGGCAACCTCAGTGTTTCCAGGTTGGCGCTTTATCCACTGCGCCACCACAGGTCAGGCATAGTAGCTATTCTTAACACAACCTCCAAATGTAAATCATTCAATTTTGATCTTATTGTACTTTTATTTAGATTCATTAAAGAAAATGCTTGTTCACAAATATAAATTGAGCTAAAGATTACTGAAGATATCGTAGTTTATGTATAACAATTTAAAAGTACCACTTATTTCATTTCCACAGTGCGTCATGCAGAGAATATTAAAAATTTAATCTCAGGCTGTATAAACTCATTACACGGGCTGGATCTAGCCCACGGGCTGTATGTTGGCCATGCCTGCTCTAGGGGGTTATTCTACTGGATACAAAGAACAAAACAAAACAAAACTACAAGTAAAAGCTCCAACAAGGTTAAAATATAACCAATGATAATCTGTAACAATAACATAAAAGAGGAGAGGATAAAGATCTGAAGTAGCAAAGAGAGCTGGAGTGCAGGAGCATACATAAGACAAAGGACTCTTGTATATATGAACCTTTTTTTCTCAATAACCTAATGGAAACCACCCATGAAAAAAAATAAAACCAAAATACATAGATTAAAAAAAGAGAAAATAAAATAAAGACTAATGGAACACCACCAAACAAAACAACTCACAAAATACAAAGTAAAAGAACTGAAGGAGACACAAAGCTACCAGAAAACAAAATATAAAATGGCTATAGGAAGTGTTTGAGCATCAATAATTATCCTAAATGTAAATAGAATAAACTCACCAATAAAGAGGTACAGAGTAGCAGATTGGATCAAAAATTAAAGCCCAACCATATCTGTCTTCAAGGGAAGGCATCTAAGCTGTAAGAACAAAAGTAGACTCAAAATTACAAGTTGACGAACAATTCTCTAAGCAAATAATACCCAAAGTAAAGCAGGTGTATCTATACTAATACCTCACAATACTGACCTCAAGACAACAAAAGTAACAACTGACAAAGATAGACCTTTTTTGTGTGTGTGACACAGAGTCAGACAGAGGTGCAGATAGGGACAGACAGACAAGAAGGGAAAGAGATGGGAACTCTCAATTCTTCATTGCAGCACCTTAGTTATTCATTGATTGCTTTCCCATGTATGCCTTGATGTGGAGCGGGGCCACAGCAGAGCCAGTGACCCCTTGCTCAAGCCAGCAACCTTGGGCTCAAACCAGCGACCATGGGGTCATGTCTATAATCCCACACTCAAGCCAGCAACCCCATGTTCAAGCTGGTGAGCCCACACTCAAGCTGGTGACCTTGGGGTTTTGAACCTGGGCCTCTGCATCCCAGTCTGATGCTCTATCTACCATGCCACCACCTGGTCAGGCAAGATGGAACTTTTATAATGATAAAGGGGACACTATCAAGAAGACATAAAACTTCTAAATATATATATATACCAAATCAGGGAGCACCAAAATATATATATAAGGCATCTACTAAATGATCTAAAAACAGAAACAGACAAAAATACAATCATACTTGAATATCTCTACACACCATTGATGGCTTTAGATAAATCTTTCCAACAGAAAATTAATAAAGAAATGTTGGCCTTAAATGACACACTAGACCAAATGAACATAATGTAATTTACAGTACATTTTACCCCAAAACATCAGATTATACAGTCTTTTTCAGTGTGCATGAAACAGTCTCAAGGATAGGCCATATGTTGGGCCACAAAACTAATATCAACAAAGTCAGGAAGATTGAGATTATACCAGGTATATTTTCTGAACATAAGGCTTGGATATTAGAATTCAATAGCAAAAAGAGAGTAAACAAACCTACTAAAATGTGGAAATTTAACAACATACTTTTAAGAAATGACTGGCTCAAAGGAAAAATAAAAGCAGAGATCAAAATATATATACAGACAAACGAGAATGACAACAACCAACATATCAAAACTTATGGGATGCAGCAAAAGTCATAATAAGAGAGAAGTTTATATCATTACAGGCTTAGATTAAGACTACAAGAGAGATCCCAAATAAACAACCTAACATCACCTCTGAAAAACTAAAAAAAGAACAAAGGAACCCAAATTCAGCTGGAGAGAGGAAATGGTAAAAATTAGAGTGGAAATAAATGAAATAGAGAACAAAAAAACTATAGAAAGAAATAAATATAACAAAGAGCTGGCTCTTTAAAAAGATCAATAAAATTGACAAACCCCTGACTAAACTCACTAAGGAAGAAAGAGCAAGGGTACATATAAACAAAATTCAAAATGAAACACGAGAAATTACCGTAGACATCATAGTTGTACAAAGGATCATATTAGAAATACTATGAAAGATTATCTTCTCCCAAATTTAACAATCTAGAAGAAATGGATAAGTTCCCAGAAGTATACAATCTTCCTAGATTGAGTCACAAAAACATAGAAAACCTAAATAGACCAATAAGCAGAGAGGAAATACCAGAAACAACTATCAAAAATATACCCAAAAATAAAAGCCCAAGATCAGATGGCTACACAAGTGAATTCTACCAAACATTCAAAAAATATTTAGTACCTATCTTTGTCAAAGAGTTCCAAAAAACTGAAGAAGAAGCAATACTTGCTAACACATGTTATGAGGCCAACATAATCCTCATACCAAAACCTGGCAAGAACAAAGGAAACTACAGACTGATATCTCTAATGAATACAGATGCAAAAACCCTAAACAAAATACTAGCAAATCAAATACAATACCTTAAAAAGAGAATACATCACAATGAAGTGGGATTCATTCCAGGAGCACAAGGATGGTTCAGCATAAGCAACTTGATCAAGGTAATGCACCACATCAAGAAAACAAAGGACAAAAATCATGTGATCTTATCAGTAGATGCAGAAAAAGTATTTGATAAGATACAACATCCATTTATGTTTAAAACACTCAATAAAATGGTATGGAAGGAAATTACCTCAACATAATAAATTCCATATGTGACCAACAATCAGCCAATATCATACTAAATAGTGAAAAAATAAATGTTTTTTCCTCTAAAATCAGGAACAAAACAAGAACTGTTATTTAATATGGTTCTGGAAGTCTTAGCCAGAGCAATAAGGCAAAAGAAAAGAATAAAAGGCATCCATTTCAGGAAAGAATTAAAAGTATCACTTTTTACAGATGACATGATCCTGTATATAGAAAACCCCAAAGACTCTCCTGAAATACTACTAGACACAATAAAACAATACAGTTAAGCTGCAGAATACAAAATCAATATATAAAAGTCTACAGCTTTTCAATATGCTAACAATGAAACTTTTGAAAATGAACTCAAAAAGAACAATTCCTTTTATAATTGCAACAAAAAATTAAATACCTAGGAATAAACTTAACAAAGGATATAAAGAACCTATATACTGAAAACAACAAAGCATTATTGAATGAAATAGAAAAAGACCCAATGAAATGAAAAATATTTCGTGTTCATGGATTGGAAGAATCAATATAGTTAAAATGGCCATATTACCCAAAGCAATATACAAGCTTAATGCAATTCTTATTAAAATTCCAATGTCAGTTTTTAAAGAAATAGAACAAAATATCACCAGGCTTGTATGGAACCATAAAAAAAAAAAATTAAAAAAAATCAAATAGCCAAAACAATCCTGAGAAAAAATGAAGCCAGAGTTATCACACTACTTGACTTCAAATTATACTATAGTGGCCTGACCGGGCAGTGGCACAGTGGATAGGGTGTCAGACAGGGATGCAGAGGATCCAGGTTTGAGACCCCCAAGGTCACCAGCCTGAGCATGGGCTCATCTGGTTTGAGCGGGGCTCACCAGCTCGAGCCTAAGGTCGCTGGCTCGAGCAAGGGGTCATTCGGTCTGCAGTAGCCCCCAGTCAAGTCACATATGAGAAATCAATCAATGAACAACTAAGGAGCCGCAACAAACAATTGATGTTTCTCATCTCTCTCCCTTCCTGTCTGTCTGTCTGTCCCTATCTGTCCCTCTCTCTGACTCTCTCTGTCTCTGCCACAAAAAAAAAAAAATTATACTATAGAGCTACAATAATCAAAACAGTACTTGCAGAAAAACAGACATACAGAACAATGGAACAAAATTGAGAACCCAGAAAAAAAACCCACAATATATAAACAAATAATCTTTGATAAAGGAGCCAAAAACATACAATGGAGAAAAGAACGCCTCTTCAATAAATGGTGCTGGGAAAATTGGAAAGCCACATGCAAAAGAATGAAACTTGACTACAGTTTATCCCCCTGCACAAAAATTAATTTAAAATGGACCAAAGACCTAAATATAGGATCTGAAATACAATATAAATTACATAGAAGAATACATGGTACTAAATTTATGGATGTTGGCTGTACAGAATATTTTATGAATTTGATCCCAAAGGCAAGAAAAGTAAAGGCAAAATTAATGAACGGGATGATATCAAACTAAAAAGCTTCTGCACAGCAAAAACAAACAAACAAAGAAAAACAACTGACAATGAAACAAAAAGGCAGCCAACCAAATGGGAGATGATATTTGCAAACAACAGTTCTGATAAGGGGTTAATACCAAAAATATATAAAGAACTCACAAAGCTCAGCAACAAACAAGCAAACAATCCAATTAAAAAATGGGGAGTGGACCTGAATGGACACTTCTTTCATGAAGACATACAAACAACAAATATATATATGAAAAGGTGCTCATCTTCACTAGCTATTGGAGAAATGCAAATCAAATGAGATACTACCTCACACCTGTTAGATTAGCTGTTATCAACAAGACAGGTATTAATAAGTGTTGGAGAGGCTGTGGAGAAAAAGGAACCCTTATCCACTGCAGGTGGGAAAGTAAACTGACACAGCCATTATAGAAGTGGAGTCTTAAAAAATTAAGATTAGAACTAATATTTGACCCAGCAATCCCCCTACTGGGTATCTACCCAAAATACACAAAAACTTTGGTACATAAATACACATTCACCATTAGGTTCATTGCAGCATTATTCACATTGGCCAAGACATGGAAACTATCAAAGTGTCCTTTGATAGAAGATTGGATAAAGAAGATGTGGTACATATATATAAAGGAATACTACTCAGCCATAAAAAATGATGACATATTTCCATTTACCATAACAGGGATGGACCTTGAGAATATTATACTAAGTGAAATAAGTAAATCAGAAAAAGCTAAGAAGTATATAATTTCACACAAAAACAGGATATAAAACAGACACTAATGGATATATATAAAAGTAAAGTGGTTACCAGGGAGAGAGCACTGAAAGGGAAGGAGGTTAGAGAGGGGAGTAAAGAGGGACGAATATATAGTGATGAAAAATGATTTGTCCTTGGGTGATGGGCACACAAGCAATCAACAGTTCAAATGCTATAGAGATGTTCACCTGAAACCTATGTACTCTTATTGATCAATGTCAGCCCATTAAATTTAACTTCAAAATAAAAGAATTGAAAAATAGTAAACAATTTTATTTATCTCAACAAATAACTATAAGTCTCATTTTCCTAATTTGTAATAAAATTGGAAATAAATAAATGAATGAAAGCAAAACCAAAATAAGCTTGGTCAGATGGAAGAGTAATTATCTTCACTTTCATAACTTCAATTTCACTTTCTTGATTCAGTCAAGTAAACAAAAGTAGTATAGTTATGTGTAATATTAAAACAGAAAGAAAAGTATTGAGTCTAGAAACTTAATACTTTCTCTGCTCCAATTCTTTAGATATTCTGCTCCAATTATTTAGATATTCTGTTATTAGTCTAAATATAATTTTTATCACTTTTTCTAAGTTTTTGAGATATATTTCACAAACGATAAAATTCAAATTTCTACTATATACAATTTATGGGTTTCAATATATTCACAAAGTTGTGCAAGCCTCACCACTGTCTAATTTCAGAACATTTTCATCATCCCAAAAAGAATCTCCATACCCAGTAACAGATTTCCCCATTGCCTCTCCCAAACCCCTGGCAACAACTTTCTGTCTACTTTCTGTCTACTTTCTGTCTCTATGAATCTTATTCTGAACATTTCACATAAATGGAATTATACAATATATGGCATTTGTGAGTGGCATTACTTAACAATGTTTTCAAGGTTCATCTGTGTTGCAACATGGATCAGTATTTCATTCTATTTTTCATCCCAATAATATTCTATTGTATAAATATAGCTGATTTTATTTATCCATTTGTCAATTGGTGGACATTTGGGTGTGTCCACTTTTTTACTATTATGAATAATGGTGTTATGAACATTTGTGTACCAGTATTAGTGCAGATACAGTTTTCACTGCATTTCTACTTAGCAGTGAAATTGCTGGGCACATGGTAACTTTATGTTTAACATTTTGAGGAACTGCCAATCTGTCTTCCAAAGTGGCTTCATTCTTTTACAACCCAGTGGCAATGCATGCAGGGCTCAATTTCTAGATATCCTCATGAGCACTTGTTATTGCCCATTTAAAAAATTATAGCAACCCTAGTGAGTATGAACTGCTATCTCATTATGGTTTTGATTCTCATTTTCCTAATCATAACGATGTTGAAACATCTCTGCGTGTAGCTCTTTGCCATTTGTGTATCACCCTCAGAGAAATATCTATTCAAATCCCTTTTTAAATGGAGTTATTGATCTTTTCATTGTTGAGTTGTAAGCGTACTTTGTATATTCTGGACAGAAGTCCTTTATCAGATGTATGATTTGAATTCTTTTTTCCATTCTGTCAGTATGTTATTAATTTTCCAAAACCAAATATTCCCTAGGTACACTTATTTAAGATTATAACACTAGCAGAAAATTTAAACTGGATATTATGCCTTTCACATTTGTATTTTTCGTCCTATTTCTTTCTCTCCTGTTTAATGTCAAATGTTACCATTATAAAGGTATTTAACACATGATTATCAAAGACAAATATTACCTTGACACTGAATATATAGTGAAACTTTTCTCTGTAAAAACACTTGTTCCTTTCATCCAGCACTGCTATTCTCACTTCTTTGTTCCTATAAGCAACAGAGAAAGAGGGAGAGCTTTTCCTCATCTCATAGCCCTGGTTCATCCCCACGGGTGCTTCTGTCACAATTCAGAAAAACTCAGGATGAACTTCCTGCTCTGTTAGGGCTGCTTTTTTCTTTCCTGCTATCAATACTTGCTACTGTGCTTTTTAAAAATGAAAATCTTTTAGGGAGCAAATGTGATACTCTGTCTAAGCTATCTCCAAATTTTAATAACCTAGAAGTTTATATTAAAAAGGAACATCAACCAAATAATTGCCCTGGAATAGAATGACTTTAGGTACTACTCTCTCTCTTTCTCTTTTTTCTTTATTGGCTTTGCCCATTATTCTTTTCTCTATCTTTAGAAAGCTATCAACGTGCTATCAAATCATGTCACTTACTTCTTTCACTAGCTTTTCCTATGACAAGAAATCTGTAATCTGACCTGATATCTTCATTTTGTTTCTAATGCTTTTTCACTCTTTGGACCTTTCTTAAGGACTACACATTAGCATTTAAGGTCTTCTCTCAATCCTCTTAGGAGGCATTTTGATAAAATGGTTTCCACAGGAAAATACATTCTCACTATGAAATGGGAGTTGTATGCAGACTTTTGTGATCAAGCAGCATGAAGGACTAATATTTGATAAGGCCAATTGAGAGTCTTCTCTGTTGTCAAGTTATTGTGAATAGCTGAAGTTAAATTTCTCAATTGTTATTAGGGATTTTAAGGGTGTTTTTAGGGGAAAAAAAGAGAAGTACTGTGAAAGCCAAATAGTTATTCCATTGTCCATTTCTTTATACTTAACTCTCATCCATTTAAAATTATCAGAAAGTTCCACTGTGGGAACTTCCTGATATTTAGTTAACTAAATTATCAATGAGATAATTACATGGGTTATTGAACAACACATTATAATGGGATATCACACAGTTAGTAAATATTTATAAAAACTAATAATAACACCTGGGTGTAAAAGATGAAAGGATTAAGAAGTACAAAGTGACCGTTACAAAATAGCCATGGGAATATAAAGTACAGCATAGAAAATACAGTCAGGGCCCTCGCCATTTGGCTCAGTGGTAGAGTGTTGGCCCAGCATGTAGACATCTCAGGTTCATTCCAATCAGGGCACACAGGAGAAGCAACTATCTGCTTCTCCATCCTTCCCCTTTCCCTACCCCTCCCACAGAGATGGCTTGATTGATTCAAGTTTATTAGCCCTGGGCACTGAGGATGGCTCCATGGAGCCTCACCCAGGTGCTAAAAATAACTCGGTTGTGAGAATGGCCCCAGATGGGCAGAGCAGCATCCCCAGACAGGCGTTGCTGAACGGATCCCTGTTGGGGCACATGCGAGAGTCTGTCACTCTATCTCCCCTCCTCTTACTTGGAAAAGAAGAAGGAAGAAAAGTGAATATAGTTGAGCCCTGACCAGATAGCTCAGTTGGTTAGAGCATCATCCCCCTTATGTGAAGGTTGGTGGTTCAATCCCTGGTTAGGACACATACAGAAACAGATCAATGATTCTGTCTTTTTATCTCTTCCTCTCTCCCTAAAATCAATTAATAAATTTTAAAATATACATATATAGTCAATAATATTGCAATAACTATGTATGGTATTGGGAGGTACTAGATTTATCTGGGGGACCACTTGGTGCTATATAAATGTCTAATAACTATGCTATACAGCTGAAACTAATATAATATTGAATGTCAATTGTAATTGGAAAAGAAAAAAATAGAATAATAATTGTTGCAGAAACAATGACTTCTCGAAGACCACATGGCATGCACCAAGGTACCTAGGGGAGACTGCCTCACAATCCCCTTTTCAGGTTTCATGAGACAGCCCTGACCCCCAGTTATTACAGGTATTTATTGATAAACACAAATAGAAGCAGAGACAAGAATGAAGAAGTCAGGAAGCAGAAACTAGAATGAAGAAGTTAGAAAGGGGAACTTCTTTAGAGCAGACAAAAGGGTAAAGGAAGTAGCTCAAATATTCCCACCTACTGATTAATCAGAATTGCTAATTCTATCCCTATTGTGCTGTGTTCAGCAAGGTACTGCATTCAGTACTTTCTGTCAGTGATGCCACTGTGGCTTTTGCCTCAGGGCGCTGAACTCTGTCGTGTTCTATGTTCCTATTCAGGGCTTCTACAAATAATAACATGAAATTAGATTCATATTAAGTGACAAAGCAGGATAAACAATTGTAGTTTCGGTGTAATTACAACTATATACATAAAAACGCTTTTAAAGATTAAGAGGAAATATACCAAAGTACTAATATAATTCTCTTGCCTTGGACACCAGAGCTCCTGGTGCTCAGGCCTTCAGATTCTAACTGAACTACATCAACAGCTTCCTGGTTCTCCAGTTTGCTGATGGCAGATGTGGGCTTCTCAGCTTCCCTAATCATTTGAGCCAATTGTTATATTAAATGTCCTCATAAATATACATATACATATATAGGATACGTATACATATCCTATTAGTTCTGTCCCTCTGGAAAATCCTGAATAATATACACTTACAAATAAAAAAACCATTCTTAGTTTGCAGGCCATTAAAAACAGACAGCAAGCTGGATTTGGACCATAGACCATACAAAGTTTGCCAACTCCTTTCCTAGAGTCCCATGTTCATGGAAGGATTAGGGGTTGGGGAAGGGGTTAGAAATATATTGAGAACAACTAGCTTTCTCTGTTATAGTACACATTCATGTTAGGATGTTTTTAAATTTTAAGGCTACAAATTATTTGAAATAATAGGGAAAATGCCCATCACATTAGTTTAAAAGACAAATACAAAGTTAATTGTATATTTTTAAAACCTCAAACAAATTAAACATAAAAAGAAACCTATAAAAATTAACTAAAACGTTAAATTGACTCTCTGGTTGAATTGCTTCTGGGTTGTTTTATATAATTTATATTCCTATTTGAATTGTAACAATTTTATTATAATGAGCACATATTACCATTTAAATGCACATTTATTTATTTATTTATTTATTTATTTATTTATTTATTTGCTGTGCCACTATCTGGTCAGGTTAAATGCACATTTTTAAGAGTAAAAAAGTCATCAATAATTTTGACTATCTGTTGGGCAGATAAAATGTATTATGCTCACTTTGTTAAAGATAACAGAAAGAGGCCGTTGCCCAGGTGATATTAATGTGTGTTGAGAATCGTTGTAGCCTGAGGCTTGGTTTTGGGATTAAGCCTTTCCCACCCTTTTTGATGTAGGGCGGTACAATCCAATCATGCCTCAGAGAAGTGACTTTGTTTTAGAGACTTCCCTACTTTGTATATTGGATTAGAGGTTGTGAAGCTACAGTATAAAATGGGGATGGAACGAGAGTTTGCTCTCTTGGTTCCTGAGGTTAGCATGAGAGAGCTGAGAGAGTAGAGCCAGCAGCGGAAGGAGGCCACGTGGAGGAGGCCAGGAAAAGCAGCCAAGATGGCGGAGAGCTGAGTGAGATGCCAGTTTGTACAGAGTTTGTATCTGGGATAAGGAAGGAGATGGGGAACTGAGGAAATAAGGCTGGTGAGCTAGAAACCTTTGATTCTAGGAAACTCGGATAAATCAGTAGCTTTGTGAGCACTGAATGTGACTGGGTTTTGGAGCCCAGTGTGTATTTTTACTTGCCCGCCGGGTGCAAGCTAGATTAAAGACTATGGCCCACCAGTTTTTGACTCCGCCATTTCTTTATCGTCTGTCCGAATCCAATGCGAACCTGCATAGGCCAGAAGGCTGCTGTGATAGTGGCTGTGATAGTGGCCCTGGCCCTGCCTCCTGGCTTTACACTATCCCTTCATTCAAATACAAGAATGAACACTTTTTTTTTTTAAGTGAGAGGAGGGGAGATAGTGAGACAGACTTCTGTATGTGCCGCAGCCAGGATCCACTTGGCAAACCCTGTCTGGGGCCAATGCTCAAGTACCAAACTATTTTTAGCACATGAGTCCAACACTTGGGCTAACCTAGCTATCCTCAGTGCCAGGGGCCACGCTCAAAGCAATCAAGCCACTGGCTATGGGAGGGGAAGAAAAAAAGGGGGAGACCAGCTGGGGAGAGAAGCGGATGGTCGCTTCTCCTGTGTGCCATGACCAGGAATCAAACCCAGGATGTCCATAAGCCAGGTCAATGCTCTATCCACTGAGCACTGGCCAGGGCTGAAAACATATTTTTTTTAATCCAATGTGACTTAAGATATAGTAATATATATAGTAAATGTAAAAATATTAGTTAAAATTTCATAGCTGAAAAGCACCTTGCATTCAACTTCAACTCCTATATAAAATTTTTGTTTTAAGTTTACAGTTTATTACTAAAAAAAGATGACTTGTTCTTTAGTTATTATGTGGAGAAATTAAATGTCTTTTTTTTTTCGTTTTTAGGTTTGAAGACAAAGAGTTCACCAATGAAGAAAATAACTTGGTAATCACTGGTTTTCAACAACAAGCACCCGCTAAGCTTTGTGGGGGAAATAAAAGTGGTCACACAGGTTGGGGAACACTACTGATGCTTGGTGGGCAGGGATTACGAATGCTAGAACTACTCCAATTCAGGGAGAGTTCTGCCTACCCAAGAGCAGTCCTGTGTCTCACATTATTTTCATAGAGATAAAAACCCACCGCTAATTATACAAGCATAGAACTTAACTCAGATTTGATTAAAAGACAAATTATTTTTGCACACTTTTATACATTTGACCTTGAACTGTGTGGTCTTCTTATATGTGGATATTTTTTCAATAATATGTACAGTATTATAAACATTTTATCTTATGATTTTTCTCTTCTCTAACTTACTTTATTGTAAGAATACACTACATAATACATATAGCATACAAAATATGTG
Source organism: Saccopteryx leptura (assembly GCF_036850995.1). NCBI lineage: Eukaryota > Metazoa > Chordata > Mammalia > Chiroptera > Emballonuridae > Saccopteryx > Saccopteryx leptura. The sequence continues at coordinate 107,207,546 of NC_089507.1, forward strand.
TTAATCAACTTTATTATACCAGTAAGATTTCTGGTTATAGTAGAATATTAGTTGTTAAATTTGGGGGCAGTCAAAAGTTATATGCAGATTTTTGGCTATGTGTGATTATGTGGAGGGGTTGGCACCCCTAGCTGCTATATTGTTCAAAGGTCAACATGTACACTAAGTTTTCTAGATAACAATTATGGTATTTTAAGGAAATTTAAAATTTGTTTTGTAACTTTGCCAAGAGTTGTTCACCATTTTAGAAAATCATATCACTGATAGCAACATTGTGCATATTATTTGAGTCATGAATGCAACACAGCTGAATTTGGCTCTATTTGTAGCTATCATATCCATAGTGAGCTTGCAGAGAGAGGGGAAGCATCTGATAACATTCTCTCTTCTTATATAGTCATGCCCAAACATTTACATGTAAAGTAGTTATTAAGTTACCTTTTTTATTTATTTTGATCTTCTGATTCAATGTAGAAAAACTAGCCATAAACTGGAAGTAGTTTTAGACAGAAAAAGTTCAATTATGAGTCACTAATTGAAACCCTCAAAAAATTACAATATAACTTGGGAACCAGAGTCCAAAGCTAACTGACTTTTATTTCTGTAGAATTTTATTTCTACCAGTTTTCTCTGGGCTCAATTATGTTACTGATTTCAAGTGAAGAATCAGCTGAGCCAGAAGATCCGAGATCCAAGGAGGGCTGGAAGGCTTTGATTTTCTACCATGTAGCTTCTCATCCTCCTCCACGTTAAACTGATTTCATTCCATGTCTCAGAAGAATGAAGGCAAAACTGCAGGGCCTCTTCAATCTAGGATCTAGAAGTCATACACATCATTTCTGCCACTTCTTGGTTTTGTTTTTGTTAAAGCTAACAGTCTGTCCAGTGGTTCTCAAACTTTTTGAAGTCAGGGCGCATTTAAAGTCCTACAAATAATTGTAGGCACACTATATACAAATTTCTGAGATATATGTTATAATAATTAAGTCAAATATTAAAGAAAAAATATATAAAGTCCAAGAGTGCTTTTATGGTAATTAAATATAATAAATATGACAAAATTAAATTTTTTCTGACATTAAAAAAAATTTATGTTACATTTTTTGAGTTATGCTTTTTAGAATTTGTGAAAAAGAGGGGTTAAAAAATAAAAAAAAATGACACAAAAAGTTATCTTTTTATCTATATAGATACATTCTTAGTAAGATTTAGTAAATTCGGCAGGTCCCGGTGCTAATGTGTTAAGTTTTTTCATTCTTGTGTTTATGAGAAACATGAGCCTGATGTGTCCTAGCGATTTCTTCAATGTTTGGACATATATTTAAAAGGCAAACTCTCATTTCCTCATCAATACAAAAAGAAGAATTCCTCTTTTTACTCTTAACTGTGTTGAGTACAGAAAACCCCCACCATACATATCATCTTAACTTTACACCAAACAAAGAATAGAAGAAACTTGCCTCCAGTCTTTCTGAGGAACATGAGGGGTCATGTAAACAATTCAGCACCACAGCTTAACAGCCTTTTGCAACTTAATCAGGCAAGTGAAATGGAGGTTAGGCAGACTGTCAGCTTTCAACCAATTCCCCACACCTCTGTCCCCCAAAAATCTAAACTCCAAAAACCCCGTTGGTTTTTTGGTCCCCAACACACACATATTTCTCTGGAATACCATAGGGTGTACCTGCATATCTTCTATGGTGCACGAGTGTGCCCTGGCACACACTTTGAGAACCACCGGTCTAGTCAGATGTAAAGCAGGGAAGAAAAGACTCCACTTCCAAAAAAGGAGTAATGACAATGTTACATTGCACAAGAACACTCACTAGGATGGGTGAAAGGTGCAACTGGGAAATAATGTATTCAAAGAAATTTTTAAGTTTCTAACTCTTCCTTGGTCTTTGGCTTTCAATCAAAGCCATATGACCCTGACCAGGCAGTGGTACAGTGGACAGAGCATTGGACTGGGACGCAAAGGACCCAGGTTCAAAACCCTGGGGTCACGGGCTTGAGCATGGGCTCTTCTGGTTTGAGCGCAGCTCACCAGCTTGAGCCCAAGGTCACTGGCTTGAGCAAGGGGTCACTTGGTCTGCTGTAGCCCCCCAGTCAAGGCACATATGAGAAAGCAATCAATGAACAACTAAGGTGCCACAATTAAGAACTGATACTTCTCATCTCTCTCCCTTTCTATCTGTCTGTCCCTACCTGTCCCTCTCTCTGTCTCTATCACACAGACACACACACACACACACACACACACACACACACACACACACATACACACGCCATATGAAATAAAGCAAACCTTGTTTTTTGAAATAACATTTTTTCAACTGCTTGGAGAGAGCCGTATTATGACTCATAGATCTTCTCTTCTTTTGTTCTTTCTGCCATTTTTCAACTTCATTTATTGACTGTACTCTAGAAATAAAATAGAGAAAATGGTTTCCACTTTTCATTGAGGTGTAAATGCCTTTAGTAAAGTAAAGAATGTCAGTGTACATCTCAGTGAAGGCTTACATCCATTGACATTTACTTCATTGTGTCTCAGGTCAAGATATAAAATATTTCCAGAATATTGAAGTTCTTTTATGCTCTTCCCAGTCAGTTCTCTACTCCCAGCAATGGCAACCACTATTTATCACTGAGTAGTTTTGTCTGTTCTTTAACTTCATATAAATGGAATCAGACTGTATTTACTCTTTTGTGTCTGACTCATTTAACTCAACACAATGTCTATAGGCATCATCTATGCTGTTGTGGGTAGCAGTAGTTTATTCTTCGATATTGCTGGGTATACATTTTATGTGGTATGATTATATTTGTTTATTCATCTATTTCCTGTTAATGGACATTGATCTGTTTCCAGTTTTAGCTGCTGCAAACATTCATGTGTATATCTTTTGGTGGACATATATATGTATATCTCTTTTAGTTCTATAAAGAGGTTACCAATTTAAACTCCCATAAGTAATGTATCAGAGTTCCAGTTGCTTTACATTCTCATCTACTCTTGGTACTGTCCCTCTACATTTTAGCCATTCTGTAAGTAGCAAATGCTTACTCTGTATTTATTCAGATGGTTGTATGATTTTTCTTCTTTATTTGGCTAATGTGGTGAATTATACTGATTAATTTTCAAATATCAAGTCAATCGCATATTCCTGGGAAAAATTTTATTTTGTATAGTGTATTATGCAAATTCATCCTGTTAAATTTGTTTAACATTTTTTTGTATGTGTTCATTAGCCAATAATTTTGTTTTGTCAAAATGTCCTTGTGGCCCTGGCTGTTTGGCTAAGTGGATAGTGTCAGCCCTATGCGCAAACATTCCAGATTCAATCCCCAGTCAGGCACACATGAGAAGCGATCATCTGCTTCTCTTCCCTTTCCTCTCCCCCTTCTCTCACTCTTCCCCTCTTGCAGCAAGTGGCTCAGTTGGTCTGAGCATTGCCCCCAGATGGGGCTGTTAGGTGGATCCCAGGCGGGGTACATGCAAGAGTTTATCTCACCATCTCCTCTTTCAGGTTTAAGTGATAAAAGTTGTGTTAGCAAAAATCACCAAGATAGCAGTATAAAAGAATCTTCTGACTTTGGTTGTCAACAACTTGACTACTGTGTGTATAGACATGTTTTTTGTTGTTATTCTTTTGGTTTGGTTTTATTCTCTTGGGATATATATACAGAGACAGAGAGAGAATTGGAGAAAGGGATAGATTCAGACAGACAGTCAGGAACAGAGAGAGATGAGAAGCATCAATCATCAGTTTTTTGTTGTGACACCTTAGTTGTTCATTGATTGCTTTCTCAAATGTGCCTTGACCATGGGCCTTCAGCAGACCGAGTAACCCCTTGCTCGAGCCACCGACCTTGAGTCCAAGCTGGTGAGCTTTGCTCAAACCAGATGAGCCCGCGCTAAAGTTGGCAACCTCGGGGTCTCAAACCTGGGTCCTCCACATCCCGATCCGACACTCTATCTACTGCGCCACCACCTGGTCAGGCTATTCTCTTGGGATTTGTTGATCTGTGAATTAATATTAATCTCTAATTTTAAAATAATCTATTATCTCTTCAAATTTTGCTTTGATCCATTTTCTCTCTCTTCTTTCTCAACTATAGGTTTCTCTATTTTTTTGTTTCCCACTTACCTATATATATATATCTTTTAATTTTATTTAGACAATTAATTTTAATGGGGTGACATTGGTCAATTAGAATACATAGATTCAGAGAAAACATCTCTAGATCATTTTAACATTTGATTATATTGTATACCCATCACCCAAAGTCAAATTGTCCTCTGTCACCTTTTATTTGATTTTCTCTATGCCCTTCCGCTACCCTCACCCACTCCTCTCCTCCCTCCCCCTCCTCCTGGTAACTGCTGCATTCTTATCTATGTCCATGAGTCTCAATTTTGTGCCCCGTCTATGTATGAAATCATACAGTTCTTAGTTTTTTCTGATTTACTTATTTCACTCACTATAATGTTATCAAGGTCCATTCATGCTGTTGTAAATGATCCTATGTCATCATTTCTTATGGCTGAGTAGTATTCCATAGTATATATACTGATATATATACTACATCTTCTGTATCCAATCTTCTATTGAAGGGCTTTTTGGTTGTTTCCATGTCTTGGCCACTGTGAACAATGTTGTGAAGAACATGGGGCTGCATGTGTCTTTACATACCAATGTTTTTGAGTTTTGGGGGTATATACCCAGTAGAGGAATTGCTGGGTCATATGGTAGTTCTATTCTTAACTTTTTGAGGAACCACCATACTTTCTTCCATAATTGTTGTACTACTTTATATTCCCACCAACAGCGAATGAGGGTTCTTTTTTCTCCGCAGCCTCTCCAACACTTATTGTTACCTGTCTTGTTTACAATAGCTAATCTAAAAGGTGTAAGGTGGTATCTCATTGTAGTTTTTATTTTAATTTCTCTAATAGCTAGTGAAGATGAACATTTTTTCACATATCTATTGGCCATTTGTATTTCTTCCAAGGAGAAGCATCTGTTCATGTCCTCTTCCCATTTTTTTATTGGATTGTTTTCTTGTTTGTTGTTGAGTTTTGTGACTTCTTTGTACATTTTGGATATTAGGCCCTTATCTGAGCTGTTCTTTGAAAATATCATTTCCCATTTAGTTGGCTGTCTGTTTGTTTTGTTGTCAATTTCTTTTGCTGTGCAGAAGCTTCTTAGTCTGATGTAGTCCCATTCATTTATCTTTGCCTTCAGTTCCTTTGCCTTTGGAGTCAAATTCATAAAATGTTTTTTATGACCAAGGTCTATGAGTTTAGTATCTATCTTTTCTTCTATGTAATTAATGTTTCAGATCTTATATTTAGGTCTTTGATCCATTTCGAATTAATTTTGGTACAAGGAGACAAACTGTAGTTGAGTTTCATTCTTTTGCATGTGGCTCTCCAGTTTTTCCAGCACCATCTATTGAAGAGGCTTTCTTTTCTCCATTCTGTGTTTTTGGCTCCTTTATTAAAGATGATTTGGAAGAAGGAAAAATGGCGATGGAATAGGCAGACATTACAACTCCCACCTCCCAGAACCAAAGTGGATAACAACTTAACTTAGGAACAGCCATCTTGGAAAACCAACTTTAACTAAACTAAGAGGAATCTATAACCAAGCATCACCGAAGGAACCACACTGAGCTGGTAAGAAAGGCAGAGCGGTGGCCTGGAGGGTCTTTCACAGCAGGGTGGGTTTCCAGGAGAGTTGTGGACGTTCAGCCCTAGGACTAGAGCCCTAGAGACTAGAGGAGGCGTATGGACAGTAGTTAACTGAAAGAACAGCGGGTTACTGTTTCCAAGAGAAAGACAGAACTCTCAGGCCCAGTCTCAGTCTTAAAGGGACCATGCAGAAAACCTCATTTACAGCCACTTACCCAGGGCTCCGGGAGTGAGGAGTTCTGAGAGGATTGAAGTTGCAAGAGGAGAGTGTAGTCTCAGGGGCACAGGGAGAGACTGTGGGGGACAGCCATCCTGACCCGTGTACTGGTCCACTCCCAAAACCTAAACTGCCCATTCTACCTGAGAGAACCAAGCCACCAAAGGAAGCAATTACCCCACTCACCAGAGGCTCTCCTGCTCCAGTCAGTGCAAAGAGACACTTAGAAGCAGGGGGTTCATCAGGGATACAGGATTTGAGTGCTGAGGTCTGGGCTAAATGGCCCCCTCAACCTGATGAATACCCTCCGAAGGGTGGGAGGGCTGGGCTGCCATGGTGCTTGGCCAGCATGGCAGTAAGGGGCGGAACCTAGCAAGGCAGCCCACGCGGCAGCAGTAGCGGAGAGCGGTGACCAGAGAGGTCTCCCACACACCCACAAGGGCAGAACCCAGCGGGGCAAGGCATCCCCAGTGCCGGTACAGGGCAGACCCCAGTGGGGTGAGGCACTTCACGCACCAGTGGGAGGTGGAGACTGGTGAAAAGAGCACTGAACCTGCAGAGGGTGGAGCCAGGCCGCTCCAGCAAAGAAGACGAGAGGCAGAGCCTGGAGAGGCTTCCCACGAACCTGCGTGGGGTGGAACCCAAAGTGGCAGCAAGCGCAACCACAACCGCGAAAGGTGGACCCTGGTGGCCCGCACTGAAAAGGAGACGGGTATACCCCAAAGAGCTGTTTAACATGCCCATGGGGACAGAGCCCGGAGAGGCAACCTGCAAGCCCGTGGGTGGTGGAGCCCAGAGAGGAAAGGAGCCCCCCATGCCTGTGGAGCAGCCCAAGCTACAGCCCAGTAGCCAGCGCTGGTGCCCAAGTGCCTGAGAAGGTGGAGTCAGAGGGGGACTAGTGGAAAGACCTCATATCAGGAATAGAGAGGCCATAAAAACTGGTCAAGAGTAGATAAAAGCCAGCATAGGAGTGCAGCTGATAATTACAATAGCATCAGGACCCAGCAGAGGCAGCCACAAATTCTGGATTGCCTGTACCTCCAAGAAGGTTGCTAAGGGCATTCAAAGGCAGTGACCCCCAATGGTCAGCACCAGGTTCCAGCCAGAGAGGTCCAGGTCTGGTACATCCAGGAGCCAAATGAGGACCTAACAACCATAGTTAGAGTGTTTATCTAGTCCAAACAGAGACAAAAATAGGAAGACAATGAAGTGCAATTAAAATGAATCAACAAGAGAAATTCACAGAAAAAGAACTAAATGAAATGGAAATAAATAAGATACTCTATGCAAAGTTTAGAATAATGATTGTTAGGATATTCAAGGATCTTAGAGCAACAATATATGGACAAAACAAGCACCTAAACAAAAAGATTGCTGGCATCAAAAAGGACATTGAAAGCATAAAAAAAATCAGACAGAAATGACAAACATAATATCAGAAATGACCGCTACACTAGAAGGAATTAAAAGCAGGCTGGAAAAAGCAGAGGATCATATCAGTGATTAAGATGACAAGATAAGCAAAAGCACAAAAGCAGAACAGCAAAAAGAAAGAGGATAAAAAAAGTCTAAGGAAACTCTAAGAGAGCTCTGTGACAACATGAAGAAAAACAACATCCGCATAATAGGGGTTCCTGAAGGAGAAGAGAAAGAACAAAGATAGAGAACCTGACTGAAAAAAATCATAGCTGAAAACTTCCCTAAATTGATGCAGGAAAAAGTCACATAAGTTCAAAAAGCACAGAGAAACCCATTAAAATAAAACCCAAAGAGACCTACACCAAGAAACATCATAATTAAAATACCAAAGCTAGGAGGTAAAGAAAGAATACTAAAGGCTTCTAGAGAAAAAAAGGCTATCACTCACAAAGGACCCCCATAAGGATGACTCCTGACTTCTCAACAGAAACACTTGAGGCCAGAAGGGAATGGCAAGAAATACTCAAAGTAATGCAGAACAAGAGCCTACAACGAAGACTTCTTTATCCAGCAAGGCTATCATTTAAAATTGAAGGAGAAATAAAAAGCTTCCCAGAAAAAAAAAAAAAAACCTCAAGGAATTCATTACAACCAAACTAATGCTACAAGAAATATAAAGGGACCTGTTGTAAACAGAACAAAAGGGGAGAAAATCTAATAAAAGAGAAATGTAGATCTAAAGAATAAAATGACAATAAACAACTACATATCAATAATAACCTTAAATGTAAATGGATTAAATGCTCCAATCAAAAGACATAGGGTATTTGCTTGGATAAGTAAATAGGACCCGTACATATGCTGTCTACAAGAGACTCAACTCAAAATAAAAGATACACATGGACTGAAAGTAAAGGGTTGGAAAAAAATATTTCATGCAAATTGAAATTTAAGAAAAGCTGGAGTAGCAATACTTACATCTGACAAAATAGACTTTAAAACAAAGGCTATAGTAAGGGATAAAGAAGCTCACTACATAATGCTAAATGGAGAAATCCAACAGGAAGATATAACCATTATAAATATCTACGCACCCAATATAGGAGCGCCTAAATATATCAAGTAGATTCTGATAGACATAAAGGGTGAGATCAACAGCAATATTTTACTTGTAGGGGATTTCAATACCCCACAAACAACACTAAATAGATCCTCAAGAAAAATAATTAACAAAGAAACAGCAGACTTAAAGGACATAGTAGGTCAACTGGATTTAATAGATATCTTCAGAACCTTTCATCCTAAAGCAGCAGAATATACATTTTTTAAGTGCTCATGGTACATTCTCTAGGATAAACCACATGTTAGAACACAAAACAAATCTCAATACATTTAAGAAGACTGAAATCATATTAAGCATTTTCTCGGATCACAATGGCATGAAACTAGAAATCAACTACATAGAAAAACTGAAAAACACTCAAACACTTGGAAACTAAATAGCATGTTATTAAATAAAAAATAGGTCAACAATGAGATCAAGGGAAAAATCAAAATTTTCCTTGAAAAGAATAAAAATGGACATACAACAATTCAAAATTTATAGGACACAGTAAAAGCAATCATGAGAGGGAAGTTTATATCATTTCAGGCATACATTAAGAAGTTAGAAAAAGCTCAAATAAACAATTTAACCCCGCATCTAAAAGAACTAGAAAAAGAACAGCAGGTAAAGCCCAGAGAAAGTAGAAGAAAGGAAATAATAAAGATCAGAGCAGAAATAAATAACAGACAGGCTAAAAAACAATACAGAAGATCAATAAAACCAAGAGCTGGTTCTTTGAAAATGTAAACAAGATTGATGAACCTTTAACCACACTCACCAAGAAAAAAGGAGAGAGGACTTAAATAAAATTAGAAATGAGAATGGAGAAGTAACAACTGAGACAGAAAAAATACAAAGGATTGTAAGAAAATACTATGAAGAACTGTACGCCAAAAAATTAGACAACCTAGGTAAAAGGGACAAATTCCTTGAAACATAAATCTTTGAAAAATCAATCTGGAAGAATTAGAAAACTTAAACACACTGATTACAACAAATGAAATGGAACCAGTTATCAAAAAACTCCCAACAAACAAAAGCCCTGGGCCAGATGGATTAAAAGGCAAATTATACCAAAAATTAAAAGAAGAACTAACTCCTATCCTTTTCAAGCTAATTCAAATAATTCAAGAGGAGGGAAAACTTTCAATCTCCTTTTATGAGGCAAGCATACTTCAGATTCCAAAACCAGGCAAAGACAATACAACAAAAGAAAACTATAGGCCAATATCCCTGATGAATTTAGATGCTAAAATTCTCAACAAAATATTAGCAAACCGGATCCAGCAATACATGAAAAGAATCATTCATCATGATCTAGTGGGATTTATTCTGGGGAGGCAAGGCTGTACAATATTTGCAAATCACTCAATGTGATTCATCACATAAACAAAAAGAAGAAGAAAAATCACATGATAATATTAATAAATACAGAAAAAGTATGTGATAAAACCCAGCACCCATTTATGATCAACACTCAGCACAGTGGGAATACAAGGAACATACCTCAACAGGATAAAGGCCATCTATGACAAACCCACAGCCAACATCATACTCAATGGGCAAAAATTAAAAGCAATCCCCTTAAGATCAAGAACAAGGCAGTGATGCCCCCTTTCACCAGTATTATTCAACAAAGTTCTGGAAGTCCTAGCCACAGCAATCAGACAAGAAGAAGAAATAAAAGGCACTGAAATTGGAAAAGGAGAAGTAAAACTATCATTATTTGCTTATGATATGATACTGTATATAGAAAACCCTAAACTCGCAGTCAAAAATCTACTGGACCTAATAAATGAATTCAGCAAGGTGGCAGGATATAAAATTAATATTCAGAAATCAGAGGCATTTTTATACACCAACAATGAAGTCAGAAAGAGAACTTAAAAAAACAATGCCTTTCACTATTGCAACAAAAAAATAATAAAGTACCTAGGAGTAAATTTAACCAAGGAGGTTAAATACTTGTACTCAGAAAATTATAAGAGAGTGACGTCACAGAAATGGCGCCGTGAGCAGCGCGTCCAACAGATCTCCCCAAAATCTCAACAAATTTATCAACTAGAAACAGAAAAATTTAACCTCGGAGCATCCCGGAGTTCCACACACACTCTGAAAGCGAAAGGACTGTTGCCGAGGAGGGAATACGCCTGTGGTGAGTCAACCCACACGTGCAGCTGCCCGCGCCGTGGTCCAGAGAGTCCTGGCCACCAGAGTGCACTAAGAAGCCGCGCGCGCGCCCCGTGCCGCGGTCTGGGGAGTCCCGGCCACCGGCGTGCACTAAGAAGCCGCGCGCGTGCCCCGTGCCGCGGTCCGGGGAGTCCCGGCCACCGGCGTGCACTGAGAAGCCACGCGCGCGCCTCGTGCTGCAGTCCGGGAGGGGCGCCAAACCTGTCTTTCCTAGTCGGGAGATTCTCTCCGTGGGCGGGGCACCTCACCCAGCCATTCAAGCTAACAATCAAGCGTTGGGGGAGGGGAACGCAGGCAGCCTGAAATACTCTCTGGAGCACAGCTGCGGATCCAATCACTGAAATTAGCTTAACCCACAAAATCTGCGCACCCACGGGGCTCTAATTGATAAGATCTCTTCCAGTTCAGCGATCCAAGACAAGAGGCATAATATTTTTCAGTGCCTTTCACTAAGGGGCGGGGGCAACTTCTGATTGACAGAGCCTCCATATTCAGGGATATACCTAACAAGAGGGACTTGGCAGATATTAAGATCTATACAGCAAGCAGCGAATAGTGCATCTTCTTCCCAGCCAAAACAGGCTACAAAGTTTGGAAAGCCTGGGTTGAGTGGTCCAACTGAATGGTGGGCGCTGAAAAGTCACCTTGACAACAATTGACTCCCAGCCCCGCCTGATTACGCTGGAGGCTCTGACTGCCAGAGCCTTATCCAGAGCCTTGTGCTGAGTGAGGATAGAGTGGGGATTTCCCAGCTCTTTGAGCCTCTTACTCCCCAGACAGAAGCAGTGGCAGCCTCATAGCTGGATCACCAGGCTACTAATTCAGGAAGGGGAGACTAGGGGAGAGACTCCAGGAAAGCAAACTCTCTCATTGTTGGACTCTGCAAACGCCAACAAGCCTTGACTACCAGCGAGACTAAAGCCAATTATATGACATTGCCATAGAATCCCATCAACTGCAAATCCCTACCTAAGCGTGACACAGGGGCAGAACCTGGGGTACAGAGTCACCGACCAGGAAGAGGAAGAGAAAAGAAAAAGGAAGAAGTTAACCTCTCAAAATCAAGAAAAATCCACAGACTTTATAACTTGTTCCACTAATTCTTTGTTGTTGTTGTTTTCTTTTCTTCTTTCTTATTGCCTTTATTATTATTTGTATTTCCTCCACCTCAGTCCTTTTATTCTCTGCCCATCTTATGCTACCCTTTTCTTGAACTACACTACCCATGAGTGTTACATTTTATTTCTTTTCTTCATCCTTACTCTCCTTTAGGGTTACACTCCAAAACCCTTAACTCTCACTCTCTCCCCTTTTGTTTTCTTTTTGGTTTTTTGGGGGTTTTTTTCCCTTTCCTTTTTTTCTTCCTTTGTTTCTCTCTTTTCCTTATTTTTTACTTTCTATTCATTTCTTCTTTTCTCCTTTTACTTTTCCTCCCATTTAATCCTCAATCACGAACAAATTATTTAATTTGGGACTCAAGTTTTTTTGTTTTTTTTTGTTGTTTGTTCCCTTTTTTTTTCTTTTCTGCTTTTGTTCTTGGTTTTCCTTTATTTGTTTGTTTTTGTGGCATTTTGGGTACTTTTTACATTGCTTTTTAACTCACTAGCATTCCTCCCAACCCAAAGTCTCCATTGTATTTAGTCTTCGCTCCACTTAATACAACAGATTTTTACTTATTATTTTTATTTTTTTCTCCTTTAAATATTATTATTTTTTTCTCTCCTTTTTTCTGTTTCCCTCTTATCCCTCTCATTATATCTCTTAGTCGACCATCACTTACAAGCAAATCATTTTATGCTTGCCTAAGATATTCTCTTTTTTTTGCATTTAGTAGGTCCCTACTCCCTTTTTTGTCCCTTGAACTCTTCACCTCAAATCACGCCCTCCGTTATAGGCAGTTTTTGTTCCATTTAGCATAATATAATTCACAGGTCATCACGATATTTCCCTAAAGAGGTGAGAGGAGGGGAGGAGAAGAAAGAAAAAAGGGGGAAATAATAAATTATTACTTTTTTTGTGTGTGGAGTGTTTTCCTTTTTTTTTCCCCCTTTTTATTCTTTATTAATTCTAATTAACACTATCAACAAGACCACCTTCAGATGCCAATAAGAAAAAGGAAATAGAATATTATGGATACAAAAGATAGAGAGGTAACACAAATATATGTGGAAAAATCTATGGAGAAAAAATTTAACATATTGGAAGCCTTGGAGCCAAATGACAGAGAATTTAAAATAGAAATCTTAAAAATACTCAGAGATATACAAGAAAACACAGAAAGGCAATTTAGGGAAATCAGAAAACAACTCAATGATCACAAAGAATACATTACCAAGAAAATTGAAACTATAAAAACAAATCACACAGAAATGAAAAACTCAATTCACGAACTGAAAAACGAGATAACAAGCTTAGCTAATAGAACAGCCCAGATAGAAGATAGGAATAGTGAAATAGAAGACAAGCAACTTGAGGCACAACAGAGAGAAGAAGAAAGAGACTCAAAAATAATAAAAAACTAGAAAGCCCTACAGGAATTGTCTGACTCCATCAGAAAGAATAACATAAGAATAATAGGTATATCAGAGGAAGAAGAGAAAGAAAATGGAATGGAGAATATACTCAAACAAATAATAGATGAGAACTTCCCAAGCCTGTGGAAAGAACTAAAGCCTCAAATTCAAGAAGCAAACAGAACACCGAGTTTTCTTAACCCCAACAAACCCACTCCAAGGCACATCATAATGAAGATGACACAAACCAATGACAAAGAAAAAATTCTCAAGGCAGCCAGGGAAAAGAAGAATACCACATATAAAGGAAGACCTATTAGATTATCATCAGATTTCTCAGCAGAAACTCTACAAGCTAGAAGAGATTGGACCCCAATATTCAAAGCCCTGAAAGAGAGAAACTTTCAGCCAAGAATACTATACCCATCAAAGCTATCCTTCAAGTACGAAGGAGATATAAAAACATTCACAAATACAGAAAAGATGAGAGAATTTATCATCAGAAAGCACCCACTCCAGGATATACTAAAGGGGGTTTTCCAACCAGATTCAAAGAACAAAAGAAAACAAAACCACAAGTAACAGCTCCAAGAAGAAAACAATAAAACCAAACTTAAACTGTGACAACAAAAGAAAAAAAAGGGGAGAAAAGATGAAGATTAACAGTAGCAAAGGACGATGAAGCGCAGAAATACTCATAAGAAAGGGTACTACAATGAATACGGTAGGTACCCTTTTCATTACTTAATGGTAACCACCCTTGAAAAAACCACCACAAAAACACTTGACTTAAAAAAGGTAGCAACAGAAGAAAGAAGTATGGAATACAAACAAAAACAAACAATAGAAAAACAAAAGAGAAGAATCAAACAAGATACAAAAATAACAGAAAGCAATTTATAAAATGGCAATAGGGAACCCACAAGTGTCAATAATTACACTAAATGTAAATGGATTAAACTTACCAATAAAAAGATACAGAGTAGCAGAATGGATTAAAAAAGAAAATCCAACTATATGCTGCCTACAAGAAACTCATCTAAGCAACAAGGATAAAAACAAATTCAAAGTGAAAGGCTGGAAAACAATACTCCAAGCAAACAACACCCAAAAAAAAGCAGGTGTAGCAATACTCATATCTGATAATGCTGACTACAAGACAGAAAAAGTACTCAGAGACAAAAATGGTCATTTCATAATGATTAAGGGGAAGTTGAATCAAGAAGACATAACAATCCTTAATATATATGCACCAAACCAAGGAGCACCAAAATATATAAGACAGCTACATATTGACCTTAAAACAAAAACTGACAAAAATACAATCATACTTGGAGACCTCAATACACCGCTGACGGCTCTAGATCGGTAATCCAAACAGAGAATCAACAAAGATATAGTGGCCTTAAACGAAATACTAGAACACCTGGATATGATAGACATCTACAGGACACTTCATCCCAAAGCGACAGAGTATACATTTTTCTCTAGTGTACATGGAACATTCTCAAGAATTGACCATATGTTGGGCCACAAAGACAATATCAGCAAATTTAGAAAAATTGAAATTGTACCAAGCATATTCTCTGATCACAAAGCCTTGAAACTAGAATTCAACTGTAAAAAAGAGGGGGAAAAACCCACAAAATTGTGGAAACTAAACAACATACTTCTAAAAAATGAATGAGTCAAAGAAGAAATAAGTGCAGAGATCAAAAGATATATACAGACAAATGAAAATACGACATATCAGAATCTCTGGGATGCAGCAAAAGCAGTAATAAGAGGAAAGTTCATACCACTTCAGGCCTATATGAACAAACAAGAGAGAGCAGAAGTAAACCACTTAACTTCACACCTTAAGGAGCTAGAAAAAGAAGAACAAAGACAACCCAAAACCAGCCGAAGAAAGTAGATAATAAAAATCAGAGCAGAAATAAATGAAATAGAGAACAGAAAAACTATAGAAAAAATCAATAAAACAAGGAGCTGGTTCTTTGAAAAGATCAACGAAATCGACAAACCCTTGGAAAGACTCACCAAGGAAAAAAGACACAGGACTCAAATAAATAAAATCCAAAATGAAAGAAGAGAAATCACCACAGACATCATAGATATACAAAGAATTATTGTAGAATACTATGAAAAACTATATGCCACCAAATACAACAATCTAGAAGAAATGGATAAATTCCTAGAACAATACAACCTTCCTAAACTGAGTCATGAAGAAGCGGAAAGCCTAAACAGACCAATCAGCAGGGAGGAAATAGAAAAAACTATTAAAAACCTCCCCAAAAATAAAAGTCCAGGCCCAGACGGTTATACTAGTGAATTCTATCAAACATTCAAAAAAGACTTGGTTCCTATTCTACTCAAAGTCTTCCAAAAAACTGAAGAAGAAGCAATACTTCCAAACACATTTTATGAGGCCAACATAACCCTCATACCAAAACCAGGCAAAGATGGCACAAAGAAAGAAAACTACAGACCAATATCTCTAATGAATACAGATGCTAAAATACTAAACAAAATACTGGCAAATCGAATACAATAACATATTAAAAAAATAATACATCATGATCAAGTGGTATTCATCCCAGAATCTCAAGGATAGTCCAACATACGTAAAACGGTTAACGTAATACACCATATCAACAAAACAAAGAACAAAAACCACATGATCTTATGAATAGACGCAGAAAAGGCTTTCGATAAAATACAACACAATTTTATGTTTAAGACTCTCAACAAAATGGGTATAGAAGGAAAACATCTCAACATGATAAAGGCCATATATGATAAACCATCAGCCAACATCATATTGAATGGCGTAAAACTGAGGACTTTCCACCTTAAATCAGGAACACGACAGGGTTGTCCACTCTCTCCACTCTTATTTAACGTGGTGCTAGAAGTTCTGGCCAGAGCACTCAGACAAGACAAAGAAATAAAAGGCATCCATATCGGAAAAGAAGAAGTAAAGGTATCACTATTTGCTGATGATATGATCCTATACATCAAAAACCCAAAGGACTCCACAAAAAGATTACTAGAAACAATAAACCAATACAGTAAGGTCGCAGGATACAAAATTAACATACAGAAGTCCATAGCCTTTCTATATGCCAACAATGAAATATTAGAAAACGAACTCAAAAAAATAATCCCCTTCACGATTGCAACAACAACAAAAAAATACCTAGGAATAAACATAACAAAGAATGTAAAGGACCTATATAACGAAAACTACAAGGCATTGCTAAGAGAAATAGAAAAGGACACAATGAGATGGAAAAATATTCCTTGTTCTTGGATAAGAAGAATAAATATAATTAAAATGGCCATATTACCCAAAGTAATATATAAATTTAATGCAATTCCCATCAAAATTCCTATGACATTTTTTAAAGAAATGGAACAAAAAATCATAAGATTTATATGGAACTATAAAAAATCCCGAATAGCCAAAGCAATCCTAAGGAAAAAGAATGAAGCTGGGGGCATTACAATACCTGACTTTAAACTATATTATAGGGCCACAATAATCAAAACTGCATGGAATTGGCAGAAAAATAGACACTCAGACCAATGGAACAGAATAGAAAGCCCAGAAATAAAACCACATATATATGGTCAAATAATCTTTGATAAAGGGGCAAACAACACACAATGGAGAAAAGAAAGCCTCTTCAACAAATGGTGTTGGGAAAACTGGAAAGCCACATGCAAAAGAATGAAACTCGACTACAGCCTGTCCCCGTGTACTAAAATTAATTCAAAATGGATCAAAGACCTAAATATAAGATCTGAAACAATAAAGTACATAGAAGAAGACATAGGTACTAAACTCATGGACCTGGGTTTTAAAGAACATTTTATGAACTTGACTCCAATGGCAAGAGAAGTGAAGGCAAAGATAAATGAATGGGACTACATCAGAATAAAAAGTTTTTGCTCAGCAAGAGAAACTGATATCAAAATAAACAGACAGCCAACTAAATGGAAACTGATATTTTCAAACAACAGCTCAGATAAGGGCCTAATATCCAAAATTTACAAAGAACTCATAAAACTCAACAATAAACAAACAAACAATCCAATAAAAAAATGGGAAGAGGACATGAATAGACACCTCTCCCAGGAAGAAATACAAATGGCCAACAGATATATGAAAAGATGCTCAGCTTCATTAGTTATTAGAGAAATGCAAATCAAAACTACAATGAGATACCACCTCACCCCTGTTAGATTAGCTATTATCAACAAGACGGGTAATAGCAAATGTTGGAGAGGCTGTGGAGAAAAAGGAACCCTCAT
Source organism: Saccopteryx leptura (assembly GCF_036850995.1). Taxonomy (NCBI): domain Eukaryota; kingdom Metazoa; phylum Chordata; class Mammalia; order Chiroptera; family Emballonuridae; genus Saccopteryx; species Saccopteryx leptura. The sequence continues at coordinate 107,225,005 of NC_089507.1, forward strand.
ACACTGTTGGTGGGAATGTAAAGTAGTACAACCATTATGGAGGAAAGTATGGTGGTTCCTCAAAAAACTGCAAATAGAACTACCTTATGACCCAGCAATCCCTCTACTGGGTATATACCCCAAAACCTCAGAATCATTGATACGTAAAGACACATGTAGCCCCATGTTCATTGCAGCACTGTTCACAGTGGCCAAGACATGGAAACAACCAAAAAGCCCTTCAATAGAAGACTGGATAAAGAAGATGTGGCACATATACACTATGGAATACTACTCAGCCATAAGAAATGATGACATCAGATCATTTACAGCAAAATGGTGGGATCTTGATAACATTATAAGGAGTGAAATAAGTAAATCAGAAAAAAACAAGAACTACATGATTCCATACATTGGTGGAACATAAAAATGAGACTAAGAGACATGGACAAGAGTGTGGTGGTTACCAGGGGTGTGGGGAGGGAAGACATAGGAAGGAGGGAGGGAGAGAGTTAGGGGGAGAGGTTGGGGCACAGAGAAAACTAGATAGAGGGTGACGGAGGACAATCTGACTATGGGCGAGGGGTATGCAACATTATTTAATGACAAGATAACCTAGACATGTTTTCTTTGAATATATGTACCCTGATTTATTAATGTCATCCCATTAACATTAATAAAAATTTATTAAAAAAAAAAGAAAATTATAAAGCACTGATATAAGAAATCAAGAAAAATACAAACAAGTGGAAGCATATACTGTGTTCATGGATAGGAAGAATAAATAAACATCATTAAAAGGTCTATACTACAAAAAGCAATTTATAAATTCAATGCAATTCCTATTGAAATACCAATGACATACTTCAAAGATATAGAACAAATATTCCAAAAATTTATATGGAACCTAAAAAAAAGAACAAAACCAAAAACGAATAGCCTCAGCAATCTTGAAAAAGAAGAATAAAGTGGGTGCTATCACACTTCCTGATATCAAGTTATACTACAAGGCCATTGTACTCAAAACAGCTTGGTACTGGCATAAGAACAGGCATAGAGATTGATGGAACAGAACAGAGAACCCAGAAATAAACCCACACCTTTATGGACAATTGATATTTGAAAAAGGAGGTAATAGCATACAATGGAGTAAAGATAGTCTCTTTAACAAATGGTGTTGGGAAAATTGAACAGCTACGTGCAAAAAAAATGAAACTAGACCACCAATTTACACCATTCACAAAAATAAACTCAAAATGGATAATAGACTTAAATGTAGGTCAGAAAACCATATGCATTTTAGAAGAAAACATAGGCAGTGAGCTCTGAGACATCTCTCACAGCAATATATTTGCTGATTTATCTCCACGGGCAATTGAAATAAAGAACAGGATGAACAAATGGGACTATATCAAACTAAAAAGCTTTTGCACAGCTAAAGACAATATGAACAACCCCGAGGTTGCCAGCTTGAGCACGGGCTCATCTGGTTTGAGCAAAGCTCACCAGCTTGGACCCAAGGTCGCTGGCTCGAGCAAGGGGTCACTCGGTCTGCTGAAGGCCCACGGTCAAGGCACATATGAGAAAGCAATCAATGAACTAAGGTGTCGCAATGCACAACAAAAAACTAATGATTAATGCCTCTCATCTCTCTATTCCTGTCTGTCTGTCCCTATCTATCCCTCTCTCTGACTCTCTCTGTTTCTGTAAAAAAAAAAAAAAAAAAAAAAAAGACAGTATGAACAAAATATAAAGAGAAACCATACAATGGGAGAACATATTCGAGAATATGTCTGATAAGGGGTTAATAACCAAAATTTATAAAGAACTGTAAAACTCAATACCAGGAAGATAAACAATCCAATCAAAAAATGGGCAAAAGAAATGAATAGACACTTCAAAGAGGAGATACAGATGGCCAATAGGCAGATGATAAAATGTTCAACATCAATAGTCATTTGAGAAATGCAAATTGAAACCACAATGAGATATCACCTCACACCAGTCAGAATGATGCTCATTAACAAAACAACACATAAGAAATGCTAGAGAGAATGTAGAGAAAAGGGGACCCTCCTGCATTGCTGGTGGGAGTGCAGACTGTTGAGTGCAGCCACTGTAGAAAACAGAGATTCTTTTTTTTTTTTTTTTAAATGAATTTTTATTAATGGTAATGGGATGACATTAATAAATCAGGGTACATATATTCAAAGAAAACATGTCTAGGTTATTTTATCATTAGATTATGTTGCATACCCCTCGCCCAAAGTCAGATTGTCCTTCGCCATCCTCTATCTAGTTCTCTGTGCCCCTCCCCGTCCCCCTAACTCTCCCCATATCCTCCCTCCCCCCACCCCTGGTAACCACCACACTCTTGTCCATGTCTCTTAGTCTCATTTTTATGTTCCACCAATGTATGGAATCATGTAGTTCTTGTTTTTTTCTGATTTACTTATTTCACTCCTTATAATGTTATCAAGATCCCACCATTTTGCTGTAAATGATCTGATGTCATCATTTCTTATGGCTGAGTAATATTCCATAGTGTATATGTGCCACATCTTCTTTATCCAGTCTTCTATTGAAGGGCTTTTTGGTTGTTTCCATGTCTTGGCCACTGTGAACAGTGCTGCAATGAACATGGGGCTACATGTGTCTTTACGTATCAATGTTTCTGAGGTTTTGGGGTATATACCCAGTAGAGGGATTGCTGGGTCATAAGGTAGTTCTATTTGCAGTTTTTTGAGGAACCACCATACTTTCCTCCATAATGGTTGTACTACTTTACAGTCCCACCAACAGTGTATGAGGGTTCCTTTTTCTCCACAGCCTCTCCAACATTTGCTATTACCCGTCTTGTTGATAATAGCTAATCTAACAGGGGTGAGGTGGTATCTCATTGTAGTTTTGATTTGCATTTCCCTAATAACTAATGAAGCTGAGCATCTTTTCATATATCTGTTGGCCATTTGTATTTCTTCCTGGGAGAAGTGTCTATTCATGTCCTCTTCCCATTTTTTTATTGGATTGTTTGTTTGTTTGTTGTTGAGTTTTATGAGTTCTTTGTAAATTTTGGATATTAGGCCCTTATCTGAGCTGTTGTTTGAAAATATCAGTTTCCATTTAGTTGGCTTTCTGTTTATTTTGTTATCAGTTTCTCTTGCTGAGCAAAAACTTTTTATTCTGATGTAGTCCCATTCATTTATCTTTGCCTTCACTTCTCTTGCCATTGGAGTCAAGTTCATAAAATGTTCTTTAAAACCCAGGTCCATGAGTTTAGTACCTATGTCTTCTTCTATGTACTTTATTGTTTCAGGTCTTATATTTAGGTCTTTGATCCATTTTGAATTAATTTTAGTACACGGGGACAGGCTGTAGTCGAGTTTCATTCTTTTGCATGTGGCTTTCCAGTTTTCCCAACACCATTTGTTGAAGAGGCTTTCTTTTCTCCATTGTGTGTTGTTGGCCCCTTTATTAAAGATTATTTGACCATATATATGTGGTTTTATTTCTGGGCTTTCTATTCTGTTCCATTGGTCTGAGTGTCTATTTTTCTGCCAATACCATGCTATTTTGATTATCGTGGCCCTATAATATAGTTTAAAGTCAGGTATTGTAATGCCCCCAGCTTCATTCTTTTTCCTTAGGATTGTTTTGGCTATTCGGGGTTTTTTATAGTTCCATATAAATCTGATGATTTTTTGTTCCATTTCTTTAAAAAATCTCATAGGGATTTTGATGGGAATTGCATTAAATTTGTATATTGCTTTGGGTAATATGGCCATTTTGATTATATTTATTCTTCCTATCCAAGAACAAGGAATATTTTTCCATCTCATTGTATCTTTTTCGATTTTCCTTAACAATGCTTTGTAATTTTCATTATATAGGTCCTTTACATTCTTTGTTATGTTTATTCCTAGGTATTTTGTTTTTTTTTGTTGCAATCGTGAAGGGGATTATTTTTTTGAGTTCGTTTTCTAATATTTCATTGTTGGCATATAGAAAGGCTATGGACTTCTGTATGTTAATTTTGTATCCTGCGACCTTACTGTATTGGTTTATTGTTTCTAATAATCTTTTTGTGGAGTCCTTCGGGTTTTCGATGTATAGGATCATATCATCAGCAAAAAGTGATACCTTTACTTCTTTTCCGATATGGATGCCTTTTATTTCTTTGTCTTGTCTGATTGCTCTGGCCAGAACTTCTAGCACCACGTTAAATAAGAGTGGAGAGAGTGGACATCCCTGTCTTGTTCCGAAAACAGAGATTCTTTAAAAAATTAAAAATGGAACTGCCTTTTGACCCAGCCATCCCATTTTTAGGAATATAAAGAACATCACATCACTGATTCGAAAGAAATGCACCCCATGTTTATGGCAGCATTGTTTACAATAGCCAAGATCTGGAAACAACCCAAGTGTCCATCAGTGGACGAATGGATTAAAAGCAGTGGTACATAGGCCCTGGCCGGTTGGCTCAGCGGTACAGCGTCGGCCTGGCGTGCGGGGGACCCGGGTTCAATTCCCGGCCAGGGCACATAGGAGAAGCACCCATTTGCTTCTCCACCCACCCCCTTCCTCTCTGTCTCTCTCTTCCCCTCCCGCAGCCAAGGCTCCATTGGAGCAAAGATGGCCCGGGCGCTGGGGATGGCTCCTTGGCCTCTGCCCCAGGCGCTAGAGTGGCTCTGGTCGCAGCAGAGCAACACCCCAGAGGGGCAGAGCATCGCCCCCTGGTGGGCAGAGCGTCGCCCCTGGTGGGCGTGCCAGATGGATCCCGGTCGGGTGCATGCGGGAGTCTGTCTGACTATCTCTCCCTGTTTCCAGCTTCAGAAAAATTAAAAAAATAAAAAAATAAAAAAATTTTTAAAAAGCAGTGGTATATATACACAATGGAATACTATGGGTGGGGCCATGAAAAAGAAAGAAATATTACCTTTTGCAACAAAATGGATGGAACTGGAAACTATTATGTTAAGTAAAATAAGCCAGGCAGAGAAAGAAAAATATCATATGACTTCACTCATTTGAGGAATCCAAGGAACAATGTGAACTGAGGAACAGAATAGAGACAGAGGTGAGATCAAAGGGACCAGAGGGAAAGTGGACAGAGGGAAAGGGGATAATAGGATAGGATCAGAGAAGGGAAAGAGATTGGTGAAATTATATACACATAACACAGCATTATAGAGAGCAGAAAAGCAAATCCTGGAGGGAAAGGAGGAGGGTGTTGAGGGGAGGGGAACAGGGGAATGTTAAGGGAAACACAGGGGAGGAAGGGATGTATTCAGGGGGACATTAGAATCTATGTAAACACAATAAATTAAAATCAATTTAAAAAACAAACATTTGACCATATATATGTGGTTTTATTTCTGAGCTCTCTATTCTTTTCCATTGGTCTGAGTGTCTTTTTTTCTGCCAATACCATGCTGTTTTAATTATCATGGCTCTATAATATAATTTGAAGTCAATTATTGTAATGCCTTCAGTTTTGTTCTTTTTCCTTGGGATTACTTTGGCTATTTGGGTTTTGGTTTTTTTTTTTCATTTTTCTGAAGCTGGAAACAGGGAGAGACAGTCAGACAGACTCCCGCATGCGCCCGACCGGGATCCACCCGGCACGCCCACCAGGGGCGGTGCTCTGCCCCCCAGGGGGCGATGCTCTGCCCATCCTGGGCGTCGCCATATTGCGACCAGAGCCACTCTAGCGCCTGAGGCAGAGGCCACAGAGCCATGCCCAGCGCCCGGGCCATCTTTGCTCCAATGGAGCCTTGGCTGCGGGAGGGGAAGAGAGAGACAGAGAGGAAAGCGCGGCGGAGGGGTGGAGAAGCAAATGGGCGCTTCTCCTATGTGCCCTGGCCGGGAATCGAACCCGGGTCCTCCACACGCTAGGCAGACGCTCTACCGCTGAGCCAACCGGCCAGGGCTATTTGGGGTTTTTTATAGTTCCATATAAACCTGATGATTTTTTCTCTCATTTCTTTAAAAACTGACATTGGAATTTTGATGGGAATTGCACTGAATTTGTATATTGCTTTGGGTAATATGGTCCTTTTAACTATATTTATTTTTCCTATCCAAGAACAAGGAATATTTTTCCATTTCATTGTATCTTTTTCGATTTCCCTTAATGCTTTGTAGTTTTCATTATATAGGTCCTTTATATTTTCTTTGTTATGTTTATTCCTAGGTATTTTGTTGTTGTTGTTGTTGTTGTTGTTGTTGCAACCATAAAAGGGATTATTTTTTTAGTTCATTTTCTGAAGTTTCATTGTTGGCATATAAGAAGGCAATAAATTTCTGTATATTAATTTCATATCCTGCGAACTTACTGTATTGGTTTATTGTTTCTAATAGTCTTTTTGTAGAGTCTTTGGGGTTTTTGATGTACAGGATCTTATCATCTGCAAAGTAAAATGAAACCTTTACTTCTTCTATCTCAATATGAATGCCTTCTATTTCTTTCTATTGTCTGATTGCTCTGGCTAGAACTTCCAGCATTATGTTGAATAAGAGTGGAGAGAGTGGGCAACCTTGTCTTGTTCCTGATTTTAGAGGAAAAGTCTTCAGTTTTTTGACATTTAATATGATGTTCGCTGATGGTTTCTCATAAATGGCCTTTATTATGTTGAGATAATTTCCTTCTATACCCATTTTGTTGAGTGTTTTAAACATAAAGTGATGTTGTATTTTATCGAATGCCTTTTCTGCATCTATTGATATGATCATATGGCTTTTGTTCTTTGTTTTGTTGATATGGTGTATTACATGAACTGTTTTATGTATGTTGACCATCTTTGTGATTCTGAGATGAATCCCACTTGGTCATGATGAATTACTTTTTTAATGTGTTGTTGTATTCAATTTGCTAGTATTTTGTTTAGCATTTTAGCATCTGTATTCATTAGAGATATTGGTCTGTAGTTTTCTTTTTTTGTGTCGTCCTTGCCAGGTTTTTGTATAAGACTTATGATGGCCTCATAAAATGTGTTTGAAAGTATTGCCTCTTCTTTAATTTTTGGAAGACTTTAAGTAGAATAGGAACCAAGACTTCTTTGAATGTTTGGTAGAATTCACTACTATAGCCATCTGACTTTTATTTTTGGGGAGGTTTTTGATAGTTGTTTCTATTTCCTTCCTGCTTATGGGTCTGTTTAGACTATCTACTTCTTTGTGATTCAGTTTAGGAAGATTGAATTGTTCTAGGAATTTGTCTATTTCTTCTAGATTGTTAAATTTGGTGGCGTATAGTTTTTCATAGTATTCTACATAATTCTTTGTATATCTATGATACCTGTGGTGATTTCTCCTCTTTCATTTTGGATTTTGTATATATGAGTCCTTTGTCTTTTTTCCTTGGTGAGTCGTGCCAAGGGTTTGTCAATTTTGTTGATCTTTTCAAAGAACCAGCTCTTTGTTTTATTGAGTGTTTATAGCTTTTCTATTCTCTATTTCATTTATTTCTGCTCTGATTTTTATTATTTCCTTTCTTCTGCTGGTTTTGGGTTACATTTGTTCTTCTTTTTCTAGTTCCTTAAGATGTGATGTTAAGTGGTTTACTTGGGCTCTCTCTTGTTTGTTCATATAAGCCTGTAGGGATATAAACTTTCCTCTTATTACTGTTTTTGCTGCATCCCAGAGATTCTGATATGTTGTATTGTCATTTTCGTTTGTCTGTATATATCTTTTGATCTCTGCTTTTATTTCTTCTTTGACCCACTCATTTTTTAGACGTATGTTGTTTAATTTCCACATTTTTGTGGGTTTGTTTACTTCTTTTTTGCAGTTGAATTTTAGTTTCAAAGCTTTGTAGTCAAAGAATATGCTTGATACAATTTCAATCTTTCTGAATTTGTTGATGTTATTTTTGTGGCTCAACATATGGTCAATTGAGAATGTTTCAAGTACACTGGAGAAAAATGTATACTCTGGTGTTTTGGATTAAATGTCCTATAGATGTCTATTATATCCAATTGTTCTAGTGTCTCATTTAAGGCCAATATTTCTTTATTCATTTTCTGTTTGGATGATCTAGTGCCATCAGTGGTGTATTGAGGTCTCCAAGTATGTTTGTATTTTTGTTGGTTTTTATTTTTAGATCCGTTAGTAGATGTCTTATGTACCTTGGTGCTTCTTGGTTTGGTGCATATATATTAAGAAGTGTTATGTCTTCTTTATTCAATGTCCCCTTTATCATTATGAAATAATAATCTTTGTTTCTGATTACCTTTGCTGTCTTGTAGTCAACATTATTAGATATGAGTATGGCTACACCTGCTTTTCTTTGAATATTATTTGATTGGAAAATCATTTTCCAACATTTCGCTTTGAATTTGTTTTTATCCTTATAGCTCAGATGTGCTTCTTGATGTCAGCATACAGTTGGACTTTCTTTCTTGATCCACTTTGCTACTCTGTGTCTTTTTATTGGTGAGTTCAATCCATTTACATTTAATGTAATTATTGACACTTGAGGGTTTCCTGTTGCCATTTTATATATTGCTTTCTGATAGCTGTGTATCTTGTTTAGTTCTTCTCTTTTGTTCTTTTGTCATTTGTTTATGTTTGGTTGTATTCTGTACTTCTTTCCTCTGTTTCTTATTTTTAATCCATGTGTTTTTATAGTGTCTTTTCAGGGGTGGTTACCAATAAGTAATAAAAAGGATATATATAATATTCATTGTAATACATTATCTCATGAGTGCTTGTGTACTCCATCCTCCTTTGCTACTGTTAATCTTTGTCCCCTCTTTTTTGGTTTTTGTTGTCACAGATTAATCTTGTTTTTATTGTAATCTTGTTGGAGCTTTTACTTGTAATTTTGTTTAGTTCTTTGTATCTGGTTGAATAACCCCCTTTAGTATTTCCTGAAGTAGGGGTTTTCTAGTGATAAACTCCCTCATCTTTTCTATATCTGTGAATGTTTTTATTTCCCCTTCATATTTGAAAGATAACTATGATGGGTATAGTATTCTTGGCTGGAAGTTCTTCTCTTTCAGTACTTTAAATATTGGGGTCCACTCACTTCTGGCTTGTAGAGTTTCTGCCAAGAAATCTGATGATAGTCTAATGGGGCTTCCATTGTATGTTGTATTCTTCTTTTTCCTATCTGCCTTGAGAATTTCTTCTTTGTTACTGGTTTGTGATGTGCCTTGGAGTAAATCTGTCTGGGTTAAGGTAACTTGGTGTTTTATTTGCTACTTGGATTCAAAGCTCTACTTCTTTCCACAGTCTTGAAAAGTTATTGATTATTTGTTTGAATATGTTCTCCATTCCATTTTCTCTCTCTCCTCCTTCTGTTACACCCATTATTCTTTTTTCTCTTTTCTTTTTTTACAGAGACAGTGAGAGTCAGAGAGAGGGATAGATAGGAACAGACAGACAGCAGGAACAAAGAGAGATGAGAAGCATCAATCATCAGTTATTTGCTGCCACACCTTAGTTGTTCATTGACTGCTTCTCATATGTGCCTTGACCATGGGCCTTCAGCAGACTGAGTAACCCTTTGCTAAAGCCAACGACCTTGGGTCCAAGCTGGTGAGCTTTGCTCAAACCAGATGAGCCCACGCTAAAGTTGGCAACCTCAGAGTCTCAAACAGGTCCTTCACATCCCAGTCTGATGCTCTATCCACTGGGCTACCACCTCGTCAGGCTACACCCATTATTCTTATGTTGTTCTTTCTGATGGAGTGAGACAATTCCTGTAGGGCTTTCTCATTTTTTTTAAATTTCTGAGTCTCTCTCCTCTTCTCTCTGTAGTATCTCTAGTTGCCTGTCTTCTATGTCACTAATTATCTCCTCTATCTGGCCTGTTCTATTAGCTAAGCTTGTTACCTTGTTTTTCGGTTCATGTATTTTTTTTAACCTTTGTTTGGTTCCTTTTTATAGTTTCAGTTTCCTTGGTGAAGTATTCCTTTTGTTCATTAAATTGTTTTTTGAGCTCTCTAAATTGCCTATCTGTGCTTTTTTGTATTTCCCTGAGTATTTTTTGAACTTCAATTTTTAATTCTCTATCATTTAACTCCAAGGTTTTCAAGCAATTGAAATTATTTTTCTAGAGATTTTTCATCATCTATCTGAGCTACATCTGTCTTTTGTATCCATGATATTTGATTTCTTTTTTCTTAATGGTATTTGAGAGTGGTATTGTTAATAACACTAATAAGAGAGAATTTTTTTTTTGTATTTTTCTGAAGCTGGAAATGGGGATAGACAGTCAGACAGACTCCCGCATGCACCCGACCGGGATCCACCCAGCACGCCCACCAGGGGGCAACACTCTGCCCACCAGGGGGCGATGCTCTGCCCCTCCGGGGCGTCGCTCTGTCACGACCATAGCCACTCTAGCGCCTGGGGCTGAGGCCAAGGAGCCATCCTCAGTGCCCAGGCCATCTTTGCTCCAATGGAGCCTTGGCTGCGGGAGGGGAAGAGAGAGACAGAAAGAAAGGAGAGGGGGAGGGGTGGAGAAACAGATGGGCACTTCTCCTGTGTGCCCTGGCCAGGAATTGAACCCGGGACTTCTGCATGCCAGGCTGACACTCTACCACTGAGCCAACTGACCAGGGCATAAGAGATAATTTTAAAAAATAAAATAAAAATTGAAAAGATACAGTGGAAAAAAATGAAAATTCAATAGTGATAAGTGGAACAAAAGCTACAGAGAACAAGGAGCAGAAACTGAGGAAAAATGACAAAAGAGATAAAATATAAAGTCAAAAACATGCAAAATGCCACAAAAAAGAATATGAATCCAAAATACATTAATTTGTTGATAAATGATGATCAAATGAGAAAAAAAAAGGGAAAAAGGTTTTTGAAATGAAACCCTCATAAAAAACAAGAATGAAAAATGTAACATCTATAGATAAAGAAGTTTTAAAGGAAAAGCAAAGAATAAAAAGGAAAGGAGGTAAAATAACTAAAATGGAAAAAGAAAAAAATGTAATTTTTTCCTGGTGTTTTTTTGGGTTTTTTTTGTTGTTGTTGTTGTTTTTACAGAGACAGAGAGAGAGTCAGAGAGAGGAATAGATAGGGACAGACAGACAGGAACAAAGAGAGATGAGAAGCATCAATCATTAGTTTTTCATTGTGATAACTTAGTTTTTATTCATTGCTTTCTCATATGTGCCTTGACCGTGGGCCTTCAGCAGACCAAGTAACCCCTTGCTCGAGCCAGCGACCTTGGGTACAAGCAGGTGAGCTTTGCTCAAACCAGGTGAACCCGTTTTCAAGCTGGCGACCTTGGGGTCTCGAACCTGTGTCCTCCACATCCCAGTCTGATGCTCTATCCACTGCGCCACCACCTGATCAGGCTTTTTTCCTGTTTTGAGAGGTAGCTTCTTCCTTTTTTATGGCAGGTGGTGCTGTACTACAAGTTTTGCTACTGTGGGGCTTTTGGGCAGAGATTTGCTGTTGTGTTGCTGTGGAGATGATGTAGGCTGGTCCCACTGGTAGGCAGGAGTTGTTAGGGTTTGGAGGCTCTGACAATAGGAGACTCAGTTTTCCCATGTACCTCTCCCCACATCTCTCCCACCTAGCAGCCTGGGGACTTAGCTGTGAGGTTCGCCCCAGCCACTGGATGCAGAGAAAGAGGCTCTAAGAGCTGCCACGTACCTCCCTCAGGTACTGCTTACAGCACAGTTCTGAGTAAGGCTGTGCCAACCAGAGCTGCCAGCAAGAGCAAACAGGGCTAGCGCCTTTCTAAGGGCCAGCAGACAGGTCTAGCACGTATCAGTGTGCCATGAGCTGGCAGTCGATTGCTGATCAACTTTCTAAGGGTGCCCAGTCATGTCTAGGGTGCCTTGGCGCTCTGTGGGTCTAATCTCCACAGGCTTCTCCCTTTTGCACTGTTTGGTAGCACACAGCAAGCCACGTGCACACCCAGCCCCCTCAACTTCAGCAGTACACACAGAGGCCTGTAATCACCCACTTAGGCAGACAACACCTGTGATCTCAGTCAGTGCCAGGAATACTGGAATGCGCTTTGATGCCTGTATTGGCTTGCGAAGGCACCCCGCCAGGACAGTCCCTGGCCCAGGGATCCTGGCCTCTGTACACATCCCATGCTGCTTCTGGTGAAGCTGGAAATGTATAAATGCATAAAGACACTGGCAACAGCCCACACAGATGTTTATCGTTGATAATCTCGGGCTAAGCCCTCTAGCCTGCATGTGCGTGCATCCACGCCAGTGGCACCAGCTGGAGCCATTCGCACACTGCCCATGATCATAGAGCCGGAAGTGCACAAACTGCTGGCGCCGGTGCTGGCTCCAGCGGGCACCCCACACCAGTAACCTTTGTTGGAGCCTGCTGCCCGTAAGTGCCCCTCATCCACAATCTTAGGCAGAGCTAGCATGGTCTTTCTTCTGCTTGATCATCCACCCTAACCCAGCTTCCTCCTTCTGCCTCCAACCCTCTGCTCCACTCAGCTTCAGATGAAAGCACTCCTTCCTCAGATCAGTGAAGAAAGCAAAATACCCCTTTCTCTGTCTTATTTCCCTCAGAGTGGATTATATATTCAGCCACCTTTTTGCCCGATCATACCTTTGTCTGGTATGTGTATATTTCAGGTGCTACTGAAATTTTTTCTCTGTGTTTTGTTGTTGAATTTGTTGTAATTTCAAAGGGAGATATCGGGAGCACCCACCACAGTGCCATTTCTCTGACGTCACCTACCTATATTTTTTAATGTTCTATTCTTTTATTCTTTTTCACTGTTTTAGTTTACACATTTTCTATTCATCTACCTTCAATGAACTAATTGTGCCTTCTACTTTGTGCCAAGTCTTCTCTTACACCCATGCAGAGTTCTTCATTTCATATTTTTAAAAAAATTTTGGAATGTAGATTTTATTTATTTATTTATTTATTTATTTATTTATTTATTTATTTATTTATTTATTTATTATGTGAGTGGAGGGGAGGATGAGAGCCAGACTCCCGCATGTGCCCTGACCAAGATCCACCCGGCATGCCAACTAGGAGACAATGCTCTGCCCATCTGGGGCATTGCTCCCTTGCTTGCAACCAAGCCATTTTAGCACCTGAGGCCAAGGCCAGGAGCCATCCTCAGTGCCTGGAGCCAACTCGCTCAAACTGCTTGAGCCATGGCTGTGGGAGGGTAAAAGAAAGAGAGAGAAGAAGGGGGATGGGTAGAGAAGCAGATGGTCGCTTCTCCTGTGTGCCCTGACCAGAAATCGAACCCAAGACTTCAACATGCCAGGCCAACACTCTATCGCTGAGCCAACAGGCCAGGGCCTAAGTTCTTTATGTTTTATTCCATTTTGCCAACTTTGTCTCTACTTTCTTAAATTTGTTCATCTGTTTTTTTAAAGTCCCTGAGAACTAACTTCAATTCGTGCATAATCCATGGGTCTCTTCTCATTGTTTGCTTTTCCTCTTGATTATTGGTCATAGATATTTTTCTACCTCTTTGAATAACTTTTTTTTTTAATGCTAGGGTACACATTATGTATAAAAGAACAACAGAGACTAAAATTAATGTTATTATCCCTTAGGGGATTTCCCTATTTGCACTTTTCTCTGTTAAGTAGATATTGTAAATTTAAAAAAGAAAAAATGTGAGCTTATTTAGGGCTTAGTTGAACCTTAGTTTTAGTTAGTTCCCTCTGGTTTTCGATGTGTTTGACTTCTTTCTGCATGCCCCTTTCCACCAGGACTCTGTATTCTAAGCTTGTGAAAATGAAGAAATTTCACTCTATCTTTCTGGTCCAGCTTCTTGACCTCCCATGCAAATGTCCTCTAGGTAAAAAATGTGTTTTGGATGCCTCTGTAGTCCATTCAGTCTTGCAAACCCATGCAGCAGTCAAAATTTTACTAGTTTTTCTTCCCATCAGTAGCATTTTTCTGCCTAGGCCAAGCCAAATCTTCTGTCTATGGACAGACTCAGCAAATATTCTTTAGGAAGACAGTCCAGCAATTTCTGCTGATTAGGAAGAGCTCTTCCTCCCTGAAATTTTATTTCCTCTTGTCTAGTGTGGTACCCAGATCACTAGCTACAGCAACATCTGGGAACTTGTTAAAAATAAAAACTCCCAGCCCTGGCCAGTTGGCTCAGTGGTAGAGCATTGACCTGGTGTGTGAATGTCCCAGGTTCGATTCTTGATCAGGACACACAGAAGAAGTGGCCATCTGCTTCTCCACCCCTCTCCCTCTCCTTTCTCTCTCTTTGCCTCTCACAGCCATGGCTTCATTAGTTCAAGAGAATTGGCCCCAGGAACTGAGAATGCTTCCATGGAGCCTCTGCCTCAGGAGCTAAAAATGGCTTGGTTGCAAGCATGGCCTCAGATGGGCAGAGCATCAACCCCAGACTGAGGTGCAGGGTGGATCCCCGTCAGGGCACGTGCAAGAGTCTGTCTCTCTATCTCCCCTCCTCTCAGTTGGAAAATAAGAATAAGGAAGGAAGGAAGGAAGGAAGGAAGGAAGGAAGGAAGGAAGGAAGGAAGGAAGGAAGGAAGGAAGGAAGGAAGGAAGGGAGGGAGGAAGGGGGGGGAGAGAGAGAGAGAGAGAGAGAGAGAGAGAGAGAGAGAGAAGGAAAGAAAAATATTACAATATCCCCTAGCCCCAATTCATGCCAACTGAATCAGAATCTGTGCAGAGTGGAAGCCAGTAATCTGTTTCAAGACTTCCAGATGATTCTGATACATGTTAAAGATTAATAACCACTCATCTAGTTTCTTTGTTTGATCAGCTTTCCAAAAGTCTTTAAACATATTATTTTTTGTAATTTATCTATTCTTCTTCTTAATTGTTATGGCAGGAAACATGAACTGCTACTACTTACTACAACCTACCCAGAAACAAAAGTTTCCTACACTTGTTCTGGTTACTTTGTAAGCAAGGTAAAAGACTGGATATTGCTTTGTTATAGCCAATATCATCTCCTTTCTCTTTGAGGACATTGAAGTTTGTTTTAGGAAATTGTTTCATCAACCACATAGTTTGGGTGATGTAAACTTCTGTTAATTCAGGACCCTGACTGGCAGAGCAAATCAGATTATTCCATCCATTCACCCATGGTAATTGGCTTAAGAGTGGATGCACAAGCCTACCAAATTCAGTGATGCCTGAGTAGTTTCTAAAAGAGAGACACTCTCCACTTGCACTGGGTTTTTTTTAATGGAGTGAGGATATAAACTTGAAGCCTGACTTCTTTTGACTAAAAATGAGAAGCCTAAAACTATCAATGGACAATCTGTAAAGCCTGAGAATGCAGCCTACTCCAAGGTAGATCTGAGAGATGAAATCCAAATGAAATTATTTGAACCCTGAAGCAAGCCACTCCTGAACCCTACACTATATATGGACATTTTATTTGCAAGTAGTATGACCAACCATATTAGTTTGTTTGGAGCTGAAAGGTTTCCAAAGAAGAGGGATTTTTCATGCTAAAATATGCAACATCTTGGGCAAACTGAGGTGACTTATTCCCCCTAGATGCAAGAGATATTTAGAATTAATATATCTTTATATGTTGTCATTGAGAATAAGATGCAAATTGTCATTACAAAAGAAAAACCGAGTCTTTTCTTCTAATGTAGTTTTTCTCACTCAATTTTTGTTTCATTTTGTTTCATCTAAGCCTTAGACAAGATGCATTTTAAACTTAAGTCACAGCATGTCCGTTTTCTGTTGCTAAAATTGCCACAGGGCTTTTAAACAGACTAAGCCATATATTAAATCTAAATCCATTCATCAAAATGATGAATGAGTAAGAATGCATTTAAAATACATCACTAACAAACAGCTTTCTGGAAAAGTATCAGGCAAGTTTGTTTCCCTAGTGAGTTGTAAACTAAGAACAGTCAAAAACAAAATATTTATACTAATAATTTTAGCCTGACTGGGTGGTGGCGCAGTGGATAGAGCGTCGGACTGAGATGCGGAGGACCCAGGTTCAAGACCTCGATGTCGCCAGCTTGAGCGTGGGCTTATCTGGTTTGAGCAAAGCTCACCAGCTTGGACCCAAGGTTGCTGGCTCGAGCAAGGGGTTACTTGGTCTGCTGAAGGCCCGTGGTCAAGGCACATATGAGAAAGCAATCAATGAACAACTAAGGTGTCGCAATGCGCAACGAAAAACTAATGATTGATGCTTCTTATCTCTCCATTCCTGTCTGTCCCTATCTATCCCTCTCTCTGACTCTCTCTCTGTCTCTGTAAAAAAAAAAAAAAAATACTAACAATTTTAATTTGCATAAGATTTCATAAAAAGTGCTTTCAAAATGCCTTAAGAAATGTTTGTGAATTACATAGACATAGTAGAGTTCTACTGCCTGTTAAATTAAAGGTTAGGATATAATGCACAGCATAGGGAGAATAGTCAATATTATCATAATAAATTTGCATGGTGACAGATGGTTACCAGACTTATTGTGGTGATCACATCATAAGGAATAAAAATGTCAAATCACTATGTTGTACACCTGAGACTATAATAATATTGTATGTCTACTACACCCTAAGAACAGTAATTAGGAAATATAATAACAATTTTTATTTTGTTGGTCCATATGACTTAACCTTTATCTGCATTTGTATCCTTAATTATGTCAACAACTTATTGCATTTTATCATAATGAGGAATAAACTAGGACTATGTACTCTGAAACACAAGATGAATATAAATTACTATCTGATGAATAAATAATGAATATCTTTCAACAAGGTTACTTTCCCTGTCCTAACATCTGAAGTTTCCCAAACTGCCTTGCAGGAGGCTTTTGGCTCCACAAAAAAAAAAAAAAAAAAAGCAAACACTCAAAAATGTGAAGTTGCAATATCCATTATTTTAAGAGCATGATCCTAATATAGTGGCACAAAATAAACCCTTACTTTTTTCCTCTCCTGTGACACAGCTGTTGTCTTAGCTTTTGACCGCAGCTGTTAATGTAGTCTGTGACTACTTCAATTCTAGCTGAGCAAAAGAAACTGTAGTTCATTAAAATCCATTTGTCAATTCAAACAACTGCCAACCATACAAGTGGCCCCTACAATTAAGGAAATGTAAAGTGATCCCCACATAGAGGAATGAAGTCAAGTCAGAAGCCAAGCCAACAAATCATCTTCTACTTACAGCTTCCCAGAAACGCTTTGGCAGGGACAAGACCAGACCATGCACTAGAATAAGTGGATGAGGGCTTGCTTGTGTCATGCCACTATATATTCATCACACAAAAAGAATCTTTTCTCCTGGACTGCACTAGATTTCAGATCCTGTCCAGATTTTATATACTTTCAATAATTCTGTTGCAGCCAAGTTTTTTATTATCAAGAGATCTAGAGAGTCTTTAGAATGATCACAACATTGAGTAGATCACATCCACACTGCACTCCTTCTGAATTTCCTTCATTATAAATTCAAATAAGCCTCAGGCAGCTATTATTCTACTTTTCAATGCATTCTTATAACTGAACTATAAATTTCTTTGCACTTGAAGTAATTCTTTTTGTCTTTCAGCATAAGAAAATATGAATTTTGCACACAATAATGGCAGTATTTATTCAAAATGTCATTTATGCCATGCTTACATGACAAACAAAATATTTTACTAAACACCACACTGCTGCCCTTCTATTAACATTTTGCATGTCCTTAATTTTAATACCTCTCTAGGTTGCTTGTTTACTAGTTTTAGGGAAAATAGGGAAACCTGAATATAATTTATTACCATGAGTGACGTGTTTTGAAACCTTGTTTAAATCAGATATTAATAATCAAATATAAAATTATGCACTATCAAGTCTGATGATTCCAAAGCTGCTTGGGATCCATGAAGTCACCAGAGAAATAACTATAGTACAATACAGAATAATTACTGCACAAGCCCCAAATAGTTTATCAGCTTACAGATTCTATCCCCCCCCACAATTTCTCACCATCTCTCTGTCCTTGCTCACCCCTCCTCCTTCCTGACACAGGCACACAGACACTCCCACAGACACCCACCTAACTAACACATTTATCTGTTATCTGAGACATTTAAATCAAACTAAGAAAAAAGTTGTGTGCAGAAAATTAAGTGGTTGACTTCTTTCATCATATGCACATTGTCTCTCATCTTTATAATATCTTTCAACCCTCCATTGTGCACAATTAATACAAAGATAAGCATGTAGACCAATGAAATAAGGCACAAATCCCCAAATAGATTCTATATGGATATCTATGTTTTCAAATAATTGAGAGAAACATCACAAAGGACATTTTAAACAGCTTGTGTACACCAAAGCCCTTGTGTCCAGTGGGAGAGTGTGCAGGAAACCTACAATAATAAGAGACAATAGAGAGGAAAAGAAATTGCAGCAAAAGCAATAAACAAAGGATACACATCTCCACCAGATAAACAGCTTTTTAAAATTTATAAATAAAATATCAAGAATTACATAGATTCAAACAATTAAACTGTTCCTTTTAGTAATCAATATTGTAAACTCTGAAGTACCATTTTGTACCTACTAAATTAGTTTTAGAAAATGTTTTATAATTGCTGGTGAGGATGGAATAAAAGGGTAAAGTTAATAGCACTGAAAATTAGTATAAACTTCTGGAAAAGCAACACAATGAAAAAAGTCACCTAGAATTATTAAAACACTTATACTGTTGAACCCAGTAATACAATTGGTCTGTATCTATTTTAAGGATAATTCAGTAGAAGAAAGAAAAAACTGTCTGATGAAACATGTTAACTACAGAATTATTTATGTAATCATGCAACTGTGTAATTAGAAAGAAACAATTAGATAAACAATTATCTGCAGAAGTTGCTCACTGCAACCTTATTTATTGAAGTAGGGGGAGTTTATGAGGATGTAAAACACAGCTCAGGGAATATAGTAAAAATTACTATAATAACTATGTATGGTGCCAGGTGGGTACCAGACTTAATCAGGGGCATCACTTTGTACAGTACCCTATGCGGTACTCCTGAAGCTAATATAATATTGAATGTCAACAGTCAATTAAAATTTTAAAAAGAAACTTTTTTAAAGTAAAAGAAGGAAGCCTAGAATCAAATGAATATCCAAAAGAAGAGAAATTATGTAAATATATCAGTTTCATGAAATATGATGTGACTATTTTATTTAATTGATTTATTTTGTTTTTCCAAGTGAGAGGAGGAGAAATAGAGACAGACTCCCGCCCGTATGTGAACCCGGCAATCCCCGTCAGGATCCAGTGCTCTGTCCGTCTGGGGCCATGCTTGCAACTGAGCTATTTTTAGCACCTAAGGTGGAGACTCCACCGAGCCATCCTCAGTGTTCCAGGGATGCATTCAAACCAATCAAGCCATGGCTGCTGGAGGGGAATAAAGAGAGAGAGAGAGAGAGAGAGAGAGAGAAGGTGGGGGGAGAGGTGGAGAAGCAGATGGTCACTTCTCTTGTATGCCCTGTCCAAGAATCAACAGGACATCCACAAGCTGAGCTGATGCTCTACCACTGAGCCAACCAGCCAGGGCCTGATGTAGCTATTTTAAATAATAATTACAATTGCTGTACATAAATCTGAGAATAAGTTTAATATTATGTATTTATAAATAAATTATAGAGTGGAATTATGGGCTGTTTTTCCTTCAAATTTTTTTTTTGATTTTTAAAACATTTGAAAAGAATAAAAATAGGAGCCCTTTTATAAATAGGTAACCAGTTCATAGGCAACTGATAATAAAAGCAAATTTGTATGTCTGTTTTCTTTGGGCACCAGCACCCTTCACAATTCTCTTTGGCTCTATGACTATGCTTTCACCAGTGGAACATCTGTGAATGCCACTGCCACATCTGGCCCCTAAAATCTTCCCACATGCCAATCTGGGAGTCTCTTCTGCCCAGCTACCTTGACACATACATACAGGCACGCTGACCTGGAAAGTCACATGTGAAATGTGGTCATAGGCTAAAAGGAGCCCGGGTCCCCAAATCACTGAAGTGAGCTGCACACCAACCCATTTTTTACCTTCACGTGAGCTGGCTGAGACTTCTGGATATATTGACATTGGGTAGAGTAGCTAGCTTTACTCTCCTCCTCCCTGACTTGCAGTTTGATGATTTCCAATCAGCTATAGCAAGGAATGAAAGGAAACAAGCTGGAACTCAATCAGGCAAAAATTCCGTTAGAATACTGTGGCTCGCACACAGACAACCCTGCTTCTTTCTCTTTCAATAAAAACTATCAGTTCTCTCTCATATGTCACCCCCACTTCTTCCTATTTAAACTTATTTTTTCATCTAAGCAAAAACTCATAATTTTGGTATCAAATTATCATCTCAGTTAAGTATTTGAAAACAGCCTACCTAATGTTATATGGAGAAAGAAGCATCTATCTACAGCCAATTACATTGGGTGAGTGTTGGGAGGACTTAAGTGCAGTCAAAAATCAAGGCAAGGAAAAGGAAGTCTGAGAGTTTATGGCCACGGTGTGCCTGCATATGCCAATATGTGGTTGCTATGTCTCTTATGGTTCAAAGAATTTAAAGTCAATGTGATTATCAAAGCATTGGTTAAGAAAATTTCTCAGGTTCAAAGTCTTTGGGGAGAAGGCAAAGAGGAGTTGTTGAACATCTTGCCACTGCCACTGGTCTGAATTGTCAGTTGAATTATCATCAACAAGGAGGGCACTACTTAGAGACACCTGCCAGGACTGGCCATCTCATGCCCATGTAGGTATCACTAATGATCTTGGCATTCTTTCCAGCCCATTCTGAATCCTGGGCACGGTGTCCCAGCAGCTGCTGACAATCAATCAGTTAGTAGATGACATCAGAGATTCTTGTCCTGCTACAAAGGTTGACAATTTCTCTAAGGATCTTGTGACTGTAGTTCAGGGCCGCTTGCCCTTAGACAGTGGGAGGGCCTTATGAAGCCACTCAAAGAATGTAAGTGCCTTGAAAAAGGCATATAGAATCAGAAATATAAACTCTGAAACAGAAAAAAGTACCTATTTTTTTAATCTTAAACGTCACAAACTGTACCATTAATTTTACTGATACAAATAAAACAGAAGTGTATAAATTTCAGTCTATAATTATCAAACCACGTAATCTAATCGGAATTGTTGTTTATTCTTAAAATTAACATATTATTTGAGAGCGCTTTTTTTTTTATAGCAAAACTACTACAAAATGACACCTGGAATTAAAAGTAAACTTCAGTATGGCAGCACATATGTATCCTCTGATCTCCCTTCCTGACAAATCTCCATTCTCTCACAATCTGCCTCTACCAGAATGACCGCCATACATTTGTTTTCTATCTTCCATTTTATCATCTAAGCCCTGCCTGTATCCTCATCTTTCCTCACTTTTCAGAACATACCCTGTGTACCAGTCATGCAGAATTCCCTACAGTTTCCTACTGCAAACTCCTCCCAAACTGCCTGCCTCTGCCCACCACACCCTGCCCTGCCTTTTCCACACATGTAGAATCCATATCACCCTTCAAGTCTCAACTCCAAGCTGGCCTTCTTTGCAGACATTCCTAGGTTAGCTGTCCCTCTTCTGTGTTCCCAAATCATAAATACAAAGCATTTGGCACATACACATTTTTTTAAGCGAGAAAGAGAAAGAGAGAGACAGGAAGGGAGAGAGATGAGAAGCATCAACTTGTAGTTGCAGCACTTTAGTTGTTTATTGATTGCTTCTCATACATGCCTTGACCAGGAGGCTCCAGCCAAGCCAGTGAGCCCTTGCTCAAGCTAGCAACCTCAGGGTCATATCTGTGATGCCACGCTAAAGCCGGCAGCCCCAGGCTCAAGCTGGTGAGCCTGTGCTCATGTAGGCAACCTCAGAGTTTCACACCTGTGTCCTCAGCATTCCAGGTTGATGATCTACCACCGCACCACCACCAGTCAGCGGCACACACATTTTTAACCATGGTCTGACTTGTCTTTTCTTTTTTCTTTAACAGAGTATAAGTCCCTTGAAGGCAGAAACAACCTTTCATCTTTGCATGCCCAGAGCACAGTGTTGGCAAATAGGCAGCTGCTTAATAAATTTTTATGTGATTTATGAAGTGAATTGTGCAGCTTACAGCTATTTTGCCAAGACAACTTGTTAACCTAACTCCAAATCTCAGCTTTTTAGTTTCCTAGAATGCAATTGAGTAGCATGATTACTAAGGTATTACAGAGATTCTATTTTTTGAGACCAGGCTATTTATTTACTTATTTATTTATGTTTGCCTTGTTACAGTTTATAAGTTATTTACTAGAAATTGCTAACAAGTTGCTTGTCTCTACATATCAGTTGCTGTATTATAGGAACCCAGTAACAATGGGAGCAGCTAGTAGACACTTTTGAAATTTAGCTTTCTGTTGATACAAACCATTTATTCATTCACTCATTCAATAAACATTTTAATGCCTACTCTCTGCAGAGCTGTTCTAAGCGTTGAAGTTGCAGCAATAAAATAAAATAAATAAAATAAAAAGACCAATAAACCTGCCTGTTGAATTTACATCCTTCATGGGGGAGGCCAACAACACTGTAGTTTGTATTTTGTCAAGCGTTGTTAAAACATGAAGTTGGGGCCCTGGCTGGTTGGCTCAGTGGATGAAGAGAGCATCAGCCCGGCATATGGACATCCTGAGTTCAATCCCTGGTCAGGACACACAAGAGAAGTGATCATCTGCTTCCCCCCCACACACACACTTCTTTCCCTCTTTTCCTTCCATAGCCAGTGGCTCAATTGGTTCAAGCATTGCCCCAGGTGCTGAGGATAGGTCAGTTGGTCTGAGTGTCAGCCTCAGACATTAATAATAGCTTGGTTGACTCAAGCATCAGTCCAAGATGGTAGTTGCCAAGTGAATTCCGGTTGAGGCATATGTGGGAGTTTGTCTCACTATCTCCCATCCTCACACTTAAAAAAATGAATTTGGCCTGACCTGCAGTGGCGCAGTGAATAAAGCCTCGACCTGGAATGGTGAGGTCGCCGGTTTGAAACCCTGGGCTTGCCTGATCAAGGCACATATGAGAGTTGATGCTTCCTGCTCCTCCCCACCTTTTCTCTCTCTCTCTCTCTTTTTCTCTCTCTTCTCTGAAATGAATTTAAAACTTTTTAAAATTTTTAAAAAATGAATTTGGAGCATGATGTATACAGAATTCAATGATGGGAAATGGGTCGCTACTTCACAGACTAGGCAGGGAAGGCCTCTCTGATGAAGTGGCATTTTGAACAAAATCCTAAAGGGAAGGGGTACAGTAAGTGCAAAGGACCTGAGGTAAGAGTGTGGTTGGCATTTTTCAGGAACAGCAAGGTGTTAAGTGTGGCAGGAGCAAAAAATAAAAAAGGAAGGTAGAAAATGATTGAGGTGGTGAGGAAACCAGGAGCTAATGCAGGACTTGTAGGTGATAGGCCGAACTTTGGCTTTTATTCTAAATGGGGAATAACTGAAAGGTTTTGAGAAGAGAAATGACATGATTTTTCTTGTGTTTTATTTTATTTTTTATTTATTTATTTATTTATTTATTTTGTATTTTTCTGAAGCTGGAAACGGGGAGGCAGTCAGACAGACTCCCTCATGCGCCCGACCGGGATCCACCCGGCACGCCCACCAGGGGGCGATGCTCTGCCCATCCTGGGCGTCACTCTGTCGCGACCAGAGCCACTCTAGCGCCTGAGGCAGAGGCCACAGAGCCAGCCTCAGCGCCCGGGCCATCTTTTGCTCCAATGGAGCCTCAGCTGCGGGAGGGGAAGAAAGAGACAGAGAGGAAGGAGAGGGGGAGGGGTGGAGAAGCAGATGGGCGCTTCTCCTGTGTGCCCTGGCCGGGAATCGAACCCGGGACTTCCGCATGCCAGGCTGACACTCTACCACTGAGCCAACTGGCAAGGGCATTTCTTGTGTTTTAAAGATAATTCTGACTGATAAGAGCAAAGACAGGGATCCAGGAATGAATTGAGGAAGCAGTTAGGGACAATGGCAAAGATAAAGGCAGAACAAAATTGTGGCCAAACCCAGAATGGTATCAGCAGTGAAGTCATGAAATGTCTGTATTCTGGGTGTATTTTGAAAGTCAAGCCAACAAATTGTGAGGTGTAAGAAGAACAATAATACATCAATGACAATTGTACAGTGAGGGAAGTAGAATAGATTCACCATTTACCAAGGTGTGAGATTTCATTAATGTATGTCTTTGGGAAAAATACAGATACAGTTTCTTCTTGTTAGGTAAGGTCAGTGGTAGTCAACCTGGTCCCTCGCGCCCACTAGTGGGCATTCCAGCTTTCATGGTGGGTGGTAGCGGAGCAATCAAAGTATAAATAAAAAGAAAGATTTAACTATAGTAAGTTGTTTTATAAAGATTTATTCTGCTAAACTTAGTGAAAATCTGACATAAAGTACTACTTGGTAAGTAATTATTATTATATGCTTTAACTTGCTGTAACTCTGCTTTATAAATTTTATAAAGTAAAGTTACTTCCCTACTTTATAAATCACCATTACTGTGGAACCGGTGGGCGGTTAGAAAATTTTACTACTAACAGAGATACAAAAGTGGGCGGTAGGTATAAAAAGGTTGACTACCCCTGGGTAAGGTCATATTTATGTTGTATACTTAATTTTCTGAGGGTTAGTTGAGGGTGTGCCTTTTCCTCTTCCATTTTTTCCCAGTCACCAAACCATGATGTCTGTCTCTCAACCTCTCAAAATGTCTCAGGCACCTTGACCCTTTCTCTCACGTCTCCTCAGGTAAGGCTCTCAGGACTTCTGGTTTGAATAATGCAGCAGCCTCCTAATTGGTTTCTAGCCTTCAGTCCAACATCTTCATTCTCTCCCATGATAATGGAAGTACAAAGTGCAGGTGGAATTGTCCCCATCATGTTCAAAAATCCACAGGCTTTTGCATGCTGAATAAGAACCATGCCTCTCCACTGGGCAAGAGTCCACACAATGTGCTTTTCTGGCCTTGCATCCCGTGACGTGGCCCACCATACGTTCCTGCTTTCTGTTGTATATTCTCCTGGCCTCTCAGTTCCATTGATTTGCACTACTCCCTCTTCTAAAACTTGCCCCAGCCCCAACCTCACTTCTAACTGTGCTTGTATGAACGTTTCCAATCTTTTAATAGTCATCATTCCAATGAAGCCTTCAAGCTTCACCCACCAAGAACTATCTTTCCTCCCCTACATCCTCACACCCTCTGAGCCTCTGCTGAGTGCTGCGTATTGGTTATTTATGCATGTTTCTGCATCTCCTTTTGGATTGTGGCTTATTTTGTGAGAATGCAGAATTTATTAACCACATCTCTACAGTTCTCAGCAAAGTACTGCTCAAAATAGACTGCCAATAAATATCTGTAGTAGGTTTAAATAGCAAATTGCTACTGCAATGAGAAGTCTTAATTTTGAGAAAAGATTTGCAGAATTTCTGGTAGATCATCACATAAAACCAGCACACACACAAACATAATTTTTTTTTTACAGAGACAGAAAGAGAGTCAGAGAGAGGGATAGACAGGGACAGACAGACAGGAACGGAGAGATGAGAAGCATCAATCATCAGTTTTTCTTTGCGCGTTGCAACACCTTAATTGTTTTTTTTTTGTTGTTGTTTTTTTTGACTTTTTTTTTTTAATTTATTCATTTTTAGAAAGGGGGGTGGAGAGAGAGAGAGGAGAGAGAGAAGGGGGGGAGGAGCAGGAAGCATCAACTCCCATATGTGCCTTGACCAGGCAAGCCCAGGGTTTCGAACCGGTGACCTCAGCATTTCCAGGTCAATGCTTTATCCACTGCGCCACCACAGGTCAGGCTTAATTGTTCATTGATTGCTTTCTCATATGTATCTTGACCACGGGCCTTCAGCAGACTGAGTAACCTCTTGCTCGAGCCAGCAACCTTGGGCTCAAGCTGGTGAGCTTTTGCTCAAACCAGATAAGCCTGAGCTCAAGCTGATGACCATGGGGTCTCGAACCTGGGTCTTTTGCATCCCAGTCCGACGCTCTATCCACTGTGCCACCACCCGGTCAGGCACAAACACAATTTTTTAAGTGCATTTTTTATAGGATATCATAGTCTGTTCAGAAAAACAACTACTTCATCAGAATAATGTATTTTATTTTTTAACAATGCATCTTAAAGGTCAGATTCCAACACTCTCTATAAATATAAGCCTCCCTGGAGTAATATTTAGAAAACATTTTAAATTAGATGTTTTGTTCCTTTGAGGCCAAGTATGTTTTCATTTTTGTATGCAAATAAAAAATATTGATTTTTCTTCTTTACTGAAAAAAATATCCTTTGAAACAAACTAGGCGAACTGCTGATTGCTGCAGAAAGCCAGATGTCTAAAGGCAATGAAACAGATAAATCAGCATCTCATAACTTAAGGATATTTTAAGGGAAAACTGATGAATGTTACGGTTTGGAATCTTGAAGCTAACTGGATATTCTGCTTATTATCACAAGTGTGTCCAGAACCCACTTCACTGCTGCATATTAACATTATTGGTATAAATGTTTTCCCCTACTAGCCTGCTGCCCTTGGAGCCACACTTTATTCACCCTTCTGTATTAAAATCATTGGTATTAATATATTTTCCTTACTAGGTTATAGATTCCTTGAAAGATACATTCCCTTAAGTTATTGGTACTTACATATTTTCCCCCACCAGACAAGTTCCTGGAGGACGAGAGCCCACTAGATGCCACCGGCTCTTACCACAGAGCTTCACACATAGCATTCACTCAACAAATGTGAAACTCATCTTGCCCCTTGGCTAGCCACTCCATATGACTTCCTTTCTTTGCTAAAGGACACTGCAGCCCATCTCTGATTCAGAATCCTGTATTACCTGTAATATAGGTTCAGAAGCTATAAGCAAGATCCAAAATGACAGTAGTTTAAACAGTGCAGGTATAAGCTTCCCAAGAGCTACCTTTGCAGGTGGCTCTGGACCCATGTGGTCACGCAGGACGTGCATTGCATGGCGCCACTCCACGGGGTCCCGTTCACACTGAGCCCTACGGGACTGGTGCCTGCTGTGCTGGTGAGAGGTACAAAGGCACAGGTGTCTACAGCAGCCCGCTGGCAGCTTCACAGTGGTAGAGATCTGTGCACCTTTCTCCTCCTGCCCCACTGTTCCTAGGGAGTCCTAAGATCCACCAGGTTCCAAGATGGAACACTGCCACCACATCCACATTCCATCAGAGCACGCTTACTGGAAGCCGCATGTGTCACTTCCACTCACATTCCATTTTCTAGAACTTAGTCACACAGCCATGCCTAGATGGAAGAGGCTGGAAAAGATCTTTATTCTCAGTGCCAAGTTGTAACTCAAGGACTCTATTACTATAAAGCGGAGAATAGATTTGGAAGACAATTAGAGGTCTCTATTACAAAGCAGAATGCCATCTTATTTGGTCACTTACATTTCTATTTCTGCAAGTTTTATTATAACTATAACTTCTCTTTTCTTCATGATAAGCAGGAATACCTTATTTGTTGTCTGAATTTCTATAATATCATCTATAAATAATGACAGCTTTGTGTCTTTCTTTCTCATCCATATACACTCCCTCCTACCCTGCCTTATTTCACTAGCTAGGACCTACCTCCAGACCAAGGTTAAACTGAAACTGTAATAGTGAACACACTTGTCTATGACAAGGAAAACATGCACTAGACTACCGTGTAGTAGTATGTCTGCTGTAGGCTCTTTGTAGATACTGGTTACTGAATTAAGGAAATCCCTTTTATTCACCATGTGAAGGACAGGACATCTATAAGCTAGAGTTCTTGAGAACTAAGTGTTTGGGGACCTCCAGCATAAGTTTTTTACCCACTCTAAGTCCCCAGGTGATGAACTGAAATCACATGGAGAAAACTAAACAACAACAAAAAAAAACCTGTTCAGCTGATCCCAGTCAACTCAGAAGACACTGAAAGAGAGTTAAATGACTGCTATTTCAAAGCCACTAAGTTTTGCAGTGGTTTCTTAACTTGAAAATCTATTATAAACACACACTTCTCATTCACATTACAATTCACTGTATGCAGCCTTGCATCTGCCATCAACATGCCAAAGAATCTGTTCCAGTAAAACTCATAATGTAACAAATCATTGGAAAACCTAACAGGCACCTTGCCATTCTTGCCTTACTGAAATTCCTTCCACATTTAGTTACTGATCACTCCTCCCCCTCTTTGTAAAAAAAATAAAATAAATATGTATATATATATAATATATATACTTATATATATATACACTTATATATAATATATACTTATATATAATATATAACATATACTTATAATATATATAATATATATAGTTATATATTATATATATATCTTTTTACAGAGACAGAGAGAGAGTCAGAGAGAGGGATAGACAGGGACAGACAGACAGGAACGGAGAGATGAGAAGCATCAATCATTAGTTTTTCATTGCGCATTGCGACACCTTAATTATTCATTGATTGCTTTCTCATATGTGCCTTGACCGCAGGTCTTCAGCAGACTGAGTAACCCCTTGCTCGAGCCAGCGACCTTGGGTCCAAGCTGGTGAGCTTTTGCTCAAACCAGATGAGCCCATGCTCAAGCTGGTGACCTTGGGGTCTCGAACCTGGGTCCTCGGCATCCCAGTCTGACGCTCTATCCACTGTGCCACCGCCTGGTCAGGCTATATATATATTTTTATATTATGGTGCAGTGGATAAGCATCAACCTGGAACACTTGACGTTTCCAGTTCGAAACCCTGGGCTTGCCTGGTCAAGGAGCATATGGGAGTTGATGCTTCCTGCTCCTCCCCCTTCTTTCTTTCTTTCTCTCTCTCTCTCTCTCTCTCTCTCTGTCTCTCCACTCTAAAATGAATAACAACAAAAAGAACTAAAAAGTTTTAAATTGTCACCATCAAAAAGTTTCCCTTCCATTTTTCCCCATCTTTGCCTCCCAACGGATAAAAACTATCCTTTTCTTAGATACCTTTCTATAGTTTCTATATATACAAAAAATATATACATTTCTCCTCGTCTCACTTTTTTTTTCCTGAAGTGAGAAGCGGGGAGGCAGAGAGACAGAGTCTTGTATGCAGCCCACCAGGATCCACCCAGCATGCCCACCAGGGGTGATGCTCTGCCCATCTGGGCCATTGCTCTATTGCAACCTGAGTCATTCTAGCACCTGAGGTGGAGGCCATGGAGCCATCCTCAGCACCCGGGCCAACTTTGCTCCCATGGAGCCTTGGCTGAAGGAGGGGAAGAGAGAGACAGAAAGGAGAGGGGGAGGGGTGGAGAAGCAGATGGGCATTTCTCCTGTGTGCTCTGGCCAGGAATCAAATCCGGGACTCCTGCACGCCAGGCCGACGCTCTACTGCTGAGCTAGCCGGTCAGGCCTCTCCTCTTCCTACTCTTTAAACAAAATATGCATCTTATATAGCCTGTTCCACCTCCCTTGGATTTTTTCTTATTAATATGTCTTGCAGACTTTTATATTAGGGAACTCAATTTTAAAATCATATTTCTGAAAAAAACCCACACACACAAAAAGAACCTTGTACCATATTGCTGGTTCTAGATAAAAATGCTCTTTATCCCCCTAAAGGCTTTCTACACAGCCCACTGAAGGGGAAGAAACTTTAGAATATACGGGACTCCCTTTCCTCTGTTGATTCAGAAATGGTCAAATATCCCATTCTCTTTGAAGTCTGCCCTTATAAGAAAAATAGTCGACAAGTAGACCGTAAGTGAATTTTTTGCCCTGTAGTGTAAGGACATGACAATTAGTTCTGATCGTCACATAGTGACAATGTCAGGGCATTACACTTTTAATTGCCGAGGCACCCATTTCAAAGACACTCATCTCGAGTATACACACATGGCCAGCTACACAACCTGCCATGCTGCCCACGTAGCTCCCCTTTCATAATGCCCTGGGTGACCTAAATGACTGACCACTTGACTACTTGCTTTCTCCTTACCGTGCTTTAATCCCTGCTCTTGTTCTAAATTCACCAATAAAAAGCGAACTATCAAAATCCTAGGGTTCTAGGCAGGACCCCTGGCTCACATACTTTCTTTTTACCCATGACCTCCCTGTCAAAGTTCCCTGATGGCTGTTGCTGAGGTGCATCCTACAACCATAATAAGAACCACCTCAAGGGCTAGTCCAGCCCCACACTGGCTCCGAGCAGGGTACACACAGGCCCAGGTGATTGTCTAGGCATCACTGCCCATAGGCTGTCACATAAAACACACCTTCACCACCCTGGCCGGTTACTCAGTGGTAGAGCATCGGCCTGGCGTGCAAAAGTCCTGGGTTCGATTCCCAGCCAGGGCACACAGGAGAGGCGCCCATCTGCTTCTCCATCCCTCCCTCTCTCCTTCCTCTCTCTCTCTCTTCCCCTCCCGTAGCCAAGATTCCATTGGAGCAAAAGTTGGCCCGGGTGCTGAGGATGGCTCTATGGCCTCTGCCTCAGGCACTAGAATGGCTCTGGTTGCAACACAGCGATGCCCCAGAAGGGCAGAGCATCGCCCCTGGTGGGCATGCCGGGTGGATCCCAGTCGGGCGCATGCGGGAGTCTGTCTGACTGCCTCCCCGTTTCTGGCTTTGGAAAAATACAAAATAATAATAATAATAAAATAATAAATAAAGTTGAGCATCTTTTCATATGTATTTAAAAAAATAAAAATAAAATAAAACAAATAAAAAAACACACCTTCACCAAACAAATATCTCAGTTTCAAGTGAAAGTTGATTAATGCTTTTATCTGAAGAGACTTGGACACAAACAAAAAATAGAGGAAAGAATGGAAAATGAAACATACAAATCCCCTCCACACGTGACAAGTCCAAGAATCTTTTCCTTTGTCGCATATAAGTAATTATATGTTCAAGTAACCCTGAAATGAAAAGTTGCCCTGACACACACAACAGGCAGCGTTCCATGCTGGTGAGAAAAAGGTAGCATTCAATGAATAGTGTTAGAATAATATGGAATTCATGCAGGTAAGAATAGATTCTACTCTACACCATAACACTCAAAACTCTCTAATGAGGCCCTGGCCGGTTGGCTCAGCGGTAGAGCGTCGGCCTAGCGTGTGGAGGACCCGGGTTCGATTCCCGGCCAGGGCACATAGGAGAAGCACCCATTTGCTTCTCCACCCCTCCGCCGCGCTTTCCTCTCTGTCTCTCTCTTCCCCTCCCGCAGCCAAGGCTCCATTGGAGCAAAGATGGCCCGGGCGCTGGGCATGGCTCTGTGGCCTCTGCCTCAGGCGCTAGAGTGGCTCTGGTCGCAATATGGCGACGCCCAGGATGGGCAGAGCATCGCCCCCTGGGGGGCAGAGGACCGCCCCTGGTGGGCGTGCCGGGTGGATCCCGGTCGGGCGCATGCGGGAGTCTGTCTGACTGTCTCTCCCTGTTTCCAGCTTCAGAAAAATGAAAAAAAAAAACAAAAAAAAAACAAAACAAAAAAAAACTCTCTAATGAAAAGTTAGTTATGCAACCCATAAAAACATATATAAATAAAAGAAAATGTACCTGAGATTTTGAGGTCACTAACTCTTTTTAAGCAAACTATAAAATTGGGAAAAGACCTGACCAGGCGGTGGCGCAGTGGATAGAGCGTCGGACTGGGACGTGGAGGAACCCAAGTTCGAGACTCCGAAGTTGCAGGCTTGAGTGCAGGCTCATCTGGTTTAAACAAAGTTCACCAGATTGGACCCAAGGTCGCTGGCTCAAGCAAGGGTTTACTTGGTCTGCTGAAGGCCCACGGTCAAGGCACATATGAGAAAGCAGTCAATGAACAACTAAGGTGTCACAACGAAAAACTGATGATTGATGCTTCTCATCTCTCTCCATTCCTGCCTGTCTGTCCCTCTCTCTGACTCTCTCTCTGTCCCTGTAAAAAAATAATAATAAAATAAAATTGAGGAAAAATTGGCAGATTTTGTACATAAAAATTTACCTCTCCTATAAGACAAAAGCCATCATAAGCAAAGCTAACCATAAGCACTTGATGGAAACATATATGACAAAGCATGCACATACATGAATACAATTTATATGCAGCTACAAATCAGTAAAAAAGACTAACAATTCCACAGAATGGGAAAACAATATGAAAAGGCAATTTGAAAAAAAAAATACAAATAACTAATAAGCATAAAAAATATGTTCAATTTTAATAATTAGGTAAATACACACTGGAAAAAGTTTAAAAGATTTACACTATTTAGTGTAACAATATAAGAAAACAGGTGCTGGCCCTGGCCAGCTAGCTCAGAGGTAGAGTGTCGGCCTGGCGTGTGGAAGTCCCAGGTTCTATTCCCAGCCAGGGCACACAGCAGAAGCGCCCATCTGTTTCTCCACCCCTCCCCCTCTACTTTCTCTCTGTCTCTCTCTTAGCCTCCCACAGCCAAGGCTCCATTGGAACAAAGTTGGCCCAGGTGCTGAGGATGGCTCCATGGCCTCCCTACCTCAGGCGCTAGAATGGCTCCAGTTGCAAAGGAGCAACGCCCCAGCTGGGCAGAGCATTGTCCCCTAGTGCCTTGCTGGGTAGATCCCAGTCAGGCACATGCGGGAGTCTGTCTCTCTGCTTCCCCACTTCTCATTTCAGAAAAATTTAAAAAAATTAAAAACAAAAAAAACAGGTGCTGCTTGACCAGGTGGTGGCACAGTGTGTAGAGCATTGAACTAGGATGCAGAGGACCCAGGTTCAAAACCCCAAGGTGGCCAGCTTGAGTGCAAGCTCATCTGGTTTGAGCAAGGCTCAGCAGCTTGAGCCCAAGGTCCCTGGCTTGAGCAAGGGGTCACTCGGTCTGCTGTAGCCCCCAGTCAAGGCACATATGAGAAAGCAATCAATGAACAATTAAGGTGCCGCAATGAGGAATTGATGCTTCTCTTCTTTCTCCTTTCCTGTCTGTCTGTCCCTATCTATCCCTTTCTCTGTCTCTGTTACAAAAAAATAAAAATAAAACAGATGCCATACACCTTGGTTTTGGGACTTAATTGATGCGGCTTTGTGGAGCACAATTTAGCAGCATCTACCAGAATTTTAAATGACCTTTATAAAACACACAGATATTCCCTTCACCTGACAGTTTTACTCATAAAAGTCCCTCTTACGTGTGTACATCCATACAAAGGTAAAATGTACTCGGCCCTATTACTAACCTCTCTGAAACTACTCCTTCACTGGCAAAATGTTTATTTTAATATTGTATATTTTATTTGGTTAATTTTAAATGAGATAAATTAGCATATGGCCTAGAACAGAGTAACTTTCAATAAATGTTATCAATTGTTATTACTATAACTACTACCACTTTATTATGACACTGTTGTAATGATAGATTGTAGACAAATATATTCATCAACAGAGAAATACAAGACATTACACATACATGTACATGCATAAATCTCCAAAACACTGTGCAAGCAAAATCCCATAGTTATGTCTAGATTATTCCCAGTTATTTAACTCTGTGTGTGTGTGCATCTGTGCATAAAGGAAAGAGAAAGAATTCGTGTGTGTTTTATAAAGGTCTGAAGACACCAAGCTGTTATCAATGCCTGAAGTATTAGAACAAAGGGAACAAGTGAAGAGAAACTTACATTTTTAACATCATTCTATATAGTCTGAATTTTGACCTTTCTAAACAGCCAGAAGATGTAATGTTCCTCCTAAAACTAGTGAAAGTTTCCTCATCTAAAACTGTAACAGCTTCAGTTAGTGCTAGTGAATTTGGTTATCTAGTTTTTCAGATTAAAAATGATAAAAGATAACATGACTAATATTTTTTACACCATTTAGGATAAGAGATTTACATCTCACATTTATAATGGGGATATAAAATGAGCTTAAGTTTTTGAAGAATCATCTTACTGCTAACAATCACAGCTTAATGAGTCATTTTCAAACAAAATTATGTCATCACATTCTGATTAAGGAATTCTTCATTTGAGAAACCTGTACAACTTTTCTATTCTTCTGTTAACACACATAGAAATTACTATTATGCTGACACAACAGAATTCTCTAAAAGGATCTCCATTGTAAGGATGGTGGTCATATCCTCCCATCCCTGACATTCCTGTCAGGGGATCGAAGCCCCCTCTTCTCACATCACAAGCAGTGCCAGGGGCCTATGCTGGCTGGAGAGCTCCTCACCACAGCTACTGCCTAGTTTGAAACACTATCAAAAGACACAATCATCAGGATACTCATCTACCCTAAAGGAGACCAATTTATAGGTAGCTCCTTTTCATTGTTCTACTACTAAAAGAAAATATAGCCTTCTGCTTCTAGTCCAAGACAAGAAAAACAGTTCAATATGAGCAATCTTTCAAACATCAAAGTAGAAAAAAATATAGGAAAAGAAACTTATACTAACACAATTATCTATAAGTGACCTTAAATTCTACCCAAGAAATAAGTGGGTTTTGGTACGACTTTTGAAATTTCACTTGGCACAATATAGTTCTTATAAAACCAGTAAAAGCAAAAAAAAAAAAAAAAATGTTATTAATAGCTAACATTTATTGGGCACTTATATTTGCCAAGCTCTGTGCTACACAGTTATAGATGTTATCTCACTGCAACTCAACCTCTCACTATATCTTACAGATGAGGGCTCTGAAGCAAAAGAAAGATAAGTACTTTTCCTCAAATCTAGCTGTGCTCTTTCCCAGGCCCCTGTTCTTAACCATTAAATATGTCACCATTCCACCACTGAAAATGACTGATGAGACAGAATCTATGTGTCATCAGAGTATAATAGTCATAATATCCCAAGATGTTATTTATAATTTTTTATTTTGTTAGTATTTGCCAATAAATAAACCAACATACTCATTACTGCTAAAGAAATATTTATAGCTTTAATCTATT
Source organism: Saccopteryx leptura (assembly GCF_036850995.1). NCBI lineage: Eukaryota > Metazoa > Chordata > Mammalia > Chiroptera > Emballonuridae > Saccopteryx > Saccopteryx leptura. Next base: position 107,259,827 of record NC_089507.1, read on the forward strand.
CCACTCATTATAAACTAGAATTGGTACTAAACAGCTCAGCCTGAATTCCACAAAACTCAAGTGGTTTTTTGTATTTTAAAATACTTTCTCAAAAACTATCTGGATGCATTTATATCAAGTAGTTAACCCATAAGTGTAAGAAATAATTAGGAATTTCTAGGGCCAAAAGTGCTTCATAACCGTGAATATGTACAACCTCTAAAATAACCAACATTTTTACAATATAATCTTTAAAAGCCTTTTTTCTAGCCATACCAATACCTAACTTTTGCCAACCATCACACAGTAGTTCATACTGCTTACCACAATCTCAACCCCACAGCAAAAGAATTGTAAACTCTCATATATACTGATTTTGGAGTGGAAACAAAATGTTAACACCAGGTTTCAGAGCAAACATACAAGCTAAGTTGTAAATTAATCTTCCATTTCCTCGGTTCTTAAAATTAATTTTTATTAAGTGAGAGGTGAGGAAGCAGAGACAGACTCCCGCATGCGCCCCAACTGGGATCCACCCAGCAAGCCCCCTACCAGGCAATGCTCTACCTGTTTGGGGCTGCTGCTTTGTTGCTTGGCAATGAAGCTATTTTAGTGCCTAAGGGGAGGCCAAGGAGCCATCCTCAATGCTCAGGACAATTTTGCTTCAATCAGAACCATTCAAACCATGGCTGTGGGAGAGGAAGAGAGAGAGAGAGAGAGAGAGAGAGAGAGAGAGGATCAAGAAGCAAATGGTTGCTTCTCCTGTGTGCCCTTACCAGGAATCAAACCTGGGACTTCCACACTCTGGGTCGATGCTTTACCGCTGAGCCAATCATTCAGGGAAAAATTAATTTCTGTTGTATTTTAATAAAGTTGTTAAAGTTTAATTCAATAAAACAGCTTCTGAACATATTAATTTCACCACAGGTGTATTTTAGTCAACTTATGACTCAATTAAAAATCATTCAGGCAAATTATAATTATTTTCTGCCATGCAGATTTCTCAAAAACTGGATCATATATGTTGTCCACAATCTTGAATTTATTCATAAAATGTTTTATTTTCAAAAAAAGAAAAAATTAGAAGTTCTGTTCAATTAACAATACTACTAAAGAAAAATCTTTTAACAGTTTCTAACTGTAATACTATCCATTTACTTCATGTCATTAAATTCAGCACAACAAAAATATTTAATGCGGACGTGACTACAGTTATCTGTCTTATGCTCTAGTAGGCAGACCAATCATATGGCTATAAAATAACAATTTAAAACATGCAAAATGGCCTGACCAGGCAGTGGCGCAGTGAATAGAGCATTGGACTGAGATGCGTAGGACCCAGGTTCGAGACCCCAAGGTCACCAGTTTGAGCACAGGCTCATCTGGTTTGAGCAAAAGCTCACCAGCTTGGACCCAAGGTCACTGGCTCGAGCAAGGGGTTACTTGGTCTGCTGAAGGCCCACGGTCAAGGCACATATGAGAAAGCAATCAATGAACAACTAAGGTGTCAACAAAAAACTAATGATTGATGATTGATACTTCTCATCTCTCTCCGTTCCTGCCTGTCTATCCCTATCTGTCCCTCTCTCTGATTCTGTCTCTGAAAAAAAAAAAATGCAAAAAGTCTTACTACTTTACGTAATGTAAATATCAAGTTTTGCATTTTTATTAACTTAAAATGATGGTGTTCATTTTGATTAGAATGATAATGCTAATTTTTTTCAGTTCTGTAAGTACATTGGATATGGCATTAGGAAGAGGTTATCTCCCTTCACCCTGACATTTCTCTATTGCAGTGTTCTCAAAGGGTGTTTAACAAATAACCTGCTCGAATCAGAACTGCCCAGTAGCTCGGCAAAAATGAAGAGTTCTCAGTGCCATGGCCACTGACACAAACTCTCTAAGGGAAGGACTCTGGAGTCTTCAGATGACTCACAAAAGCTGTGGTCTGAAAACCACTGTTGTACAGTTATTACCCTTAATGCAAAACCACATTTTAAGTGGATTTAAGAATAATTTTTAGTTTTCAAATTGTACAAACTGCATTTAAAAATATAGAAGTAATGCACCATCATCAATCAAGAAATAAAATGTATTTTTATAGCAACCTCAATCTTTCATTACATATCATTTCAGTAAAGCATTTAGGAACACCATGATAAGAGTACATAATAGGCGGTGGCACAGTGGATCAGATTGGGATGTGGAGGACCCAGGTTCGAGACCCCGAGGTCACCAGCTTGAGCACGGGCTCATCTGGTTCAAGCAAGGCTCATCAGCTTGAGCCCAAGGTCGCTGGCTCGAGAAAGGAGTCACTCGGTCTGCTGTAGCCCCCCGGTCAAGGCACATATGAGAAATCAATCAATGAACAACTAAGGAATCACAACAAAGAATTGATCTTTCTCATCTCTCTCTCTTCCTGTCTGTCTGTCCCTATCTGTCCCTCTCTTGGACTCTCTCTGTCTCTGCCACACACACAAAAAAAGAGTACATAACAGCAAAGAACAGACGCTGTAGTTAAGAATTTTTAAAAAAACCAAAGTGTATTAATTACTCATGGAGTTTTACGTTCTAGAAGCATAAAGCCAATCAATGTAAAGGTAAGTTAATAACATGGCTGGAAATTGCATTTGTAAAAAAATCACTACTTTGTAAGCACTCAAAAAGACATTAATCTGCCTGACAAGGCAGTGGCACAGTGGATAGAGCATTGGACTGGGATGCAGAAGACCCAGGTTCGAGACCCCGAGGTCGCCAGCTTGAGCGTGGGCTCATCTGGTTTGAGCAAAGCTCACCAGCTTAGACCCAAGATCGCTGGCTCAAGCAAGGGGTTACTTGGTCTGCTGAAGGCCCACGGTCAAGGCACATATGAGAAAGCAATCAATGAACAACTAAGGTGTTGCAACGAAAAACTGATGATTGATGTTTCTCGTCTCTCTTCGTTCCTGTCTGTCTGTCCCTGTCTATCCCTCTCTGACTCTCTCTCTGTCTCTGTGAAAAAAAAAGAAAAAAAAAGACATTGATCTTCATGTATCAGAGCACAGATATATTCAGGTTAGGAAAAAAAAATCTCAGTGCCTCATGTCAAAGCCAAACTCCAGTGAACTAAACAAAAGGTCTTCTATTGGCAAAATACCTACAACGAAAATATTTTTTTAAAAACACAAATCCTAAAATATCAAAGTATCAGCAGTAAATGGAACAAATCAATATTCCTTCCCAGGAGTAAATAAACTAAATCTAACAACTTGGACACATCAAACAAACCCCATTTGAGAGACTTGGTATAAAACACCTGTCCTGTAATGCTGAAAATGTAGTCATGAAACATGAAGGAAAACCAAGGACCCGCTCTGGACTCAGAGTTAACTAAATGCAATGCCTGAACCTGGCTGGATTGGATCTGGACCAGAACATATACATGTTCAGAACATCACCCTGATGAGATCTGAATAAAGTCCGTGGTTCAGATAAAGCTACGCTAGCAACATTAACTTCCTGGTTTTGATCATTGTGCTATGGCTATGTCATAGAATTTCCTTGTTCTGAGGAAATACACACTGAAGTAATTAGGGATTAATGGTGTGAACTTCTTGGAAATGATTCATAAAATATTATAAATATATATGAAGAGAAAGTTACAGTACTATTTGCTGTAGCTTTCTAAAATCAATTTTAAAAAGACATTGTATTATCACATATCAAGCTATAAAGATATGAAATATTTTAAACCAGAATTTGAAAAATGTCACCAAATCCAATTGCAAGTTGCTCGTATTAAAATTTCTTGATATATTTTTCAAAATCTAAAGTGTACAGGATTGAATTCTGGTTCTACGTGATTCAAGCCCTGACTCATCTTCTGAAAATTCTGGTGACTTCAGGAGCAATCCAAAAGAAGATAGTCATAGGAAACAAGTGCAAAGGACTTTCAAATACTTCCTAGTTTGATTTTTTATTAATTTTAGAGAGAAACATCAATTTGTTCCACTTAATTATGCTTTCATTGGTCGATTCTTGTATGTGCCCTAAACGGGGATTGAACTCACAACCCTAGTATATCTGTACAATGCTTTAATTAACTGAGCTACAGGGCCAAGGACTACTTTCTCTTTTTTAAATCAAAGTACCTTTTGAGCACTTTGTTTTCTACACAAAGAACGGGTTAGAATTAGCTGAAATGGAAGATACTGAAGATAAACTAAACCTAAAATTATGCGTGCTTTGAGTATACTAATATGTCACTAAATAGTTTGATGCATTTTCATCACACTGTGAATCTATTGAATACTTTTCACAGATACTGCAGTGTGGGGCATAAATGTTTAGTGGAAGACACTGCTCCAATCTCAGTGAGTTTGTACTTTCAGCTCTTTCTTTTTTCATTGAATTTACTGAGGTGACACTGGTTAATAAAATTATATGTTTCAGGTATACACTTCTATAACACATCACCCGTATATTGTACTGTGTGTTCTCCACCCCAAGGCAAGTCTCCTTGCATCACCATCTCTACCCGTTTTACTCTTCTACCTCCACCTACCGCCCTTTCCCTCTGGTCATCACCATACCATCTGTGTCTGAGGTTTTTTGTTTGATTTTGCTTAATCCCTTCACCTTTTTCACCGAGCCCTGAAAACACCTTCCCCTCCCCTCTGACTGCCGTTGGTCTGTTCTCTATCTGTGAGTTTGCTTCTATTTTGTTAGTTTATTTTGTTGGTTAGATACCACAAGAGTGAAATCCTATGTTACTTGTCTTTCTCTGATTGGCTTATTTCACGTAGCATAATTCTCTCCAGGTCCATTCATGCTATGGCAAAAGGTAACATTTCCTTCTTTTTTACAGCTGAGTACTATTTCATTGTGTAAATGTACCACAGCTTTTATATCCACTCATCTACTGATAGGCACATGGGCTGCTTCTAAATCTTGGGTAATGTAAATAACACTACAATGAACATAGAGGTTCATATATTTTTTCAAATTAGTGTTTTGGGTTTCTTTGGATATATTCCCAGAAGTAGAATTTCTGGGTCGTAAGGCAGTATCATTTTTAATTTTTTTACGTAGCTCCATACTGCTTTCCACAGTGATTGCACCAATCTGCATTCCCATAGTGCATGAGGGGTACTTTCATTTGTAATTAAAGTTAATCACAATTCCTGCTTCAAGACATTCCACAATTTAAGGGTGGGGGAAGTATTACAGCTGTTTAAAGGAAGTATATTTGAATTAATGCAAATTTCAGGAAAAGGATTTGCAATATTTTTCATAAGACAGGCCTTTAACAAGACAAATATGTGCAAGTTTTATACTGTTTCCAAATACAAAACCTCCCTGAAAATTTCTTCCATATAAAAACACAAGATGAAAATGGATCAAGCCATATAATCAGAGAAGGTCCATCAGCATTTGAGAATCAGTAACCTAATACAGATTGCTCATTAAAACATTCAGCTGCAGGGGAAATATTAAAATGTAATATAATAAAAGAAATAGCACCTTCTGAAAATCAAGTTATCTAAAATGAAATTTTGCAGAACTATTCTGAACTACAAGTCACATGAAATCATTTGAAAAGGAGGTGGTGAGATTTACTTCTTGGGGCGGCAAGATGGCGATGGAGTAGGCAGATGTTCCAACTTCCACCTCCCAGAACCAAAGTGGATTACAACTTAATTTTAACAACAATCATCTGGAAAAACCAACTTTGGGCTAAACCAAGAGGAATCTATAACCAAAGATCACTGAAGAAGCCACACTGAGACTGGTAGGAAAAGCAGAAACATGGAGAGGGTCCAGCTCCCAAGAGCAAGCGGCCTCCCGGAGGGATTTGCGTGGTGGTGGGTTTTAATGGAGAGATGAGGGTCCTGGACCCCAAGACCGAAGCCCCAGCCTGCAGCCCTGGAGCCTAGAAGAGGCGTTCGGACAGTATTTAGCTGTGAAACAAGTCAGGATGCTGTTTGTGAGAAAGAGACAGACTTCTCAGACCCAGGATTCGTCTTAAAGGGACCTCGCAGAAAATCTCTTTCACAACTACTCACCTGGGGCTCTGGGGAATGGGGAGAGCTGAGAGGACCAGAGTAGCAGGAACACAGTGTAATCTAGGAGGCACAGGGAGAAACACTCTGAGGAACAGCCACCCTAACCCCTGGGCTGAGTCACTCCCCAAATCTAAAGTGAATATTTTTCCTGAAACCAGCAATACTAGCAAAGGGAGGCAGGTCACCAGCCAAACAGTAGCTCTCCTGCTACAGTCAGAGCCAAGAATCACTTAGAAGCAGGGATCCCATCAGGGGGGATACAGTATTGAGTGCTGAGGTCTGAGCTACAACACCACCCCCACACTGCTGAGAGCTCGCCAGAGGGTGGGTGGCGGTGAGAAGCCGGGAGACCACCACGGCTGTGGCCCAAGCACGTGAATGCAGTCCCACTTGTGGGCAGGAGCAGAGCCCAGGGAACCAACCCAAGCTTGGGACCCCGGTGCTCAAAAGCAGTCCTGCCCGTGGGGGCAGGGTGGAGGCCAGAGCGGCCAGGACTTGCAGACCTGGCACGTGTGCACAGTCACACCCATGGAGGCGAGGTGGTAGCTGCAGCGACCATAGCAGCAGGCCAGCACCGGCACCACTCATGCCTGAACGCCCGAGGTGGTAGCAGCGGTGGTGGCGTGTCTGTGAACAGATAGCACCTCGGGAACACAAAGGCCACCCCCATTAAACTCCTGTGGCCACACCCTTCTGAGGGCTGAAAAGAAAGAAAAATAAAATAAGGTTGGATAGGACGTCACCTGAGACTAAGGGGCAAGCCACATCCAATACCTTACCTAACCCCTGATTTAGAGTACTGAGCCCAACAAGTAGCCAACAATAAGAGACGGCAAAAAGCAGATCTCAGGGGAACCTAAACATTTAAATGAACATCCTCAGGCCAAAGTAGATAAAAGCCAGCCTAAGTTGATATTAACAATGGCACCTGGACTCAGCAGAGGCAGCCACAGGATCTGGATCACCTGTTGCTCCAAAAAGATAGATAAGAGCCAGTCATAGGCAGTGACCCCCACTGGTCTGTGCCAGGCTCCGGCCAAGAAGGTCCAGGGAGGGCACATCCAGAGGCCAGAATGGAGAGCATCAGTTCAGGACCTAACAACCCTTGTTAGAGTGATATCTTAAGGAAGGGCTCCTCACACCTGAACCAGATAAGATATAGAAAACGGAAAAGCGGCTCTACTAGTTAAAGAGACCACAACTTGAACAAGCCTGCAAACCACAAACAGAAACAATGGGAAGACAGAGGAACGTGAGCCACATGACTCAACAAGATGTGGATGAAATTGAAGTAATCAAATTACCAGATGCATAGTTTAAAATAATGATTGTTAGGATGCTTAAGAATCTCAAAGCTACAATAAATGGACTTAATGAGCACCTAAATAAAGAAACTGTAAGCATCAAAAAGGACACTGAAATCATATAAAAGAACCAGACAGAAAAGACAAACACGGTATCAGAAATAAAGACTACACCAAAATGAATGAATGAATAAAAAGCAGGCTGGATGAAGCTGAGGATCGAATTAGCAACTTAGAGGACAAGATAAGCAAAAGCACAAAAGCAAAAAGAAAAGAGGATCAAAAAGACTGAGGAAACTCTAAGAGAGCTCTGAGACAACGTGAAGAGAAACAATATCTGTGTAATAGGGATTCCTGAAGGAGAAGAGAAAGAACAAGGGCTAGAGAACCTGATTGAAGAAATTATATCTGAAAATTTCCCTAAATTGATGCAGGAAAGAGTTATACAGGTTCAAGCAGAGAGAACCCCATTAAAAAAGAACCTACACCAAGACACATCATAATCAAAATACCAAAGCTAAGAGATAAAGAAAGAATACTAAAAGCTGCAAGAGAAAAACAGTCAATTACCTACAAAGAGCCCCCATAAGAATGACATCTGACTTTTCAACAGAAAAACTTGAGGCCAGAAGGAAATGGCAAGAAATATTCAAAGTAATGCAGAACAAGAACCTACAACCAACACTTCTTCATCCTGCAAGGCTATCATTTAAAATTGAAGGAGAAATAAAAAGCTTCCCAAACAACAACAACAACAAAAAACCCTCAAAGAATTCATCACAACCAAACCAATGCTGCAAGAAATATTAAGGGGCCTGCTCTAGACAGAACAAGGGGAGGGGAGAATAAAAGAGGAATGTAGTAAAAGAGGAATGTAGCTTAAAAAAAAATGGCAATAAACAACTACATATTAATAATAACCTTAAATATAAATGGAGGAAATGCTCAAATTAAAAGATATAGGGTAGAGCCTGACCTGTGGTGGCACAGTGGATAAAGCGTCGACCTGGAAACGCTGAGGTCACCGGTTCGAAACCCTGGGCTTGCCTGGTCAAGGCACATATGGGAATTGATGCTTCCAGCTCCTCCCCCTTCTCTCTCTCTGTCTCTCCTCTCTTTCTCTCTGTCTCTCCCTCTCCTCTCTAAAATGAATAAATTTTAAAAAAATTAAAAAAAAACATTGCTTAAAAAAAAAAAGACATAGGGTAGCTAAATGGATAAGAAAATAGGACCCGTACATATGCTGTCTATAGGACACCCACCTCAAAACAAAAGACACACATAGACTGAAAGTAAAGAGATGGAAAAAAATATTTCATGCAAATGGAAATTTAAAAAAGCTGGAGTAGCAATACTTATATTTGACAAAATGGACTTTAAAACAAACACTATAGTAAGGGATAAAGAAGGTCACTACATAATGATAAAGGGAGCAATCCAACAGGAATATATAACCATTATAAATATCTACGTGCCTAATATAGGAGCACCTAAATATATAAAGCAGATTTTGATGCAGATAAAGGGCGAGATCAACAGCAATACTATAATACTAGGGGATTTCAATACCCAATTAATATGACTAGATAGATCCTCAAGAAAGAACATTAACAAAGAAAAAGCAGCCTTAAAGAACACACTAGATCAACTAGATTTAACAGATATCTTCAGAACCTTTCCACCAAAGCAGCAGAATATACATTCTTTTCAAGTGCTCATGGTACATTCTCTAGGACAGACCACATGTTAGGGCATAAAACAAGCCTCAAAAACTTTAAAAAGATTAAAATCATATTGAGCATCTTCTCTGACCACAATGGCATGAAACTAGAAATCAACTACAATAGAAAAACTAAAAAACACTCGAACACTTGGAAACTAAACAGCATGTTATTAAATAATGAGTGGGTCAACAATGAGATCAAGCAAGAAATCAAAAATTTCCTTGAAATAAATGAAAATGAATATACAAACACTCAAAATCTATGGGACACAGAAAAAGCAGTCCTGAGAGGGAAGTTCATAGCATTACAGGCATACATTAAGAAGCTAGAAAAAGCTCAAATAAACAATTTAACCCTGCAACTAAAAGAAATAGAAAAAAAACAGCAAGTAAAGCCCAGAGGAAGTAGAAAACAGGAAATAATAAAGAACAGAGCGGAAATAAATGACATAGAGGCTAAAAAAAACAATATAGATCAATTAAACCAAGAGCTGGTTGTTTGAAAAGGTAAACAGGATAGATAAACCTTTAACCAGACTCACCCAGAAAAAGACAGAACTCAAATAATTAAAATTAGAAATGAGAGTAGAGAAGTAACAACTGACATAGCAGAAATACAAAGGATTGTAAGAAAATACTATGAAGAACTGTATGCCAAAAAATTAGACAACCTAGGAAATAGACAAATTCCTTGAAAAATATAATCTCTCAAAAATCAATCTGGAAGAATCAAAAAACCTAAATAGACCAATTACAACAAATAAGATCGAAACAGTTATCAAAAAACTCACAACAAACAGAAGCCCTGGGCCAAATAGCTTCACAGGCGAATTCTATGAAACATTCAAAGAAGAACTAACTCCTATCCTTCTCAAGCTATTTCAAAAAATTCAAAGAGAGGAAAGACTTCCAAGCTCCATTTATGAGGCGAGCATAATTCTGATTCCAAAACCAGGCAAAGACAACACAAAGAAAAAACACTATAGGCCAATATCCTTGATGAATTTAGATGCTAAAATTCTCAACAAAATATTAGCAAACTGGATCCAGCAATACATGAAAAAAATCATTCATCATGATCAAGTGGGATTTATTCTGGGGAGGCAAGGCTGGTACAATATGTGCAAATCAATCAATGTGATTCATCACATAAACAAAAGGAAGGAGAAACACCACATGATAATATCAACAGATGCAGAAAAAGCATTTGATAAAATCAAGCACCTATTTATGATCAAAACTCTCAGCAAAGTGGGAATACATGGAACATAGCTCAACATAATAAAGGCCATCTAAGACACACCAACAGCCAACATCATACTCAATGCATAAAAGTTAAAAGCAATCCCCTTAAGATTAAAAAAAAAAGGCAGGGTATCCCCTTTCACCACTCTTATTCAACATAGTCCTGGAAGTCCTAGCTACAGCAATCAGATAATAAGAAGAAATAAAAGGCACTGAAATTGGAAAAGAAAGAATAAAACTATCATTATTTGCTGATGATATGATACCGTACATAGAAAACCCTAAAGTTGCAGTCAAAAAACTACTGGACCTAATAAATGAATTCAGCAAGGTACCAGGATATAAAATTAATGCACAGAAATCAGAGGCATTTTATACACCAACAATGATCTGTCTGATGAGAAATTAAGAAAACAATACCCTTCACTATTGCAACAAAAAAATAAAGTACTTAGGAGTAAATTTAACCAAGGAGGTTAAAGACTTGTACTCGGAAAATTATAAAACATTGATAAAAGAAATAAAAAAAGATATAAACAAGTGGAAGCATATACCGTGTTCATGGATAGGAATAAAAAACATCATTAAAATGTCTATATTACCCAAAGCAATTTATAAATTCAATGCAATTCCTATTGAAATATCAATGACATACTTCAAAGATATAGAACAAATATTCCAAAAATTTATATGGAACCAAAAAAGAACACGAATAGCCATAGCAATCTTGAAAAAAAAAGAATAAAGTGGGTGGTATTACACTTCCTGATATCAAGTTATACTACAAGGCCACTGTACTCAAAACAGCCTGGTACTGGCATAAGAACAGGCATAGAGATCAATGGAACAGAACAGAGAACCCAGAAATAAACCCGCACCTTTATGGACAACTGATATTTGACAAAGGAGGTAATGCATACAATGGAGTAAAGACAGTCTCTTTAACAAATAGTGTTGGGAAAATTGGACAGCTACCTGCAAAAAAATGAAACTGGACCACCAACTTACACCATTCACAAAAATAAACTCAAAATAGATAAAAGACTTAAATGTAAGTCGTGAAACCATAAGCATTCCAGAAGAAAAAAGGCAATAAGTTCTCCAACATCACTCACAGCAATATATTTGCCGATTTATCTCCATGAGCAAGGGAAATAAAAGAAAGGATAAACAAATGGGACTATATCAAACTAAAAAGCTTTTGCACAGCTAAAGACAACAAGAACAGAATAAAAAGACAAACCTCACAATGGGAGAACATATTCAACAATATGTCTGATAAGGGGTTAATGACCAAAATTTATAAAGAACTTGTAAAACTCAACACCAGGAAGATCAACAATCCAATCAAAAAATAGGCAAAAGAAATGAAGAGACACTTCTTCAAAGAGGACATACAGATGGCCATTAGGCAGATGAAAATATGCTCATCACTAATCATTAGAGAAATGCAAATTAAAACCACAATGAGATATCACCTCAGGCCTGTCAGAATGGTGCTCATTAACAAAACAACACAGAATAAGTGCTGGTGAGGATGTGGAGAAAAGGGAACCCTCCTGCACTGCTGGTGGGAATGCAGACTGGTGCAGCCACTGTGGAAAACAGTATGGAGATTCCTCAAAAAATAAAAATTCAAACTGCCTTTTGACACAGCCATCCCACTTTTAGAAATATATCCCAAGAATACCACATCAATGTTTCAAAAGAAGAAATGTATCCTCATGTTTATGGCAGCATTGTTTACAATAACCACGATACGGAAACAGCCCAAGTGTCCGTCAGTGAGCCAGTGGATTAAAAAGCATTGGTACATACACACAATGGAATACTATGGGGCCATGAAAAAGAAGGAAATCTTACCTTTTGCAACAACATGGATGGAACTGGAAACTATTAGGTTAAGTGAAATAAGCCAGGCAGAGAAAGAAAAATATCACATGACCTCACTCATTTGAGAAATCTAATGAACAATATGAACTGAGGTACGGAATAGAGGCAGAGGTGAGATCAAAGGGACCAGAGGGAAAGCAGACAGAGGGAAAGGGGATGAGAGGATGGGATCAGAGAAGGGCAAGAGATTGGTGAAATTATATACACATAACACAGCATTATAGAGAGCATTAAAGCTAATCCTAGAGGGAAAGGGGGAGGGTGTTGGGGGAAGGGGGAAAAGGAGATGTTGTGGGGAACACGGGGGAGGGGGGATTCATTTGAGGGGACACTAGGATCTATGTAAACACAATAAATTAAAATTTAAAAATAAAAAGAAATGGAGGTGGTGACAAAATTTTACATGTTGATGTAAATGCAAATACAGAACATTTCAAGCCAAAGTTATGCCTATTAAAGCAGACAAAAGTTTCTTTTCCTTGTAGTCATATATTTAGTATTCTCTCTCAACTGGGTTGGTAAAGCAGCATACTTTATTATAAGGGGGAAATTGCCTGACCTGTGGTGGCGCAGTGGATAAAGCGTCGACCTGGAAATGCTGAGGTCGCCAGTTTGAAATCCTGGGCTTGCCTGGTCAAGGCACATATGGGAGTTGATGCTTCCAGCTCCTCCCCACCTTCTCTCTCTGTCTCTCTCTCCTCTCTCTCTCCCTCTCTCTCTCTCTCTCTCTCCCTTTCTCCTCTCTAAAATGAATTAAAAAAAATTTTTTTTAAAAGGGGGGGAAATTATTTAAATGACCTACTTTAGAATTAAAACTATAAAAGTATATCTTTCAGTGTATCTTTTAATTGCACACATAGATAGGAGCTTTTTGTAAGACTTTTGCTATTATGTAGAATTTAGATAAAATGAATCTGTTTTAGACCATAGCCCCAAACTTCTACTTACCTCAGTACCACAAAAAAATTAACATAATATGACTTTAATTAGATGAATCCATCGTATAGAACAGCCTTTCTCAGCCACGGATCTGAGTATAACATTATGATCAGACCTAATGCTGTTATTTCTTAATAAGTGAGGCCAAGTATATATGTTGTTTCCTTTTTTTTTTTTTTTGACAGAAACAGAGTCAGAGAGAGGGACAGACAGCAGGAAGGAATAGAGATGAGAAGCATCAATTCTTCATTTTGGCACCTTAGTTGTTCAATGATTGCTTTCTCATATGTGCCTTGATGGGGGCGCTATAGCAGAGTGAGTGACCCCTTGCTCAGGTCTGCGACCTTGGGCTCAAGCCTGTGACCTTGGGCTTCAAGCCAGTGACCTTTGGGCTCAAGCCAGCGACCATGTGGTCGTCTATGATCCCATGCTCAAGCCAGCGACCTCGGGGTCTTGAACCCTAATCCTTGCATCCCAGTCCGATGCTCTATCCACTGTGCCACCTCCTGGTCAGGCTATATGTTGTTTCTAATCCCTTAAAATCCCTTAAGAGTTGAAAAGGTTGTCCTTGAATGGTTAATTGATATAAAAATAAATTTGCCTAGTAGTATGCATAAGTAATTTCCATGGCCTAGACATATTTTCAAAGAATATTTTCCAATTGTGATACCCATATCTAAAGTCTCACAATAGTAAATTATAGCCATGCTTCCAAAAATTGTTATTAGTCAAAATGCTCTTTTATAACTTGAAAAAATAGATCTTGGGTTCAAGAAACACCAATGCATTATTGATAAGTTATTATAATTCTGTATTTACTCATCACATAAATTATCACTAGCAGACATATAATGTTAAATCACAAAACTAATTTCTAAATATTAATGTTAAAAGTTTTGAGCATATGTTGCAAAAAACTTAGTAAAACCAAAAAAGAAAAAAAAACAAAAGGTTTTTTTTTGCAGGTAATACACCAATTATTTTCTTAATGATCATCATCTACCCAGGAATTGATAAATACTTGCATGGTTCTTGTAGAAAATGGACCTGGCACAATGTTTAGACAATATTAGCAAATGCAATGTGTGTCGAGTTATATTTGACAAAATAAGACAATCTGTAATATTTCATGAAGTTGTTTATTCTTGTTATTAAAACTTGGACTCAAGTAATCCTGGTTATTCTGGACAAAGCACCTTGTTTGTGGAGGTCATTTAATCTTCCTTTTCGACAATCACCTCTCCATGAAGCACCTTTCTTCTTTGACGTAACATGTGAAAATAGAGTTGTGGAAACACTTCATTGAAAAAGAAAACAAAGAAAGATAAGCTATCGTTGGAAATTACTTATACTTGAGTAGCTCTTAAAGGAGGTAAAGTTTGAGAGCAAGCACATCATATTCCACTGCTACCCACTAATACTTACAGGTTCCACTGCTACCACCTAATACTTATAGAGCTCAGGGTAGGAGTACAAATGGAGGCACACATACCATCTGCCTAAATATTTTAATGCCGTAAACTGTGGGTTTGCTAAGAAACCCATAGCTTACGGCATTAAAATATCTTGATAAATATATCTTCATAATGTCCTGGAAGGCCATGTTTAAATTTAGAATCCTGTAACAATTTGGAATACTGTGCCAGAACACCCCAGCAAAGTTGCCCTCCTCGTTGCCTTCTCTCCCTTCTATTTGTGGTCCTGAACCACAAGGAGTCTTGTGACTCTATGTGTGGATATGCAAGCCCACACAATCCATACCCTCCCAAACGGCTGCCCGTAGCTACCCTTTTAATTTCAGGGCTGTGTACACGGCTGCCATGGCTAACCCTCAGGAGAACCGCCTGGGGAGAGGCCTAAGCAGTCCCCGATGTACACTCAGTGCCACTGTGGGTAGCAAATTCCACGGCCACTGGTTCCCAGAGTGTGTACCAGAAGGCAGGGGACCTGTGTGGAGAACCAGAACAGGGCCTAGAGCAGAAGCCCCTCTTGGCTGGATATAAGGGTAGTCTGTTATATACAAACTCAGAAATATGCATGTATTAGACCAGTTAGACAACCAGTCATCTACACTACCAAATTTTGGAAAATCACTCTAAGTCAACTTTAATCAGTACTTTGGATTACAGTATAAATATTAGTGAATGAACAAATTCACATCAACTATCAACAATACAAATGTGAAAATGATAGATATAAACGTGAATATGATAAATAGAATAACCAAATCAATGAATTTAGTAACAAAACAAGCTTTGAATAACTTGCTTATGCAACTTTAGATAACTATTTTTAAAACATAGTTCAAATGGAGAAAAACAGACATTAGCTTTTACTTTTTTAAATTTAGGTACTGCCCATTTTGATAAACATAACCATTATATTACACTATGGGCCTAAATATATTCAGGTAATACTATATACTTGAAGCAAACTGACTGATGATTGTAAATGCTTCTTTAACATTCTGAGTAGTTTAATAGAAGTATAGGTTTGAATTCAAATCCTGGCTTTATTAACTAACTGGGTAACCTCTCTAATCTGTCAAGTCCTGATGATAAATAAGAACTAACAATACATCTTTTGAGTATTAAAATAAATTCTGAAAAAGTACCTTTAATACTTTTAATTAGCAAAATTAGTTATTATTACTGATATTAATAATCAAGGGGAAAACAGCCCCCTGGCTGATATC
This sequence comes from Saccopteryx leptura, assembly GCF_036850995.1. NCBI lineage: Eukaryota > Metazoa > Chordata > Mammalia > Chiroptera > Emballonuridae > Saccopteryx > Saccopteryx leptura. The sequence continues at coordinate 107,275,649 of NC_089507.1, forward strand.
TCCCAGCAAGTGGGCTTGCAGGTAAATGTCAGCATGATGAACTGAGAGGCTGCTACTGACATGGGATGGAGTTATATCTCCCAGGACATGGAAAAACACAGTCAAAAATAACTAGTTTGACCCTGGCTGGTTGGCTCAGTGGTAGAGCATCGGCCTGGCGTGCGGGAGTCCCGGGTTCGATTCCCGGCCAGGGCACACAGGAGAAGCACCCATCTACTTCTCCACTCCTCCCCCTCTCCTTCCTCTGTCTCTCTCTTCCCCTCCCGCAGCCAAGGCTCCATTGGAGCAAGGTTGGCCCGGGTGCTGAGGATGGCTCTATGGCCTCTGCCTCAGGCGCTAGAATGGCTCTGGTTGCAGCAGAGCAACACCCCAGATGGGCAGAGCATCGCCCCCTGGTGGGCATGCCGGGTGGATCCTGGTTGCGTGCATGCGGGAGTCTGAATGACTGCCTCCCCGTTTCCAGCTTTGGAAAAATACAAAAAAAAAAAAAAAAGAAGAAAAGAAAAGAAAAAACTAGTTTGCTTGTTTCAAACCATGATTTGTTGGACCGTGGGTTTTCGTGCAGATATCTCAGTGGTCATGAGGAACAGCACCCTATGCCTAAACTTGCAACTATGATATTACAGACATTGAAACAAGGACCAGCTCTGCTCAAGGGTGCTGCCATTCATTGGGTGTTGGGAAAAGCAGGGGAGTATAAACAAGTGTTATAGGTATATCACTCCTTAGCCCTCCTGAACTGATTCTGGTGGAAATCTAATGATAGTCAGGCTGAAATGGACCAAGGGGAGGGGAATAAAAACACTACCTGACCATCAAGTCAATCTTGATTTTGAAAAGCTAAGAAACTGGAGGCTTTCAGGTGCTGATCATGTTTTATGCTCATCTCCTTTAAGTTAAATATTTTATATTGTGCCAATGTAGATTTAGATTCCATAAACTTTTTTTTTCTTTTTAAGTGAGAGGAGGGGAGATAGACAAACTCCTGCATGCACCCCAACTGGAATCCATCAGGCAACCTCCATCTGGGGCCAATGTTCAAATCAACTGAGCTATCCTCAGCACCTGAGGTTGAGGCTCAGACTGACTGAGCTATCCTCAGCACCCGAGGTCACGCTCCAACCAACTGAAGCACTGGCTATGAGAGTGGAAGAGAGAGGAGGGAGAGAGGGAAGAGAAGCAGATGGTTGCTTCTCATATGTGCCCTGAGCAGGGATTGAACCCAGGACATCCACATGCCCTGTCCACTGAGCGAACTGGCCAAGCCCAGAAACTTTTCTTATTCATCTCTTACCCCACTGACATCAGTCTCTAATTTTATTGAAAAGAGCAACTAACCACCTTGCTTTACAATGTCCCGCTAGTGACTATCAAAATTTGACCTAAGCATATACTATAATTAGTATTTAAATGGAGTAAAGCTTCAATAATTCATTGCAACTATTAAAAGGTGATGAGAAATTAGTAAAAAGGCTCAATTATTCAAAATATTTTAGCAAAAGTAGCTTCATTATTTTCTAGGGCATAAAGCAGCGCTCATAAGACTAAAAATGTACTCCTAGATTTTTCCAAGTACATGCTTAATGCGTATGTAGAAATGACCTGACATTTTTTGAATAAAATGTTTCTATTCAGATACATAATTCAAAATGCTTACAAATGTGTGCTTTAAAAAAAAAATTCTCTGTCTGACCAGGCGGTGGTGCAGTGGATAGAGCGCCGGACTGGGATGCGTAAGGACCCAGGTTCGAGACCGCGAGGTCGCCAGCTTGAGCGTGGGCTCATCTGGTGTGAGAAAAAGCTCACCAGCTTGGACCCAAGGTTGCTGACTCGAGCAAGGGGTTACTCGGTCTGCTGAAGACCCACGGTCAAGGCACATATGAGAAAGCAATCAACGAACAACTAAAGTGTTGCAACGAAAAACTGATGATTGATGCTTCTCACCTCTTTCCGTTCCTTTCTGTCTGTCCCTATCTATTCCTCTCTCTGACTCTCGCCCTGTCTCTGAAATAAAAATAAATAAATAAAAATAAATAATTTAAAAAAAAAATTCTGCTAAGCTTATTTTTAAGTAATTTTGAGAAGGTAATCATCTGTGTATTAATTTACTTACCTTTCTTCTCATAACTAGGAAAAAGTCTTTTGTGACTCACAAGCTCTTCAATTATTACAAATTAATGAATATATGTGGGATTGAAAAGAGGTCTGATATATTTGCAAGCCATTATTTCTCTTTAATTATTAAGCTAGCAATTATAATACCTTTCTAAGAACTTTCAGAGCATATGATAAATCAAAGTACTAATGAATACATACTTACATGGTATATACGAGGCCATGGTGATAAGAAGAAAATAATAGTAGTCAAAAGAGACATTGTATTTATTAGGAAGTCTTATTGAAAACATTCCGGTTTTCTTCACATATGGTAAGGCAGCATATATTGTGAGAAGTTCACCAGCAACTCCAACAGGATATAAGATGATAAAAAAATTATATCTGGAGAAAGAAAAACCTCAGAGAATTATTTTTCTAGAATAATTACATTTCTCATCATGGTTCTTTTGCTACTACTATATTTAAACTTAAAAATTCTCCTTCCTATACCTATTTATAATAACCTCACAAAAAAAGGTTGATTTTCTTCTACTTTAATCACTTGCTTATTAATTAACCCCCACCCCCCATAGTTTACATTTCAAATGGCAAGATTATAATAAAAAGAGAAGTCAATATAATACTAAAATAATTGAATACACTTTTAAAATGTATATGCAGTCTTTTAAGCATTTTAAAGTATACAAGTATTGTATTGTAAAACATATGTAGCACTGTAAGGTACTGTGACAGTAACTCCTATGACACCAGGAATCACAAGTGTATATTTTTTGCCCCCCTACAGCTAGACATTTATTGTTCAAATGCTGTGCTTTAAAAGACCAGTTGTGATCCTAATTTTACACCTAACCTTGAAATTACCAGTGTAGTTCTTCGGGGGAATTTTGGAAACTGTGGCTAATTAAAAAAGAATTAATATGTCAGAAAACTGATAATACTACCTAAATTATCCCTAACTACTAATAAATATATTATATAAAACTACGTTCACAAACAAAACAAGTTGTTTCCTGCATTCTCATATTAAAAACTACTTTCATTTGCATAAAAAAGAGCTGAGAGCCTGACCAGGCAGTGGATTCGAACATCAGACTGGGAAGCAGAGGACCAGGTTTGAAACCCTGAGATCGCAGACTTGAACGTGGGCTCATATGGCTTGAAGGCGGGCTCACCAGCTTCAGTGAGGTGTCGCTGGCTCGAACATGGGATCATAGACATGACCCCATGGTCGCTGGCTTGAGCCTAAAGGTCACACTGGCTTGAAGCCCAAGGTCGCTGGCTTGAGCAAGGGGTCACTCTCTCTGCTGTAGCTCCCCACCAGACTCCTCCCCCCCACCTATCAAGGCACCTATGAGAAAGCGATCAATGAACAACTAAGGTGCCGAAACAAAGAATTGATGCTTCTCATCTCTCACCCTTCCTGTATGTCTGTCCCTCTCTCTGTTTCTCACTCTGTCTCTGTAAGGAAAAAAAAAAAAGAGAGAGCTGAGAGAGTTCTATTCAAAATCCAAAATCATCATAATTCATTCATTTGGATTGTGGCAAATCCTCTGACATGAAGCAGGCCAGGTGTCATTTATGGTACAGTCTGGGGGACAGTCTCCAAGTTTCTAGTGCAGCAGCAGGAGCTTCCAGGATCCAAGGCAAACACATTTCTCCATTTTTTTAAAAAAATAAAATAAACATTTTTCCCCAAGTCAGTCACTATATAGAAGAAAATTAGTCAAAACTTCAGTGGAAAAAAAAAAAAGACTCCCTATCTTACATAATCATTTTGTTGGCATTAAGAGATATTAGTAAAGAAAAGTCAAATTTGTCAGTATGACAGAAGCTTGGAGACAACCTAAAAACCACCTTATTCTGATATGCCAAGGATATGCAAGGACTAGAGATGGAGGATGAGGACAGAATTATTATCAAAAGAAAATGGTCCTTTTCCTGTCCCTCTTATCTACTTGTTTCCCCGCAGTATATATCACCTGCTTTCTTTCCAGTCTGTGAAGTTATTTGTGTATCATTTAAATCAATCTTTTGCAGGCCCTGGTCGGTTGGCTCAGCGGTAGAGCGTCGGCCTGGCGTGCAGGGGACCCGGGTTCGATTCCCGGCCAGGGCACATAGGAGAGGCGCCCATTTACTTCTCCACACCCTCCCTCCTTCCTCTCTGTCTCTCTCTTCCCCTCCCGTAGCCAAGGCTCCATTGGAGCAAAGATGGTCTGGGGGCTGGGGATGGCTCCTTGGCCTCTGCCCCAGGCACTAAAGTGGCTCTGGTCGCAAAAGAGCGACGCCCTGGAGGGGCAGAGCATTGCCCCCTGGTGGGCGTGCCGGGTGGATCCCGGTCGGGCGCATGCAGGAGTCTGTCTGACTGTCTCTCCCCGTTTCCAGCTTCAGAAAAATACAAAAAAAATATATATATATCAATTTACTATCTCAATTTAAAATCATATAACTGAACATATTGATATTAGATTCCTTTTCAAGTAAAATATTCAGACTTATTTAAGTATTTTTAACTTTACATGACTCAAGATTTTTGGGGGTAGCATTGTTCTTTAATTAAAAAAAAAAAAAACTCGCCTGACCGGGCGGTGGCGCAGTAGATAGAGCGTCGGACTGGGATGCGGAAAACCCAGGTTCGAGACCCTGAGGTCGCCAGCTTGAGCACGGGCTCAACTGGTTTGAGCAAAAGCTCACCAGCTTGAGCCCAAGGTCACTGGCTCAAGCAAGGGGTTACTGGGTCTGCTGAAGGCTCGCAGTCAAGGCACATATGAGAAAGCAATCAATGAACAATTAAAGTGTTGCAACGCGCAACGAAAAACTAATGATTGATGCTTCTCATCTCTCCGTTCCTGTCTGTCCCTGTCTATCCCTCTCTCTGATTCTCTCTGTCTGTTAAAAAAAAAAAAAAACAACTCCTAAAATAAACTAGTTTAAAGTCTTAAAGAATGATTATTTTTCATGAGATGAGAATAAATTATATAATTTTCTTCATTTGCATTTATAAAAGATTACATGTCACCAACTCTGAGTTCTGATGGCAGCAGGATTTAACTAACATTCGGAAAAAGATATAATTTTCCTTAAAGATTTCTAACTGGTATCTAAGTTTTTTTAAAGGGAATGTATTTTTGAAACTAAAATGAAAACATAACATATATAATTATATTTGGTGAACTTTTCTAGGAACACTTCCAACACAAATAGAATCAGATTATATTTGAAGCGTCACAGTAGGCCAACTAGTTATAAATGAAGTCATTTCTAAAGTGAAGCTTTATTTGAGAACAATAGCTTCAACATTTGAACAGCAAATATGACTTCGGGTTATTTAAGGGGGTTGGCAAACATAATTACTCATGATTATAATGAAATGACATGATGTATTAGGCTAACATGCATTTCAAAGTTGAAAGGTACCTTGTTTAACATTAAGACGACTGAAAAAAGAATTTCTAAACAGCAAATTTCAACATGCAATGGTAGAGTTCTGAACTGTTCTAGAAATTCAAGACGTGCAAATGCATTCCAAAAGGCCATTAAAGACTATTATGTTCCACAAACAAATGTTATAAATACAGTAAATTTAAAAAGGACTATGTCAGGAATTAGTATTTTTAAAGGTGCTAGGGGTCCGGAAGACTGAGGTCACACAAAATGACACTGGCAAGCATTCTAGGATTAGAGTTCAGTACCTTCCAAACCACCGACCTTATGAAAGGCCCAACTGCTAAAAGTGAGTACGTTTGCAGGTACAACAGGAATAAACCGAAATAAAACCAACCAACACATATAAATGGTAATGCAACCTTCTTAAGACAAATTATGTTTAGGCTCAAATTTTAATTTCAAAGCATTTTATTACAAACAGAATGATAAGCCACAAATGTCAAAGTCTGAAAAATTATATAACACAATTAATAGTGATAGTCCTTGTACAGGGAGATTATAAAAAACTTTAAAGGGTTTTTCTCTTCTTTTTGGTTTATTGGTTTATTTATATATTATCATTTATTATATTTTAATATGTATATTATATGTTATAAAAAGTAATCAATAAAGAAAAAGTGGTAGGCTTTTAATATATAGGGATCAAAAACAAGTCTGACACTAGTTATGGATTACCTTCAAACAAGTTAGAAATGTATTACTATAAATGCCAGTTTTAAAAATAACAGAAATATGAATATAGCATGACAGTATTTATAATAACTCAAAGCAGTATTTATAAAATTAGGAACCTAAGAATGATCTATATTCTAGAGATAAAACAGAGTCAGTTATACTACAAGCCAAATCTAAATATGCTTAGTGATTTAAAAAAAAAAAGAGCTACAAGATATAAACAATAAGAAAGTGCTTGACCAGTGGTGACACAGTGCATAAGGCATTGACCCAGAATACTGAGGTCTCAGGCTCGAAGCCTGGAGGCCACCGGTTCTGAACACGGGCCTGTCAGCATCGGGTCTCTGGCATGAGCAGGGGATTGTCCATACCATTCCAAAGCGCTAGCCAGCTTGAGCCCAAAGGTCGCTGGCTTGGCTGCAGTGAAGACACATATCAGAAACAATCAATGCACAACTAAAGTGAAGGCAACCATGGCCTGACCTGTGGTGGCACAATGGATCAAGTGTTGACCTGGGAATGCTAAGGTCACCAGTTTGAAACCCAGGGCTTGCCTGGTCAAGGCACATATGGGAGTTGATGCTTCCTGCTCCTCCCACCTTTTCTCTGTCTCCCTCTACTCTCTAAAAATGAATAAATTTAAAAAAAAACCCAAAAAATTTTTAAGTAAAAGCAATTATGAATTGATGCTTCTCACTCTTTCTCTCTTTCAAAAATAAAAAAGCAAGTATAATGCCATCCTATTTGTTTTTAAAATTCACATTTTGTTTTGAAAAAGCTTGGATAGGTAAACTCTAAATGTTTTCCATCCAAGGGGAAAGAAGTGGATCACATAAAAGTATAACAGGGTCTTTCTGTGTTTTCTTCTACAACCTCCTATACTATTTGAGCTCTTTACAATGAGAACATATTATTTCTGTAGTTTAACAAAAAAATGTAAATGAAAATGAAATTACTGTGGAACCCTTTTATCCTACTACATGGGATAGATGCATACGATATCTACATCTATTATCCTGTGCCTCCTTGAACTTCTAACCACCTGGCATGTCACATAGCTGTTAGTGGTTTTATTTTTTGTCTCCTCCATCTTGGATACAGAGATTTTGTTGTGTTCATGCCAGCATCTCAGGTATGCAGTTGGCGCACAGCACATTAAGTTCTTGTTACTGTTGTTATTGCAACTATAAGTACAACAAAGAGAATGAAATAAATCTATGCTGGTTTGTGATTTGTTCTCCAAAGAACAGTCTAGTTTTTATAATAATTTTATAAAATATCAGCTGCTTAAAGAATTCAAACTTTAAAAAGAACAAAACTGGCTCTGGCCTGTTGGCTCAGTGGATAGAGCAGTGTCGGCCTGCTGTGTGGATACTTGATCAGGGCACACATAAGAAATGACCACCTGCTTCTCTTCCTCTCCCTCTCACCCTTCTCTCCCTCAGCCCCAGGTGAATCCTGGTCAGGGCACATGCGGGAGTCTGTCTCTCTATCTCTCCTCCTCTCACTTAAAAAAATAAAATCTTTTGCTTTAAAAACTGTTGTTTTAGGACAAATATTTAGAACCTTTGAAATACAAATGTTGTTCCCATTTCAAATAATAAAATTTCAAATAAATGAGACTTTTAAAAATGTCTGTCTCTGCTACTTAAGACATACTGAAAGAACTTGACATTGCGTGAATAAGATACTAAAAATTGTGGCTACCAGATTGAAAAATAAATCAATCCGACAAAATGCTTTATTTTTGGCACAGTTTATTTAATATAATTCCAAGAATGTGTATTTTGCTTTCAAAGAAAAATTAATGACCAACTTATAGGTTAAGGATGCTAATATGACTTGTCTTATATTGATTTCACTAAAAATATATATTACTGTGATTTTTCTCTGATCATTAAATTATGCCTTTAGAATGCAACTTATAACTCTGCTAAATGTATAGAACAGCAGCACCCTGGCACCACAGGATTAAAACACAAATTTTAATTCTCTGGTGTTAGCTTAGCAACCAAATACACATGCACAGGACTGCAAGAAACTAAACTACAAGGCATCGCCACCTGGCCCATTTAATGAAGTATGGCAAGTGGTTGAGAAGACTGAATGTGTAGAAGGAATAGCGAGTAATCTCTGTCACCGTCCACGCGACCAGAAAAAGCACCACACTCTCCTCATTCTGGATCTGCAGAACGACAGAAAAATCCAGTGTCGTTTGGGCTGAACTTTTCTCTCCATAAGAATATTTTATCTTAATTCTTTACTGTGCATCTTTTATTATAATGGAATGGAATGGTTAGACAGATATAATGTTGTCACCACTTCATAATTCATTATAAACACACAATTTAAATATGTCCTTAGCACAGAAACGGTCACATTTCTACGGGATTCTCTCTCACCCTTTAGCTATCCACAGATAGCATCATCCCCCTCCCCCCAAAAGAAAATAACACCAGCATGGGAACAATCTAACCCTCTGATGATCTACTGGCCATCAAATGAGGCCCACTCTACTGTAGCACTAATTCAAATCTGCCCACTTGTCTCTGGCCTTGCTACCACCAATTTAATCCAGGGCCTTATCACTTCTCATCCAGACCACGTGACAGCCTCCTAAAAAGTCTCTCCAGTCTTTATTCTCTTCATGGAAGAAAATTTCCTCTTAGAAGCAAAACAAAGAAGCAAACAAACAAAAACAAAATTGGAGGCAGCTAGTCCTGTGACTTAAAAGCTTCACTGTTTCCCCTAGTCCCTGGTCAGCAAACTGTAGCTCGCAAGCCACGTGCGGCTCTTTGGCCCTTGCGTGTGGCTCTTCCACAAAACACCACGTGTAGGCACTACCTCAATAAGGAATGTACCTACCTATACAGTTAAAGTTTAAAAAATTTGGCTCTCAAAAGAAATTTCAATAGTTGCACTGTTGATATTTGGCTCTGTTGACTAATGAGTTTGCCGACCACTGCCCTAGCTTAACAAGAGGAAAGGCTACAATGCTACCACCTAAGCATGAAGTTCAAGGTTCTGTATAATCTGAGCTCAGAAATCTCTCCAACTTCATCTGCAATCACTTGACCCACCTCCACCTTGACCACCACACCCCTGCAACCCCAATACGTCTCTCTGGTGACAGTGAACTTTGCATTATTTTCAGAATACGCTATGAACATTTGTGCCTTAACACATGCTATTCTCTCTAACTAGAATGCTACTCCCATAGAAAACCTTTTATCCTTCATCTTTTTAAGATTGAATTAAAACATAAGACACTCTAAAAAACATTTCCCAAACCTCTCCCCTCACCCTGAGCAGTAATTTGCTCACCCTCCTTGTATCTGTATTACAACATGGGCCAATATTGTACAAAAATGTGTCTGCCTGACTGTTATATGTCTATCAGTGCTCAACTTACACATTCTTTTCTCAAGGAGCTGTCCTTCACACCCTAGGTCAGGCTAAGTCCCCAAGTATATTGCAGTACATGCTGGTCTCTATTCAAAGCACCAATACTAATATAATGAAACAATGATTTGTGCAACACTTGTTTAGTATCCCTCCCAATTATAGTAAAAAACCATATTGGTGTTACCTATAGCCAGATTCCCAGCATGGTGTCATACACAGGGCAGTTGTGCAGTGTTTATTGAATGATTCAACATCTGTATATGACTGCCCCTTGTACCCCAACAGCTAGGACACAGGATGGCTGGAATGTCTTATTCGTTTTCTGTAAATCCATGAATTATCACAGTGCCAGGTATACAGAATGCACTCAGTAAATGTTGGTTAAATTAATGAAAGAGTGATGGAAAGGGGAAGTACAGTTAGATAAAATTAAATAGCAATTTTATGGCAGAGATCCTCTGGAGCATAAAGAAAAAGCAGATGGATCTTCTTTCTTTTAGGGACTAGCCACCCTTTAGCTTGTTTTTATTTTAGACTCTTTTCTCCAGTTAATGTTGGCCACCCTGTCTTTTCTTTCTTCTTCCTCAGTCTTCAGACTCTCTGTGGTCCTGGCTCAGCTGTGACAGTCATCTGCTGTCCAGACAGACTCTTTTATTCTGTTAATATTGGACTCCTGCTTTAAACTCAGCAATCTGAATTAAAAGTCTGGCTCTCCATGTGGCATTCGGTCATTGCTAGACAGCAATGACTAGTATGGCAGTCACTGGTCAGGGACCAGGTGGACTGAGTAAGTTGAGTGAAAATACTAGTCAAGAGGGCTAAAGTATAGAGCAGTGGTAGTCAACCTGGTCCCTACCGCCCACTAGTGGGCATTCCAGCTTTCATGGTAGGCGGTAGTGGAGCAACCAAAGTATAAATAAAAAGACAGATTTAACTATAGTAAGTTGTTTTATAAAGATTTATTCTGCCAAACTTAGCGAAAATCCGACATAAAGTACTTGGTAAGTAATTATTATTATATTCTTTAACTTTGCTTTATAAATTTTATAAAGTAAAGTTATTTCCCTACTTTATAAATCACCATTACTGTAGAACCGGTGGGCGGTGAGAAAATTTTACTACTAACAGAGATATAAAAGTGGGCGGTAGGTATAAAAAGGTTGACTACCCCTGGTGTAGAGTAATAAAAGGGCAGAAGGTCCAAGCAATCTGTCTCCACACAGACAGGAGGCCAGTGAGTCTTGCAGGCAATGGAAGGGAAGACAGGTCTCATCCCAAGTGGAGGAGACAAGAAAGGCATCTGAAGAATGGAAAGGAGGCCAGAGATCTGTCCTCAAGTAGACAGGAGATTCCAGAGGCTGTCAAGAAGATGAGAAGGGCCCATCTGGGAAATGTTTCTGTTATGGGTTTAAAAAACCCAATGTCAGTCCTGGCCAGTGGCTCTTTGGATAGAGTGTCAGCCCAGCATATGGACATCCCAGGTTCGATTCCCAGGCAGGGCACACAGAAGAAGTGATAATCTGCTTCTTTCTCCCCTCTGCTCCCAGCCTCTCTCCCTCTCCCCTTCTCTTCCTTTCCCACTCCTATAGCCAGTGGCTTGATTGGTTCGCACATCGACCCGGGTGCTGAGGATAGATCAATTGGTCCGAATGCAATAGCCTCAGGTGCTAAAAATAGCTCAATACTTGAGCATCAGCCACAGATGGGACTGACAGGTGGATCCTGATCGGGGAGCATGCGGGAAACTGCCTCACTGTCTCCTCTCCTCACTCCCCCCCCCCCCAAAAAAAGGAAGAAGCAGCAGCAGCCAAATGTCTTGACATAGTAAGCATGTGTGTGTTTGCCTAAAAAGGTTTAAGCCATTAAATACATTCAGGTCTCTCTCCTATCATGTCTCAATAAAAAATGTACTTATTTTCCCTAGGCTCCTTAACACCACTAACTTTTAGTCTTTCCCATTTGTTCTGATCTCCAGAACTACATTTACTTTTTAAGTCTCTTGTTACAACATTCAAGGCTACATGAGAAAAAATAAACTGTTTACAATGACAACTACAATTATAAAAACAAAGACAATACACATAACCTTAGTAGAAAATAAAAAAATTTCTGTTAACCATTAGAAGAAGAATATTAATTTTAAAAGTTGGAAAAGGAAAACACCAGAGGAGAGTATATTATGAATATAAAATGCCAATATTTGGTTTTGCCTGTGTTTCAGAGTTATTCTACTAATTCACTGAGTCAACAATCACACTTAAATCCAAACCCAATAATTTTTTGTCCAATGGTTCTCCTTCCTGAAATACACCAGTATTAACATTTTAGATTTCTATTAATAAAAAAGCTGTCTTGTAGGCTCAAGTAGAGAATATGTCTGCGTCACTTACTGGTTTGATACTGTGAGTAATGAGCCACACCATAAAAATTCTGGAACTCACTTGGACCCCAGCCACAAGCACAGAAGTAGGCACAATTCCTTAAAGAGAAAAACAAGTCAAACAGTGTCTTCAGGCAATTTATACCAAAAATAAAAGTTAAATAAAAAACTCACCAATTAAGCAGTGAACTATCTGTAAGCAAATAAAAGAAATCACAAGTTAGTAGCATTCAACATAAATTGTGCTTTAAATGAATCTATAGGTTGTATGTAATCAACAAAATTGCTTTGCTTAACAAATATATTTTCAAGTAAATACTAAATGTCAGAAAAATAGCATCATTGAACACTTACCTCAAGCAAGGCAAATGTCTGGAAAAATTTCAGTGTCTTCTGAATACTTTTATATAAACCTTTGTGTGTTCCTTTTTCCATATAAAAACGTACCATGGCAATAGCTAGAACCAACCACCTAGAGAAAATAAAAGTATTTTATAAAGTTCTATCAAAATGAATACACTGATCTTCCTAAAAAGGATGGCGTAACTTATATAGTAATAACATGTATGTTTTATTATGCTCAGTTAATTATTCTATTTTTAAAAATCCCAGGAAGAAATGACGAACATTATTTTTACATTGACTCTTCAAAGGAGGGTCTAGAACATATTTGAGACCAACTACATAAAAATGTCAAACAACATTCATTGTGGCTGACAGACTGAAAAACATCGGGTTTATTATCAAAAATGAAGTTATTATAAAGCATTTAATAATTATATAGAATTATATAGTGGTTTCTTAAGGTAAAAAGCTGTGTATGTGTAAATATTTACTTTATATAAATGCATAATATATAACTATATGTAACTGTAAATAAAATCTTTAATAATCATTATTTTTATAATTTAAATAAAAACAATTGCTGTGACACACAAGGATACATATATATAATGGACATATTGAAGATAGGCATGGACCTGCTTTTATAGAGTTTTTTTTTTTTTTAAATCTATGTCCTCACTTTTCAAATTCTATTTGTACATCAAATATAAAGTCTATACTGTGAACTAATGGTAGTTAAAATATAAGCTACCCTTCAGGAGACCAGCTTTATCACCCTACTACTCAACCTCCTAAACCTAGTGATGAGAGGTAAATTTTTTTTTGGTTTCTCTCACAATTACAAAAATATAGTTAAGTTTTAAAAAGTCCCACCATCTGTAACTGTTTTAAATCTGAAATGATGTACCCACAGACATAAATAGCCACCCCAGGCTTTTAAATCAGTGATCTCCAGAGTGTCTAGTTAAATGAACTTATAAATTACAAAATTACTTTTAAAAATAAAACAAAAAACTCATCAGATTTGTATTGAACCACGGAAGATCCCAAATTGCCAAAGCAATCTGGAGAAAAAATAACAAAGCCAGAGGTATCAGCAACAATAATCAAAACAGCATGGTATTGGCAGAAAAACAGACACACAGACCAACGGGACAGAACTGAAAGCCCAGAAATAAAGCCACATATATGTGGGCAAATAATTTTCTATAAAGGAGCCAAAAATACACATTAGAAAAAAAAAACCTTCAATAAATGGTGCTGGGAAAATTGGAAAAACACATGCAAAAGAATAAAACTAGACTACAATTTGTCCCTCTGTATACAAATTAACTCAAAATGGAGCAAAGACTTAAATATTATATCTGAAGCAAAAAACTACATAGAAGAAAAACATAGGTACTAAATTCACAGACCTTGGTCTTAGAGAAGATTTTATAAACTTGACCCCAAAGGGAAGTAAAGGCAAAAATAAATGAATGGGACTGTATCAAACTAAAAAGCTTCTGCACAACAAAATAAACCACCAACAAGGGAAGGCAACCACCTGACCTGTGGTGGCACAGTGGATAAAGTGTCAACCTGGAATGCTGAGGTTGCAGGTTTGAAACCCTGGGCTTGCCCGATCAAGGCACATATGGGAGTTGATGCTTCCTGCTCCTGCTCCTTCTCTCTCTATCTCTCCCCTTCTAAAAATAAATAAATAAAATCTAAAAAAATTTTTAAAGAAAGGCAACCAACCAAATGGGAGTAGATATTTGCAAACAACACCACTAATAAGAAGTTAATATCCAAAATAAATTTAAAAACTCATATAACTCAATACCAAACAAATAGATAATCCAATTTAAAATGCGCAGAGGACTTGAACAGACACTTCTCCCAAGAACACATACAAATGGCCAACAGATATATGAAAAGTCACTCAACTTCACTAGCTTTTAGAGAAATGCAAATCAAACCTACAATGAGGTACCACCTCACACCTGTTAGAATGGCTAGTATCAATAGGACAAATATAAGAAGTGTTGGAGAGGCTGTGGAGAAAAAGGAATCCTCTTTCACTGCTGGTGGGAATGTAAACTGGTGCAGCCACTATGAAAAACAGTATGCAGTGTCTTCCAAAAAATCAAGAATATGAAAAACAGTATGCAGTGTCTTCCAAAAAATCAAGAATAGAGTTACCATATGACCCAGCAACCCCTCTTCTGGGTATCTATCTTAAAAACTTGGAAACATTTATTTGCAAAGATATACGCACCTCTATGTCCACTGAAGCATTACTAGCATTATTCACAGTAGCCATGACATGGACACAACTCAAGTGTCCTTCAGTGCATGATTGGATAAAGAAGATGTGGTACATATATACAATGAATACTACTCAGTCATTAGAAAAGACGAAACACTGTCATTTGCAACAACATGGGTGGACAAGGAGAATATCATGCTAAGCGAAATAAGTCAGACTGAAAAAGTCAAGAACCATATGATTTCACTCATATATGAGATATCAAACTGAAAGCAACAAGTGAGCAAATAAGGAAAATAAACAAAAACTCATAGACACAGATAGCAGTATAGTGGTTACCAGAGGGGAGGGGGTAGGGTAGTAGTCAGTAAAGGGTAAAGGGGGTCAAATATATGGTGACAGAAGAAAATTTGACTTTGGGTGGTGTGCACACAATGCAATATACAGATGATGTATCACAGAACTATATACTGTAAACATATATAACCTTACTAACTAATGTCACCCTAATACAGTTAAATAAAAAAAGAGAAAATATATGGTTTTAACTTTTTAAGGAACAGTCATAAAGTGGCTTCAGACTCCTACAAAGAAACTACTGATTGAATCAGATGAACATGCAAGCTCAATAGAGCATAAGTAAGTGGCAGAATGACACTTTCACTCTTGGATCTTCTACTCCACCTCAGCACATAAGAGAGAAGCCATGACTTTCTTATGAAATGTGAAAGGTCAGATGAATGTCTGAAACCATCACAAAGACCTCTGAAATGTAGACATATTCCTGATAATGACAATAACAATATAGATTCAGCATGCTTTCAGTGTCCTACACACTGTTCTAAAAGCATATTTAACACCTAAAAAAAAATAAACACATATTTAATCTCTTAATATTCCACCCTAACAGTGACCCTATGGGGAAGTGACTACTATAATCCCATTTGACTCCTTAGGCCGGGGGTCGGGAACCTATGGCTCGCGAGCCAGATGTGGTTCTTTTCTTTTTCTTATTTTTTATTTTTTTTATTTATTTATTTATTTATTTATTTTCATTTTTCTGAAGCTGGAAACAGGGAGAGACAGTCAGACAGACTCCCGCATGCGCCCGACCGGGATCCACCCTGCACGCCCACCAGGGGGCGACGCTCTGCCCACCAGGGGGCGATGCTCTGCCCATCCTGGGCGTCGCCATATTGCGACCAGAGCCACTCTAGCGCCTGGGGCAGAGGCCACAGAGCCATCCCCAGCGCCCGGGCCATCTTTGCTCCAATGGAGCCTCGGCTGCAGGAGGGGAAGAGAGAGACAGAGAGGAAAGCGCGGCGGAGGGGTGGAGAAGCAAATGGGCGCTTCTCCTGTGTGCCCTGGCCGGGAATCGAACCCGGGTCCTCCACACGCTAGGCCGACGCTCTACCGCTGAGCCAACCGGCCAGGGCCAGATGCGGTTCTTTTGATGGCTGCATCTGGCTCGCAGACAAAACTTTAATAAAAAAATAATGTTAAAAACATAAAACATTCTCCTGGAATGCTGAGCTCGCTGGTTCAAAACCCTAGGCTTGCCTGGTCAAGGCACATATGGGAGTTGATGCTTCCTGCTCCTCCCTTCTCTCTCTCTTTCTCTCTCTCTCCTCTCTAAAATGAATAAATAAATAAAATCTTAAAAAAAAAAATATATATATATATATATATATAAAACATTCTCACGTATTAGAATCCATTCATTTCCTACTGCTCATGTTCATGGTTGCAGGTGGCTGGAGCCAATCACAACTGCCCTCCAGGACAACACCAAATTTTTATTGGATAATGCATAAGGTACACGGGTCGTTGTATGGCTCCCACGGAATTACATTTTAAAATACAGTGATACCTCGGTTCTCGAACATAATTCGTTCCGGGAGAACGGTCGAGAACCAAATTGTTCGAGAACCGAAACAATGAAACCCATAGGAAATAATGGAAACTGGATTAATTTGTTCCAAGCCCCCAAAATATGCCTATTTACTGGTGCTTTCTCACAAATAACGACTTCATTGATGCTGTCACCTGCTAACTCTTTTTCTTTAATGAAAATAAGAAGCAGCTTCTCCATTTCCTCCATTATCTGAGGCCTTTGCTTTGTTAACAATGTAACACCTTTGGCAACATTGGCAGCCTTTATAACAGCTTTATTCTTAAGGAAAGTTGAGAAAGTAGATCTTGGCATGCCATACTCAGCAGACAGATCTGAAACACGTGTGCCCTGTTCATATTTGGCAATGATTTCTTTTTTCAGCTCAATCGTTGTTCTCACAGCTTTCCGCTTACCTTTGTCTGCATTACCACTTCTGGCTTTCTTTGGACCCATGTCTAAGGGTTAAATTCAGTGTACAAAGCGTGCACAAAGCGTGAGTCTCTCCACAAAGCGTGAGTCTCACCACAAAGCGTGACAAAGCGTGACTCACACTGATGACGCAGGCAAGGCGCGCTCGGCCGAATGAACGCCATTCGGCTCAACTCGGCTAATCTCGGACGTTCGAGTTCCAAATATTTGTTCAGATTCCAAGACAAAATTTTCTCGAATTTCCTGGTCGAATACCGATTTGGTCGAAAGTCAAGGCGTTCGAGAACCGAGGTATCACTGTATGTGGCGTTCATGGCTCTCTCAGCCAAAAAGGCTCCCGACCCCTGCCTTAGGAAATAGGCAGAAAGGGTCACATAAGCACTCACCTGCGACCTAAACCCACCACTAGCTCAGTCTATGCTCCATTATGTTGTACTGGTCTGGTTCTAAGTATATACTGTGCCTTGAGATATTTCCTAATCACAGTAATTCATATATTTAAATTATAAGCAAATTTTAAAAAGTTATAGGGAAAGTTATACTCAAATATTGTAACTGACATCAGTATGCTCTCAAAAAAGTTTGAAGGTCATTCTTCTATATGAGACAATCACCATGCAGAGACATCAAGTGACTTACCTAAGTCTTAGAGTAAGTTAATGGTTGAGTTTGAAATACAATCCTTGAGGTCTCCAAAACCCAGTGCTGTTCCCTTTCCACTAAAACACGGCTTTACTGAATCCAACTGCTGGTGTCACCCCCACATGAGAGCCGACACCGAATTCTGTGCTAGGCTAACCCTAGACCACTAATCTGGATAGTGTTTTAGGTACCCTCCAGGCTTAAAACGTTATTTCATTACCCTCAATTCCAAGTCCCTACACTACTTCTAATAAAGAAAACAAGAAATTCACTACTTCTAATAAAGAAAACAAAAAATTCATCCCTGGCTGGTCGGCCTGGCATGTGGAAGTCCCGGGTTCAATTCCCAGCCAGGACACACAGGAGAAGCACCCATTTGCTTCTCCACCCTTCCCCCTCTCCTTCCTCTCTGTCTCTTCCCCTCCCACAGCCAAGACTCCATTGGAGCAAAGTTGGACCCGGTGCTGAGGATGGTTCCATGGCCTCCGCCTCGGGCTCTAGAATGGCTCCAGCGGCAATGGAGCAACACCCCCGGATGGGCAGAGCATCGCCCCCTGGTGGGCATACTGGGTGGATCCAGGTCAGGCACATGCGGGAGTCTGTCTGACTGCCTCCCCACTTCTTACTTTGGAAAAATAAAAAAGAAAAAGAAAAAAAAAGTTCAATAAGATGTTTGAATTCACACTTTCCATATACATGGCTCTTTTTTTTAGGTAAATCCAAAGTCATATTTTTACAAAAGATCAAAGAGGTAAGTTATTAACCTACCAAAGAATTCATGGGCAAGTTTTCTGTATTTTTAAATAGCGTGATATAAAAATTCATCCATTATATCATTATAACAAATTTTACTGTTACTCCATAGGTGGCAGTATTGTACCAACTAGTATTGTATTATGATAATACTAATCACTAACCTGTTTAAAATAAAGGAAATTAACACAGTGGGGTCAGAAAGGGCCACTGAACCATCTATGCTAATCTCTCATCTGGCCAAGAACTAATCTGAAGTAATGAGCACTCACTTCCTAAATCCCACTAGCACAAATTCTCTCCTAAGGGCCCTACATTTACCTAACTGGACTTCTACAGCCATCAGTTCAGTAATTGTACCAAAACCAGAAGCAATTCCAAAAACAATTAGAACTTATGCATTTAGAAATTCTTTTCTGAAAATGTTCTGTATTAAATGTGTATGTGCATGCATGGAGTGTGTGAGTGTGTGTGTGTGTGTGTGTATGTGTGTCAGAGCTACTGATTACCCAAATGGATACATGGTTTTTGACAAAACACTCTCTAAGGAAAATGTAAACATGTGTCCCACTTGTAGAAAGTTCCTTGCTTACTTGTGTAATTTATTTTATTGTCTTTAGGTTCAACATTTATTGCTAAACCAGGTAATGTGCCAGAAGCTGGGGAATTAGAAGATAAACAGGACAATTCTTACCTCAAAGAACAGAATCAATAAGTGGAGACAATAGAACAGTGTGGTAACAGCAGATACATGCCATTATTTGCTAAACACAGGGCCTTCTTCTGGAGCCCATATGGCTATAACCACCCTGAGAAACCTTACTGAGAGAGGGGCTTTCCTCTAGCTGTCTTTTCATGTTTCTTTTTCTCCCAAGATTTCTTGGAGACCACATGCTTCTTTAAGAACCTGTTTATCTACATCTCCTTTTTTAAAAAAAAATTTAGGCCCTGGCCCGTTGGCTCAGCAGTAGAGCATTGGCCTGGCGTGTGGGGGACCCAGGTTCGATTCCCGGCCAGAGCACATAGGAGAAGCGCCCATTTGCTTCTCCACCCCCCTCCCTCCTTCCTCTCTGTCTCTCTCTTCCCCTCCCGCAGCCAAGGCTCCATTAGAGCAAAGATGGCCCGGGTGCTGGGGATGGCTCCTTGGCCTCTGCCCCAGGCGCTAGAGTGGCTCTGGTCGCAGCAGAGCAACGCCCCGGAGGGGCAGAGCGTCGCCCCCCGGTGGGCAGAGCGTCCGCCCCCTGGTGGGCGTGCCAGGTGGATCCCAGTTGGGCGCATGCGGGAGTCTGTCTGACTGTCTCTCCCCGTTTTCAGCTTCTAAAAAAAAAAAAAGAAAAAAATTAAAAAAAAAAATTTAAACACTGCATTTTAAATGTTTACTACAATTTCAAACATAAACAAAGATATAGAGAATGCTATAATGTACCCATTCCCCCCTTCAACTATTATCTTATGGACAATTTTGTTTCATATAAACCTTTTTCACTTCTCTCCCCACCACCCCCTCTCCTCATTATTTTGAATCAAATCATACCTCTTACAGTAATTCATAAATGCTCAATTATACATCTCTAAAAGCATTTTAAATAAACAAAATTAGAATACCATTATCCTATTTTTTTAAATTGATAACTTAAATCACAAAACAATGAAAACACAAATTTCCTCAATTGTTTCTTTTCTTTACATTATGATTAAAATAAAAATCATACTTTGCAATTAGTTGCTCTGTCTTTATGTCTCATTTAATCTATAGGTTTCCCCTCCCTCCCTCCATTTGCTTTTCTCTTAAGAGTTTTTCTGTCAAGACACTAAGTGGTTTGTCCTGTAGTTACCCTCAGGCTGGGTTGCACTAATCAAATACCCAGATGTCATTTATTTGTTCTTCTGTCCCCTATAATTCCTGTAAGTTGATAGTTACAGGGGCCTGATCACACAGTTCCCGGTCCAGGCTACTTCACAGGCTGTGTTGTGTACTTCTTTGGGGAGTACATAATTTCTGGCTGTCCCTCTTGTCTGTGATGTTAATCGTCATTGATAATTACTGTCCAGACCCATTATTTTAGTAGTTTATTAAAAAATCACATTATTATTTTATCTTCTTTATTTAAAAAAAAAACTTTTACGCCTGACCTGTGGTGGCGCAGTGGATAAAGTGTTGACCTGGAAATGCTGAGGTTCCCGGTTCGAAACCCTGGGCTTGCCTGGTCAAGGCACATATGGGAGTTGATGCTTCCAGCTCCTCCCCACCTTCTCTGTCTCTCTCCTCCCTCTCTGTCTCTCTCTCTCCATTTCTCTTTCCTCTCTAAAAAAAAAAATGAATAAATAAAATTTAAAAAAAAAACAAAAAACTTTTACTTATTGATTTTAGAGAGGAAGAGGGATGGAATGAGGGAGGAAGGGAATGAGGGAGGAATGGAAGGTGGAAGGGAGAGAGGTGAGGTCAAGAGGGGAAGGAGGGGGGGGGAAAGATCTGAACAGACACCATTCCAAAAAGATAAACAATTGGTAAGTAACCACATGAAAAAAGGGAGGGGGAGAGGGAAGGGGAGAGGGAGGGGGAGAGGGAGGGGGAGAGGGAAGGGGAAAGGAGAGAAAAACATCAACCTGTTGTTCCACCTACTGATGAATTTACTGGTTATTATATATGCCTTGACTGGGGATTGAACCTGCAACCTGGCGTATCAGGATGGTGCTACCCAGCTACCCAGCTACCCAGCTAGATCATTTCTTCTTTATATTATACCTCTTTGAAAGTAACCATTTGGAGGCTTGTACCAGCAATGGTCTTTGACATTCATACCATCCATACTTGCATATATTGCTCAATGACACATCTAAATTTCCTTATCTGAAACTTTCATTTAGCAGCTAATGCATATTTTAACTTATTGCACATAACACATTTAAGTTAACAGAGTTAAGCTGAAAGGTTCATAGAAAAAAGAAAAGCATATAAACTGGACTTTATTAAGACCTTCTGCTCTTAGAGACATTAAGAGGAGAATGAAAATCCCAGCCAAAACTTGGACAAAATATCATATTTACAAGTCACATAATCTGATAAAGGGCTTGTATCCAGACTATATGAAGGACTCTCAAAGTTAACAGAAAGTGAAACAACCCCATAAAATATGGGCAAAAGATCTGAACAGACACCATTCCAAAAAGATAAACAATTGGTAAGTAACCACATGAAAAAATGCTCAGTGTCATTAGTCCCTAGGGCAGTGGTTCTCAAAGTGTGTGCCCTAGAAGATTTCCAGGTGTGCCCTATGGTATTCCAGATAAATATGTGTCTGTTGGGGACCAAAAAACCAACAGGGTTTTTGGGGTTTAGATTTTGGGGGGGACAGAAGTGTGGGGAATTGGCTGTAAGGTGAGAGTCTGCCCACCCCCCCCCCCCCACCTC
This sequence comes from Saccopteryx leptura, assembly GCF_036850995.1. Taxonomy (NCBI): domain Eukaryota; kingdom Metazoa; phylum Chordata; class Mammalia; order Chiroptera; family Emballonuridae; genus Saccopteryx; species Saccopteryx leptura. The sequence continues at coordinate 107,297,397 of NC_089507.1, forward strand.
CACCTTGCCTGATTAGGTTGCTAAAGGCTGTTAAGCTGTGGTGCTGGATTGTTTACACTACCCCCCACGGAAAGACTGGAGGCAAGTTTCTTCTATCCTTCGGTATAAAGTTAAGATGATATGTATGGTGGGGGTTTTCTGCACTCAACACAGTTTGCCTTTCAAATATATGCCCAAACGTTGAAGAAATCACTAGGACACATCAGGTTCATGTTTCTCATAAACATAAGAATGAACAAAACTTAACACATTAGCGCCCCGGGGACCTGCCGAATTTACTAAATCTTACTAAGAATATAATTATCTAAAAAGATAATTTCTTATCTTTTTTTTAACCCCTTTATTACAAATTCTAAAAAGCGTAACAAAAAATGTAAACATAAAAATATTCTTTAATGTCAGAATAAATTTAATTTTGTCATATTTATTTTGTTTAATTACCATAAAAGCACGCTTGGACTTTATATATTTTTTCTTTAATATTTGACTTAATTATTATATTTCTCAGAAATTTGTATATAGTGCACCTACAATTATTTGTAGGATTTTAAATGTGCCCAAACTTCAAAAAGTTTGAGAACCACTGCCATAGGGAAATGGAAATTAAAATCACAATGAGATAACACAACATAACTATTAGGACTTCTAAAACTATGACTGACTATACCAAGTGCTGGTGAGAATATGCGGCAACTGGAACTCTCATTCATTGACTGTGGAAATGGAAAATGGTACTACCACTTTGGAAAACAGTTTGGCAGTTTCTTAGGAAATCAAGACTGTGACTTCCATATGACCGAGCCACTCTACTCACAGGTGTTTATCCAAGAAAAATGAAAGCATATGTCTATCTAAAAATCTGTACATGAATGTTCATAGCAAAAAATAAGAAAGGACCCAAATGTCCATCACTAGATGAATGGATGAACATGTTGTGGCAAATCCATGCATAAAATATATGTCTATTATTTAATATTTTGGAAAACATATACCATATGCCTAAATCTTGGGTTTGATGATCTAATAATTCACAGTATGAATACAATGAAAATGTCTTAAATAGTTGTTATTTCTGTAAGAAGTGTATTTTTAAATTAACCACTAGTAATAGGAACTATCATTTTTAAACACCAACTGTGTTTCAGGCACCCTGCTCAACACTTCATATCTATAATGTTTAGTCCCTGTAATAATCTAGCAAAACTGTGTTGTTCCAATTGTACAGATGAGAAAACTCAGGGGCACAGAGGTTAAGTAACTTATCTGAAGTTCCCCAGCTAAAAAGTAGTGAAACCTAACCTTTCATCAACACCTTCCCGAACCGTTTACAGATTAAATCCAAACATGTTACTGCGGCATTTGAAGCCTTTGCAGTGACCCAAACTGCCCCTCCATCTCCATTTCCCTCCCTACACTTCAAACCATTTGCTGTTGCTTCATCAGCATGTCCAGCAATGTCATGCCCAACTCATGCTGCTCCCTTCTCTATGCCTACTAAATCCTACGCATCCCTCAAAGCTCAGTTGAAATGCTATCTGTTGGGCAGATAAAATGTATTATGCTCACTTTGTTAAAGATGGCCCTGCCCACGTGAGGCCATCGCCCAGGTGATATTAATGTGCGTTGAGAATCCTTGTAGCCTGGGGCTTGGTTTTGGGATTAAGCCTTTCCCACCCTTTTTGGTGTGAGGTGGTACAATCCTATCATGCCTCAGAGAAGTGACTTTGTATTAGAGACTTCCCTATTATGTATATTGGATTAAGGGTTTGGATTTCTACACTATAAAATGGGGTCGGAGTGGGAGTTTGCTCTCTTGGTTCCTGGGATGATTAGAGGAGAGAGCAGAGCAGAGAGCAGCAGAAGGAGGCCACGTGGAGTAGGCCAGGAGAAGCAGCCAAGATGGCGGAGTGCTGAGTGAGATGCCAGTTTGTGTAGAGTTTGTATCTGGGATAAGGAAGGAGATGGGGAACTGAGGAGAATAAGGCTGGTGAGCTAGAAACCTTTGATTCTAGGAAACTCAGATAGGTCAGTAGCTTTGTGAGCACTGAATGTGAGTGGGTTTTGGAGCCCAGTGTATGTTTTTACTTGCCCGCCGAGTGCAAGCTAGGATTAAAGACTATGGCCCACCAGTTTGTGGCTCCGTTGTTTCTTTACCGACTGTCCGAATCCAATGCGAATCTGCATGGGCCGGGCTGCTGTGATGGTGGCCCTGGCCGTAGCTCCTGGCTATACACTGTCTCCCCCACAAAGCTTTGTTACACTGACCTAAAACCTCTATAGATACTTATTTCATTTCTTTTGTTGGCCCAGGAAGGTTATACTTCTTCAAGGACAGGACCTAAAATATTTATTAATCTTATGTTGCTTAGTTAACCTAGGAAAATGCACTTAGCCTCAAAAGTATTTGTTGAAAAGGAAAAAAAAAGGAAAGAAAAAAAGCTCACTTCCCTACCCATATTTACTTATATTTTTAATTTATTGATTTTAGAAAGAGAAAGAGGGAAGAAGGGAGGAAAGGAGAAACATCAATTTGTTGTTCCACTTATTTATGCATTCGTTGGTTGATTCTTGCATGTGCTCTGACCCAGGACTGAACCCGCTATCTTGGCTTATTGAAAATACACTCTAACCAGCTGAGCTACCCAGCCAGGGCCCTTACATCCTTTTTTTTTTTTTTTTTTTTTTTTCCCTTACATCCTTTAAATGTGTAATTCTACTGAGAATTCACCCTAAGCAACTAATTCAATAGAGATAATAAAAATAAAATGTTATTAGGGTTATTAATCAGTTATCATATATCTACTCTACACTTATATGACCATGAAAGACTGTATTTATGAAAATTACATATAAATATTTGACAGAATAATAAATGAAAACAATATACTATAGAGCAGATACTATAACTACAATACTCTATAATGTATATTCATTCACAATAAATATTTATTGACTGCTTCATGGAGCTTACACTTTAATAGAGGATGACTGAAATCATCAATAAGACAAGTTAGTAAAATACACTGTATAATTATATGGCAATAAGTGGGATGGAGAAAAGCAGGAAAGGGCAATAACGAGTTTTTCAGTGGGGTTACTATTTAAATGAAGATAGCCAGGTAAGGCCTCGCTGAGAATAGGTTTCAATAAAAACCTGAAGGTTAGATAGTCATACAAAACAATTTTTTAAAAGGTCATGCTAGTTTATAGAATTATGCAAGTTTTTTCACACTTCTGTAAAAACTGTACTTCTTAAATATTATTTTATTTTCAAAACTATTACAAAAAAGTAATAAACATTCCAAAGTTCTGCTAAGAGAAAAGCAAAACCCCATTAAACGCAGACCTTCGGGTTCCACTTTCAACACTTCTCTAGCCTTATTTGCCACGGTTCCCCAACTTCCCAATTAAATCAAAAGAAAATACCCAAGCTTTATCACATTTCATGCCTATTTCCAAAATTTCTCACTGGAAAATATTTACCCTCTACATATGTAAATCCTATTCCTTCTTCAAATCTCAATGCCTTTAGAAAACCTCCAAAGAATTAGTTACATAGATCATTCCGTTTCAGTTATCCTTGCCTTTAACAGAGATGAAATGACAAGGAACCATCTCACAACAGGCAGGGAGACAGAGAAGTTTCAGATAAGCAGTAATTTGCTGGGGCAGGTTGGAAAGAGAGAATGAAGTGTGAGAAACCAAAGGCGACAGCGTTAATTCTGCTCTAGGTCGGGTAAGTGACCTAGAAAATTTCGAAGAGGGTGAGATGGTTAAAAGTCACGGGAGGTATATGTTGGATATTATACGAAGAGTGAACAGCCTGAGCAAAAATGAAGAGAGCTATGAAAATTAAAATGAATGGTGCGATAGTCACTGTGTAACAACGTGTAAGTCAAACTCAAAGCCAGAAACAAAACTACAAAGTATTAGTAAATGGAGCATGGGGCCCTAAAGATGCTGGACATGACTGACACGCTCCAATAAGACAGGGTGTTTTTGTGTTTTGGGGTTTTTTTTAACAGTCCCAAGAAAGAAGCTCTAGGAAGTATGTTTACTTAAAAAATAAAAATCGTGGTGACAGTAACAGTTTTAAAAGAAACCTCTGCCCAGAGATCTGCAACACGAGGGAACGCACACTAGGGGTCGGCAGCCGAGAAAGCGGGTTTGGGGCACCAACGGGACAGCTCCGGGCTCCGGGTTGGCTGAACACAGGCGTTTCTCCAAGAACAGGAGCAGCGGCGGTGCCCGGGGCGGTCGGGCAGAAGCAGCCTCCCCCGCCGATCGGCCCCGCATTCCTGGCCGGGTCTATACTTAACCTCCGGCCCGCGCCTGGCCGCCGCGCCACGCCGTGCACCGTATTAGGCAATGCCCGTGAGCTGGGCCCGGTCCCCCGCCCCGCTCCATTCAACCCGCCGGCTGGGCCGGCGGCTCCCGCGCCCCTCCCCCACGGCCTCTGCCCGCGCCCCCACGCCGCAGCCCGGCCCCGCGCGCCCCTCCGCGCGCCCCACCTGCGCGCCCCTCGAGTCCGCGCCCCCAGCCGTCCAGCCGGCGCTGGGCGCGCGGAGTATCAGGACACAGCAGCGCGGGGAGGCCTGAGGGAGCGCAGGGACTCTGGGGCGTACGTACCCCGCGGTCATGGCGATGTTGTAGAAGGTGAGCCAGGCGGTGGCCGCCCAGCCTAGGCGCCTTCTCTTGCTGGGGGCCTCCCTCTCCTCGGTGTCGGAGGCACCGCCGTTGGTGCCGTCCTCCTCGCTGGACGCCATGGTTGCGGTGCAGCCGGGGGAGGTGGCCGAGAGGGGAAGGGGAGTGGGCGGGGGCCCTGCCCAGCGCGCCGCTGAAGCGCCGCTGCCCGCTGCCGCCGCCTCCGTCAGGCGCCCCATCTGCCGCGCGCAGGGGGCTCGGCGACGCCTGCCCGGCCGCCGGAGGGGTGGAGCGGGCGCCCCCGGCCGCCGCCCCGGGCGCTCCGCCCCCGGCCCGCGTGAGGGCGCGCGAGGCGGAGACCCGGCGGCCCCGCCCGGAGCGCGGGGCCTCTGGGGCCCCAGAGTCCGTGGGTACGATTTGTGGGCTTTTACGAAACACCTGCCTGCTGGCTGAGGGAACCTCCTCTCAGAGAGACGCCGCAGGCGCCGGGTGCCTTGCTACGGCATTCGGTCAGGACAGACTCACCTGGGCTTCGAGTGGCCCTGCCCCACCCAGCCTTTCATAAAGTGGTTTCTGGATGCCGAGACAGGTACAGGGATATTCCCGCTAAAGCTTCATTCTTAAGAGCTTTGGGGGAAGAAATTTCCACTTCACCTGGCTTCATTTTTACTGGCCTGAGGGGCGTGGGATAGTGGGAACACAATAGGACTGACCATGGAGCCAGGTGTTGTAAGGGCATTGATTTATATGCAGCGCAGAATGGTTCCTGTTTGAGGGAAGCTCGAGGAAAGAGGACATGGCAAAAAAAACCAACGAAGAAAAGTTTGAATACATAAAGGCATTCCACAGACCTAGAGCTCACAAGAACCATTTCCCAGTAGGAAGCTACTATCCCACTGTTCTTCACGCTATAGTTTTCCTTTATTCATTTATTTGTTTGTTTAATTTGCTTATTTATTTAAATCTTCCTCCAAATACAGTTTCTCCTAATAGCTCTTGCCTATTTCCCCTTCAAGAAGGCAGGGTCTGGAGTTGCAGTACTGAAATTCAAACCCCAAATTTCTGGCTCCACCAGTCTGTGTGAACTTGGGCAGCTAAACCTCTCTATGCCTGTTTCTTAAATGGAAAGAATTTAAAAACCTACCTCATGTGACTGTTGTGAGATTTAAGTGAAATCATCTGTGTAAACCACTTACAGGCCTGAAACACTTTGAGTCCCCCCAAATCGGCATGTCAGCACTCTTCTGTCAATTCCAGAATTCCGTCCATCCAGGGGAAGAAATTCTGCTCAGGCCAACGGAAGTGATCTGTTTAATAGGAGCTCCTCCTGGAACTTGAAAACTTTGCCCCAGTCCAGGGCCAACCACCCAACAACTGTAGAGACCCAGGTCTGGGAGCTTTTCAGCTATGGCATCATCCTTATGTGGATGGAGTAAAGGGTTGGAAAAGACAACCAAAAGGGAAAAAAACAGAACCTGGACCATGCTGCACTCCAGGCTCTTGGCCCATGGCCCAGGTAGTACTACCAGCCTGCTCCAGGTAATTTAGGTAATTTTGAGGAAGACATTCCAATAGGGGAAGGGGGAAAAAGGGGATGGGGAGTTTGAGGTATGCCTGGGGAAGAAATAATAGCTCAAAATTGTTCAAATTTGATAAACACTATCAACTACTATTTTTAAAGGCAATTAAATTGGAAAGGAAGAAGTGAAACTATTTGCAAATGACCACATTGTATTATAATTATGAAGTCCTAAGAAATCTACTAAAAAGTTACTGGAACTGGTTGCAGGATACAAGGTCACGTAACAATCATTTTCCACATACTAGAAAAGAACTAGAAATTAAAATTGAAAATAAAACCACATAATGCTTATCAGCATGCTAAATAATGAAATGTGAAGGGATAAATTTTAAAAACTTGTACAATGAACCCTACACATCACTGCCAAGAGAAAATAAAGACCTAAATAGCTATTCCATGTTCATGAATTAGAAGACTCAGGATTGTTAAAATTATCAGTTATGCCCACCTACCGGAAGAAAACATTTCAATTTAACAAGTAACTCAAATGTATATGGAGATGCATAGGAAGAACAAAGTTGGAGCACATACATACCTGTTCTTAAGCCTTAGTATAAAACCATAGTTCATATGACAGTGTGGTAGGTAGGCATAAGGACAGACATATATAGATCAATGAAATGGAATATAGTCCAGACCCATATGTCCACTGATTTGCAACAGATGTCAAGGTAAGTCTTTTCAACAAATGAGGCTGAAACAACTGGATATCCACACAGAAAAAAGAAAAAAAAAGGAACCTTGATCCTTACCTTACAGCATAGACAAGTATTAATTTGATAAGGATCATATACCTTATTATAATCTTTGTGACCTTGAGGAAGGCAAAGATTTCTTAGATACAATGACAAAAAAGGGTATTAATCTGAAAAAGAAAAGACAGATTGAACTTCATCAAAATGTAAAACTTGCCTGACCAGGCGGTGGTGTAGTGGATAGAGCGTTGGACTGGGATGGGGAAGGACCCAGGTTTGAGACCCCGAGGTATCCAGCTTGAGTGTGGGCTCATCTAGCTTGAGCAAAAGCTCACCAGCTTAGACCCAGGGTCGCTGGCTCCAGCAAGGGGTTACTCGGTCTGCTGTAGCCCCATGGTCAAGGCACATATGAGAAAGCAATCAATGAACAACTAAGAAGTCGCAATGCTCAACGAAAAACTAATGATTGATGCTTCTCATCTCTCCGTTCCTGACTCTCCCTGTCTATCCCTCTCTCTGACTCTCTGTCTCTGTAAAAAAAAAAAAAAAAAAAAGTAAAACTTTTACTATCCAAAGACACCATTTAAAAAGTGAAAATATTCATAATGTATCAGACAAGGAACAAGTCCTGTGAAAAAGAACACAATACTGTACACACAACATGAATTAATGTCGTAAACTTTAGATGAGCAAAGGAACACAGACACAAAAGATTACATAGTTTATGATTACATTTATATTTAAACTAGAAAAGAAAAATCTAATGACAAACAGAAAAGTTGTCTGGGGTTGAGGATGTGCATATGGATAGAACAGACTGAAAATAGACACAGAATCCTTTTAGAGTAATGTAAATGCTCTATTCATTGATTGTAGTGTTACCCAGATATATATCCATACATTTGTCAAAACTCATCATATTAAACACATAAAATGGATACATTTCTTTGTGTATAAAGTATTACTTAGAATTTACTTTGAAGTATCATGGATAGTAAATATTTTTTAAAATGTAAAACTTACGATATTATTGATATGTTTACCATAAAACCCAAATACTGTGGCAGAATGGGCTTGTATGTTGCAGTTAATATATAGTTTCTCCTCCAATTATTCCTTTAAACCATATGACATGAAATCTAACTCATTTTCACAATGGCTGTGTGTTTTACAAAATTGAATGTGACATTTTGAAAAAACTTTGAATATCTTAATAATAACATACAAACCTTTTCTTTAAAAAGTAAAATGAATTTTAAAAATCTAAAAAGAAACCTGACCTGTGGTGGCATAGTGGATAAAGCATTGACTTGGAACGCTGAGGTCGCTGGTTCGAAACCTTGGGCTTGCATGGTCAAGGCACATGACGGGAATTGATGCTTCCTGCTCCTCCTCCCCTTGTTTGTCTGTCTGTCTGTCTCTCTTTCTCTCTCCTCTCTAAAATGAATAAATAAAAAAACAAAAACAAATAAGTTACTATGTATAATATACAAATAGGTGATACCAAATGAATGGAAACTGGGACTTGTCCTCATAAAGCTAACAGAACTTCATACTGGATAAGAAAGTCATACAAATAAATGTATTTCAAAATATGTGACATGTCACTTCTCCTATGCCAGGTACTTCTGCTGATTCAATCCACACAACAATCTTTATAGGTAGGTATTAGTGTTCACATTTTACAAATGGGGTAATTGAAGTCTGGAGAGATTAAGAAATTTTCCCAAGTTCAAAAACTATTAAGTAATGATTTTGAAGTTCTGCCTGACTCCAAAGTCCATATTCTATTATCAAATGCAAAATAAATTGTAAAAGTGAATGGCAAAGTGCTATGGGAGTCCAAGAGCTGCCAGAAGATGCAAATTGTTTGGGGGCTCAGAAGGGCTTGCTTTATGCAAAGCATCACTCGAGTACTTGAAGAAGAGTATGATTACAACAGACAAATTGCCAGAGATTATTGCAGGCTAAGAGCTTGCCATGAACATGGGAGCAGGAAAAAACAAACAAGCTTGAGGATCACTCTATGCAGTTTGACTACGTCTTAAAAATATTTGGAGAAACAATAGAAGTATGTTGAGAAACCTATTTTATTTAGGAAAGAAAAGCTTTTAATTCACAAAATTTGAGCTATGAAATCAGTGTTCATTCATATTTACATCAGTTAGGAATGTACTCTGCTGGCTTATACAAATAAGAGGGGGATTTTGGGGGTTTATTTTTGGTTTTGTTTTTCACACAAAGTCCAGAAATCATTAAGTAGGACTCATGCCATCAGGGACTCGTGTTTCTTCCAGCTTCCATCTATTTTTAAAGGCAGTGGTGAATATCTAAAGATTTGTGACAAGGAAAATCATTTCAAAGGAACCTCAAAGGTTTGGCAACAGTGTATTGAACAGATTGGCAAGAGGGTGGGCAGGATGTAAGATATGAGGTCAGTAAGTAGTCTAGAAGAGAAGTAAGAAAGGCCAAAACTAGGTTGGTGGTCAGTTTCAGCATGAAGAAGGGAATGAATAAGGAGATATCTTGAGACACAACACAGTAAAAAAAAAAAGGGGGGTTTTATTTGTTGAAACCAAGGTGCCATGAGTTAGGGAGAGATTGATTATCTATGTGAAATAATCTATTTTATCAAGCAAGATCCCTCTGATTGTGGGAGAGTAGAGGATCAGAAAGATAGATTAGAGAAAATAAGTTTCAAAGAAAAAGACACCTTTTTTTCAGATAGGAATAAAGAAACTGGAGGTAGGACTATTTTTCAGGTAGAGAAAAGAAAATTGAGGTAGGTAGCCTAATTGAAAGCAAAGAGGGTTTGACTTCTCAAAACATCTTTTATTTTATCCATCTTTAGGGAATCACCCATCTAACCTTGAACCCTCTATGACTTGGATTGGTGAACTTTAGTTAAAAGCCCTGAGTGAATGTCTCTTGGATGCAGTGACCTTCTTGCAGACAGACACAAAGGAATGTATGAAAATGGGTTTTAGAAAATTAGCCTAGAGCTGGGGTCAGGAACCTTTTTGGCTGAGAGAGCCATGAACGCCACATATTTTAAAACTAGAAAGCCCGGCGGTCATGCGAAATGACCGCTGTTCTAGATATTATAAATTGTAATTAAAATGATTTGTGCAAAGGTGTCTGCTAATTCAAACTGAATTACCCAGGGCAGGCGGCGAGGACGCCCCTTGAGAAAATCCTTTCTTGCCACGGTCAAATCGATTAGTTTCTAACTTGAAGTTTAAGGACTGACAGTGTTCACATTTAATATTCATGTCACCAGAGGAATGCTCAAAAATTAAAGTTTCTCCGTTTGAAACTGTTTTAATCCTTTTTGCATTTCGGTCAGCATTACTCTGTCGTTTTTTTTGCATTTCTCTCCTGCCTTTGTTCAAGGGACTCATTTTGTCAAGACAGGCTTTTTTGTCTTGCATCTGAGGCAAGCCTTGTTTCTCTATGCTCATTTTGCCAAGAAAGATGCATTTGCTCTGCGACTGAAGCAAGCCTTGTCTTTCTCTGCTCAGTGGTTTCTTTTTGTCGAGAAAGCCGTTTTTGTGCAGCTTTAGCTCCTTTTCTCTCCTCTTCAGTGCTGTATTTTCTAGGAGGCATTCTTAAAAGAAATTACGTTAAGACATAGTTTTTATGTAAAACAGATGATTGCCAATGCAAACAAATGTTCACCTTCCCCCTGACCCGCTCAATTTGCGTTCAGCCGTGGCAACTTCACCCCATTGGCTAGTACAGTTACGCAAGCAACCAGTAAACTATCGGCGACAAACAGACACTTAAGCTGCATATAATAAAGATTTACAAACTTATTTAACCAACAATCTCTGTTCCCCATCTCCTCCTCTCCGCACAAACTCTGCACAAACTGGCTTCTCTTTCAGCACTCCGCCATCTTGGCTGCTTCTCCTCTCCTCCATGTGGCCTTTCTCTGCTCTCTTCCAGCATGGGCTCCTCTGCCCCATTTTATAGTGTAGAAATAAAAACCTTTAATCCAATATACAAACAAGGAAGTCTCTGATACAAAGTCACTTAGGGTGGAAAGGCTTAGTCTTAAAACTAAGCCTTAGGCTATAACGACCCTGCCTGCTTACAGCCTGTCTCCCACACCCAATGCAAACTATAAGCGAGCAAACATATATATCATATTTACAAACTTATTCAACCAACAACCTGTTCCCCATCTCCTTCTCTCTACACAAACTCTGCACAAACTGGCTTATCCTTCAGCACTCCGTCATCTTGGCTGCCTCTCTCCTGCTTGCTTGAGAGCAAGCCCCAATCTGCCCCATTTTATAGTGTAGAAATCCAAACCTTTAAGCCAATATACAAATAAGGAAGTCTCTGATACAAAGTCACTTATCTGAGGCATAATGGGATTCCTCATAAGAGTGCACCACCCCACATCATGCAACAGTCAAGGGTGTGGAGAAAAGCTTAGTGTTGAGATTTTAGGATTAAAAGGGTGGGAAAAGCTTAGTCTTAAAACTAAGCCTTTGCCTGACCTGTGGTGGCACAGTGTATAAAGCGTCAACCTGGAAACTCTGAGGTTGCTGGTTCAAAACCCTGGGCTTGCCTGGTCAAGGCACATATGGGAGTTGATGCTTCCTGCTCCTCCCCCCTTCTCTCTCACTCTTCCCTCTCTATAGTGAATTAAAAAAAAAAAAAAACTAAGCCTTAAGCTATAAAGACCCTGCCTGCTTACAGCCTGTCCCCCACACTCAATGCAAACTATAAATGAGCAAACATATATATCATATTTGCAAATGTATTTGATCCACACTATGCAAACTGGGTTTTTTGCCTTTTCTCATTTATATAAGTCTCATTCACTCTCAAGGCTGCATTCAATACCCTTTTGTGGGTCAAATAAGTTTGCAAATATGATGTATATGTTTGCTCGCTTATAGTGTGCATTGGGTGTGGGAGACAGGCTATAAGCCGGCAAAGTTATTATAGCCTAAGGTTTAGTTTTAAGACAAAGCCTTAGTTTTAAGACTAAGCCTTTCCCGCCCTTTTAATACTAAGATCTTTTCAAAACGAAGCTTTTCCCCACACTCTTGGCCAGGGGTCAGGAACCTAGGGCTTGCGAGCCAGATGTGGCTCTTTTGATGGCTGCATCTGGCTTGTAGTCAAATCTTTAATAAAAAAGTAATAATGTTAAAAATATAAAACATTCTCATGTATTACAATCCATTCATTTCCTACCGCTCATGTTCATGGTTGAGGGTGGCTGGAGCCAATCACAGCTGTCCTCCAGGACAACACCAGATTTTTATTGAATAATGCCTAACGTACATGGGTCGTTGTATGGCTCTCACGGAATTACATTTTAAAATATGTGGCATTCATGGATCTCTCAGCCAAAAAGGTTCCCGACCCCTGCCCTTGACTGTTGCATGATGTAGGGTAGTGCACTCCAATTAGGAATCCCATTATGCCTCAGATAAGTGACTTTGTATCAGAGACTTCCTTATTTGTATATTGGCTTAAAGGTTTGGATTTCTACACTATAAAATGGGGCAGATTGGGGCTTGCTCTCTCTCGGTTCCTGAAATTAGCATTGCAGGAGAGAGGCAGCCAAGATGACGGAGTGCTAAAGGAGAAGCCAGTTTGTGCAGAGAGAAGGAGATGGGGAACAGGGGTGAATAAGTCTGGTGAGGTAGAAACCTTTGATTCTAGGAATACTCAGATAAGTCAGTGGCTTTGGGAGCCCTGAATGGAAAGGAAGTGTTTTCTCACTGTGTGTATTTCTTGCCCGCCAGTTGTGAGCTAGGATTAAAGATAATGGCCCACCAGTTCTTGGCTCCATTGTTTCATTACCGTCTGTCCGAATCAAATGAGAACCTGCATGGGCCAGGTGGCTGTAAAGGTGGCCGTGGCTACTGGCTTTACACCTTTCAACTGACTTTTCCTGTCCACTCCAGTTCATACTGGATGATTTTTTTTCCCAGATAATACAGTTTGTATCGGTAAAATGTCAGTCATTTTAGAAGTTAATTTATAGTATCTTCCGCTTTTACTTAACTTACACTTGTGTATGTTTGGTCTGTGGGGGAGAATTGAATATCAGAGATTGTGAACTCTATTTTTAAAAATACTTCTCAAAGGTCAGTGGTTTGAAATTTTAATAGCTTTATTGAAGTATAATTGACATATAGTAATATGCATGTATTGTGCATTTATAATTTGCTAGGTTTTGGCATATGTATCATCCCTGGAACCTTCACCATAATCAAAATAGTGAACATGTCCATCATCTCTGGAAGTTTCCCTGTGCTAATTTTTAAAGTAAGTTTATTTTTATTTATTTATTTTTTTTCTTTACAGGGACAGAGAGAGTCAGAGAGAGGGATAGATAGGGACAGACAGGAAAAAAGAGAGATGAGAAGCATCAATCATCAGTTTTTCGTTGCAACACGTTAGTTGTTCATTGGTTGCTTTCTCATATGTGCCTTGACCGTCGGCCTTCAACAGACCGAGTAACCCCTTGCTTGAGCCAACGACCTTGGGCCTAAGCTGGTGAGCATTTTTTATTTTGCTCAAGCCAGATGAGCCCGCACTCAAATTGGCAACCTCGGGGTCTCGAACCTGGATCCTCGGCATCCCAGTCCAACGCTCTATCCACTGTGCCACCGCCTGGTCAGGCCCCTGTGCTAATTTTTAATTCCTCCTCCTACCTTATTCCACCCTCAAAATGTCCCCAGGCAACCTCTGATCAGCTTTTCATCACTCCAGATTAGTTTGCATTTTCAATAATTTCATGTAAATTATGTCATACATTATCTACTCATTTCTCTCTGGCTTATTTCACTTTGATAATTATTTTGAGCAGATGCAGCTTCATGAGCATGGGACCTTTGCAGCGCCACAGGATTCTGTGCTTTAAAGTGCCTGGAAGCCTAGCACTCAGTTTAATGCTCTATTGTCACTGTTTTGAAAAAAATTTTTTTGAGCTTTGAGTTATAGTGTTTATTAGTTATAAAACAGGCTCAGATACTATAACAAAGACTCCAAAATAACAATGGCTTAAACAAGATAGAAATTAACTTCTTATAAAGGAACCCCCCGCCCTGGCCAGTTGGCTCAGTGGTGGAGCGTCAGCCTGGCGTGCAGGAGTCCCGGGTTTGATTCCCGGCCAGGGCACACAGGAGAAGCGCCCATCTGCTTCTCCACCCCTCCCCCTCTCCTTCCTCTCTGTCTCTCTCTTCCCCTCCCGCAGCAAGGCTCCATTGGAGCAAAGTTGGCCCAGGCGCTGAGGATGGCTCTGTGGCCTCTGCCTCAGGCGCTAGAATGGCTCTGGTTGCAACAGAGCGACGCCCTGGATGGGCAGAGCATCGCCCCCTGGTGAGCGTGCCGGGTGGATCCTGGTCGGGCGCATGCGGGAGTCTGTCTGACTGCCTCCCCGTTTCCAACTTCAGAAAAATACAAAAAAAAAAAAAAAAAAGAACCCTCAGTTGGCAAGCCAGAGTGGTCATGGTGGCTCCACAATCATCAGAAACCCTGGCTCCTGGTGTGTTGCTCTGCAACCCTCAACATATTGCTTGCATCTTGCAGTCCAAAAGGGTGGTCCCAACTTCTGTTCATCACTTCTGCATTTCAGCCAGCAGGGAGGAGTAAAGGGTCATGGAAAACACACCTCTTCCCCTTGAAGGCATAACCTAGAACTTGCTCACATCACTTTCATTAACATTGCACTGTCCAGAATTTAGTTACATGGCCATCACTAGCATCCAGAGTGCTGGAAAATGTAATTTTTATTCTGGAAAGACATAGGCTAAAATGTAAAGGCTCTATTACTATAGGAAGGATGGATACTGGGAGACAACCAGTCATCTTCAATGGGGTGACAGTCCTGTTTGCAATTTGGAAAGATCTCTCTTGAAAAGTGGTGGAGAATGGACTGGACAGAAAGAGATGAGAGCCAAGGAAATAACCCAAAGGACAGCTACTGAGGCCTGAAGCAAGGCAGAGGTACTTGAGATGAAGGAAGTGAACAAAGGCTTAGGAGATATTTGGAAATTGAATGGACAGGACATGATGACCATTGACTGCACTTCTAATTTACTATACTTAGAGTATTGTGCTTTGCACAGTGGCTGGCATATAGTGAGTGCTTATGATTGAATGAATGCATGATATGAAAGAGGAGTAAATGGAATTCTTAATAATTTATGAGCAAAGGAATCCATATATTCATTGTGTACTGTGTCCCACAAATTATGTAGTTGTCCTGAATTAGAGGTTCATTCATGCTATAGTGTGTATCAATAATTCACTCTTTTATTGCTGAGCAGTGTGGATATGGCACAATTTATTTATTCACTTACCATATAATTTGTTTATCCATTGATATTTAGACATTTGGGTTTTGGGGTTTTTCAGTTACAAATAAAGCATCTATGAATACTTTTTTATGAACATTTGTTGACAAGTCTTTGTATACTTTCATTTTTCTCTGGTAAATACATGTAAATAGAATGACAATCACATGGTAAGTATAAGGTCTACTGGAAAGTTCTGTCTGTTTCTATCACAACAAGTTTCGACACGTAAGCACATGTTTATTTGGCGCATGTGTGCCTCTCTATTTTTATCACTTAATGTATACATACTGACGTAGCAAATTAACTAAAACAAAGTTGATTCACGTTAGTCTTATGTGTGAAGCCATAGTGTACCCATGGCTACTGATAAAGTTCATTTACGCCACTGTAATTTTTATGGATTTCAACAAGGAAGAAATGCTACAGAAGCATGTCTGTCACATCCACCATATTACCTGGACTTACCACCCTCTAACTATCACTTGTTTTTGTCCTTACAAAATTTTTTGTAGGGCAAAAAATTCAAAAATGAAGAAGATATCAAACAAGCACTGGTTCAATTTTTTGCATCAAAAGATAAAACATTTTGCCTGACCAGGTGGTGGAGCAGTGGAAAGAGCGTCGGACTGGGATGCTGAGGACCCGTGCTCGAGACCCCGAAGTCGCCAGCTTGAGCACGGGCTCATCTGGTTTGAGCGGAAGCTCACCAGCTTGGACCCAAGGTCGCTGGCTCGAGCAAGGGGTTACTCAGTCTGCTGAAGGCCTGTGGTCAAGGCACATAGGAGAGAGCAATCAATGAACAACTAAGGTGTCGCAATGCACAATGAAAAACTAATGATTGATGCTTCTCATCTCTCTCCGTTCCTGTCTATCCCTCACTCTGACTCTCTCTGTCTCTGTAAAAAAAAAAAAAAAAAAAAAGATAAAACATTTTTCAAAAATGGGATATACAAATTGCCCTCATGCTGGCAAGAAATCATTAATAATGGCAATTATATTATTTAATAAAGTTTATTGATGGTAAGAAAAATTTGTATTGTTTTGGGTTGTTTTTTTTTTTACAGAAACAGAGAGAGTCAGAGAGAGGGATAGATAGGGACAGACAGACAGGAAGGGAGAGAGATGAGAAGCATCAGTTCTTCACTACAGCATCTTAGTTGTTCATTGATTGCTTTCTCATATATTCCTTGACCTGGGGGCTCCAACAGAGTGAGTGACCCCTTGCTCAAGCCAGTGACCTTGGGCTCAAGCCAGCGACCTTGGGCTTCAAGCCAGCGACCCTAGGGTCATGTCTATGATTCCACGCTAAAGCCAGCAACCCCATGCTCAAGCTGGTGAGCCCATGCTCAAAGCCGGATGAGCCTATGCTCAAGTGGCCAACCTCAGGGTTTCGAACCTGCTTCTTCCATATCCCAGTCCGACGCTTTATCCACTACGCCACCACCTGGTCAGGCTGTTATTAACTTTTGAGAGTATGTTATATATTCTGGATACACATCCTTTACCAGATATGATAGGCAAGTATTTTCTCTCAGTTTGTGAGTTGCTTTTTGTTCTTTTAATGTTGTCTTCAAAAGTAGCAAGTCGTAATTTTAGTGAAGCTCTAATTACCCTATTTTCCTTACTAGATTGTATTTTTTTATGTCATATAAAAGAACCTTTGCCTAATCCAAGGTTACAAAAGATTTTTGTCCAGTTTTGGTAGAAGATTAATAGTTTGAAGTTCTACATTTAGGTCTATGATCCATTTTAAGTTAATTTTT
The DNA here is from genome assembly GCF_036850995.1 of Saccopteryx leptura. Classification (NCBI taxonomy): domain Eukaryota; kingdom Metazoa; phylum Chordata; class Mammalia; order Chiroptera; family Emballonuridae; genus Saccopteryx; species Saccopteryx leptura. Next base: position 107,314,411 of record NC_089507.1, read on the forward strand.
GTATATGTTGTGAGATGGAGGCTGAAGATCATAATTTTGCTTACAGTTATCCAAGTGTTCCAGCATCATTTGTTGAAAATCCACCCTTTCCCCACTGAATTGCTTTTGTACCCATGTTAAAAATCAGTGTCCATAGGCTCTGGCTGGATAGCTCAGTTGGTTAGAGCTCCATCCTGATGCACAAAGGTTGCAGGTTCAGTCCCCAGTCAGGGCACATATATGAACAGATTGATGTTTCTCTCTCTCTCCTTTCCTCTCTCTAAAATCAATTAATAAATGAAGAACAAAAGAGATATTCTTTAAAAATCAGTGTCCATATATGTATAAATGTCTCTGAAATGTCTATTCTGTTTCATTCATCTATTTGTCTATCTTTACACCAGTTCCATATTATCTTGATTATCATAGCCTCATGATGAATCTTGAAATCAGATAGGATTAGTGGTTTGTCTTAGTGATGTGGTATTAGTGATGTTAGTGATCTGTAATGCATGTTCTTAGCATATAAGGATAAAACTTGATTAGGCTTGGTGTAGTTATTTCAACAAGAGCAATTTAATTATATCACTAAGACAAAATAATGTCATTAAAAGAAAACTTTTTTTTATTTTAACCAGTTTTTTATATTTGTCAGTATCACAATTAGAATGAATATGAGAGAAGAAAGCTGGCAGATTCAGGAGGAGAGTATTTGTGAAATGCAGCAGAATTAAGTAATGGAAAAACAGTTAAAAGCAAATACAAAGAAAGAGATGAGAAGTGAAATGTGAAGAGTGAGAAACCTCTAAGCACAGATTAATCTAGAAAATGATAAATAGAGCACTGTGGTTTGGAAGGAGTATTGAAATTAATTTAATTTCCTATTGATGTGAAAACAGAGGCAAACTGATGTCCTCATCTAGAATTTATCTAAAATCTTCTCTAAAACAGAATCAGTCTGTATAAATTTTGTTCTAGGCTGACAGTTGAAATTTAAATCGTTGTGAGTAAAATCCCTCTGATCTATAGACATATTATTATTAATAAGAACTTAGTTCCCGAAGAATCATTTCATACCTTGCAAAACTGATCATGAAAATGAAGCAAAGCACATGTAATATTATAAATATCAATTGTGTTAGCCTAAACGCAATATAAAGATTATTATTTTAAATGCTCCTTTGGGGAACATTTTTGACATAGGCACATATATAGCACAAAAAACTTGAGAATATATAAAGACGCTTTTTTTTCTTGTAAATATTTCTACAGTAAGCACAATTTTCATTGTGTCCCAAAACTGAGTTACCTTCAAAATTGGAATTATCTGTTTTGAAAATCTGTCACTTATTTTAATATCCATGAAAGCCTCTGAAAAGTCTTTGAATTAAATGCTGGGGAGGAGCACATTCTTTGATGAGGTCATCATTTTCAAAGATCCTTCAGGATATACCAGCTGCCAACTGAGTCAGCAGAATCACCATAAACCCTAACCAGCTGGTGATTGTTGCTAATCCAGTTACCCAGTCTTTGGCAGTTGTTAGGCTAAAGAAAATATATGATCATTATAATAAAAGGGGGCAAAAGTGGAAGTCACAAGTTGAGCTGTACTGAACCAAGGGAATTTATATTTATTATAAAACTATCATTTGTTGAGAGAAGGCTTTTATAGACCCTGACATTATATAGATTAGTCCAACCTGCTCAAGAAAAGAAGTTAAACTATGTTGGTCAGAAAACGAAACAAAACAGAATTACCTATTAGGAGAGGCTGGAGAGGTGAGGCAGTCTGGTTGTTGTGGACGGGGCTGAGGCTGTTTTTTTTCAAACATTGTTACCTACACTTATATTTTTTTTTTCCTTTTTATTGAATTCATTGGGGTGACACTGGATAACAAAATTATACAGGTTTCAGGCCCACAATTCTACAACACATCACCTGTACACTGCACTGTGTGTTCACCACCCCAAGTCAAGCCTCTGTCCATCCCACCAGGGTGGTGGGAGGAGGTAGAGAAGGGTGTAATCTGGCAGTCTCGTCCCCCTGGCAGTCACTACACTGCTCTGTGTCCATGAGTTTTTCCTCTTTTTTTTCTTTTTGCTCAATCTGTAGACCATTTGTCAGCCAGAATGGAGCACTGTTCTAATGAAGGGCACATATGAGTAATAACCTATTCATGAAACCCAGGGCGAAGAAAGAAGGATGTGAACCCACAAGCATTATGTTGTCAACTGCTCCATGAAAAAAAAAAAATAGGCCAAAACTCCTGCTGAGCAGAAAAATAACTGAAATCAACCTGGTATATATCACTGGGTATTAAATAAAGACAAAGACAAAACCTTTTTTCTTTAACCCTGTTAGCTAACAGAAACTCAAAGCCTAGCAGAACTTCAACAACCTTATACAACCCTTTTACCTCAGGGTAACACTATTACTTTTTTAAAAAAATTTATTGTGTTGACATGGTTTCAAGTGTTCACTCACTGTAACACCCTCTACATGCTACATTGTGCCACCCCATGCCCCATGCAAAGTCTCTTTCTTCCCCCATTTACCCCTCTGCCCCCCTACTCTTACCTCCCTCCCCCTTTCCCTCTGGCTGTTGCTACCCTTTTATCTGTATCTATGTGATATATACATGTGATTTTGGCTAATCCCTTCACCTTTTAAATCTTAACCCCTCTTGCCCTTTCCCTCTGACAGCTAGCTGTCCATTGTTCTCTGTGACCCTGCCTCTGTTTCTATTTTGTTCCTCAGCTTATTGTGTTCATTAGAGTCCACATATAAGTGAGATCATATAGTATGTATCTTTCTCTGCCTGGCTTATTTCACCTAACATAATAATCTTCAGGTCCATCCATGCTGTAGCAAAAGGTAAGATTTCCTTCTTTTTATGTACCACTGATGGACACTTGGTTTGTTTCCAGATCTTGGTTATTGCAAACAATGCTGCGATGAACATGGGGGTGCATATCTTCTTTTGAATTAGTGTTTTGGGATTCTTAGGATATATTCTTAGAAGTGGGAGAGCTGGGTCATAAAACAGTTCTATATTTAATTTTTTGAGGAAACGTCATACTGTTTTCCACAGTGGCTGCACAAGTCTGCATTCCCACCAGCAGTACAAGAGGGTTCCCTTTTCTCCACAACCTCGCCAGCACTTGTTTGTTGATTTGTTAATAAAAGCCATTCTGACAGGTGTGAGGTAATATCTCATTGTGGTGTTTTGTGATTTTTTTTCATTGTGGTTTTAATTTGAATTTCTTTGATGATTAGTGATGTTGAGCATTTTTTCATATGCCTATTGGCCATCAGTATGTCCTCTTTGGAAAAGTGTCTATTCAGGTCCTTTGCCCATTTTTTAATTGGATTGTTTGTCTTCCTTGTGTTTAGTTTTAGAAGTTTTCTGCATATTTTTGGTTATTAACCTCTTATCAGACATATCTGTGAGTATGCTTTCCCATAGAGTGGGTTGTCTTTTTATTTTGTTAATTTTCTGTGCAAAAGCTTTTTAGTTTGATATAGTCCCATTTGTTTATTTTGTCCTTTATTTCACTTGCCTGAGGATATATATGAGCAAAATATTGCTACAGGAGATGTTTGAGAGTCTACTGCCTATGTTTTCTTCTAGATTTTTATGGTTTCACAACTTACATTTAAGTCTTTTATTCATTTTGAGTTTTGGGTTTTTTTGTGAATGGTGTCAGTTGGTAGTTTAGTTCCATGTTGTTGTTGTTTTTGCATGCACCAGTCCAATTCTCCCAATGCCATTTATTAAAGGGCCTTTCTTTACTCCATTGTATATCTATATCCTTGCCTCCTTTGTAAAATGAATTGATTCTAAAGGATTGGGTTTATTGCTGGGCTTTCTGTTCCATTCCATTGATCTGTATGTCTGATTTTATGCCAGTACCATGCTGTTTTAATTACCTTGGCTTTGTACCATAGTTTAATGTCAAGTGGCATGACTCCTCTAACTTTGCTCTTCTTTCTCAACATCATTGTTGTTATTCAGATCTCTTGTGGTTCCTAATAAATGTTTGAAATATTTGTTCTACATCTGTGAAGCATACCATTTGTATTTTAATAGAAATTGCATTGAATCTATAAATTGCTTAGGGTAGTATGGACACTAAATGATGCAAATTCATCCTATCCATGAGCATGGTATATACTTCCATTTGCTTGTATCTTTCTTGATTTCTTTTTTCAGTGTCTAATAATTTTCAAGCACAAGTCTTTTACCTCTTTGGTTAAATTTATTCCTAGGTACTTTATTTTTTTGTTGTTGCAATAGTAAATGGGATTTATTTCCTTAATTTATCTTCCTGGCAGTTCATTATTGTTGTATGAAAATGCCACTAATTTCTAAATGTTAATTTTATATCCTGCCACTTTGCTGAATTCATTGATCAGACCTAGTAGTCTTTTGGTGGAGACTTTAGGATTTTCTATGTACAGTATTATGTCATCATCAATAATGACAATTTTTCTTCTTCCTTTCCAATTTGGATGCCTTTTATTTCTTCTTCTTGTCTGATTGCCTTGATTAGGATTTTTAGTACCTACTATGTTGAATAAGAGTGGTGAAACGGGACACCCTGTCTTGTTCCTGATCTTCTGGGGATTGCTTTTAGTTTTTTTCCCATTAAGTATGGTATTGGCTGTCAGTTTGTCATACATGAACTTTACTATGTTAAGTATGTTTCTTTTATTCACACTTCACTGAGAGTTTTTATCATAAATGGGTGCTGAATTTTATCAAATGCCTTTTCTGCATCTATTGATATGATTGTGAGATTTTTTTTTTTTTTTTACATTTCAACTTTAAAGCCGTCACTTTGCTGTTTATTAAGTGACCAGATTACAAAAATAACCATGGTAGATACCGTAGTTCATCCTTCTGATAAGCCTGTTGATCTGGTCTTCCCTGTTACCAGTGTCCCCATCTTCTACAAAGTGGGTGGGTTTTTTCTTTATTCCACCACGTGGAGAAGATAATTTGAAGGGCCACAAGAAGTTGTTTGCTTCTTTGAAGCGTTTTCCAACAGTATAGATCTCATGAATCAGATCCTCCATGCAGATGATACCATATTTACCAAGAGATCGAGCAATCAATGCGTTATCTGTCAGAGCAATTCGTTTTTTGTTGATTTTGCCATAACCACGCTTGTAGATCAATTCATTTACTGACTTCAAGTTTGGGTACCCCCATGCAATATATGGTTCCACGATCCTCAGCATGTTAACCGAAGTCTTGTTGAGCTTCTTGAAGGTGCCGTTGAAGATCTGGCGCAGGCGCAGCAGCTGCAGATCCTTGCGGACCTTTGGGCTCACACCGTTGATACCTCTGATCCTGATGATAAATACCAATTTGGGTTCTGCAGGTACATAGAAGTTGCCAGCCTTTCTCGCCATCCTAGCCATTCGAATCTCAGTTCTGTACATCTGCCTGTACTCCTTGTGACAGTGCTTAGCTTTTTCATAGATGAGTTTCCTCCTGGCCTTTCGCAGCATCTTTTGGGCAAACTTCTTTCTCAGGCGCTTGATCTTCAGCTCTGCGAAATTCCTTCGCTTTTTCTTCAGGGTTTCTGGCACAGCAGGAACCTTTTTCTTCTCACTGGCATTGGCATTCTTCTTCTCACTGGCATTAGCATTCTTCTTCTCAGTGGCATTGGCATTCTTCTTCTCTCTGACATTAGCATTCTTCTTTTCTTTGACATTAGCATTCTTCTTCTCTTCGGCACCCTCCATGGTTCCTTTCCAGCTGGAAAAAAAGAGCTGATTGTGAGATTTTTATCCTTCATTTTGTTTATGTGATGAGTCTCATTTATTTTTTTTTTAAATGAGAGGAGGGAAGATAGTGAGACAGACTCCTGCACGTGCCCCAACCAGGATCGACCTGGCAATCCCTGTCTGGGGCTGATGTTCAAATCGACCAAGCTATCCTCAGTGCCAGGGGCCAACGCTCAAACTAATTGAGCCACTGGCTGTGAGAGGGGAAGAGAGAGAGAGAGAGAGAGAGAGAAGGGAGATAGGGAGGGAAAGAGAAGCAAATGGTCAGTTCTTATGTGTTCCCTGACCAGGAATCGAACCCAGGACATCTGTATGCCAGGCTGTTGCTCTAGCCACTGAGCCAGCTGGCCAGGGTCAAATCCCATTAGTTGATTTGCAAATGTTTTACCAGCTTTACCTCTCTGCAATAAATCCCACTTGATCATGATGTATGATCTTTATAATATATTGCTGGATACAGTTTGCTAATATTTTGTTGAGAATCCTAGCATCTATGCTCAGCAGGAATATTGGCCTGTCGTATATTTTCTTTGTAGTGTCTTTACATGGTTTTGGAATTAGGATAATACATGCATCATATAATGAGCTTGGAATTCTTCCTTCCTCTTGAATTTTTTGGAATTGTTTGAAAAGGACAAATGTTAGTTCTTTTTTGAATGTTTGGTAATATTTGCCTGTGAGACCATCCATTCCAGGATTTTTGTTTGTTTGTTTGTTTGTTTGTTTGTTTGTTTGTTTTTACAGAGGCAGAGATAGACAGGGACAGACAGACAGGAATGGAGAGAGATGAGAAGCATCAATCATTAGTTTCTCGTTGCACGTTGCGACTTCTTAGTTGTTCATTGATTGCTTTCTCATATGTGCCTTGACCATGGGCCTTCAGCAGACCGAGTAACCCCTTGCTCGAGCCAGTGACCTTGGGTTCAAGCCGGTGAGCTTTTTGCTCAAACCAGATGAGCCCGCGCTCAAGCTGGCGACCTTGGGGTCTCGAACCTGGATTCTTCCGCATCCCAGTCCGACGCTCTATCTACTGCGCCACCGCCTGGTCAGGCTGATTTTTGTTTTTTGAAAACAGTTTCAATTTCATTTGTTGTAATCGATCTGCTTAGGTTTTCTTTTACTTTCTTTCTTTCTTTCTTTCTTTTTCTCTCTCTTTTTTTCAAGATTTTACTTATTCATTTTAGAGAGGGGAGAGTGAAAGCGCGCGCGCGCGCGAGAGAGAGAGAGAGAGAGAGAGAGAGAGAGAGAGAAGGGGGAGGAACAGGAAACATCAACTCCCACTTGTGCCTTGACCAGGCAAGTCCAGGGATTCAAACCGGTGACCTCAGCATTCCAGGTTGACACTTTATCCACTGCGCCACCACAGGTCAGATTGCTTAGGTTTTCTGATTCTTCCAGATTCAGTTTTGGAATATTGTATGTGTCTAGGAATTTATCCATTTAGCCCAGGTTGTCTAATTTTTTGGGCATATAATTCTTCATACTATTTTCTTACAATCCTTTGTATTTCTGTGATGTCAGTTGTGACTTCTCTTCTTTTATTTCTCACTTTATTTATTTGGGCCCTTTCTCTTTTTTCTTGATGAGTCTGGTTAAAGGTTCATCAATCTTGTTTACCTTTTCAAGGAACTAGCTTTTGGTTTTATTGATATTTTGTGTTGTTTTTTTAGCCTCTAAGTCAGGGGTTCCCAAACTACGGCCCGCGGGCTGCATGCGGCCCCCTGAGGCCATTTATCCGGCCCCGCACACTTCTGGAAGAAGCACCTCTTTCATTGGTGGTCATTGAGAGGAGCACATTGACCATCTCATTAGCCAAAAGCAAACCCATAGTTCCCATTGAAATACTGGTCAGTTTGTTAATTTAAATTTACTTGTTCTTTATTTTAAATATTGTATTTGTTCCCGTTTTGTTTTTTTACTTTAAAATAAGATATGTGCAGTGTGCATAGGGATTTGTTCATAGTTTTTTTTTTATAGTCCGGCCCTCCAATGGTCTGAGGGACAGTGAACTGGTCCCCTGTGTAAAAAGTTTGGGGACCCCTGCTCTAAGTCATTTATTTCTGCTCTGATACTTATTATATTATTCATTCTACTGTCTATGTGATTTATTTATTGTTATTTTCATAGTTCTTTTAGGTGCAGGGTTTGTTTATTTGAGCTTTTTATTTTGCATCTTAAGGTATTCCTGTAATACTATAAACTTTTCTCTCAGAACTGCTCTCGCTATATCCCGTAGATGTTTGTTTGTTGTAAGTTCATTTTCATTTGGTTCAAAGAATTTTTTTTATTTCTTCCATGGTCTTATTGTTAACCCATTTGTTATTTAATAAGATGTTATTTAGCCTCTGAGTGCTTAAATATTTTTTAGTTTTTCTGGTGACACTATCTCTGATGCCCAGAGTTGCCACTCTCTGCAGGCCTGAAATAAATATTATTTGCATTATCAGTGTCCTGAACTAAATTCATTTATTTCAAATGACAAGAACTCAAGTGGGTCTGGTCCAATTTATCACCCTGATAGCTGTCAGTCTACTCTCTGTGAGTCTCTCTCTATTTTGCTTGTTAATTCATTTTGTTCATTAGAGTGCATATATTAGTACAATCATATAGTATTTGTCTTTCTCTGACAGGCTTATTTCACTTAGCATAATGCTCTCCAGGTCCATCCATGCTATTATGAAGGTTAAGATTTTATTCCTAGCTGCCGGGAATTGTAGAGGTGGGCTGGCGGCCCCTCCGGACAGCGGAGTGAATGCTGGCGGATTGGACTGCTGCGGAAGATCTCTCAGCGGTGGCCAGGCCTACACAGGAGCCTCCAAGACTGTCCAAAGCCACGTGTTCGGCTGGTTGAGTCAGCCTCCCTCGGACGGACTTGCTGGGCCGTCCGTAACAGCCAGCACGTGCGGCGAGAGTGGCTGGGTTGGAGCTCTCGGAACTGGCACCTAAAAGCAGTAGGAGGTGAGACGGCAGGTGTTCGTTCTCGCCAAACTCCAGCAACGTGATAGGAGTCACAGTTCCACTGTAAACTGTGGAGCAGACTTCGCCACCCAATTCATGGACTTCTGTTCCCTTCTTGAGCTGTTAAGTTGATTTTAATGAATGAATAAATCCAACTTTGGCAAAGATAAAAAAGAAAGATTTTATTCCTTTTTATGGCCACATAGTACTCCATTTTGTAAATGTACCACTGCTTTTTTATCCACTCATTTACTAATAGACACTTAGGCTGATTCCAAATATTGGCTATTGTAAATAATGCTGAACATAAGAAAACATAAAATGTTTCAGTTTCTTTGGATATATTCCCAGAAGTGGAGTCACTGGGTCATCAGGTAGTAACATTAAAAAATTACTAGAACTGATAAATGAATTTAGTAAATTAGCAGGATATAAAATAAATATCCAGAGATCAGTTGCATTTTTATACACCAATAATAAATTATCAGAAAGAGAAACAATGAAAACAATTTCATTCACAGTTGCTTCAAAAAGAATAAAATTCCTAGGAATAAATTTAACCAAAGATATCAAAAACCCTATGCTCGGGAAATTATAAAACATTGAAGAAAGAAATTGAAGATACAAAGGAGTGGAAGCATATACTGTGTTCATGAATAGGAATAATTAACATCATTAAAAGGTCCATACTACCCAAAGCAATGTATAGCTTCAATACAATTCTTATCAAGATACCAATATTGATATCAAAACACATAATTTCACAGCCTTGGCTGGACAGCTTGGTTGGTTAGAGCATCGTCCCAATATGTGAAAGTCACTGGTTTAATACCCAGTTAGGGCACACACAGAAACAGGCCGATGTTTCTGTCTCTTTCTCTCTCCTTTCCTTTCTCTCTAAAAATCAATAGTTTTTTTAAAAAAGATACATACTTCACATAACTAGATCAAATATTCCAAAAATTTCTATGGAACCACAAAAGACCCTGAATAGCAACATGATCTTGAGAAATAAGAACAAAGTTGGAGGAATCACTACTTGATATTAAACTATACTACAAGCCACAATAATCAAAAGGGCATGGTACTGGCATAAAAAACAGACATATAGATCATTGAAACAGTTCAGAGACCAGAAATAAACCCATGCTTTTAAAGACAATACTTGACAACGGCAGCAAAAACATACAATGGAGTAAAGAAAGTCTATTCAATAAAGGGTGTTGTGTCCTCGCCTGATAGCTCAATTGGTTAGAGTGTTGTCCTGATACACAAAGGTTGCAGATTTGATCCTGGTCAGGGCACATATGGGAACAGATCAATTTTTCTGTCTATCTTTCTCTTTCCCTTCCTCTCTCTCTAAAGTCAATAAAAATAAAATAAATAAATAAATGATGTTGGGAAAATTGGACAGATACGTGCAACAAAATGAAACTAAGTCACTTTCTTACATCATGCACAAGGATAAACTCAAAATGAATTGAAGATGAAATATTAGTCTCGAAACCATTAATATCCTAGAAGAAAACATAGGCAGTAAAATCTTGGACATTTCTTGTAGCAAAGTTTTTTTCTGATATATCCCCTTGGGCAAGGGAAATGAAAGAAAAAATAAACAAATGGAACTGCATCAAACTAAAAAGCTTTTGCACAGCAGAGGAAACTATCAACAAAATATAGAGACAACTCACTGAATGGGAGAACACATTCACCATTGATACATCTGAGAAGGGTTAAATATCCAAAATTTATAAAGAACTTATGAAACTCAACAACAAAATTACAAACAATCCAATTAAAAAATGGGCAAAGGACCTGAATAGAAACGTTTCCAAAGAGGACATACAGATGGCTTATAGACATGTCAAATATGTTCAATGTCACTAATCATCAGAGAAATACAAATTAAAACCACAATGAGATATCACCTCACACATGCCATAATGGTTATCAACAATACATCAACAAACAACAAGTATTGGCAAAGATGTGGAGAAAAGAAAATCCTTGTGCATTCTTGGTAGGAACGCAAAGCCACTGTGAAAGGCACTACTTCAAAAAATTAAAAATGGAACCCCTTCACACATACTTTTAAATGATCACCTAAAATATTTCATCAAACCTATAAACTGTTGCAAAGGTTATATTTTATGGCTATTTCAACAGCTTTATTAAGGTATAATTGACATCCATAATTTGCACATATTTAAATTGTAGAATCTGATAAATACTGGCATATATATATATTTATTGATACACTCATAAAACTATTGTCACTGTCAAAGTAATGAATTAGCCCATTAACCGCCCCTACCCCTCCCAGTATCCTCATATTCCTTTGGAATAGCAAGAAAATCCATCAGGCTATAAGTTAATTTTGTTGAAGTGTTTTTTTTTTTTTGTATTTCTCTGAAGTGAGAAGCAGGGAGACAGAGAGACAGACTTCCGCATGTGCCCAACTGGGATTCACCTGGCATGCCTCCCAGGGGGCGATGCTCTGCCCATCTGGGGTTTTGCTCTGTTGCAACCAGAGCCACTTTAGCACCTGAGGTAGAGGCCATGGAGCCATCCTCAGTGTCCGGGCCAACTTTGTTCCATTGGAGCCTTGGCTGAGGGAGGAGAAGAGAGAGATCAAGAAAAAGGAGAAGGGGTGGGGTGGAGAAGCAGATGGGCACTTCTCCTGTGTGCCCTGGCTGGGAATCGAACCTGGGACTTCCACATGCCAGGCTGATGCTCTACTGCTGAACCAGCCAGCCAGGTCCTTGTTGAAGTTTCTTTAAAAAAGAAATTACAGGCCCTGGCACGTTGGCTCAATGGTAGAGCGTTGGCCTGGCATGCCGGAATCCCGGGTTTGATTCTCGGCCAGGACACACAGGGGAGGCGCCCATCTGCTTCTCTACCCCTCCTCCTCTCCTTCCTCTCTGTCTCTCTCTTCCCCTCCTGCAGCAGAGGCTCCATTGGAGCGAGGTTGGCCCGGGCGCTGAGGATGGCTCTGTGGCCTCTGCCTCAGGCGCTAGAATGGCTCTGGTTGCAACAGAGCAACGCCCCAGAGGGGCAGAGCATCGCCCCCTGGTGGACATGCCAGGTGGATCCTGGTTGGGTGCATGCAGGAGTCTGTCTGACTCCCTCCCCGTTTCCAACTTCAGAAAAATAAAAAAAATAAAAAAATAAAAAAATTACATTTGTTTATAAAAATAGAGTTATTCAAGTTAACTATTTCTTTCATGAGCTGTAGTAGTTTGTGACTTTCAAGGGATTTTCTATTTCCATTAAGTTATCCAAATTGTAAGTATAAAGTAGTTATAATATTTCCTTGTTATCCTTTTAATATCTGTAGTATCTATAGTGATATAACCTCTCAATTATTTTTTATGCCTTGTCATACCACCAATTCAAGCAAAACAATATAACATGCTGCCACTTTTTATGGACTTCTCTCATTCTTCAGTCTGACTATATATTGATAGTTTTGTCGATTTTCCTTCTTCTTCTTCTCCCCCCTCCCCGCCTTTTTTTTAGAGGCAGGGAGAGACAGAAACACTGAGCTGCTCCTGTATATGTACCCTGACTGGGAAATTGAACTGGCAATTTCTATACTCTGGGATGATGCTCCAGAGCTATCTGGTCACGGCTTTCAATTTTCTTTTACTTCCTCAAAAAAACTAGCTTTTAACCTGACCAGACGATGCTGCAGTGGATAGAGCATCAGACTGGGATGCAGAGGACCAGGTTCGAAACCGCATGTTTGCAGGCTTGAGCACGGGCTCATCTGGCTTGAGTGCAGGCTCTCTGGCTTGAGTGTGGGATCATAGATATGACCCCATGGTCACTGGCTTGAGCCTAAAGGTCGCTGGCTTGAAGCCCAAGGTTGCTGGTGTGAGCCCAGAATCGCTGACTTGGGCAAGGGGTCACTTGCTCTGCTGTAGCCCCCCACCCCCACTCAAGGCACATATGAGAAAGCAATCAATGAACACTGAGGAGCTGCAACAAAGAACCGCAACGAAGAATTGATGCTTCTCATCTCTCCCTTCCTGTCTCTCCCTCTCTCTCTCTCTCTCTCGCTCTCTCTCTGTCACACACACCAAAAACAACAACAAAAAACAAGATTTAGTTTTATTTTTTCTGTTATTGTTTTTCATGTTTTCCTTTCTGATATTTATTATTTCCTGTGTTCTGCTTACTATGGGTTTTTTTAAATTTTATTTTATTTATTCATTTTTAGAGAGGAGAGAGAGACAGAGGGGGAGTGAGAGGAGAGAGAGACAGAGAGAGAGAAGGGGGGAGGAGCTGGAAGCATCAACTCCCATATGTGTCTTGACCAGGCAAGCCCAGGGTTTCGAACCGGCGACCTCAGCATTTCCAGGTCAACGCTTTATCCATTGCGCCACCACAGGTCAGACCCTGCTTACTATGGGTTTTATTTGCTTTTTTTTCCTGAATTCTTAAACTGAAAGCTGAGATAATTGATTTGAAACCTTTCTTTTTTTCTAGTATATATATATTTAAAATATTGATTTAACTACTTGTGGCACATTTTGACATGCTGTTTTCACTTTCATTTCACTCAAAATACTTTCTAATTTCCATTTTTATTTCTCCTTTGGGTTATTTAGAAGTGTGTTATTTAGTTACAAAATATTTGGGGACTTTTAAATATCCTTCTGTACTTATTAATTTGTTTTAGTCAGAGAACATACTTCATATGACTTGAATTCTTTAAATGTATTGAGATTTGTTTAACAGCCTATTCTCTATCTTGATAAATATGTCACATGCACTTGAAAAGTATATGAATTCAACTTTTTAAAAAAATTTTATTTTATTTTTACAGAGACAGAGAGAGAGTTAGAGAGAGGGATAGATAGGAACAGACAGACAGGAACGGAGAGAGATGAAAAGAATCAATCATCAGTTTTTTGTTGCGACACCTTAGTTGTTCATTGATTGCTTTCTCATATGTGCCTTGACCACGGGCCTTCAGCAGACCGAGTAATCCTTTGCTCGAGCCAGCAACCTTGGGTCCAAGCTGGTGAGCTTTGCTCAAACCAGATGAGCCTGCGCTCAAGCTGGCAACCGTGGGGTCTCGAACCTGAGTCCTCCGCATCCCAGTCTGCAGCTCCATCCACTGCGCCACGGTGTGGTCAGGCTGAATTCAACTTTTATTGGACAGTATTCTATTAGTTTCAATTAAGTCAAGTGGATTGAGTGTATTGTTCAAGTCTTCTACACTGATTTTCTGTCTACTTGTTATATCACTCTTGAGACAGGGGAGTTGAAATTTCCAACTATAAACATGGAGTCATCAATTTTTGTTTCATGTTCTTTGAAGTTCTGTTGGTATATGCAAAACTATATAGATTTTTCATCTTCACTTGATTATTTGACCCCATTTTCATTATAAAATGACATTCTGTATATCTGGTAATATTCTTTGATTTGAAGCCTACTGTGATATTCATATAGCTAATCCAGATTTCTTTTGATTAGTGTTTGCATGGTAGATCTTTATATACCACAATCTAGTTTTATATTTAAAGTAGGTTTTTTTATAGATAACCTGGTAATTTTTGTTTGGATGTCAGATATTGTACATCTATCTTCTCAGGTGATGTATATTTTTTGTTTTGTTTTATATTTTTATTTATTCATTTTAGAGAGGGAGAAGAGAGAGAGAGAGAGAGAGAAGGAGGGGAGGGGCAGGAAACATCAACTCCCATATGTGCCTTGACCAGGCTAGCCCAGGGTTTTGAACCAGCAACCTCAGTGTTCCAGGTTGATGCTTTATCCACTGCACCACCACAGGTCAGGCTCAGGTGATGTATATTTTTGTGTTCCAACATATCTCCAGAATCTTGCCCTGGAAACTCTAACAGCCATGGCCTCTCTGGACTCTCAGCTCTATTTCCTCTCTGGAAGACTGATGCTCTATACCATGGCCTGGAAAATCTATCCAGGCAGTGAGCTAGGTTACTTATGAGGCTCACGGCAGTGTGTTCCATCTCTAAATGATCACTGTCCTTCATTGCCTGATGTCTAGTATTATGGGAACTATTTTCCTTATATTTTGTCCAGTTTTTCAGTCAGGAGAACAGATCTATTCTCTGCTACTCCATCTGGTCAAAGACAAAGCCTGAAATATACATTCTTCTTATTTATTTATTTTCTTGACTTTAACACCGTTGTAATATTGAATAGTAGTGTGAAAATGGGCACTCTTGTGTTGCTGGTTATCATAAAAACACCATTTTCTTTTGCCATTAAGATGTTAGTGCATAGTCTTTTGAAGATGCCCTTTGACAGGTTTAGAAAGGTTTCTTCTTCTTCTTCTTCTTTTTTTTTAACAGAGACAGAGAGAGTCAGAGAGAGGGATAGACAGGAACAGACAGACAGGAACGAAGAGAGATGAGAAGCATCAATCATTAGTTTTTTGTTGCACATTGCAACACCTTAATTATTCATTGATTGCGTTCTCATATGTGCCTTGACTGCGGGCCTTCAGCAGAGGGAGTAACCCCTTGCTCAAGCCAGCGACCTTGGGTCCAAGCTGGTGAGCTTTTTGCTCAAACCAGATGAGCTCTCGCTCAAGCTGGTGACCTTGGGTTCTCAAACCTGGGTCTTCCGCATCCCAGTCCGATGCTCTATCCACTGCGCCACCACCCAGTCAGGCTCTTCTTCTTCTTTTTAAAAAATTTTTATTTATTGACTCTAATGAGAGAGATACAGGGACATGTTCCCGTATGTGCCCTGATGGGCATCAAACCTGCAACCAACTGAGCTATCCGGCCAGGGAAGAAGGGTTTCTTCTACTCTTAGTTTGGTAAGAGTTTTTAATCACAAAGACTTTTGAATTTTGTCAAATATTTTCCAGCACCTGTAAGATTGTCATATGGTTTTTCTCTTACATTCTGTTAATAAGGTGAACTGTGTTAATTTTCAAAAGCTAAAGTAATTTCGTATTTCTGGGATGCACTCTACTTGATCATGATGTATTATTATTTTTATATATTGTTATGAATTTCTATTTTAAAGGATTATTACATTTAGGTTAATGAAGGATATTGTTTGAAATTTTCTTACAATATTTTTGTTTGATTTTGGTATCAGAGTAATAAAATGGATAAAAAATTGTGGCCCTGGCCAATTGGCCCAGTGGTAGAGTGTTGGCCCGGCATGTGGATATCCTGGGTTTGATTCCTGGTCAGGGCACACAGGAGAAGCACCCATCTGCCTCTCCACCACCCCCCTTACCTCTCTCTTTCTCTCTCCCTCTCCTGCAACCATGGCTCCGATTGGAGCGAGTTGGCCCCTGGTGCTGAGGATGGCTCCATGGCCTCCGCCTCAGGCACTAAGAAGAGCTTGGTTGTTAAGCAACAGAGCAATGCCCCTGTTGAGCAGAGCACTGCCCCTCTTGGGCTTGCTGGGTGGATCCCAGTTGAGGTGCATGCAGGAGTCTGTCTCTGCCTCCCTTCCTCTAAAACTGAGAGTAGAAAAAAAAAGAACAAAAAAAAATTGTTCCCTCTTGATGTATTTTCTAAAAGATTTTGTATAGGTTTGATAACATTCCTTCCTTACAAGTTTGATAGAATTAACTATTGAATTCATGGGCCTGGATATTTTTGTGGAATGTTTTAAACTAATAATTTAATTTGTTATTGCTATGCATCCTTTCAGGTTTACTGTTTCTTCTTGACTGAGTTGTGGTCATTTGTATCTTTCAAATATATTTTTTTTGTACTTCACCTATGTTGTCATGTTTATTGGCATGTCTTTAAAAAGAATATTCCTTTATGAATGTTTTTTTTTAAAAAGATGCTCAACGTCTTTATTTTTTATTTTATTTATTTATTCATTTTAGAGAGGTGAGAGAGAGAGAAAGAGAAAGAGAGAAAGAGAAGTGGGGGAGGAGCAGTAAGCATCAGCTCCCATATGTGCCTTGAACAGGCAAGCCCAGGGTTTCGAACCGGTGACCTCAGCGTTCCAGGTCAACACTTTATCCACTGCGCCACCATAGATCAGGTTATAAATGCTTTAATATAACCAGTTTCCCCAAAAATAAGATATCCCTTGAAAATAAGACCTAGTGCAATTTTTTTCAAGCTTAGAAATATAAGGCCTCCCCTGAAAATAAGACCTAGCGCGTCTTTAGGAGCAAAAATTAATATAAGACAGTCTTATTTTCGGGGAAACAGGGTAGATTGTTGTACATGGAAATAGAGTCACAAGAAATTCTTGATGGAATTCAGAGTTTGGCTGGTTATGCTGATGTTTGTGATGACATGACTACAGTATATTAATAAATGTTGATTTTTTGTTCAACAATAAATGTGAATTCTTGTTCATGGAAAAATAAGACATCCCCTGAAAATAAGACCCAGTGCGTCTTTAGGAGCAAAAATTAATATAAGACACTCTTATTTTCAGGGAAACATGGTAATACCTACAATGTTTAAATTACAGAATCTATAGTCACATTGTTTCTTTCATTCATGATGTTAGCAATTTGTGTGCTCCCTCTTTATCTTTTAATATATTTTTTCAATCTTATTGATCTTTGTAAGGATTAAATTTTTTTAAATTTATTGATTTTAGTGATAGAGAAAGAGAGTGAGATGGGAACATTGAGCTTTGGGATGATGCTTTAACCAACCAACCTATACAGCCAGTGCTAAATTTTAGTTTAATTAATTTTCGCCATTGTTTTTATTTTGATTTGATATTATCTATATTATTTCCTTTTTCTATTTATCTGAGTTATTTTTTAGCTTCTTAAAGAGGAAGCATAGATCACTGATGTTAGATTTTCCTTTTGTAACTAATGTTTAATGCTTGAAGTATTCCTCTATGCTAGCAATTTTCAACCCTTTTCATCTCATGGCACATGTAAACAAACTAATAAAATTCTGTGCACAACAAAAAAAATATATTTTATTGCTGATATGACAAAAAATAGATATAATTTTGAATAATTTACAAAAAAAAATAACAACAGTAATTATCTACCCTGTTTGCTTCAATGTGACTTTCAAAAAAAAATCACGTTCATATACCTGTACATAAGAATTTGGGGTACCAAGAATTGACAAATCGGATGCAACCTTATTATGTAACATGATATGAGACAAGCACTACAAAACCAGGTGCAACTCTACCCAGGTCAGGGGCATCACCTGTATTTTTAAAGATGTTTTTGCTGATAGAGATATCTAGGCTGACAATTTGTAAGTTCAGGACTTGAAAAGTTACTGTTCCACTGTTATTTTTGATTTTGCATAGTTTGATTAGAAGTCTACTGTAATTTTTACTTTTATTTATTAATAATGTCTTTTCATTTTTTTTCTCTTTTTAAGTGAGGGGAGGGGGAGATAGGCAGACTCCTGCATGGGCCCCAACCAGGATCCATTTGGCAACCTCTGTCTGAGGGGTCGGAGGTTAAGAGAAGCAGATGGTTGCTTCTCATGTGTGCCCTGACTGGGGATCTAACCTGGGGCGTCTATACTATAAAAGGAATAAATTTCTGTTGTTTAAGCCACACAGTTTATGATCTTTTCCAACCTGATTAATATACCTACTTTTCTCCCAACCATTCTCCAAACCTCTGCTGAAATGATTTTTCTAGGACACTAATCTGATTGTGTCATTGCTATGAAATCCTTCAATTTCAGTCATTCAATACATATTTATTAACTCCTTCTGTGTGCCAGATAACCATTCTAAATGCTGGAAACATCACAGAGATAAGAGCTCTATGTGCAATAACCTTTTTTGAGTATATCCTATGAGAAGTACAATCATTAAGTAAATAATTTAATTAACTATATGATTACAAGTGTGCATATTAGTCTCCTGCCTTTAGGATTAAACCCTAATTCTTTAGTATTACATTCTTACTGAACTGGTCTCTGAGTACTCTGAGTACTTCCTCATCTCCTTACAGCCTTTTTTTTTTTTTTTTTTTTTTTTTGACAGAGAGAGAGAGAGAAAGTCAGAGAGAGGAATAGATAGGGACAGACTGGAAAGGAAGGGAGAGATGAGAAGCATCAGTTCTTTGTTGTGGCACTTTAGTTGTTCATTGATTGCTTTCTCATATGTGCCTTGACAGGGGGCTCCAGTCAAGCAAGTGACCCCTTGCTCAAGCCAGCAATCTTGGGCTGGAGCTGGTGAGCCTGTGCTCAAACCAGATGAGCCTGTGCTCAAGCGGGCGACCTCGGGGTTTTGAACCTGGGACCTCCGCATCCCAGTCTGATGCTCTATCCACTGCACCATCGCCTGGTCAGGCCAGTCTTTTTTCATACCCTCTACTTCAGTTTTTCTGATGCCCCATACTTTACATGGCTTCAAATGAGTAACTCTTTCTGCCTTTCCTGCTCTGATTCTATACCTTCTGTAAACCTCTACTCATATTTCATTTTTCAGAAGCCTTTCCTGACCCAGTGCCTGACTGATAATAGGTACATAATGAATATTTGTTAATGCTTGATTACTGGTCACCTCTATCATAGCCCTTAATGGTTTTAAATTTGTTCCAGATGGTTTCACTACATAAAATGACCCTGCACTTGGTGTCTTACAAATCAGAAATGTGGTCAGAGCTCCACAGCACAGCTCACCTTTCTTCTGCAGGGTCAGGAGGGGTGGCTCAAAGGCTGGGATTACTACACCTAAGCTGCAATCTTTTGAAAACTTACACACCTAACATGCCTGGAAATTGATGCTGGCAATTGGTTGAGTCATTGAGGTCATGAGCCAGAACTGCCACATGGGACCTGCTGTCTGTTTGGTTCCTCCCAGCATGTTGGACTAAGCATTTCAAGAGACAGGAAAAGGAAACTACCACTGGCAACCTCTGTGCTTCAGGACGATGCTCCGGGCTAGTATTTCAAAATTAAGGATAGAATTTAGTAAACACATATTACAGAAATATTTGAATGTGAAATTGATATATACTCTCTACAGCGTTTTTTTAAAACTATGGTAATACTAAAAGTGAAACTCCTGCAACTTCACTGTTTTAAGGGATAATAATGAAAAGCTAACCTCAAACTACAAACCCATTTCACTTTTTATATTTGGCTTACATGTTAAACATAACAATAATGTTAAAAAGTTTACATTTAAACATATTTATTTTTCATAGCTTATTACTCATTAAGCCCCCAAATAGCTAAAGCATACTTTAGGTCAAAATATATAGATAATGCTATCAAGAATAATAGTTGTTATTCCTTTACTATTCCCAGTGCTCATAAATTGATAATCAAGGCTTGAACTGTTTGAGCAAAAGCTTATTGCTGGCAACAGAATAATTTATCCTCATCACTGAACCACAAAGCATATCTAAGTGCATTTCAATAAACATTTGGCTGTGATACAGGGTGATTATAATAATGTTCCCGACTCTGCTCAGGAACATGAGGTGGACAAGTTGTCACCTGATTCTGTCAGCCCAGTAATCAAGAACCAGTTTTTGAGAGAGAATGCTCTGGTTCATATACCAATAGTGATGTTTTGGAAGAACTTTATGCTATTATAATGAAACACAAGCAAGGTTTATGGTACTGGCTCCTCAAAATGTTGAGAACCAGTGGTACATACTATGTTTTTTTTTTTACATTGTGTTTTTACTTTTTTTCTGCTTTTAAGAGAAAACTGGCACATCATGAAAATATTTGGAAAACATAACATGCATAAAGAACTAAAAACTCTCCCAAATCTTATCACTCAGAATCATGTCATAATATTCTCATGTATTTCTTTTCAGACTTTAAAAATCTGGGTTATTTTCTAATTCTGCATGATTTTGTAAACTGCTTTTAAAAACTGATGTATTTACGTCTTTCTAGGTCAGTAAAGTATCGATCTACATTATCACCTTTAATAACTTGGGAGTCTTTACATCATGTCTACTGTAATTTACTTGACCAATACTAATCATAACTATTGCTTATACTTATGTGTCGTTTACTATGTGCTAGGCATCTAAGGGTTTCACTTGTATTAATCCATTTATCTTCACAACCCTATTATTTTTCCTGTTACTTACAGAAGAGAGAACTGGGGCACCAAGAGGGTAATTTGTCCAATCTCTTAATGTTGGACATTCTAATGGTTAACAATGCTTTGATAATATAAGCAATGTTGTTATGAATATCTTTGTTCATTTTCTTAAAGAATGTCTTTAGACCAAATAGAATTGCTTGGTCAAAGGTGTTCACATTTCTAAAAGCTTTGGTTACATATTCCAAATATTTCCTTTACGAAAAATATATTAATTTACAGTAAATTCAACAATGTGAGTGTATGATTCCCTACATTCCTAATTGTTCTTTTAATGATAAAAATGTACCTAAATGCATTTTTACTTTTAGAAATGGAACTTCATTTTGAATGGACTTTTGTAAGCACTCTGTATACCATTAATCATACTAATATTGTTGTTGACTCTGTAAATATGTACATGCTACTTTTGGAAATGCTCTACTGTTTGGATATAATTTGCATAATTTCGATTCACATGCAAGATGCTCTATTCCAACAAGCACGCAGAATCTAGTTGATGCTCCTTAAAATTTCTACATACTTTTTATTGTTAAATAAATTTATAAATAAAATTACTAAACATTTTAAGTGAACAGAAATCACTAATCAATTTCTAGCTCCATATTTCTTTTTTCTTTTTGGTCGGTTTAGGAACACATTCTTGGTTGTGAAACTTATTTTCCGATCAACAGACCGCTTAGGGATTGCAGTGAGTACCGACGAGCGCCCCGTTCGGAGCTGGGCTTCAGGGGAGCCCGGGAGGGGCCCTCAGCTCAGCCCTCTCCGAGGGCGCCGCGCGCCCTGCCACTCCCCCTCCTTAGGGATTCCAGCCAGCCTGCTCAGCTCACATGACTTCAAGCATTTCCCGTCACCTCAGACAGCAAATTACTCATAGCCTTTTCACCTTGATGACTCCAAACAGGAGAATTCCCACCCCCTCCACAGAAACGACAGTTATGACAACCGACAGAGAGGAACAACAGGTCTTGCCGCACACAAACGCGACCCTTCCTCCCAGTCTCTGATTCACTCCTGGGGATGCTCGTCGGCCTCGGCGCGCCTGGAGGACCCTGTCCTCGGGAGACTGCCCGCCAAGGCCGAGGCGGACAACGTGGGTATTACTGCTACTCTCCTGTATGACTAATCAAAAGAGGAGGCGGGCGGAGGCGGTGCTTCGGCTGGGCCTGTTCTGGTGGGGCAGGTTCTGGTCAGGCAGCGCTGAGGTCACCCGGATTCCCGACAGGCTCCACGCGGGGGCTTTCTCGGTTGCTTTGCTGTTGCCGCCGCTACCGTCGCTTTCCCCGCTGCCGCCGCGGTCGCTGACGCTGGGTGAGACGAGGACCTGTCGCGGACCCGGTAGTGTCCGTGTCCGTTGCTGTTTTTGCCTGAGGTGTCTTCCTCTCTCCGTCACACCCTGACTCGCGTGGTGTCGACGGGGAGTCCCTGCGGACACCTCGGCACGCAGTGGAGATGCCTCTCTTTGCCACCAATCCCTTCGACCAGGATGTCGGTAAGAGCTCGTGCTGCCCCCGGTGCACTCGCCCCCGGACTGCAAGCCCGCTCTGCCCCGCGCTCTGCGTGCCTTCTGGAGCCCCTGGAGCCCCGGGCCAGGGCCAAGCTGGTCCCCTTAACCCAGGCTCCTTGAGAGTTCGGAGGAGGCTGTGGGCTTGGGGTAGCCTCTTTGGAAGAAATGGGACTCAGAGAGTTTGCCGAATGGGCCTTGAGCTGGGACCAGAGGTTTGGAAAGAAGTGCTGGAAGGGTTGCTGTTGAGAGCTTCGGAGGAACAGCCGGGTAGTATTTGGTATTGGGGGGACGGTGCTTCTGGAAAAAGGCTGAGAACTGAGGAGCATCGTCTAGGGTAGGATTATAAACCCTATCATGAAGTGTTTCCCTGGACAGATGTTAATTTAAGTGTCTGGAACTGGAAGAATGTTTTAGGTTAGGTTCCTTAAACAGGACTTTAAAAAATCTATTTTTTTACTAGCGGGAGGAGAGCCTCTGTTTAAGGCAGACCCCTAAGAAGCGTTGGGAGGTGAAAATGGCATAGTTGGCAACGGCTCAGAGGGAGTTGAGGACCTGAGCCACTGGACTGTCTGGTTTAGAGTAGGTCTCTACTTTAAAAAGTGTGGACGAGGATCTTGAATCTGAAAATGCTAATTTGTTTTTAACTTGAAATGCTATTTCTTTTTCTCTTTTTGG
Source organism: Saccopteryx leptura (assembly GCF_036850995.1). Classification (NCBI taxonomy): domain Eukaryota; kingdom Metazoa; phylum Chordata; class Mammalia; order Chiroptera; family Emballonuridae; genus Saccopteryx; species Saccopteryx leptura. The sequence continues at coordinate 107,337,381 of NC_089507.1, forward strand.
TTTTCTGAAGTATTGGTAGTAAGCACTGATCATACCAATTCAACAGATTAGTTTTTTAAAAAAATAAATCTTTTTTTGGTTTAAGGGTAACAACTACTGGAGTTTGGGTTTCCCGGAGGAGAATTTGGGGTGTTTGAATGTAGTTAGGAACTACCGTGGCACACAGGTGTGGAGTGAAAGCAAGCCAAATACCGTTTCCCTTAAGGCAGAATTAGTAACTATTTAAGAAGGATAAAGACAGCTTTAAATGGAAGTGCTTGTATATTTTAATTGTGAATAATGGGTGTCAGATTTTGCTTTTTGTAACCCTATGTCACAGCATATCGCTTAAGCTTGGAGATTGGGGCTAAGACTAGAAAAGGGTTCAGTCTTATATCTGCCTCTTCCTAGCTGGAAGTTACTTAAGTTCTTTGAGTCCCAATATCCTCATCTTTAAAGAGTGAAAAACATATTCTGTTTGTGATTAAATGGAATAATATGTGTAGAGGGCGTACTACAGTGCCTTTATACAGTAGGCACTTACTACATGATAGCTTTTTTTGTTTGAGTTTAAATGAATTTCCTGAATACTAATTGTGGATTCTACTTTAGAGATCACCAATAATACTTGTAAATAATTAGTTGGAGGCTCTGGCTGGTTTGCTCAGTGGGTATAGTGCCGGCCCCATCATGGTTTGATTCCTGATCAGGGCACACAGAAGAAGCTACCATCTACTTCTCTCCCTCTTCCACAACCAGTGGCTTGATTGGCTCAAGCAGTGAGGATAACTTGGTTGGGGTTGGTTGGAGTGAGACAGCCTCAGGTGCTAAAAATAGCTCTGTTGATTTGAGCATCTGCTGGAGCCTGGAGTTGATGGTGAATCCCAGTCTGGTACATGCGGGAGTCTGTCTCACTATCTCCCCTACTATCACTTAAAAATAATAATAATTAGTTGGAAATTAAATTTAATTTACTATACACTTAGCACACACTACTTTCAGGACACTGTTCAGTGACATAAAAAATAGAGTTACCGCCTGACCTGTGATGGTGCAGTGGATAAAGCGTCAACCTGGAACCTTGAGGTTGCCGGTTCGAAACCCTGGGCTTGCCCGGTTCAGGGCACATATGGGAGTTTGATGCTTTCTGCTCCTCCCCCTCCCCTTCTCTCTCTCTCTCTCTCTCTCTCTCTCTCTCTCTCTCCCCTCCCCTCCTCCCTCTCTAAAATGAATAAAGTCTTTAAAAAAATAAAATAAAATAAATGATACTTTAAAAAAAATAGAGTTACCAATAAGACGTAATTGCTGCTCTTAAGCAGTTTCACAATTTATGACATTAGTTTCTAGGGCAAATGCTTAAATAAAGCAATTTAATACCTGCTTCTTTTGTTTCCAGTATCTTTATCTAGCTTTTGTATGATGTAGCTTCCAACTACCCAATCATCTTTATATCCTACAACGTTTTCAATGCACATTTCCATTGGATTCAGATAAATTTCTTAAAGTCAGATCCTGTCTCACTCAGTACCTACAACACCCAGTTCACAGCAGGGTCTTTCTTGCCTTTATATGTTTGCCTCTGTTGTTTTTTCTACCTTTCTACATATCCTCATGAGTAAAGGCCTACTCAGAATCCAACTCATTATACCTGAATCATTTTCTGATTACTTTAGCCTAGGGTTTTTCAGTAGCAACACTATTAACGGTTTGGACCAGATAAATGTCTTTGTGCACTGTCCTTTGCAGTGTAAGGTGTTTAGCAGCATCCCTGACATATAACCACTAGATGCCAGTGGCATCCCCTCACCCAATAATGATTTAAAAGATTTCCAAAAATTGCTTAAGATCCCAAAGGCCCACAAAGTAGCTCCCAGTTGAGAACCACTGCTCTTGCTCACTGTAATCTATTCAAAACTCCTACAACACCTTTTGTCTTTAGTGTTATATTCTGTGTTAAGTTCCTTAATTATTTTATTGGTTGCTACATAATTGGTGCTTATAAATAGTTGTTGAATTGAGAATGTATCACTCCTGTTAGTAAATTTCTTGAATGTAGGAACTTTATTTTACACCAGAGGGCTTACTTTTTTTAAAAAAAATTTATTTATTGATTTTAGAGAGAGGAAAGAGAGAGAGAGAGAATGGGGAGGAGAAAGGGGAAGAATCAACTGGTAGTAGTTGTTTCATGTATGGGCCTTGACCAGGCAAGCCTGGGATTTTGAACCAGTGACATCAGCATTCCAGGTCGATGCTTTATCCACTGTGTGACCACAGGTCAGGCAAAGGCTTACTTTTTAAAAAATTTTTTTTATTTAATTAATTGTATTTACATAGATTCTAGGGTCACCCCGAATGCATCCCCCCTTCCCCCATTCCCCTCAACATCTCCCTTGTCCCCCTCCCTTCAGTGCCCTCCCCCCTTCCCTTCAGGTTTATCCCATCCTATCATCCCCTTTCCCTCTGTCCTCTTTTCCTCTGGTCCCTTTGATCCCTCCTCTGTCTCAATTCTGTTCCTCAGTTCACATTATTCCTTGGATTCCTCAAATTAGTGAGGTCATATGATATTTGTCTTTCTCTGCCTGGCTTATTGCACTCAACATAATAGTTTCCAGGTCCCTCCATATTGTTGCAAAAGGTAATATTTCCTTCCTTTTCATAGCCTCATAGTATTCAATTGTATATATGTACCACAGCTTTTTAATCCACTTGTCCACTGATGGACACTAAAGAGGACGTACAGATGGCAAATAGGCATATGAAAAAATGTTCAACATCACTAATCATTAGAGAAATGCAAATTAAAACCACAATGAGATATCACCTCACACCAGTCAGAATGGCGCTCATTAACAAAACAGCACACGATAGGTGCTGGTGAGGATGTAGAGAAAGGGAAACCCTCCTGCACTGCTGGTGGGAATGCAGACTGGTGCAGCCACTGTGGAAAACAGTATGGAGATTCCTCAAAAAATTAGAGATAGAACTGCCCTTTGACCCAGCCATCCCACTTATAGGAATATATCCCAAGGACACCATATCACCGACTGAAAAAAAGAAATGTACCCCCATGTTCATGGCAGCATTGTTCACAATACTGAAGATCTGGAAAGGCTTACTTTTTATAGTTGGTCAGGTTTTGGGTATTTGGATCAATACTCTTCTCATGATCCAAGTATCAAAATATCATGAAAGGTTATCTGAGAACACCCATCAGAGACTGCCAATAAATAGCCCTTGGAAAGAGTCCAGTTCAGTGGACTCTTTTTTGGGCCACGGACCGGTTTAATGTCAGGAAATATTGTCACGGACTGGCCTTTAGGGTGGGATGGATAAATGTATCACATGATTGAGACAAGCATCAAGAGTGAGTCTTAGACAGATGTAACAGAAGGAATCTGGTCTTTTAAATTTTTTTTTATTTTTCTGAAGTTGGAAACAGGGAGGCAGTCAGACAGACTCCCGCATGCGCCCTACTGGGATCCACCAGCACGCCCACCAGGGAGCGATGCTTTGCCCATCTGGGGTGTCGCTCTGTTGCAACCAGAGCCATTCTAGCACCTGAGGCAGAGGCCACAGAGCCATCCTCAGCGCCCGGGCCAACTTTGCTCCAATGGAGCCTTGGCTGAGGAAGGGGAAGAGAGAGACAGAGAGGAAGGAGAAGGGGAGGGGTGGAGAAGCAAATGGGCGCTTCTCCTGTGTGCCCTGCTGGGAATCGAAATCTTGTCATTTTTTTAAAATAAAACATCATTCAGACTTAAATATAAATAAAACAAAAATAATGTAAGTTATTTATTTTTTCTCTGCGGACCGGTAGCAAATGGCCCACGGACCGGTACTGGTCTGCGGCCCGGGGGTTGGGGACCACTGCTCCAGTGGACTCCCATGTTAAACTTTTTTACTAGAATAATATATAGAATATAGTATGTAGAATATGTATATTTATCAATATTCCTTCTCACTTTATTCATCAGTGAGTATGTCAGTGATATTAAAGTACTTCCACTAAATCATGTGATATAGTTATTTACTATTTAACATCAGTATATAGTCTCCAAAATTATCTTCTACTTTACTCATAAACTGATATGGTGAATCAGAAATTCATGAACAGATTTATGTAATAAAACATTTCATATAAAGAAGCAAAATACTGTCAATAACTTTTCCTTTGAATAAATGTCTGAACATGTTATTGGAATGTGAGCTCCATGAGGACAGGGATTTTTGTGTGGTTCAGTGTAGTGTGTCTGACACTAATAAACATTCAGTTAAGCAATTATTAAATAAATGAATCTCATTTTGATATTATATTTCTTGCGAAGTTCAACTCTTGAATTATAAAGATAACTTATTCCATCAAGCTTTTATTTCAAAGTCCCTAGTGACTTCCATCTTGCCAAATCCAGCGATCAATCACTAGGCCATTTCTTTCTTGATCTCTTAGCATTCCTCTTTGATATACTTTATTGACTTGGTTTCTAAGACAACAAATTTTTTCTGCTTAGCCTTTTTCAAAATTTTTTTGGCTTCTTTCTGTGACTTTCACAAGTCAAATTGAGCTTGGAGCTCAGATCTAGAACTTTGAAATTATTTTTCCCTTTAGAGTCTTAGAAAATGATTTAGCTTAGCTTTAAGAATTCTTTTTTCTTAGCCCTGACCAGATAGCTCAGTTGGTTAGAACGTTGTGCCAATACACCAAGGTGGTGGGTTCAATCCCTGGTGAGGGTACATACAAGGACCAGTGAGGGCATAAGTCAGTGGAACAACAGATTGATGTTTCTCTCTCTCTCTCCACCTCTCTCTCCTCCCCTCTTTTCCCCATCTCTCTTCTTTCCACACTCTAAAATTAACTTAAAAAATGATTTTTTAATTACATTTATTGGATTGACATTGGTTAATAAGATTATATGGATTTCAAATGTAGATTTCTGTGATACATGATTTGTATATTGCATTGTGTGCCCACCGCTCAAAGTCAAATTATCTTTTATTACCATATATTTGTATCCCTTTATCCTTTATTATTATTATTATTTTTTTTTACAGAGCAGAGAGAGAGTCAGAGAGAGATAGACAGGGACAGACAGCAATGGAGAGATGCGAAGCATCAATCATCAGTTTTTCGTTGCAACACCTTAGTTGTTCATTGATTGCCCTCTCATATGTGCCTTGACTGTGGGCCTTCAGCAGACTGAGTAACCCCTTGCTCGAGCCAGCGACCTTGGGTCCAAGCTGGTGAGCTTTTGCTCAAACCAGATGAGCCCACGCTCAAGCTGGCGACCTTGGGCTCTCGAACCTGGGTCCTCGGCATTGCAGTTCAACGCTCTATGCACTGCGCCACCGCCTGGTCAGGCTCCCTTTATCCTTTACTATCCCCCAACGCCTTTTCCTTCTGGTAGCCACCATACTGTTGTCTATGTCTAAGAGTTTCAGTTTTATATCCCGCATATGAGTGAAATTATATGTTTTGTGTGTGTGTGTGTGTGTGTGTGTGTGTGTGTGTGTGTGTTTACTTTATTGATTTTAGAGAGAAAGGAAGGGAGAGAGAAAAACAGGAACATCAATCTATTCCCATATGTGCCCTGACCAGGGATCTAATCAGCAACCTTTGCACTTCTGGACGACGCTCTGATCATTTGAGCTATCCAGCCAGAGCGGTTTTTTACTTTCTCTGACTTATTTTGCTTAGCATCATTTTCTCAAGGTTCACCCATGTTGCCGCAAATGGCACTACAGGAAGTTCCCAGGTTATGAAAGAGAGTCTGTAGGTTTGTTCTTAAGTTTAATTTATATGTAAGTTGGAACAGGTACATTTACCTGTTAAATGCAACTAGGACAGATGTTTGTCTTAACACAGTATTTATTTTTAGCTTTCTGTGCATATAAATACTTAAACATTTTCAAATTAAAAAAAAATAGATTTGAGAGAGAGATAGAAAGGGAGAGAGAGAGAGATGAGAGGCATCAACTCACAGTGGCTTCACTTTAGTTGTTGATTGATTGCTTCTCATATGTGCCTTGACCTTGGGGCTCAAACTGAACCAGTGACACCTTGCTTAAGCAGCGACCTTAGGGTTTCAAACCAAGGACCTTAATTGTCCCAGGTCAACGTTCAATTCACTGTGCCACCATTGGTGAGGCAATACTTAAACATTTTTAAATACAACTTTAAACAATCTGGATGATGCAGAAGATGATGGACTTGTTGGAGAGGATGGGACTGGTGTTAGAGACGCAGGGTTTTATTCTGCTGTTGGAGTCAGTTTCTTTTTAATTTTATTTATTTATTTATTTTTTACAGAGACAGAGAGTGAGTCAGAGAGAGGGATAGACAGGGACAGACAGACAGGAACAGAGAGAGATGAGAAGCATCAATCATTAGTTTTTCATTGCGCGTTGCAATACCTTAGTTGTTCATTGATTGCTTTCTCATATGTGCCTTGACCACGGGCCTTCAGCAGACCGAGTAACCCCTTGCTGGAGCCAGCGACCCTGGGTTCAAGCTGGTGGGCCTTTCCTCAAACCAGATGAGCCCGCACTCAAGCTGGCGACCTCGGGGTCTCGAACCTGGATCCTCTGCATCCCAGTCCAATGCTCTATCCACTGCGCCACCGCCTGGTCAGGCTGGAGTCAGTTTCTTAAAGTAACATCAAGGGAGGTTTGTACAAAGCTTTTCATTTTCTCATCACGAATGGCCCTGTAGCATCTCAGGCTTTCTGTGACTGTTCAGTAAACTCTGGTGAAACTCTGTATCAGGCAGGATCTTGTTCCTCTAATTTCTGCTTCAATGAGACAAAAAGCATCAGCTAACTCTTTTGCTGAACACTTTTTTGGTTCTGGAGTTTCTAGGTCCCTATTTTCTTTCCTAAATGCTGTCATCTGCTGCTCTGAGTTCCATAAGGTCTTCATTGGTGAGTTATTTGCCATGCGAGCCAAGTTAAGTAACTATGATATCATTTTCACTAATGTCCAACTGTAGTGATCACCAACAGCCCTTGTGTCACTCCTTTCGTAAGTATGAATTGTACGTAAGTCAGATGTTTGTAACTCGGACTTACTGTATTTCATCTTTCCTACGGCTGAATCATATTCCACAGTATATATGTACCATATCATCTTTATCCAGTCCTCTATTGAAGGACACTTTGGTTGTCTCTGTGTCTTGGCCATTGTGAATAGTGCTGCACTGAACATAGTAGTAGTGCACATGGTCTCTCTTTTTTAAGTATTTCTTTCTTGAGCTGTTGTTTACCAATATCTTCTCCCGTTTGGTTTGTTGTCTTTTTGTTTTGTTGGTTTCTTTTGCTGTGCAGAAACTTTTTAGCTTGATATAGTCCATTTTTTAATTTTTGTCTTTACTTCCCTTGCCTTTGGAGTCAAATTTGTAAAATCTCTAAGACTATAAAAAGTTTAGTACCTGTGTTTTGTGTAGGTTTTTGTTTTAGAGCTTATATTTAGGTCTTTGATTCATTTTGAATTAATTCTTATACATGGGTCACATTGTCTGATTGTTTCATTCTTTTGCATGTGGCTTTCCAGTTTTCCCAGCACTATTTATTGAAGAAGCTTTCTTTTCTCCATTTTGTTTTTGACTCCTTTGTCAAAGATTCTTTGCTTGTATACATGTGTTTTTAATTTTGAGCTCTTAGTTCTGTTCCATTGGTCTGTGTGTATGTTATTCTGTCAGTACTATGCTGTTTTGATTATTGTTGCTCTGTGGTTTAATTTGAAGTTAGATAGTCTGATTCCTTTGGCTTTGGCTATTTGGGATCTTTTGTGGTTCCATACACATCTGATGTTTTTTGTTTTGTTTCTCTAAAAAATGACATTGGGGTTTGTTTGTTTGTTTTGACATTGGGGTTTTGATGGGGATTACATTAAATCTGTATATTGCTTTGGGTAATATAGATATTTTAAGTAGGTTGAGTCTTCCAATCCATGAATACAGAATATCTTTCCATTTCATTGTATTTTTCAGTCTCTTTTAATAATGCTTTGTAGTTTTCTGTATGTACTTATTCCTAGGTATTTTATTTTTTTGATTGCAATTATTAAGAAATTGTTTCTTTCTTTTCTATTTCTGAAGTTTTATTGTTAGTATATAGAAAAGCAGTGTATATTTGTACATTGATTTTGTATTCTGCAACTTAACTGCATTTCTTTATTGTTTATAATAGGTTTTTTTAAAAAAAAAACACGATTTATTGATTTTACAGAGACAGGAGAGAAAGGAGAGCATGGAATGGGAAGTAACAACTCATAGTTGCTTCATGTTAGTTGTTCATTGCTTGCTTGCTGTATGTGCCTTGACCAGGGAAGCCCAGGGTTTTGAACCAGCAACCTTGGCATTCCAAGCCAAAGGTTTATCCTCTGCGCCACCACAGGCCAGGCTATAATGTTTTTTGAAGGAGTCTGTAGAGTTTTTTATATATAGAATCATGTCACTTGTAAAAAGTGACATTTCTTCCTTCTCAATTTGGATGCCTTTTATTTTTTTCTCTTGCCTTATTGTTCTGGCTACAATTTCTGGAACTGTGTAGAATAAGAGTGGTGAGAGTGGATATCCTTGTCTTGTTCCTGATTTTAGAGGAAAAACTTTCTATTTTTCATCATTGAGTGTGATATTGGCTGAGGTTCCTCACATATGGTCTTTATTATGTTGAGGTACTTCCATTCTGTATCCATTTCATTGAGTGTTTTAATCATAAGTGGATATTGTATCTTATTAAATGCTTTTCTGCATCTAAGGAGAAGATCATATGATTTTAATCCTTTGTTTTGTTGATGTGGTGTATCACATCTATGAAGTTGCATGTGTTGAATCATCCTTGTGCCCCTGGAATGAACCCAACTTGATCATGATTATTTTTTTAAATGTATTTTTGTATTAGGTTATCTAGTATTTTGTTTAGGATTTTTGCATTTGTAGTCATCAGAGGTATGGGTCTTTAGTGTGTGTTGTGTGTATGTGTTATCCTTGCCAGGTTTTGGTATCATAGTTATGTTGGCCTCATAAAATTCATAAAATGTGTTAGGAATTATTGCCTCCTCAATTTTTTGGAAGAGTGTGAGGAGAATAAGAATCAAATCTTATTCACTAGTGAGGCCATCTTGTCCTGGATTTTTATATTTTGGGAGTTTTTTTTTTTAAGGTGAGAGGAAATGAGATAGTGAGGCAGACTCCCACATGCACCCAGACCAGGATCCACCTGGCAATCCAGTATTGAGCTATTTTTTTTTTACAGAGACAGAGAGAGAGTCAGAGAGAGGGATAGACAGGGACAGACAGACAGGAACAGAGAGATGAGAAGCATCAATCATTTGTTTTTTGTTGCGCGTTGCAACACCTTAGTTGTTCATTGATTGCTTTCTCATATGTGCCTTGACCGTGGGCCTTCAGCAGACCGAATAACTCCTTGCTTGAGCCAGCGACCTTGGATCCAAGCTGGTGAGCTTTTTGCTCAAACCAGATGAGCCCGCGCTCAAGCTAGTGACCTTAGGGTCTCGAACCTGGGTCCTCCGCATCCCAGTCCGATGCTCTAGCCACTGTGCCACCGCCTGGTCAGGCGATTGAACTATTTTTAGCACCTGAGGCTGAAGCGCTCCATTGGAGCTATTCTTCCGGGTTTCACGGGAGAACCAGTTGTGTGTGGGAGGAAAAGGGAGAGAAGCAGATGGTCACTTCTCCTGTGTTTCCTGACCGGTAAGTGAACCGGGATGTCCATACACCAGGCTGATGCCACTGGCTAGGCCTTTTGGAGGTTTTTGATAGCTGTTTCTATTTCCTCACTGTGTATCGGTCTATTTAGTGTTTCCAGTTCTCCATGATTCAATCTAGGAAGGGTATATATTTCTAGGAACTTATCCATTTCTTCTGGGTTATTGAATTTGATTATTGAATTCAGATTCTGGAGCTACACTGCCTGAATTCATTTCCCAGGTTTGCTGCTACCAGTAATACAATTTTTTGTCTAGTTGCTTAGATATCTGTGCCTCAGTTATCTTATTTTTAATATGGAATATAGAGATAGTAATAGTTCTTAGTTTCTTTCTGCAGACTTGCTCATTTTTCATCATTACCCATTTACTGTTTCCCCATGTATAAGACACATCTTTTTTTCTGGAAAAAAAATTGGGGTCTAGGTCTAAAAACTGGGTGCATCTTATATAGTGGTTATATATATATATATATATTTTTTTTTTACTTGCATTTCCCACTTTTTTGCACTTGTTTTTGTGCTCATTGAAGACAGTGACTTGTCATCAGACACAGATGAGGACAACAATCTTATGGATGGGAGTTTTGACAGTGATGAGGAGTTGTGTGAATTTTATGATGAATAAAACTTGAGTTCAATAACTTTATGTACTACATTTTTTTCAAATTTTGGGCCCCAAAATTAAGGTGTGTCTTATACCTGGGAGCTTCTTATACATGGGGAAATACGGTAAGTAGATGGCACCATTGATATTTCCTGTCACTCATATCTATTGTCTAGGAGTCATCACTGATTTCTCTTTTTCCTTCACACTCCATATCCATTCTATCAGAAAGATCTTTTTGCTCTACTTTAAAAATATATCCAGAACCTCATTACTTCTTACCTCACCACTATTATCTCACTCCAGTCATCATTACCTCTTTCTTAGACTATGGCAAAAGTCTTATATTAGGCTTCTTTGTCATCTGTAGTCAGTTCTCATTTACAAAGGTCAAGGATCTTTGAAAGATGTCATATAATGTTACCTGCTCAGCACCCTCCAGGATCTTCCCATTCCACTTACAGGGAAGTGCAAATTCCTTATTGTGGGGCACTGTCAGCCCCCTTCCTCTGTCTCTGATGTGATTAGGATCTCTACTCTCTCTCATTCTAAGCCTTTTGGGTCTAACACTCCATGCTCTCTTCCCTGTATCTCTGTTGTGCTGTTTTCTTTGCCAGGGAGGGTCTTCACCACATCATTCAAGACTGTTCAAATTAGTTTCTAAGAGAGGCTTTCCCTAATTACCTTCTGTGAAAAAAATATTCATCTTTACCCACTCACTGTTACCTTGTTGTTGTTTTTTTTTAGTATTCAATTACCTGAGATTGGTTAGTTGATTGATGATTGATTGATTGTGTGGAATGTAAACTCCATAAGGATAACAACTTTTCATTTCTGTTCCTAGTACCTTAGGGACAGTGCCTGGTACATATATTTCTAGATCTCCAGTGTTGTATTTCTATTCAGTGTTCTGTTAGTACCTACAAAAAACTCAAATCTGTCAAAAAACTGAACTTACCATCCCAGTTTGGTTCTTTCTTCATTATTTGGTAATTTTATAATGTTCTAGTTATTTTGACTGGAAACCCAAGAGGCATTTTAAATCATTCCCCTGCCTCTGCTTAGTCATCAAGTTTTGTTTTTATAATAGTACATTTGCATTCCTGGTCAGATTACTTTGGACCAGTTTGTAGCCTATAGAATTGGACATATTTTTCCTTCGGTTTGCTTTGTCCACATGGCATCATCACACACCACAGCCAGATTAGTCTTAATAAATGTTAATTTCCCATTATTCTCCTGCAGTGTGGTGTAGTGGAAGGACTTTAGGCTTTAGGTTTAAATTGCAGCTGCAGCATTTGCTAGTAGTAAGTGGGCAAAGTATATACTTCGGCAAGTATAGAACCCTCTGCATTCCCTTTCCACCTTTGTAAATAGGAATAAAAATATTTACCTCATGAAGCTGCTATGAGTAACACTTAGAAAAACACTGACATTCTATTTTCTGGAGTTGAATATGCTTCAGATACCTTAAATTCAGCATGTTTCGAATCATATTCAAAGTTTAATTTCTAGTATGCTTTTCTTCTGTCCTAATGACTGGTTCCTTAGTTTACTTAGATATGTATGTCAAGAATGTGGGGGTCGTTCTTGACTTCTGTAGTTGTAGTTCTCTACATCCTAAACATATACTGTCTTCTGTATGCCAGGTACACTGAATGTGCCTTCAAGGATTTTGCTGTTGCTGTGGTCTGTATACTTTCTTTTCCTGATAGATTGGCTCCTTTTTAACTCATCAGCCCCCCTGTCCACTACTTTTCCTCAAAGCATATTTTATTCCTTGTTGGTTGTATGCCACTGCTTTTTCAGAAGTGGATCCTCCAGCCTGACATACTCTTCTCTTCATTAGTCCTCATTAGTGTTGTTTTAAGGAGTCATTGGATATGAAACAGTTAGCACATTACCTTGAATATAATAATTAATGGATACATTTTAGTTCCTCTTATAATGAAGTTTGAAATAGTGATGCCTTTGAATACTACTTGGATTGTGAGGAGTGGAATCAATTGCTATCAAAAGAAACTCGGGAGAAAGGTGAAAAAATCAGAATGTGGATATGTTAAATGTCTGCTATTCACTGGGTTGAGAAATTGTATTCATTGTTTCTTCTGTGCCCATTTTACCTATCATGTAAGCTATTCTTATTAATGCTTTTAGTTTTTAATTTCTGTTTTGTGCTTTTCTCTGAGATGCAACCATGCTGTTCCTTTGACACCTGTTTCTTTCTGACTAGTAGAGCTTCAGATTGCTTTTCTTTGTAGACATACTTTCCAGTTGTCAGGAGGGACAGGGAATTAGAAGAGACATTTTTGAAAAATTGATTCTCATAGTCTCAAAAAAGAGGGTAATTTCTTTAAGACTGCTTTCTTCATTGCCCATTTTGATGAGCATCTTCAAGCTGATTGAATGATATTTTTTTTCCTGAGCCTGAACATGGTAGGTAATCATCCTGTCAGTTTTTCAGCTACCTAAACCTTTGTTAGTCATAAATTTTGAGAAAAACGTAAATAAGCTGGTCAGACAAAAGTTTGTCAATCCATTTAGGCTAGTTAAATTTATATGAGGCTGTGTGAGTTATTTTCTGGACATTGCTAGGCAAATTTATCAGTCTCCTCTAATTGTGTAAGGATAATCTGAGGATAAAATGAGATCATTAAGAAGTTTTGAATCCTTTAGAAGCAAGTATTTTATTTTTGTCACTTTTCCCTTCCACACAAACCCTTTTTTACCTTAGAAAGTAAACAGTTTTGACTTAATTTGCTATTCACAAAACCATGTTGAACTGCTGCTAGTAGTTTATAGTCTTCTGATTAAAAAAAACAACTTGTTTTATAACAGAGGAATTTCCCTACTGTGCTTGCTGATCTTGAGGTAGCATCAATAAATGATGTTGACAGTTTTAGAGTTCTGAATAGGTTGCACTTCTGATCTGTATATATATGTTTGAGGAAGATACTGATACTGTTTATGTCTAGGAAGATAATGAAGGTAGATCCTGAGTATTCACATAATTATCTAATGGCTATATAAGACATTCCTGGATATGACTTAATTCAGGAACTTTAAAAATATACTTAGTTATGATAATAGGCAACTTTTATTTGATCAAACATAAGTGTGTCATTTCTAGTTAACTATTAAACATTAAGTTTTAATAAGCGTAGCCGTTATGCTTTTAAATAAGGTGATAGGTTTTAATTTTTAAGTATGTTCATTTATTTATTTATTGTATTTTTCTGAAGTGAGAAGCAGGGAGTCAGAGAGACAGACTCCTGGATGCGCCTGTCCGGGACCCACCCGGCAAGCCCATCGGGGGCGATGCTCTGCCCATCTGGGGCGTTGCTTCACTGCAACTGGAGCCATTCTGGCACCTGAGGTGGAGGCCATGGAGCCATCCTTAGTGCCTGGGCCAACTTTGCTTTAGTGGAGCCTCAGCTCCAGTGGAGGGGAAGAGAGAAATAGAGAGAAAGGAGGGAGTGAAGGGTGGAGAAGCAGATAAGTGCTTTTCCTGTGTGCCCTGACTGGGAATTGAACCTGGGACATCCACATGCTGGGCTGATGCTTTACTATTCAGCCAACCGGACAGGGCCATTAAGTGTGTTCTTTAAAAAAAAATTGTACACATCTTCTTTATCCAGTCATCTATTGATGGGCTTTTTGGTTGTTTCCATGTCCTGGCCACTGTGAACAATGCTGCAATAAACATGGGGCTGCATGTATACACTATGGAATACTACTCAGCCATAAGAAATGATGACATCGGAACATTTACAGCAAAATGGTGGGATCTTGATAACATGATACGAAGCGAAATAAGTAAATCAGAAAAAACCAGGAACTGTATTATTCCATATGTAGGTGGGACATAATAGTGAAACTAAGAGACATTGATAAGAGTGTGGTGGTTACGGGGGGGGGGGAGAGGGGAATGGGAGAGGGAAAGGGGGTGGGGAGGGGCACAAAGAAAACAAGATAGAAGGTGACAGAGGACAATCTGACTTTGGGTGGTGGGTATGCAACATAATTGAACGACAAGATAACCTGGACTTGTTATCTTTGAATATATGTATCCTGATTTATTGATGTCACCCCATTAAAAAAATAAAATTATTATAAAAAAAAATTGTACACTATGCTTTTAAAAATGTCTGTCAGTAGGGTTATAAATTAATTATTTAAAGGCACTAACAGATCAAAGTGAAACTGAAAATAATCCGTGTTTGTACTGCCTGTCACCACTTCAGCCAAATAAATAGAAACAGGGATTGAATCTTTTATGGGCGCTTAATTCAGATAGCCAGTGATATGAGGAGATGAGGGTTATGTTCCCATAGCCATCTTCCATCTCCTATCCTGAGCCAGCCTTTTATTTATAAGGGTAAGAAAAGGATAGATAAGCGTTTTGGAATTTCAAGGGAGAATAAATTCGATCATAGTCAAAGTTAAATGGATGAATATCAGCGGTGTTCTGTCCTTGGAGCACAAAGGCTTTGCTTGCAGAGCCCTGGGGCACAAAAGTGGCTTTCTTGCAGATCTCGTTAAGTCTTATAGGCACATTTAGGTATCCCAGTTCCTGGGACACATTTTTATTTGCATTAACCATTAAGCCTATTGATTATAACTAAAGCCATTATTATTTAAGCTAAAATTTTAACTCTTGAGTTCCCCCTATCAAAAGTAAACTTGCTTTCTTTTTCTAAGAAGTAAATATTAGACTGGAGAATATTGTTCAGGATCACTTACTCTGTCTTCTTGGGCTTCAGAGGGGTTGAGGGTAAATGGGTTAGGGATATGAGACTCAGTTATTGATAGAACACTTAGACTTGGAGTTGCTTTACATATAATAATAATTATTATTATTTGTGTGTGTGACAGAGACAGAGAGAGAGACAGATAAGGACAGACAGACAGGAAGGGAAAGAGATGAGAAACATCAGTTCTTCATTGTGGCACCTTAGTTGTTCATTGATTGTTTTCTCATATGTGCCTTGACTTGGGAGGGGGGACTATAGCAGACCGAGTGACCCCTTGCTCAAGCCAGCGACTTTGAGTTCAAGCTAGTGAGCTATGCTCAAAGCAGATGAGCTTGCGCTCAAGCCGGTGACCTCAGGGTTTCGAACCTGGGTCCTCTGCATCCCAGTCCGGTGCTGTATTCACTGCGCCACCACCTGGTCAGGCTACATATATTATTTTTTAAGGTAAGATTTTTCCATTAATGAGAATGCAGAATGGTAAAGAATTTGAATGGTCTTGATTTCCATTTCTTGCGGGAAGCCTCTAAATTCTTGGAATTTTCTGAGTGATAGGAGCATCTTATGCATGGTAGGTTCCTGGTACTTAGCATGGGGACTGGCCACTCTAGAAGGAATCTCCTTGTGATTACATAGTGGGGTCTTTGAGTCACATGATACCAGCTTTGCCAGAAGCAGGGAGGGGACTGGAGATAGAAATTCAGGAGGTCAGTCATGATTTAATAAGGAAACTCCAGTAAACACTCTGGAAACTAAAGCTCAGTTGAGATTCTTGGTTGGTGATAAGTGGCAAAATGGCGCTAGAATGTTGCCAGTGATTGGACCTCAGTTCAGCAGCCTCAGTACTTGAGTTCTGTCTAAGAAAGAAATCGGAACCAAAACTCAGATGCAAGCAGAAGTTCATTTAGAAAATCACAGAGGTAGAAGAAGTGAGTTGTGGAGGAAGTGAGCCAGCTGGGCTGCATGGGCTCAGGAAATAAGTTAGAGGCAGAAGAAGACCCCTTGGACCTTAGGAGAAAGAAATCAAACTGACAGGGCTAAAGGAAGAAGGGGAGGTGGGGTGGCGGGGAGAAAGAGAGCCTTCATCTTAAAGGGTATTTTTATTTAATTTTCAATTTATTGATTTTAGAGCAAGAGGAACGGGGAGACAGACAGACAGAAATAGCAATCTGTTTTATGTGCTCTGACTGGGGATCAAACTGGCAGTCTTTGCATTATCAGGGCGATACTGTAACCAACCGAGCTATCTGGCTAGGGCTTGAGGGTTTTTAAAAGTGGGGATTTCAGGGGAGAGTTTGGGAGAGGATGATTCATCAGCTTTCCAGGTGTGTGCTTTTAGGATTGTGGTCTCCACTGATTGGTCAGTGCTAGAGGAGGGGTCATATGTCATAGCAGCTGTTCCTGATGTCAGCCACAGTGTAGCTCTGTCTGGCATTGCTGTTTTTCTGGACCTGGACCTGAAACAACTGAGGCCTAAATGTCATTTCTAGCTTGATCAAAACTGTGTCTTTGGTCAGCAGACCTGAGGCTTTGTTTTTAAGATTATTTGATGTGGGCCAGAACTTCATTGTCCTGAGGTCTTAATGCTAAAGGGAGTGGTCCTGCAGGGGCTTTGTATGGGTGTCATAGGAGGCTATTCTCTGGCCCCCTTGTTTGCCTCTAAAGTGTTCTATCACGTTACTGTACTAACAGCATGCTATGTGAATAAGAGTCAGGGGAGGGTCTAAACCACATGACCGGTGATGTGAAAGGTCACAGGGTCTATATTGCATGCCCAGTGATAATGCCATGCGAGGAAAGGTCATCCTGGGAGTGAGGTTCTTGTTTTCTCAATTGTGTCCTTGCTATGGTCCTGGGACTTTCTGTTCTTGTGACATTCCATACCTGGCCTATTGTTCCTACTCTGTTCATTCCTGTCTAACTGCCTACTGCAGCAGTAAACTTGGATGTACCAGGAGGGTGATGCATCTGAGGGCACAGGAGATTTCCTGGCAACTGGGAACTTCCCAGGGCTAGCCCTATGCATTTCTTCATTGCCTGGTTCTGATTTGTGTCTTTTCTAATAAAACTAATCTTAAGTGCTTTCCTGAGTTCTGTGAGTTATTATAGTGATTTATTGAGCTTGAGGGGATAGTGAGAACCTGTGAATTCGTAGCCAGTTGGTCAGAAGTGCATGTGGCTTATTACTGTTGTCTGAGGTGAGGGGAGACTGGTTGAGTTTCAAGCTCTCAGCTGTGAAGTCTGCATTGACACTAGGTATCAGAATTACATTGTAGAGGTTTTCTGCATGGAAAAGTAAAAATTGAAAACCAGTGTAGTTATTAAAAGTTTCTATGTTTCTGTGACTTTTATAAATTCATATGGAAGTTACTAGTATTTATTGAACTCAGAGATTGAAAGCATGGATATTGAAAGAATTACCCTAAGCAGAAATCGGTATTATTTTTAAGGGGTTTACAATGTATTATGGAAGTTTGGACAGCAGCAGATAAATTTGACTCAGTTATCCTGTTTGCTCCCACTGAACAAAATTAAACACCATTTCGACATTTGGTTTCCAAGTAACCTATTTAGTTTACAGAGTAAACTTAGTTTTTCATATTTTCTTCCTTCTTTCCCTCTTAAAAACGGTTTTTATATATTGGCTATAGATTTTTTTTTTTTAAAGTCCAGCTCTGATAACATTATTTCTTTGTATAAAATTCTTTCTTAGCTGTCTGATGTTTTTTGAATTAATACAAACACTTCAACTGGTATTTTAGGTCTTAGAGTTTTCTGTATTTCACAAAGTGGTCTCTCTTTCAGCCAGCCAAGATTCTTCATTATACTTCTCTTCAGTTTTCATAACTTCACCCCTCACTGAATTCACTTGAATAGAAGCAGATTTTATTAGTAATCTTGCTTTCTTCTGTCTTAGTATAGCAAGACGAAGCCTTTTGGGATACTCCTTTACTCTTCTCCCAGGTCTTTATTCTCAATTTGTTTCAGGTTTTGCTTTTTTTCTGTGACTCCATTTTTATTTTATATTTAAGTCTCTGTTGGTTTCATTTTCTTTCCCTCCCTCCCTCCCTCCCTTCCTCTTTTATTTTTTTGCTGGTCAAGTTCTAAAATTACTTTTTAAAATTAAATTTATTGTGATAACATAGGTTAATATAAGATCATGTAAGTTTCAAGTGTACAACATTATAATACATCATCTGAATACTGCAATGTGTATTCATCACCCAAAATTTTAGTTTCCTTTGTCACCATATATTTAACCTCTTTTTCCTTCTTTTGTGTCAGTGAGTTTTTTGCTTGTTTTGTTCATTTGTTATGTTCTGTTTTATAGCCACATATAAGTGAAATCATATGGTTAACTTCCGACTTATTTTTCCTTGAATGATACTCTCCAAATTCACCCTTGTTGTTGCAAATGGCAGTATTTCATCTTTTCTTATAACTGGGTAGTAGTTGATTGTATATATGAACCACATCTTCTTTATCCAACCATCCATTGAAGGACACTTGGTTTGTTTCCATGTCTTGGCAACTCTGAATAATGCTTCAGTGAACAAAGGGTCCATATATCTTTACTAATAAGTGTTTTCAAATTTTTCAGGTAGATACCTAGAAGAGGGACTGTTGGGTCACATGGTAGCTGTATTGTTAATTTTTTCAGGAACCTCCATGCTCTTTTCCATAGTGCCTGTCCCATTTTACATTCCCACTTTTATTTTTTTTAGGGTGTAAATTGCCTCAGATTAGGCTTGGCATAGACTAGAAACTAAATTCCATTTTATTGTTATATTCCAAATTTTATATATTTTTGCAAATAAGTCACTATTAATATTAATTATTCTTACACAAGGAATTCATCTCTATAAATTACTGGCTTTTGTTCTGCATTAGGAGGTGGTAGGTGAGTAGGCATAGATACCCTTTCTGCTACTACCCATTGGTTATCACCCTCTGCTATCTTATTACGTACTTATTGTAGTTCTCCAGTGGCAGGAACTAGTGGGTAGGTATTGCTGTATCTGTTGGGGGTGTGATATGGATCAAGTATTGTATGCTTGCAAAAATTTGGTCAGCCTGACCACATGGTAGTGCAGTGGATGGAGTGTCGGTAACAATACAGCTACCATGTGACACGGAGGACCTAGGTTCGAAATCCTAAGGTCTCAGGCTTGAGCGTGGTCTCATCCAGTTGAGCATGGGCTCACCAGCTTGAGCACGGGGTCTCTGGATTGAGCATGGGATCATAGACATGACCCATGGTTGCTGGCTTGAGCCCAAAGGTCACTGGCTTGAGCCTAACGTTGCTGGCAATGGGTCATGTCACTTGCTCTGCTGGAACCCTTGGTCAAGGCACATATGAGAAAGCAATCAAGGAACAACTAAGGTGCTGCAATGAAGAATTCTTGCTTCTCATCTCTCTCCCTTCCTGTCAGTCCCTATCTGTCCCTCTCTCTGTCTCTCTCTGCCTCTGCCACAAAAATGAAAAATTTTGGTCAAAGTTGGCTGCTTTCTATTTTCTGCCTTTAAATTGGCTGTGACCTACCACCAGCTTTCAGTAGGTCAGAATGGAGAAATGAATGTTCTCTGTTGAACTATTGAATAGATAGCAGGACATTGATGGGAGCAGGAATTTCACCATTATATCACCAAGAACAGCTATTACAGATTAGAATCTTGGTATGAATCAGGTCTATTACAACTAACACTATTTCAGATAAAAATAAGTGGAATGCTAGGATCTTGGTGATGTTATCTTTCAGCATTTCTGCTCTTTGAATTATAGTGCTCTAGTCAAGACAATTTATCTTCTACTTATATAGCTTTTCTTTCAAAAGATAATGATTTCTTGGCCTGACCTGTGGTGGCGCAGTGGTTAAAGCGTCGACCTGGAAATGCTGAGGTCGCCGGTTCGAAACCCTGGGCTTGCCTGGTCAAGGCACATATGGGAGTTGATGCTTCCAGCTCCTCCCCCCCTTCTCTCTGTCTCTCCTCTCCTCTCTCTCTCTGTGTCTCTCCCTCTCCTCTCTAAATAAATAAATAAATAAATAAATAAATAAATAAATAAATAAAACTAAAAAAGAAAAAAAAAGATAATGATTTCTTCAAGTTTTATTTCCCTCCTACATAGGCTTTTGTTTCTAAGTTCTTTTCTTTTTACTGTTTTGTATTGGTTTCTTTGTCTTTTCTTTACCTTTCATGTTAGATTTTCTAATAGCTGACATCCTTAGTGGTCTGCTCATGGTTAACACTAGAGAAATAAGTAGCATGTTGGAAACTCTGGTTAGGCTTTTTTTTTTTTTTTTTTTTTTTTTGGTGGCAGAGACAGAGTCAGATAGGGACAGACAGACAGGAAGGGAGAGAGATGAGAAACATCAATTCTTTGTTGCGGTTCCTTAGTTGTTGATTGATTGATTTCTCATATATATCTTGACTGGGGGGCTACAGCAGACTAAGTGACCCCTTGCTTGAGTCAGTGACCTTGGGCTCAAGCTGGTGAGCTTTGCTCAAACCAGATGAGCCCGTGCTCAAGCTGGCGACCTTGCGGTTTTGAACCTGGGTCCTCTGCATTCCCAGTCCATGGCTTTATACGCTGTGCCACTGCCTGGTCAGGCTGGTTAGGGTTTTTTTTTTTTTTTTTTTACTTTGAACTTCATTATAGAGTGCTCTGGTGTACCATTTACTGTAGAACCTCTCTCTATTCCTTCATATGTCTATTTTTAGGTCTTTCCTCTTGGAACGACCAGAGAAGAGTCTTGTGATCCTTCTCTCTGAGGTAAAGTTATGAATGAAAATAAGGGGTGGAATATTTCTGAGAGGGCAGGTATTTGGAGGGGGAGACCCCAAGACCCTCCCCACCCCCATTCCAGGGTTTACCAGGACTCACAGGACTCAGCATATAGTCATACCCACAGCAATGATTTATTATAGTGCAAGGTCTCAAAGTACAATTAACGAAGTGAAAAGGCACATCGGGTAATGTCCAGGGAAGTCCTGCACAGGCTTCTCCTCTCCCAGTGGACTCACACAAGACATGCTAAATTCCCCCAGTAGTGAGTTGTTATGATATGTGTGAAATGTTTCATCTAGAGGCATTCTCTGTAGACTGAGTGTTTGGGGGTTTTGTTGGGACCTGATTATGTAGGCACTCTCTGCCTGGCACACACTCAAACTCCAGACTTACAGAAGGAAAGCAGATGTTCAGCGTAAAGCATATTGTTTGTACCACCAGTTAAAGTGCAGTGAGCCCACTATTCTCAGTTCTCAGAATGGTGGGAACCCTCCTGAAACTTGAATTTACCATATACCAGCCAATGCTTGTAAGCAGGCTTTTAAAAGGATGCTAGTCAGGCCTGTATGTTAACTTTTTTCTGTTCAGCAGGTGTCAGCATTCATGTAGTTGCATAATTCCTTTATTAATTTTTTTTTAAGCGTGAGAGAGAGAGAGAGAGAGAGAGAGAGAGGAAGGGAGATGAGAAGCATCAGTTTGTAGTTGCATCACTTTAGTTCATTGATTGCTTCTCATATGTGCCTTGACTGGGGGGCTCCAGCTGAGCCATGACCCTTTGCTCAAGCTGGTGACCTTGGGCTCATGCCAGTTAACTTAGGCTTTAAGCCAGAGACCATGGAATCATGTCGATGATCCCATTCTCAAGCTGGTGAACCTGCGCTCAAGTTGGTGAGCCTGCGCTCAAAGCCAGTGACCTCGAGCTTCCAAACCTGGGACCTCAGCATCCCAGGTTAATGCTCTGTCCACTGCACCACCTCCAATCAGGCAGCATTCTTCATTTTATACTTCTTTTGATCTCTAGTATTTCTCTTTGATTCTTTTTTTTTTTTTTTTTTTTTTACAGAGAGAGGGATAGACAGGGACAGACAGGATCGGAGAGATGAGAAGCATCAGTCATCAGTTTTTCATTGCACGTTGCAACACCTTAGTTGTTCATTGATTGCTTTCTCATATGTGCCTTGACTGCGGGCCTTCAGCAGACTGAGTGACCCCTTGCTTGAGCCAGCGACCTTGGGCTCAAGCTGGTGAGCTTTTGCTGAAACCAGATGAGCTGCGCCCAAGCTGGTGACCTCGGAGTCTCAAACCTGGGTCTTCCGCATCCCAGTCTGTCGCTCTATCCACTGTGCCACCGCCTGGCCAGGCTCTTTGATTCTTTTTTTAGAATTTCCATTCTACTTACATGGCCCATTTGTTCTTGCATGTCTCATTTTTCCATTAGAACTCTTAGCATGTTAATCATAGTTTCAAAAATTCCTGGTCTGATAATTCCTGCATCCCTGCTGTGTTTGAATTTGGTTCTGATGTTTGCTCTGTCTCTTCAGACTTTTTTCTTTTTTTTCTCATATAAATGTGCCTGGCTGAAAGTTAGACATGATGTATTAGTAGATAAAAGGAACACCAGCCTTTAGTAGTCTGATGGGAAGGTGTCAGTGGAGAAGCATTCTATATTCCTGTGATTAGGTTTCAGTCTTGTAGTGAACCTCTGCCACTGGAGTATGAATTTCTCACATGATTGTCAGTACCCCCTGCACCCCCATAGGTGGACCAGGGAGGCCAGAGTGGGTTGGGGCTGGGTATTTTCCTTATCTAGGTGGGTTAATCTCTGGTAAAACCCTAGTTGGTTAGGGGGTCGTGAATAGTTTTTCTTGAGAGTAGTGGACCTTAATTAAGAAGAGAATGAGATTCTAGTGTCTTTCAAAATGGTTACTGTTCTCCTGTCCCTGCTGAAAAAACAAGGACACTTTTCTTCTATAAAACTTGGCAAAAGTGTAGGGCTTTCCTGTGACTGGACCTCTCTGGAGTTTTGACTCACAGACTTTATACCCACTTACTTTCCAACAGTTTGTTAGAGTTTAAATTTTCATGTGCTGGTACTGGTTTTTGGTGATGTTTCTGCTTATGTATTGGTTTCTAAGTTGTGACTTTGTTTATCTACCTATCTGTGTTTCTAATTTTTTTTGTGTGTGTGTGTGTTTCTGATTTTTGAGGGCAGCGATTTGCCCTGTTGAGCTTCTTTCTGAAGGAGCTGAGAAAAGTTGTTGACTTCTACTTTTTTAGTGTACCTTGTTAGAATTGAATGGTGCCTTTTTAAAAAAAATTTTTATTTAGACAATTAACTTGAATGAGGTGACATTGGTCAACTAGAGTACATAGATGTAGAGAAAACGAGTGGTGACTTCTAAGCCCTTTCTATGCTGGACTGGAAACTGAAAGTAATTCCTTATTTTTGATGCCTATTCTCAACTATGTCTGGTGTCTCCTTGTCTAGAAAAACTTTGCTTTATCTCCAGAGAATGAACCTTCACTCATTTTTGTAGGTGGAAGAGAGATGGTTGCTAGAGCTCTTGAATAAGGAAGGCAAAATAAGGACCTACCTCCATTTCAAACAGCATTCACCCATTCCACCTGACTTTAGGTCTTTATTCTTCACTCTCACTTTCAGACTTCCTTTTGCTACCAATAAATGAATTTTCTAAAAATTCAGTGTTGTAAAACAGGCTGGCTAAAGCTTTTTTCTTACTGCCAGTGTACGATTTACCTTTCTTTAGGCTTCTTAGTGGATTACCATATATAAATTCTTATGTAGCTTTTGAGGTTTGTCATTATTATTGCTTTTTATGTTTTCCCTCTCTTAATGTTTTTAATTTTTCAAGTTTTATATTTAAGGGAAATAATTAGTTAAAACTTATTTTACTTTTGTTCATTTCTCCCTTATCAGAACCCAAAATCTGTGCCTAGTCATGTTCCTTTGCTGACAAGTAGAGGGAAGAATTATTTGATAAGGAAAATATTTCTTATTTTTTTGTCTTTCTATGCGCAGAGAGATAGACCTGTATATATACTGCTCACAAATATTAGGGGATATTTTATAGCTTTATATTCACTTTGAAATATCCCCTAATTTTTGTGAGCAGTATAATTTTTTTAATAAAGAAATTAATGGCTTATTTTTTTTTTATAAATAAAATTTTATTTTAATGGGGTAAAATCAATAAATTAGAATACATATATTCAAAGAAAACATTTCCAGGCTATCTTGTTATTTAGTTCTGTTGCATACCCATCACCCAAAGAGAGATTGTCCTCCGTCACCCTCTATCCAGTTTTCTTTGTACCCCTCCCCCTCCCCCTCCTCTCTCCCTCCTTCCCTCCCCCCACTCCCCGTAACCAACACACTCCTGTCCATGTCTCTTAGTCTCGCTTTTATGTCCCACCAATGTATGGAATCCTGCAGTTCTTGTTTTTTTCTGATTCACTTATTTCACTCCGCATAGTGTTATCAAGATTCCACCATTCTGCTGTAAGTGATCCGATGTCATCATTTCTTCTAGTTGAATAGTATACCATGGTGTATATGTGTCCCATCTTCTTTATCCAGTCTTCTATTTTTTTTACAGTGATTAAGAGCCTTTAAGCAAACTCTTGGCCAATACAGCAAGAATCCATAAAAGAGTAGTGTCCTTAACATGTTCACCAAGTCCAAGTTGGCCCCATCACCATGCCAAATCCCTGAAAAATGCAACCCAACCACAGTTCAGTCTGTTAGGAGCTGTCACGGAGCAGGAGTCCAGGAAAAAAGTCCACATCCAGGAAAAGTCCGCATGGCACTGGAGTTGTCACCATTCTGTACTTCGCAGCTCATGTCCAAGTCCCAATGACTGCTGCTTCTAGCTGGTAATGGTTCAGGTAGACTGGAAAAGCCATTTGCAGCATGTGTGGATATGGAGTTTCTGTTCTCTTCTGCCTGGAGAGATGAGACCAGGTTGCTTTTCCCTGGAGCTCTGCGACTGTGGCATGGTAAAGAGAACCTTGGGATACACTAAGCTGGGTGGCAAAGGTAGATTCATAATAGAAGTTGGCAAAAGGGGGAAAGAGAGCTCTAAATTAGGAGTAGGTCCCAGCCTGAATTATGCGTGGGGCATTGAGGTAGGAGGGATAAAGGAAACACTATATATTAAGCAAAGCAGCAGAAAATAGGACTATCAACACCCACAACAGAGATCTTTGAGGGAAGAATAAAAAACCTGACTATTCAGGCAAAACATAGTTAAGTGGCCCTTGTGCAAATGAGATCAGTTTACCTGCTTCTTGGAAGAAATACCCTAGGCTCGTCCACAGTGTCGTAGATGGGGCCGACGGCCCTGGGTACCTTCAGCCTTCAGTGGCAAACCCCAGCTTTCTGGGCAAGGTTAGGTCATAGGTGGCTGGAGCAGGGCTGGAAGAGACTTAACCCTCCCTTAGGGGAGCGAGGGGGAAGCCTACCTTCCAGTGTCCCTGTTTCCTCACAGCAGAGGCATGTAAGCCTGGCAGGCTTTAGCTCAATGACCTTCCTTTCCATTATTGAAGCAGGACCCAGATGGCATCCTATGAGACCCCTTTGGGGCGTTGGAGCCTTTAAGGGTGTATCCTAAAAGCTGGTAGTTCCCCTGATCTCTATTGGGCTTTTTCTGCCTCTAGGTATCTTAAAAGCCATGCTCAGAAGATCTCGCTGAGGGGTTTGAGGATCCCCATCTGCCTATATAAATCTTTTCCATATATCTGGAGCTATTTGGAAAAAGACAAAACAGTGTTATTAGCTGGATCTAATAAAGAAGGTAGTAGTTGGCAGGCGAAAAAGATTTGGTGTCTCCTGTTCATCAGCATTCCAAAGAAATGTAAAAAAAATTTTTTTAAGTAAAAAACATGATATGGTAGACCTATAGGAGTTCCAGGATGTGACTACCCCCTCTTAAATTTTTTTTTTTTAAATTGACCTTAAAATGTTTGCTGAGTACACTTTAATAATATCTTAACTTTAAAGATTGTAAGCATGACAAAATACAGTAAATGCTTCTGCTCCATATGCAGGAGCATTTTCAGTTTAGCCAGTTTAGGAAATCCAATAATAAAACAATGCATACAGACAATGAGGTATAGCATGCTTAGCAGCCTCTCCTGTTCTGACAGAGGTTACTATAGATCCGGAATATGTATCCACTGTAATGTGATCATACGACTGTTTGCCAAATGAAGGTATATGAGTAACATCCATCTGCCAAAGTTCTCCTGGTAGGGGTCCTTGATGGTTATGAAGGGGCAGTATAGGACCCCTTGGACAGGATTTCCCAATCTGCCGTGCTGTTTCCCAAGAAAGTTGAAACTGTTTACACTGGGCTGCAGCATTCTGGTGATGACTAGTATGAGACTGACTTGCTCGGTCTGTCATGGTTGCTCCATATAATTTCCTTTTGGGTAGCTTGATCAACAAGGGCATTCTTAGGCCCTGGCCGGTTTGCTCAGTGGTAGAGCACTGGCCTGGTGTGCAGGATTCCCAGGTTCAATTCCCAGTCAGAGCACACAGAAGAAGCGCCCATCTACTTCTCCACCCATCCCCCTCTCCTTCCTCTCTTTCTCTCTCTTCCCCTCCCGCAGCCAAGGCTCCACCGGAGCAAAGCCACCCCAGGCAATAAGGATGGCCCCATGGCCTCTGCCTCAGGTGCTAGAATGGCTCTGGTTGCAACAGAGCAACAACCCAGATGGGCAGAGCATTCCCCACTGGTAGGCATGCCAGGTGGATCCTGGTCAGGCTCATGTGGGAGTCTGTCTGACTGCCTTCCCATTTCCATCTTCAGAAAAATACAAAAAATAAGTAAATAAAAGAAAAAATATAACCAAAAAAAAAAAGGGCATTCCCTTGTGCTAGCTCCAGGGAGCATGGAGTGAGCTTGAGTATGTCCTATGAAACATGGAGCTCTATGTTGACATATAAGTCTTTGAAGAAGGAGGAACTGCTGAGATAGTTTATCAGCATTTGTCCCTAAAACAGCAGTCTTTATAGTGGGAACACCATACGTAAATATTTGCTGTCTGTCTATAGATTAAGGGGGGAATATGGCAAA
Organism: Saccopteryx leptura; assembly: GCF_036850995.1. NCBI lineage: Eukaryota > Metazoa > Chordata > Mammalia > Chiroptera > Emballonuridae > Saccopteryx > Saccopteryx leptura. The sequence goes on from NC_089507.1 coordinate 107,364,320, forward strand.
TACTGAAAAGCCATGATCTTTGTGCCCCTCCCCTCCTCCAACCCCCTCCCTCTCCTCCCCCCACCCTGTAACCCCAACACTGTTGTCCATGTCTCTGAGTCTCATCTTTATGTCCCACCTATGTCTGGAATCATATAGTTCTTAGTTTTTTCTGAATTACTTCTTTCGCTCAGTATAATGTTATCAAGGCCCATCCATGTTGTTGTAAAAGATCCTATGTCATCATTTCTTATGGCTGAGTAGTATTCCATAGTATATATACACCAAAGCTTTTTAATCCACTCGTCCTCTGATGGACACTTGGGCTGTTTCCAGATCTTTGCTATTGTGAACAATGCTGCCATAAACATGGGGGTACATTTCTTCTTTTGAAACAGTGCTATGGTGTTCTTGGGGTATATTCCTAACAGTGGTATAGCTGGGTCAAAAGGCAGTTCGTTTTTTAATTTCTTGAGGAATCTCCATACTGTTTTCGACAGTGGCTGCACCAGTCTGCATTCCCACCAGCAGTGCAGGAGGGTTCCCTTTTCGCCACATCCTCGCCAGCACTTATTCTGTGTTGTTTTATTGATGAGCGCCATTCTGACTGGTGTGAGGTGATATCTCATTGTGGTTTTAATTTGCATTTCTGTAATGATTAGTGATGTTGAACATTTTTTCATATGCCTATTGGTCATCTGTGTGTCCTCTTTGGAGAAGTGTCTATTCATTTCTTTTGCCCATTTTTGGATTGGATTGTTTGTCTTCCTGGTATTAAGCTTTACAAGTTCTTTATAAATTTTGGTTATTAACCCTTTATCAGACACAATGTCAAATATATTCTCCCATTGTGTAGTTTGTCTTTTTATTCTTGTTCTGAATTACTTTGAATATTTCTTGCCATTCCCTTCTGGCCTCTAGTGTTTCTGTTGAGAAGTCAGAAGTCATCCTTATGGGGGCCCCTTTGTAGGTGACAGTCTTTTTTTCTCTAGCAGCTTTTAATATTTTCTCTTTATCATTTAGCTTTGGTATTTTAATTATGATGTGTCTTGGTGTTGGTTTCTTTGGGTTTCTCCTTAATGGAGTTCTGTGTGCTTCCTGAACATGTGAAATGTTTTCCTGCCTTAATTGGGGGAAGTTTTCCGCTATGATATGTTTAAACAAAGTCTCTATCCCTTTTTCTTTCTCTTCTTCAGGAACCCCTATGACGCGGATGTTATTTCTCTTCATGTTGTCACAAAGCTCTCTTAGAATTTCCTCAGACTTTTTGAGTCTCTTTTCTTTTTTCTGCTCTACTTCCGTGCCTTTATTTATCGTGTCCTCTAACTCGCTGATTCGATTCTCTGCTTCATCCATCCTGCTTTTAATTCCTTCCATTGTATTCTTTATTTCAGATATTGTATTTTCATTTCTGACTGATTCTTTTTTATTATTTCAATGTCCTTTTATATATTTGTTATCTCTTTAGGTTTTTGTAATGGCCGTCTATGGTTGTTCTAATATTTTTGAGCATCCTAACAATCGTTATTTTAAACTCTGCATCTGGTAGTTTGGTTATATCTGATTCACTTAGGTCCTTTTCTGGGGATTTCTCTGGAAGTTTATTTGTGTTGTATTTCTCTGCCTCCACATTTTCTCTTCACGGGAGTGGCTGTGATCACGCGCTCGGGTGCAGAAGCGTTGGTGGCCTTGGCCTTTGGCCTGCTGTTTCCGGGCTTTTGCTCTGCCCTTGCAGGAGGAGCCTGCTCGATGAACGACTGCTAGCCTTGGCTCTACCACCAGGCAGGACTGCTGTGCCCAAGCTCAGCTCAGTAGCGGAACTCCGCCTCTTCTGGGCTTTTTGCCCCACCCCCGCGGGAGGAACCGGCTACCAAGTCAGACCTCAAGCCTGGGTTGCATGGGCAGGGCAAGGCTGTGCTCCTGTGCCCTTGCTCAGGGGCTGGTCTCCACCCTTTTCAGGGTTCCCGCCCTTCTCCTGCAGGCTGGATTACAGGCTGCCAGCAGCTGAGCTTGATCGCTTTTGCACGCCCCCTTCTCCCCAGCTGGGCAAGATTGAGCTCACACCTGAGCCCAGTGGTGGCCAGCTGGCTTCCACCCCTGCCAGCAGAACCGCCCGCCCTCCGGCGAGCCCTGTGCCGCGTGGGTGGGGGCGTTGCAGCTCGGACCCTAAGACTCACTACTGTAGACCCAAAAGCTCCCTCTTTCTATACGACTCTGCTCTGAATGCCACGGGGGAGCTTGTTTGGCTGCTCTCCTGCTTCCCTTTGCTGGTATTGCAGTTTCTGGGGGAAATACTCACTTCAGCTTTGGGGAGTGACTCGTCCCAGGTGTTAGGGTGGCTCTGTCCCAAAATGTTTCTCCCTGTGCCTCCTAGATTACACTCTCTTCCTGTTACTCTGGTCCTCTCCTCTCTCCCCCTGTCCCCAGGAGCCCCGGGTGAGTGGTTGTGGGAGAGATGATTTGCGTGGTCCCTTTAAGAAGGATCCTGGGTCTGAGAAATCAGACTCTTTCTCACAAACAGTATCCTGACTTGTTTCCAGCTAAATACTGTCCTTACGCCTCTTCTGGGCTCTGGGGCTGCAGGCTGGGACTTTGTTTCTGGGGCTCAGGACCCTTCCCTCTCTGCTAAACTCACTTCCTGCCAGGCGAGTCTCTCCCAGCTGCCGTTCGCTCCGGGGAGCTGGTCAGCCCTCTCCGCGTTTCTGCTTTTTCTACCAGTCTCGGTGTGGCTTCTTCAGTGTTCCTTGGTTGAAGAGTCCTCTTAGTTTAGTCCAAAGTTGGTTTTTCCAGATGATAGTTCTTAAAATTAGTTTGTAATCCACTTTGGTTCTAGGAGGTAGATGTTGGTACGTCCGCCTACTCCAGCGCCATCTTGTCTCTCCAATGGCTTATTTTTTATACTGAGTAACAAACGACTGAAATGTGAATGGGGAAAAGAACTGATAGGTAATAAAGGTGCCCCTCCTTCCTTTTTAAGATATATGGACTTGAACATCACATTAACAATTAATATTAACCAATAATTGCTGGCAATTATTATGATTTGTTTTTCTCATCTGATTATACTGTTGTTTTATGATTTGAATCTGATTATTTACCTCTTAAAGATTTTTTGAAAATAATATTTTTACAATTTCTTTTTATAATGTACAGAGAAAGCAACCAGTGAGATGAATACTGCTGAGGATTGGGGTCTCATTTTGGATATTTGTGATAAAGTTGGTCAGTCTCGCACTGGGTAAGTGTTGCAGAGTTTCAAAGGATTTTTATTCATATTTCCTTTTTATTAATATGAATAAAACAAAGGTAAGAAGGCAGAGCATATTACAGTTATACTTCATTTTAAAGAGAATGTTTTTCCTAGAAAGTTTTGGAGACTCATTCTATTTAGGTTACTTCTTATGACCAGTTAGTATTAAATGACTGATAAAAATGTTGCTGTTTTAATCACACTCTTTTCCTCCAGAAATCTAGCTTTTTTCACTGATTTTAAAATCATTAGGGATTTCTCAGTTAAAAAATTTGGTGGTCATTTCTAAGTTCTTTTCTTTGTCGCACCTGAAACATTCTACCTTGCTGATCAGTGACTACTGAAAGAGGCACTTTAAGAAAATAGAATCTTAAACTTTTTGGCATATGGGCTTTGGGGAAGGACAGTTCAGTGAGTGGATTAACTGATTTATAGATTAATGATTTTAATTCCTGGGCTAATAACTATTAGAAGTTATTTCTGACTTCATGCCCCACACATGTTGTCTTATTCATGTATTTTCATGTGAAAAATGTTAGGGAGCACTGCTGTATTACACTTGATTCTTCTGGTGGCGATCTTAACCTCTGATGTACCTTCTTTGACTGTTCTTCCTTCCCTTCTTTTTTTTTTTTTAATTTATTTTTTACAGAGACAGAGAGTGAGTCAGAGAGAGGGATAGACAGGGACAGACAGACAGGAACGGAGAGAGATGAGAAGCATCAATCATTAGTTTTTCATTGCATGTTGCATCACCTTAGTTGTTCATTGATTGCTTTTTCATATGTGCCTTGACCGTGGGCCTTCAGCAGACCGAGTAACCCCTTGCTGGAGCCAGTGACCTTGGGTCCAAACTGATGGGCTTTTTGCTCAAACCAGATGAGCCCACGCTCAAGCTGGCAACCTTGGGGCCTCGAACCTGGGTCCTCCGCATCCCAGTCCGACGCTCTATCTACTGTGCCACCTCCTGGTCAGGCCTTCCTTTCTTAGTATAGGTAGTTTCTTAGACTTTTATTGTTTCATTTTTCCCCCTAATACTATTTTTTCTTAATACTTTTTCTTTTGAAAACTGACAACTTTCAGGTATCTTTGTGTTGGTGACATTTGTATGTTCAGTTCTAATATTTCTTACCCAAGAACTAGCTAGTCCTGTGGATACAGTGTTATTTCTGGGTTATCATCTGGTATAAAGCCTCAATATCACCATCTATAAATCTGAACTTTCCCTCCTTTGTTTCCAGTGTCTGTTAATGAAAAGATTATTTCAAATAAATATTGCCACATTTATTTTGCTTCCATAATATTCCTCAGAATGTTGATGCTATAAAGTCTCCTTAGTTATAAAGTTCTTGAACATGGCCAAACCAGGTTGGAGCAGTTTGTCCTCAGCTTCTTTTTAGCCCTTCACTTTAGACCTTTTTGCCCCCTAATGTGCTCCCTCTGTCAGGTTTCCAAAAATGTGGCCTTATCCACTCCCTCTGTTGTCTTTATATTTTAGTATACTAAGTCTTGTTCTTTCTGATCTTTTTAGTTCCTTAATATAGTAAAAATTTGAGTAGCTATTTCGTGCTATATATCTATTCCTTTTTCTGTATTTCGATTGACCTCTACCCCCACCTATCCCCCTTTACTTGAGACATTCTTTACCACGCTTAGATTTGTGAATTCACCTTCTGACATTTCTTTCCACCTCCACCTCTTATATCCAGTTGCCATATAAAAACTGTGACCATGTTACTCTCCTTCTGTACTGAATTGTCCAGCCTTCTGCCTATGAATCGTTTATTTTCCATTTACTTCTCTCACATGCATCACTCTTTTGAACTCAAGCATTTGAGTTGACATTGCTTTTCTACCTTAGTTTAGTGCTTTTGGTCATTCTATTCCCTCTATTTCTGGAGTATTTTATTCTATCATTTCGTATATCTGTGTCTAATATCCTTCCAGACCCAAGATAGATACTGTTTCTTCCACAAAGCTTACCCCCTTTACTGAAAATCATATTATGGTTCTTTGAATCATTAAATCACTATACCAAAACTGTTTTTTTGTTTGTTTTTTTGTTTTTTTACAGAGGCAGAGATAGACAGGGACAGACAGACAGGAACGGAGAGAGATGAGAAGCATCAATCATCAGTTTCTCATTGCGACTTCTTAGTTGTTCATTGATTGCTTTCTCACATGTGCCTTGACTGTGGGCCTTCAGCAGACCGAGTAACCCCCTGCTAGAGCCAGCGACCTTGGGTCCAAGCTGGTGAGCTCTTTGCTCAAGCCAGATGAGCCCGCGCTCAAGCTGGCAACCTCGGGGTCTCGAACCTGGGTCCTTCTGCATCCCAGTCCGACGCTCTATCAACTGCGCCACCACCTGGTCAGGCTACCAAAGCTGTTTTTATTTTTGTTTTTTACAATAGTAATTTATATCTATTTAGTAGCCTTAGATTTGTAGAATGAAAGGTCCATGAATTTTTGTTGTCCAGAGTAAAGAAGCAAGTATTGTAGACAGTGTGGTCTCTGGAGTGAGACTGCCTGGGTTCAGATCCTAGCTGTTACTCCCTAACTGCTTACACTGACTAACTTACCTTTTTAGTAAGCTAAGTAATGGAAATAGTATCTTCTTCATAGGAGGCTTGTTTTTGAGTATGAGATTAGTGTATATATATTTGTGTATGGGATTAGTGTGTGTATATATATAACCATATAAATATATTTATATGGTTAAATATAGTGTTTATAATAATAACTGGCACACAGTTAAATGGGTGTACCTCTGCCTGTTTTTGATTAAAGTCATCTTTTGTAACAGTTTGTTGAGAAGTAGGTATCAACCTCGCTCAATCCTTATGTATTTTGTAGATAAAACTTTTATCTAGCATTCCAGTTACGAAGTTCCTTCTCTTTTTTTCACTCCCTTGGTTTTCTTTTATCTTTACTTTGGTGTTCTTCATTTTGTAGGTAATTTAAAAAAAAAATTTTTTTTAGAGACAGAGCAAAAGTCAGAGAGAGGGATAAATAGGGACAGACAGGAACGGAAAGAGATGAGAAGCATCAACCATCAGTTTTGCGTTGCGACACCTTAGTTGTTCATTGATTGCTCTCTCATGTGTGCCTTGACCGTGGGCCTTCAGCAGACTGAGTAACCCCTTGCTCAAGCCAGCGACCTTGGGTCCAAGCTGGTGAGCTTTGCTCAAACCAGATGAGCTCGCTCTCAAGCTGGCAACCTCGGGGTCTCGAACATGGTTCCTCCGCATCCCAGTTCGATGCTCTATCCACTGTGTCACTGCTTGGTCAGGCTGTAGACAATTTTTATTATAATTTGTTTGGTTGCTTGACATGAAAAGACAAAATGCCTTTCATTACTAGAAATAGTCCATATTTTTCTAGTTAAAAAATAATTTGTAATGCATCTGAAATTTTATATGATGTATAATGAAAATAAAGGTATCAATTTGTTTTTCTTTGTTAACATTATTATACTAGAACATGTTTTTCTTTTCCCTAAATTTTCTTACAATGAGAACTTTTTAAGATCTACACTCTTAGCAACTTTCAAATACCATCAAGTATTCTATTATTATTTTTTTTTTACAGGGACAAAGAGAGTCAGAGAGAGGGATAGATAAGGACAGACAGACAGGAACGGAGAGAGATGAGAAGCATCAATCATGAGTTTCTTGTTGTGGCACCTTAGTTGTTCATTGATTGCTTTCTCATATGTGCCTTGACCAAGGGCCTTCAGCAGACCAAGTGACCCCTGCTCAGCGACCTTAGGTCTGAGCTGGTGAGCTTTTTTTTTTTTTTTCTTTTTTTCTCAACCCAGATGAGCTCGTGCTCATGCTGGCGACCTCGGGGTCTCGAACCTGGGTCTTCCACATCCCAGTCTGATGCTCTATCCACTGCACAACCGCCTGGTCAGGCGAAATACCATCAAGTATTCTAAGTATACTCACCATGCCATTTATTACATCCTCAGAACATATTTATCTTATAAGTTTGTACCTTTTGTCCATAATCACCCATTTTGCCCTTCCCCCAAGCTATCCTGTGTTTCAGTGAGTTGTTTTATTTTCCATGTATCAGTGAGCTCTTACAGTGTTTGTCTTTATTTATTATTATTATTATTTTTTTTTACAGAGACAGAGAGTCAAAGAGAGGGATAGATAGGGACAGACAGGAATGGAGAGAGATGAGAAGCATCAATCATCAGTTTTTCATTATGACACCTTAGTTCAGGGGTCAGGAACCCATGGCACGCGAGCCAAATGTGGCTCTTTTGATGGCTGCATCTGGCTCGCAGACAAATCTTTAATAATAATAAAAAAAATAATAACGTTAAAAATATAAAACATTCTCATGTATTACAATCCATTCATTTCCTACTGCTCATGTTCATGGTTGCGGGCGGCTAGAGCTAATCACAGCTGTCCTCGGGACAACACCAAATTTTTATTGGATAATGTGTAACATACATGGGTCATTGTATGGCTTTCATGGAATTACATTTTAAAATATGTGACGTTCATGGCTCTCTCAGCCAAAATGGTTCCCGACCCCTGCCTTAGTTGTTCATTGATTGCCCTCTCGTATGTGCCTTTACCGTGGGGCTACACCAGACCAAGTAACCCCTTGCTCAAGCCAACGACCTTGGGTCCAAGCTGGTGAGCTGTGCTCAAATCAGATGAGCACATGTTCAAGCTGGCGACCTCAGGGTCTTGAACCTGGGTCCTTCGCATCCCAGTCTGACGCTCTTTCCACTGCACCACCGCCTGTTCAGGTATGTTTGTCTTTATTGATTCATTTCACTTAGCATTTATGTCCTCATGGTTCATCCATATTGTCCGCATACATTTAAGATATACTAATTTATAGCTTAAACTATTTGTATTTTTTTTTTAAATCCAGTATCGAAAGGTTTAGATACATGCTTATTTTTAATTTTTAAAAATTTAGACAACATACTCTCTCAGTATATTCTTTAATATTTCAGTTATCCTTTGGGGATTTTAATTGACATCTTAAATCTATAAGTTTACTTAGGAAGTATTTTCAACTTTGCTATTTTAGATAATAAGGGGTGGTTCTATTTGTCCTTTTAATTATTATATATTCTTTTTCTCATTCTCTTTTTTTCCCCCTTCTACTTCCTTTTTATCCTCTTAGCAGTTATGGCTTGCTAGTTCCTTTAAATCTTCATTAAATTAATTCCTAAGCATTTATTTATTTGTACAAAAGCAATATTTCTTTATAGCATTTGTTAACAACTCCCCAATAAATTCAATAAAAATAAAATGTAAATAGTTACATTATGTAGCCAAACATTCGAAAGCTAAGAATAATAAGCCAGATAATAAAGGAAACCAGTGTTGTAAAATGGATTGGGGAGAAAATGAGTCGAGTGAAAAAAGATTTAAACTAAAGCTTACCTAAAATATTGAAGTGTACAAGAAGTCAATCCAGTATGTACACAGAATCAGTTGGTTTCCGATCTGATGTAGGTTAGCCCAGACTCTTGAACTCTGTGTAAGATGGCCTGGGGGAACAAGCAAATAAACCTGGCAGAAGTCCCCATAGATACAACATACCCTGTGCTAACAAACAACTAAAACAAAACCACAATCGTTTAGAAAGGATTAAATGATTGTAATACCATTCTAATATTATGAAGTTTTTTAAAAAAATGTCAAACTCTCCATATTTATTTCTTTTTAAAAATTTTTTATTAATTTTAATTTATTAACATGGATTCAAGTGTCCACTCAATATACTCTTTCACACCCTACCCTCTTTGCCCCCTCCCCCTAATTCCCTCCCTTTTTTCCTCTGGGATTTGCTATCCTGTTATCTGTGTCTATGTGTTATGTATAAATAATTTCACTAATCCCTTTACCTTCTCTAATCCCATCCTCTCATCCCGCTTCCCTCTTACTGCTGTCCCTCTGCTCCCTGTGACCCTGCCTCTGCCTCTATTCCATTCCTCAGTTCACTTTGTTCATTAGATTTCACATATAAGTGAGGTTATATGATATTTGTCTTTCTCTGCCTGGCTTATCTCACTTAGCATAATAATCTCCAGGTCCATACGTTCCATCGCAAAAGGTAAGATTTCCTTCTTTTTCACGGCCACATAGTATTCAATTGTGTATATGTACCACAGCTTTTTAATCCACTTATCCACTGATGGACACTTGGGCTGTTTACAGATATTGGTTATTGTAAACAATGCTGCAATAAACACGGGAGTGCATGTCTTCTTTTGAATGAGTGATTTGGAGTTCTTAGGATATATTCCTAAAAGTGGGATAGCTGGGTCAAAAAGCAGCTCCATTTTTAATTTTTTGAGGAAACTCCATACTGTTTTCCACAGAGGCTGCACCAGTCTGCATTTCCACCAGCAGTGCAGGAGGGTTCCCTTTTCTCCACATCCTTGCCAACAGTTACTGAGTGTTGACAAGTTAATGAGTGCCATTCTGACAGGTGTGAGGTGGTATCTCATTGTAGTTTTAATTTGCATTTCTCTGATGATTAGTGACTTAGTACTGGTTTGGTTGTAATGAATTCCTTGAGTTTATTTATTTTTTGTCTGGAAAGCCTTTTATTTCTCCTTCAATTTTAAATGATAGCCTTGCTGGATATAGAAGTCTTGGTTGTAGGTTTTTGTTTTGCATCACTTTGAATATTTCTTGCCAGTTCATTTTGGCCTCAAGTGTTTCTGTTGAGAAGTTGGATGTCATCCTTATGGGGGCTCCTCTGTAGGTAATTAACTGCTTTCTTCTTGCAGCTTTTAGTATTCTTTCTTTGTCTCTTAACTTTGGCACTTTAATTATGATGTGTCTTGGTGTAGACCTCCTTGGGTTGTTCTTTAATGGGACTCTCTACACTTCTTAAACTTGTGTAACTTTTCCCTTCATCAATTTAGGGAAGTTTTCAGCTATGATTTCTTCAAACAGGTTCTTTATTCCGTATTTGTTCTCTTTTCCTTTAGGAACCCCTATGATGTGGATCTTGTTTCTTTTCATGTTGTCACAGAGCTCTCTTAGAGTTTCCTGTGACTTTTTGAGCCTCTTTTGTTTTTGCTGCTCTGCTTCCCTTTTTTTCACTTATCTTGTTCTCTAAATCACTGATTCAAGCCTGACCAGTCGGTGGCACAGTAGATAGAGCGTTGGACTGGGATGCAGAGGACCTGGGTTCGAGACCCCGAGGTCGCCAGCTTGAGCGCAAGCTCATCTGGTTTGAGCAAAAGCCCACCAACTTGAACCCAAGGTCGCTGGCTCCAGCAAGGGGTTACTTGGTCTGCTGAAGGCCTGCAGTCAAGGCACAGCCCGCGGTCAAGGCACATATGAGAAAGCAATCTGAACAACTAAGGTGTTGCAACATGCAATGAAAAACTAATGATTCATGCTTCTCATCTCTCTCCGTTCCTATCTGTCTGTCTCTGTCTATCCCTTTCTCTGATTCACTCTTTGTCTCTGTAAAAAATAAATAAATAAATAAAATTTAAAATTTAAATCACTGATTCAATCCTCTGCTTCATCCAGCCTGCTGTTGATTCCTTCTAGTGCAGTCTTCAGTTCTAATATTGTATAAATATTTGTCATTTATGTCTGGTTCTTTTTTATGATTTCAGTGTCCTTTTCGATGCTTGCTATCTCCTTTTTTAGGTGCTTATTATGTCCATCCATTGTTGCTCTAAGATCCTTGAGCATCCGAAAATCATTGTTTTAAAATTTGCATGTGGTAGTTTGGTTTCTTTCATCTCGCTCAGTTCTTTTTCTGGGGATTTCTCTTGTTGATTCATTTGAGTTGCATTTCTCTGCCTGCCCATTTTGTCTGTGTATTAGGTAACGCTGTCTGACTGAACTTTTTGTGGTGTCTTTATGAGGAAGATGGGCTCAGTGGTACTGACCTCCAGGCCACCTGTTTTCCTTGTTCTAGCAATCTTTCTTGAGGGTACTATTTTCCCTCTTGTTGTATTTGAGTATTGAATGCAGTTGGTACTTTCATGGCTACAGTATCCTTTCAGGTGGGCTGGCTCTAAAGGTCAACCTTGAGGATGTGTATTACACACTGTGCAATGTCTGTCCTGTTGGGCGTATTTATTCTCCACAGTGTCTGGTGCCTGCTAGGCTCCATCTTTGGGCATGCTGATTGTATAGCTAGCTGAGTCTAGGGTTGGTGCTGTCAGCCACCCACTACCAGTTGTGTTGGTTCTAGATCTTCTTGGGTTGGCATCAGCTGTTGTTTGTAACTCACTGTGGGCTACCTGTCTGCAGGTACTTCACTTTTCTGTTTGTGTCTGCATTTTCTGTGCCTGGGTAGTGTGGGAGGTGCCAACCTTTGTATAAGGATCAGCTTCCTCCTGCTTAGAAATGACAGCAGCTCTGTAAAAGCATCTAGCTCTGTAAGATTTTTCTCCACTTTCCAGCTGCTCCTCCTGATCTTGCAGCTGCCTGGTCTTCCCACAGAGTCTTCTGTATTAAGACTGTAGTGAGGGCTCAGACTGGCCTCACCCAACCAACCCCTCTACAGGTTGCACGCTTGGTGGGTTAGGGCAGCTGAGCTTGGGAATATGTTAGTGGAGCCCCCTACTTCAGTGGACTCTTGGTCAGGAGCTCAATACAGGGAATGTGGCCCCTAGTCCAGAGCCTAATCCCTCAGCCACTGCTGGATACTCAAATTTTATTTCTCCCCAACAAGGTGAGCAGCAGGTTCAGATTGAGTGTGGCTGACAGTCCCCTCTGCAGAAGTTCTTACAGCTGGTGAGACCCTGGTCTCAGGGAGGAAGATTTGAGAGAGTCCTCTCCTGGGGTTGACTGTACCCCCCCCCCCGCCCCCAGAAAGTGGCTAAGCCCCTTGGCCAGATCCAACAATAGGTTCACAGCGACCCACATGTTAAATATCCATGCTCCAAGCCTCTCTCCTTTCCCCCTATGGAATCTTGCACAGCAGGGCAAAATATACAGTGCCCTGGCTGGCTGGCTGTGAAGCTCCACCCTATTTGATGTACATGAGCCACTGCAGGTGCTGATCACAGAGAACAGAACTCGCCTCAGCTGGGCCATGTGTGAGGAGCCCTTCCTTAGGATACCGCTCTAGCAAGGGTCTTTAGGTCCTGAACCGAAGCTCTCCACAGCCGGCCCCTGGATGTGCCAGTCCTGGCCCTCCCTGACGGAAGCCCGGCACAGACTAGTAGGAGACACTGCCCCTGACTGGCCCTCAGCAACCTTGGAGCTACAAGCAATCCAGAGTTTGTGGCTGCGTCTGCTGGGCCCAGGTGCACGTAGAAGTACCAGCTGTACTCCTAGGCTGGCTTTTACCCACACTGCACCTGGGGTAAGGTCCACATAAAAGGCCAAGTTTTCTTGAGTCCCACCTCCTGCAGCCTCTGTCTGCTTGTTGGGCTTGGCTGCTGAATAACCCTCTGGTAGAATCTAGAGCCTGTGGCAATTCAGGGATTAGGAAGGGTGGTGGGTATGGCTTTACCCCTCAACCCCAGGTGTCAGTCTGTCAAGACTTTTTCACAGACCTCAGTAGGATGTGGCCTCTGAGACTCAGAGGTGTGGTCTGCCTGCAGTCTGGACAGTTTTCCACAGAGTCTGTGAGGTGTAAGCACCAGTCTTAGACTTGGGAGCGTGCATGGGATTAGGGTGAGCTGGGCAGGTGAGGGAGTGGAGCGGGGGGGGGGGGGGGGCGGCGGCATGGGAGGAGCTCCAGCTTAAACACCAGAAAACTGAGTCATCAAAGGGACCTCTGCTTCCTGGCCTCTCATAACAACCCAACTCCATGACTGGGATAGGAGTGATTCCCGCTGTTGGAGCAGTTACTTTTTACCCCAGGCTGATGCCACTTGGGACTGCTCCACCCAAGAAAGACTGCTATATTGGAGAATGACCCAGGGGTTCCAGTGGCCATCCCCCAGTATCTCTCCCTGGGCCTCCAACTTTACACTCTCATGCAACTGTCATCCTCTCAGCCCTCCCTCCACCGGTTCCCGGATAAGTTGCTGTGAATGAGATTTTCTGTGTAGGCCCTTTAAGATGGAGCCTTTGTCTCTGAGAGCTCAGTCTCTTTCTAGCAGACAGAAACCCTGCTTCTTTTCACCTCCAAATGCTGTCTGGGCACCTCTTCTAGGCTTTGGGGCTCTGGGACTGGGGCTGAGGACCCACACCTCTCAGAGTGACCCTCCCTGCAGTGAGAGTTCCTCCGGACCCTCATCCGCTGCTCGCGCCTGGGAGTGGACAGCCCTTTCTGCATCTCCACCCTTCCTACCAGTCTCGGTGTGGCTTCTTCAGTGATCCTTGGTTATAGACTCCTCTTTGTTTAGTACAAAGTTAGTTTTTTAAGAGGATTGTTCTTAATTTAAGTTGTAATCCAATTTGGTCCTGGGAGGTGGCAGTTGGAATGGCTGCCTACTCTGTCACCATCTTGGAATCCTCCATATTTATTTTTATTGTGATTTCTTTTTAAGAATATTTTACATATGCATTCTCACATTATGACTTTTAACAGACACTTGGGATATTTGCCTTCCTGGATCCTTTTCTCCCTAAAAAAGTGATAAAAATATTTTATGATTGCATTGTTATAAAGACAAGTATATTATACATCAAAATGTTTTCTTTTACCTAAGTTCTTTATTTTCTTTTAAAAAATCAAAATATTTTTGTGGGCTCCTAAAATTATTGTGAACCTTAGGTATTGCTTATTCGCTTAAGGATAGTATTACAGAATTAAGTTCTATATTATCAGGTCAACTTAGTAATAGAAAATGTTAAGGTTCATTTTAGGTGAGCAATGAAGTGTGGAGTTCCTAATGTATCATTTATTTTTTCATTTATTTTATTGTAAAATATACATAACAAAACTTATCACCTTAACCATTTTTAAGAGTACAGTTTGTTACATTTGGTATGTTTGTATTGTTTTGCAATCATCACCACCATCCATCTCTAGAACATTTTATCATCCCCAACTGAATCTCTCTACCTATTAAACAACTTTCTATTCTTTCCTCCCCAGCACCTGAAAACCACCTATAGTTTGTTTTTAATCTTTTAAATAATTTTATAGTTAATGTATATGGAAAACTTATGGATGTCTATTTGGTTTATGCTATCTAGGAACCTAGATATACATTTTTAACGGTGGGTTGCTGATGGTAGCATAAGAATACTGAACAGTATTGTAGTTTTTCAGAGAGGTATTCTAGATACCTTATATGCTTTAGGGGAAACTGAGATGTGTAATTCGTGTGAGAGAGGAAAGGGGGCATGAGTTTTCCTGAGACAAATTAGATAGGTAAGTTAATATTCAAGGCACTTATGGATTGGAATGCACTTCACAAGGTTATTTTTATAGAGATTAGTCGAGATTTTTTTAAAAAAGTATTACCTTTTGGTGTTAATCTGTAATTTTATAAAACATACAGATCTATTTAAGAGGGCTGATTTAGGGGTGGTGAAAGGAATTTAGGAAAGACATTTTTCTTTCAGGAAGATATTTTTTTAATCACAATGATTTGAAACCAGCAATATATTGTAGAATTATTTAATGCATAAATAATATTAAATCTTTCTTCCCTAATGAAATAATTTTAAAATTCCTTTGGCCACCTCCTCCTTCTTTTCCTTCTTCTTTTTCTTCTTCTTTTTGTTACAGTCATCTGTTTTGGAGTTCTGGCAGTTTGGAAATATTGTCAAGGTTTAAGGGGAAATAAAGAGCCATTCTTGTGAAATTTTCTTTAGTCAGAACTATGACCTGGAAACCTGACTCCCAGTGGTGTTTTGAAAATCCCTCAATTCTTCCTCTTTTAAAAAATCTTACTGTTCTGTTCTTTATATCTCACATACATATGTGTGTTTTTGTTGATTTGAAATTAAATTATGCTATTTTTAAATAATAAAAATGTTTTGTTTTAAAAGTAGAGACATATTCACATGGCTCAAAAATGGAAATAGTTTAAAAAGATGAATGTTGGCAAATCTAAAACCTATCCCTATTTCCCTCCCCCAACCTCCATAGGAAACCACTTCTGTTTCCTTTATATTTTTCCATTGTTTTTTCATACAGATATGAATATATTTCCCCATTCATAAATAGGCATATTGTATATACACTATTATACATTTATAATTCCTTAATACATCGTGTCAGCCTTAGAAATGTATTTCTTTTAGTATCAATATTACATTGGTTGTAAAAATTGACACATTTACAATTAATTTGCTAGTTTAGCATCAGTTTTGATTAGTGGCATGCGGAATATTTAATATACTTTAATACTTACTAATTATAATTATTTAATAATTTCAAATTATATCAGTTTTAGGAAACCTAGTAGATGTAATTGCTTCATATAGGTAATAGGGTTTGGTTTTTGTGTATGTGTTTTTTTAAACCTGAAATGTTTGAATATGCTGGACTTAAACCTTGAGAAACATTCTGAAATTATTTTTCTGACTTCCTAAGATATTCACATGATTTTTAGTGTGCAGTTCCAGTGTATGAGTAAATACTGAAAAATGGCTAGCCAGTGAGGTCATATGATGGACTGAAAAATCTCTGCTTATTTAGAATCAAGAGAACTTTCAGAATGATAGTAGCAGTTTTCGTAACAAGTCTTCACATAATAAAAATAGCCTTTGTCTATTTTGATTGTTTATACTATATGTAAAAAATGTCAGCGTAGGTATTGCTTATCTGCAACAAAGTTAAAGTTTTATAATTAACAGCTAGATTAATTTGTACTGTTTTATATCTTAACTGTTTTTGCTTAAAGTAAGTTGACTGAAGGTGGAAAACAACTTTTTCTTTATTTGGCTAAAGGATCTAGTTAGCTTATAAGTTTTTTATTTATTGAAACAAAATTAGAAAGATAAAATTGTAGTTATTAGTTAATATTTTGTGAAAAATATAAATATAAGCCTTTTGGCAAGAGTTTATTAAAAATATTTTTCATTGATCTCTATTGTCCTGTTCTGGACCTAGACTGTGACTTTTTCTTACATTCAACTGGAGGTTGATAGAATACTGTATTCCTGGTTTTTTAAAAATTTATTAATTTGAGAGAGAGGAAAGAGAGAAAGATTTGTGTTTCATTTATTTATGCATTTCATCGGTTGTTGTATGTGCCCTCACCAAGGATCAAACCCACAGTCTTGGCATATCGGGATGACACTCCAATCAACTGAGCTACCCAGCTAGGACCATATTCCTGATTTTTTTTAAGGGAAAAATAATCTCTGACCCATATGTCTTCAAGGTGGAAGGGCAGCATCAGGGAGAGAAATAGTTCTCTTGCAATATATGTTTTATTATAGTCATGTCCTCAATTGTGGGCCTTAATTTTCAGACTTTTAAGTGGTCTTTCAAGAAGAATAGCCAGCACTTATTGACTGCTTATTATTTGCCAGGTCTTGTTTTAGTCCTTTATTAACATTTTATTTAATCAGAGCAGCTCTGGGTACTGTAGGTTTTTTTCAATTTACAAATGATAATCTAATCCATATTTGGAATTCTTTAATATAATTTAAATTAGGGGAAGAGTTCTACCATGAATAAATTTTAAAGGACTTTTTGTGAAGCCTGATTTTGATTTCCATGTCTTTTTTACTTTCTTAACATCACGGAACTATAGTAGTTGGTTTCATTCTGTTTGCATCATATATATATATATTTTTTTATTTTTATTTTTTTTTATTTTTTTTATTTGACAAACAGTGAGTAGTGGCTGGGCATCCTGCTTTTCGTATACAGTGGTGAATAAAGCAAGCACGGCCTTTGCTGTCAGTTGTGGTAACAGTCTACTAGTAGACGATAGAAATGACGATGTAAACAGATCATGGGCTAAGTAGATAACAAGCCTGGTGCTTTGGTGGAGAATAGAATGAGACCTACTTAGATTTTTCAGGGGAGGACTGGTGTGAGGCGATAACATTTTTGCAGTGATTTTCAAGTTGAGAAGAAAGAAACAGCTGACCCTAGGCAGAGGGGATAAGCATCTCATCTGCATGAGTGCTGCAAGGTAGAGAACACTTGTGCTTTCTAAGGACCTGAAAGATATAGAGTGGCTGAAGCAGAGGTGAGTTGCCCTAAATGAACACAGAGTTGGGTATAAGAGAGGAAGTGAGTTAGAAACGTAGAAGGTTGTAGTTGGAATGATGGAAATTGTCATTATAGAGGGATTTCAGTTATTGATCATGACATAGTCTAGGTTATGATCATGACAAATTAATAATAATAAAGTGGGATAAAAGTAAAAAAGCCATGATATTGGATGCATCTCTTACATCATTATTAAGATCTCTGAGCATTAAGGCAGTAATAATTGGAAAGAGTGACAGTAAGCTAGGAGTTAAAATCATTGAGATGAGGTTTTCTAAAGGGATTGAAACAAGAAGATAGTCTGACATTATCAGAACTGGACTGTTTGGGGAAAGAGGAGGGGAGAATGATTTGAAAGTAGCAAAGGGATCAAAGAGGACCCGTATATACCTTATTTAATGTAGGTACAAGCATGTGAAGACAAAAAACTACCACTTGAAAAACAAACAAACAAAAAAACTACCACTTGAGATGGCTGTAGGAGTAGTATCTATCCTCCTTAGAGAGCCACGTTTCTGTAGAACACAAGGACCAAGGCTAGGGGCTTTTGTTGATAGTGGGCTGTGAATTCTAGAGGATACAGCCAAGAGGTTTTAAAGTTGGTAATGGTTATGCAGAGTTGTTTAGTGATGGAAAGAAGATAGTCTAGAGCTTCTTGTAGGGACTGGTATAAACAAGAATAACAGGCTGTGTTCTCAAGTACTCAGTTACCCAGAAAGATAGTCAAGACTCTTTTAGCTTCTGCAGACAGTACCTGGAGGCCTGGAAAGGAGAGTGGTTAGAGCTCTCTTTTGAACCCTTACCATAAAAGCGGAGAGGTTTGCCTAACCAGGCGGTTGCGCAGTGGTTAGAGCATCATACTGGGACCTGGAGGACCCAGGTTCAAAACTCCGAGGTCCCTGGCTTGAATGCGGGCTCATCTGGCTTGAGCGGGGGCTCACCAGCTTGAGCGCGGGGTTGCGGCTTTAGTTTGGGATCATAGACATGAACCTACGGTCTCTGGCTTAAGCCCCAAGGTCACTGGCTTGAGCAAGGAGTCACTCACTCTTCTGCAACCCCTGGGCAAGGCACATATGAGAAAGCAATCAACAAACTAAGATGCCGCAACTAAGAATTGATGCTTCTCATCTCTCTCCTTTCATGTCTGTCTCTGTCTTCCCTCTCTCTGACTCCCTCTGTCTCTGTCAAAAAAAAAAAGAAACCATCAAACTTTTTAAGTTCCTGTACCTGTGGTTTCAATTTTGCATTTAAGTCTTTGATGTATTTGGAATTCATGCTGTTATGTAGCGTGAGGTATCACTTTAACTTGATTCTTTTCTGTTTGGCCACCCAAAAGTTACAACATCATGCTGTAAATAGTGGTCTGGTTCCTTTCTGATTTGAAATACTGCATTTATGTGTTACATTTCTGTATATATTTGTACCTATTTTTTGAATTTACTCTTTTGTCCTATTGTTATGTGTATTTATGTGCTGTTACCACATGGTTTTAATTATTAAAACCTTATAATACTCGGCCTGACCTGTGGTGGTGCAGTGGATAAAGCGTCAACCTGGAACACTGAGGTCGCCGGTTCAAAACCCTGGCTTGCCTGGTCAAGGCACATATGGGAGTTGATACTTCCTGCTCCTCCCCTTTCTCTCTCTCTCTCTCTCTCCCCCCCTCCTCTCTAAAAAGAATAAATAAAAAATAAAAAAAAAACCTTATAATACTCTTTTAATATTTAGCAGGTCTAGTTTTTCTTCAGTGATTTTTTCCTCCAGAGTTTTTCTAGATAACTCTTGCCCCTCTGTACTATCCCAGATAAACTTTGGGATTGATTTGACTAGTTTAAAAACAAACCTGTTTCTTTTTAAATTGACTTAGTTTTAAATTAATAAATTGCCTTTATAATATTAAATCTTCCTTTTCGGGAGCATAGCATATCTTCAGTTTATATATTTTATTAATATTTAAAGTTTTCCTCTAAAACTTGTACAATTTTGGTAGTTTCTTATAAGGTATGTTGCCCTTTTTGTTACTGTTTAAGTGGAGTCTTTAACTGGTTGTTTGATGGGAATTTTTTTGCTGATGTATTAGATTGTATTATAACATCTGTGTATGCAGAAGAGAATGACCCGTTGTAAGGGGCACATTGAGATAATGATTCAAGAGAAAGTGGGGAAAGTAGCAGGAGCCATGTTCTTGACTAAGGAATAGAATCTGATTAGATTTTACTTTTCCATCTTTATATGCTCTAGACAATGATTTTACTTTAGCATTTTAGTAGATATAATTTTAAAAACACCATATATTTTATAGAATGGGACCTATAGAATTGTAGTACTGTAGAGATCATTTCATGGATGAAACTAATAAAGTCTTGAGATTTTAATGTGGCTTGTAGTAGTAGTAGAGACAAAATTAGAAGTCAGGTTTTTTACTCCTAGTTCTGTTTTTTTTCTCACTTCTCTGTGCTGTGTCCTTCAGTGCCTATAATGAATGAACAGTTATTTGAAAGTTAAAATAATGAATAAAAACATGCCAATTTTATAATGAAGTTTTTAGTGATTCTTATTTCTCTCATGCTTTATATTGCATGGTATTTTGTTTGACTGAAATATACCTCAGTGTTATATAGTCTGGGAAATTCAAAATATCATCATGCTGAATTTAAGTATGTGGTGACTGTTACCTACCCTTCCATAATCTTCAATGCTTAGTATGTAGATGTTAGTTACCTTCTTTTCTGAAGTCCTTGGGATCATGAACTTTTTTATTTTTTTATTTTTTTTCTACTGGTGACATTGGTTAATAAATTATATAGGTTTCAGATGTGCAATTCTATACTACATCATCTGTATATTGTATTGTGTGTTCACCACCCCATATCAAGTGTTCTGACATCACCATTTATTTCTCCCCTTACCCTATTTTGCCTCCCTCTATGCCAGGGGTCGGGAACCCATGGCTCACGAGCTAGATGTGGCTCTTTTGATGGCTGCATCTGGCTCGCAGACAAATTTTTAATAAAAAAAAAACGTTAAAAATATAAAACATTCTCATGTATTACAGTCCATTCATTTCCTACCACTTGTGTTCATGGTTGCGGGTGGCTGGAGCCAATCACAGCTGTCCTCTGGGAAACACCAAATTTTTATTGGATAATGCGTAACACACACGGGTCGTTGTGAGGTCAGGAAGTAAACTTCCCTCCTTTTAATCAAGTAGTCAGCTAGCTAATTGCAGAAACCCTTTTGACGAAGGTGGCTAAAAGAAAAGAAGATGAAGAGTATTGTACTTTTCAGCAGGAATGGACAGAGGAATTCGCCTTTGTGGAGAGAGCAGGTTCTGCAGTGTGTCTAATATGCAATGATAAAATTGCATCGATGAAACGGTCAAATATAAAGCGGCACTTTGACACATGCCATGCTACATTTGCATCGAAATATCCAGCGGGGGACAGCAGGAAGAAAGCATGTCAAGAGCTACTGTGCAGAGTGCAAGCTAGTCAGGAGCAGCTCCGTGTTTGGACCCAACATGGTGACTGGAATTCAGCTAGCTTTGCTGGTGCTTTAGCAATTGTGAGAAATGGAAAGCCATTCACAGATGGGGAGTATGCCAAAACATTCATGCTTGATGTTGCCAATGAACTTTTTGATGACTTTTCGGATAAAGACAAGATAATCAAACGAATAAAAGACATGCCTCTGTCGTCAAGAACTATTCACGATCGTACCATCATTGTGGCAAATCAAATTGAGGCAACACGAGTGAAGGACATAAATGCAGCACCATTCTTTTCTCTCGCTTTGGATGAGTCAACAGACGTAAGCCATTTATCCCAGTTCAGCGTGATTGCAAGGTATGCTGTTGGTGACACACTACATGAGGAAAGTCTTGCTGTTTTGCCTATGAAAGAGACAACAAGAGGGGAGGATTTATTCAAGTCTTTCATTGAGTTCGCTAAAGAAAAAAATCTACCGATGGATAAACTTATTTCGGTGTATACTGATGGTGCTCCGTGCACAGTGGGGAAAAACAGGATTTGTAGCGCTTCTTCGTGAACATGAAAAGAGACCCATCCTAAGTTTTCACTGCATCCTACATCAGGAGGCACTTTGTGCTCAGATGTGTGGCGAGCAGCTTGGTGAGGTGATATCGCTGGTCATTTGGGTGGTCAACTTTATTGTTGCCGAGCTTTAAATGATCTCCAGTTTAAAACACTGCTGGATGAAGTGGGAATAATTATCCTGGTCTGCTTCTTCACAGCAATGTGCATTGGTTGTCAAGAGGGAAGGTGCTCAGCTGTTTCACGGCTTGTCTGAGCGAAATCCGAACTTTTCGTGAAATGAAAAACGTCAAGCATCCTGAGTTAGCTAACGCTGAGTGGCTCCTGAAGTTCTACTATCTTGTGGACATGACTGAACATCTAAACCAGCTCAATGTGAATATGCAAGCAGTGCAACAAGCAGTGTTTGCATTTGAAAACAAGCTGTGATTCTTCATCGCTGACATTGAAACAGGTCATTTACTACACTTTGAAAAACTGGGAGAATTTAAAGATGCATGCACAGCAAGTGACCCTGCTCAACATCTTGATCTCCAGCAGCTAGTGGGCTTCACATCTAATCTCCTGCAGCCATTCAAAGCACGCTTTAGAGAATTTCATGAGCGCACTTGTCTTTTTAAGTTCATCACCCATCCACACGAGTGTGTAGTGGACAGCACCGACCTGAGTTACATCCCGGTGTCTCTGTCAGAGATTTTGAGCTACAAGCTGCTGACCTGAAGGCCTCAGACATGTGGGTGAATAAGTTCAAGTCACTGAATGAAGATTTGGAAAGACTTGCATGACAGCAAGCAGAGTTGGCGAGCAAACACAAGTGAGGAGAAATGAAAAAACTTCAACCCGCCGACCAGCTGATTGTCAAAACTTGGAAGTGCTTCCCATCACATACCACACACTGCGGCATGTGAGTATTGCTGTACTGACAGTGTTTGGGTCTACGTATGCATGTGAGCAGTCTTTCTCACATCTAAAGACTGTTAAGACCAACCTATGATCACATTTAATGGATGGAAGTCTCAACCCCTGCATGAAGCTTAACCTCACCATGTATCAACCAGACTACAAAGCCATCAGCAAAACCATGCAGCACCAGAAGTCTCATTAATGGTAAGAAGTACTTTATTCATCATTGGTTAGCAACAGCATAACAACATTATTAAAAAGAATTCAGAGACTTATTGTATACTTTAAAAGTGTTGGTCTTACATAAAATGCACACATTTACTTATATTTAGTGTTTAACATATTGTATGGCTCTCATGGAATTACATTTTAAAATATGTGGCGTTCATGGCTCTCTCAGCCAAAAAGGTTCCTGACCCCTGCTCTACCCTACCTCCTTTTCCCTCTGGTATTCGTCTGTGAGGTGTTAACTCGTTTTACTTGGTTCCTTTACCTTTTCCATCCATCCCCCAACAGCCCTTCCCTCTGACAGTTGTCAGTCTGTTCTCTGTCTCTATGAGTCTGTTTCTATTTTGTTTATTTTGTTTATTAGATTCCACATACAAGTGAAATCATATGATATTTGTCTTTCTCTGACTGGTGTATTTCACTTAGCGTAATATTCTCCAGGCCCATCCATGCTGTCGCAAAAGGTAAGATTTTCCTTCTTTTTTCGACCATGTAGTATTCCATTGTGTAAATGTACCACAGCTTTTTTTTTTTTTTTTTTTCATTTTTCTGAAGCTGGAAACAGGGAGAGACAGTCAGACTCCCGCATGCGCCCGACCGGGATCCACCCGGCACGCCCACCATGGGGCGACGCTCTGCCCACCAGGGGGCGATGCTCTGCCCATCCTGGGCATCGCCATGTTGCGACCAGAGCCACTCTAGCGCCTGAGGCAGAGGCCACAGAGCCATCCCCAGCGCCCGGGCCATCTTTGCTCCAATGGAGCCTTGGCTGCGGGAGGGGAAGAGAGAGACAGAGAGGAAAGCGCGGAGGGGTGGAGAAGCAAATGGGCGCTTCTCCTGTGTGCCCTGGCCGGGAATCGAACCCAGGTCCTCTGCACGCTAGGCCGACGCTCTACCACTGAGCCAACCGGCCAGGGCTGTACCACAGCTTTTTAATGCATGCATCTAACTGGTGGGCACTTGGACTGCTTCTAGCCTTGGATATTTTAAATAACGCTGTGATGGACATACAGGTGAATATGTTCTTTAGAATTAAGTGTCATGGTTTTCCTCAAGATATATTCCCAGAAGTGGAATTGCTGGTTGTTTAAATAGCCAGATAACATTATTTGTCTATTATGTTCATGTTCCATCAACCATCACATAAGAAATGCCTACTATACAAGCTCAAAATTGAGAATTTGATAGTTCTACTCAGTGTTTCACCCTTATTCTTCTTCTTGTGTTGTATAGACTGTGTTTTATGTGATTGTGTATTATAAATCAGATAAGCATTTTGAGTATTTGAATATGCCATTGAATATATAGTTATTATTCATTCCAGTTCTGATTTATTTCCCACATTTTATATTGGAGTTCCCTTACAGAACATATTTATACTTACTTCATTCAGCAAATGCATTTATTTATTTATTTATTTATTTATTTATTTATTTATTTATTTATTACTTACTTACTTACTTACAGAGACAGAGAGAGGGACCGATAGGGGTAGACAGACAGGAAGGGAAAGAGATGCGAAGCATCAGTTCTTTGTTGTGGCATCTTAGTTGTTCATTGATTGCTTGTCCATTGATTGCTTTCTCATATGTTCCTTGACCAGGGGGCTTTAGCAGAGCAAGTGACCCCTTGCTCAAGCCAGTGACCTTGGGCTCAAGCCAGCCATCGTGGGCTGTAAGCCGGCTACCTCAGGGTTTCAAACCTGGGTCCTCCACATTCCAGTCCAGTGCTCTGTCCACTGCGCCACCACCCAGTCAGACTCTTGTTCTTTTTTAAAAATTTTTATTTATTGACTTTAGTGAGAGAGATACCAGGTTTGTATGGAACCATAAAAAATCCCGAATAGCCAAAGCAATCCTAAGAAAAAGAATGAAGCCAGAGGTATCACACTACCTGACTTCAAATTATACTATAGAGCTATGATAATCAAAATAGCATGGCATTGGCAGAATACCGACATACAGACCAATGGAACAAAATCGAGATCCCAGAAATAAAACCACATATATATGGACAAATCATCTTCCACAAAGAGCCAAAAACATACAATGGAGAAAAGAAAGCCTCTTCAATAAATGGTGCAGAGAAAATTGGAAAGCCACATGCAAAACAATGAAACTTGACTAGTTTGTCCCCTGGTACAAAAATTAATTCAAAATGGATCAAAGACCTAAATATTAGTTCTGAAACAATAAATTGCATAGAAGAGAACATAGGTACTGAAGTCATGGACTTTGGCCATAGAGAAAAATTTATGGTTTGACCCCAAAGGCAATGGAAGTAAAGACAAAAATAAATGAATGGGACAATATCAAACTAAAAGCTTCTGCACAGCAAAAGAAAATGACAACAAAACAAATAGCCAACTAAATGGAAGATGATATTTGCAAACAGCAGCTCCGGTAAAGGGGTTTATATCCAAAAAAAATATATAAAGAACTCTCAAAGCTCAGCAGCAAACAAGCAAACAATTTAATTAAAAATTGAGGAGAGGCCATGAATAAATACTTCTCCCAATGGGGGGGGGGGGAGAAAAAAGCATTCATTTGTTCCACTTAGTTTGCATTCATTGGTTGCTTCCTGTATGTGCCCTGACTAGGGATCGAAACTGCA
Organism: Saccopteryx leptura; assembly: GCF_036850995.1. Classification (NCBI taxonomy): domain Eukaryota; kingdom Metazoa; phylum Chordata; class Mammalia; order Chiroptera; family Emballonuridae; genus Saccopteryx; species Saccopteryx leptura. The sequence goes on from NC_089507.1 coordinate 107,389,442, forward strand.
ACTGTGGCATTTCAGGACAACATTCCAGCCTACTGATCTAACTGGACAGGGCCAGTACATTAGGCTCTTTAAGTGGAAACTTCCTAGTAGGAAGTGAAACGTCCTAAGATACAGAAATCCATTTTATGCTAATTTTTCTCTAATATTAAGAAGGATTTTCCCCGTTTTTATCACAGTGTTTTGGTAATTGTTTTTTCCATTCTTTTTTTTTATTTTGGAGACAGAAAGTCAGAGAGAGGGATAGATAGGGACAGACAGGAACTGAGAGAGGTGAGAAGCATCAATCATTAGTTTTTTGTTGCGACACCTTAGTTGTTCATTGATTGCTTTCTCATATGTGCCTTGATCGTGGGTCTTCAGCAGATGGAGTAACTCCTTGCTTGAGCCAGCGACCTTGGGTCCAAGCTGGTGAGCTTTGCTCAAACCAGATGAGCCCACTCTCAATCTGGCGACCTTGGGGTCTTGAACATGGTTCCTCCGCATCCCAGTCCGGAGCTCTATCCACTGCGCCACTGCCTGGTCAGGCTGTTTTTTTCTCTCAATGAAATTTCCTAGGATAATTATTCTTACTGGCCAAATTTTCCAGGGCACAATAGAATTCCAATCCCATGATAATGTTTTTTCTTTTTTGTGTATATTTATATTTACGTATTTATTTCACAAATGATAAAATTAATTCATTGTTTTTTAGTATATTCAGATGTATGTGTAACTGTCACCACTAATTTAAGAGCATTTATCACCCACAAAGAAACCCTGTGCTCCCTAGCACTTCCTCCCATTCCCACCTCTCCTTAGCCTCAGAAAACTACTAATTTACTTTCTATCAGTATGGTCTTACCTATTCTAGATGGTTTGTATAATTGGAATCATACATTATATGGGTTTTGTGACCAGCTTCTTTCACTTAGTGTAATGTTTTCATGGTTTACCCAAGTTGTAGTATGTGTCAGTACATCATTCCTTTTTTATTTTATTTTATTTATTGTAGTAAAATATAACATGAAATTTACTATTTTAACCATTTTTAAGTATAAATTCAGTGGCATTTAGTACATTTACCCTGTTGTGCAAGCAACACTACTGTTTATTTGCAAAACTTCATCATCCAAACAGAAACTATCTGCATTAATAAGAACTCTTCATTCTCCCGTCCCCCTAGCCACTAGTGACTTCTATTCTACTTTCTGTCTCTGTGTCTTTGCCTGTTTTAGGTATTTCATGTAAGTGAAGTCATATAACATTTGCCCTTTTGTGTCTGGCTCTTCAGCATATAGCTCTCACTTTTTGCTCAGCCTTGTGAAGTTTTTAATCTATGCATGCCTGACTTTTCCCACAGCAGACCTAAGTGGACCCTTGCATTTGCCATATATAAAACTCTTTCTTCATACAATTCCTTCTACTTGCTCCCTTAAATTTTAGCTCTCTAGCCTTCTGGATACTGATTTCTGACCCAGCTCAGTGAGATCATCATTGTCTTTTTTTTTTTTTTTTTTTTTTTTTGGTGGGCCATTAGCTTTAATCCTAGCTTGCACCCAGCGGGCAAGAAATATACACAGTGGGAAAACACTTCCCTTTCTATTCAGGGCTCCCAAAGCCACTGACTTAATCTGGGTTTCTAGAATCAAAGGTTTCTACCTCACCAGTCTTATTCACCTCTGTTCCCCATCTCCTTCTCTCTGCATAAACTCTGCACAAACTGGCTTCTCCTTCAGCACTCTGCCATCTTGGCTGCTTCTCTGCTCCATGTGGCCTTTCTCTGCTCTCCTCCAGCATGGGCTCCTCTGCCCCATTTTATAGTGTAGAAATCAAAACCTGTGATTCTTTCTCCAGTGGCTGCTCCATTTCCAAGCAAATCTCACGAACCAGATCGGCTTCCTCCGGTGCTTGCTCCAGCTCCAGGGTCTGCATCTCTTTCTCCCATGTTTGTTCCAGCTCCTTCCACTGCTCAGTTTGCAGGTCCCGGGCAGCCTCTTCCACAAAGCTCTTGGTTTCCTCACGCATGGCTGTAAAAGTCAGCTAGCCTTTGTTCCCCATCTCCTTCTCTCTGCACAAACTGGCTTCTCCTTCAGCACTCCGGCCATCTTGGCTGCTTCTCCTCTCCTCCACGTGGCCTTTCTCTGCTCTCCTCATCATTGTCTTCTTCAGGTCACCTTCTTTGTACTGAGATCCAGGAATTGCCTTAGGCAGAAAGCTAGTTAGTATTGGTATCTGGAAAGTGCCCCTAGATGTTGAAATGAAGGTCTGGTTTATCTAGTTTATATTCCTTCTTAGAGATCATCATTATGCACTGCCTGTGGTCTTGCATACTTAAGTTACTGTGATACATATTTCACATATTTTTCTAGTTTTGTAATTATTTCTGGCAAGAATATAAGTCTGGTTCCACTTATTCCATCATGACTGGAAGTGGAAGTTGATCTACCATTTTATTTTCAAAACTTTTTTCATTCAGAATTAGCCTAAAGTGCCTAATTTATGATAGTTATGAAGAGAGTCTGTTAATCTTGTTTGAAAAGTATAAAAGAACTTGTAAGTATCCAGTTTTTCAACTGTATTAATAAAAAGTAAACTTTTTTGCCATATTCTCCATTTTGTATAGTCTGTTGCCTATTATAGTTAAGGGAGGAAAAAAGTTGGATGTACTACTACTAATTGATTGTTACATTTCTCGTGTTTTAGACCTAAAGATTGTCTTCGGTCTATTATGAGGAGGGTGAACCATAAAGATCCTCATGTTGCTATGCAAGCTCTGACTGTGAGTGATTTGATTTTAGGTTCTACCAAAAAATTACCTGCTGAAATTGAGCCCTTTTAACTTTGCAATTTATGCTTTTAGCTTCTAGGAGCATGTGTATCAAACTGTGGCAAAATTTTTCATTTAGAAGTATGTTCAAGAGATTTTGCTAGTGAAGTAAGCAACGTATTAAACAAGGTAAGGAACATTATACCTAGAAGTGAATTAAGACAGTCTTTTTCCTTTAGTGTGTTGTATTCTTCAACCCTTCATATTTTTAATTACAAAAGATTAGTCTGTGCTTTTGTTTTTTTAATTCTTTCTAGGCTTTATCTTTCCATTATATGAGTAAATGTTATGTTTTGCTGAAGAGACTACCAATTTATTTAACTCCAAGAGTTGGTTTTTTCAAGCCATATTACAGTATGTTCAACACTCTTTTCTTCATCATTCCTTTCATCTGATAAGTAAATATAAATATATATGTTTCTCTTTCTGATTAAATAATACCTGTTTATTTTTAGGGACAGCATTTATAACCATTTTTGTAGCCATAGAAGAATTTTCCCGATTAGAAGTTAGAAGTGTTCAGAAATACTGCCAAAATACTACACTGTTGAATTTCATCTTGATATGACCTGACCATCACAGGATTTTAACATTAGATTCTCTACCTAACAATGTAGAATAAAGAATTCAAATCTGGGCCCAGGCCAGTTGGCTCAGCGGTAGAGCGTCGGCCTGGCGTGCGGGGGACCCGGGTTTGATTCCCGGCCAGGGCACATAGGAGAGGCGCCCATTTGCTTCTCCACCCCCCCCCCCCTCCTTCCTCTCTGTCTCTCTCTTCCCCTCCTGCAGCCTAGGCTCCGTTGGAGCAAAGATGGCCCGGGCGCAGGGGATGGCTCCTTGGCCTTTGCCCCAGTCGCTAGAGTGGCTCTGGTCGTGGCAGAGCGACACCCTGGAGGGGCAGAGCGTCGCCCCTGGTGGGCATGCGGGAGTCTGTCTGACTGTCTCTCCCCGTTTCCAGCTTTAGAAAAATACAAAAAAAAAAAAAAAGAATTCAAATCTGGCAATTTAAGGACTTTAAAAGATTTGTTACTAAATGATATGTGAGTTTTCCCAGTAAAAATTTGTGCATTCTAAATGTTATTATTTCTTGCTGTTTTTCATGGGTGGGGGTTATAAAATATAACAAGAAAAAAAATTTTAAGGGTTAAAAGGGAAAATGCCTTTTTGGAAAAAATAAATATTTTCAAGTTTTTGTAGATGACAGTACAGAAATGAAATAATTTAAAATTCTGTACTTGTCAAAAATGATTATGTGATCATTTTTCCTGTTTTTTGCTTTATTAAGTTATATTCAGGTATTTTCTATTAGTTAGTAACCATTCTTTTAAAGTCCTTAATATCTATCAAAATGTACCACTATTTATGATGGGATTAAAATATCTTCTGTAATTCAAGATATGGCACTCAAATTTGTACTTAGTAGCATGAACAAGTATTTTGAAAAGCAAACACATATGAGGGAGAAAGGACTTCTCTTTATTCTTCAAATGTTTTTAGAATAAACATTGGTTTTATACTTTAGGTGAGTTATTATTTTATTATTATTAATATTTACAGAGACAGAGAGTCAGAGAGAGGGATAGATAGGCACAGACAGACAGGAATGGAGAGAGATGAGAAGCATCAATCATTAGTTTTTCGTTGTGACACCTTAGTTGTTCATTGATTGCTTTCTCATATGTGCCTTGACCACGGGCCTTTGGCAGACCAAGTAACCCCTTGCTCAGGCCAGCGACCTTGGGCCCAAGCTGGTGAGCTTTGCTCAAACCAGATGAGCCCGTGCTCAAGCTGGCGACCTCGGGGTCTCGAACCTGGGTCCCCTGCATCCCAGTCCGACGCTCTATCCACTGAGCAACCGCCTGGTCAGGCAGGTGAGGTGTTATTTTAAAGAAATAAAGTTTCTAGGTATAATGACATGCACCACTTCAAATCAGACCTTAAATAATTAAGCAACTTGGGGAAAACACATAGTAGTACACAGTAAAAGTTAGGGATTAGAAATAAAGGAACTGCAACATTCACTGTTTCCAACTTAATTTTTATAATATTGGTCTACAAAAAACAAAACAAATTACTTTTATCTTCCTGATGTATAAAGTTTGCTTAGTTGCATAATACTCTGAAAAGTTCTCTTTCTGACCTTAAACTTAAAAATAAGTTTTACATATTTAATGTTTGAATTTGATGTGAGGTATTTATGATGGTATCTTCTTGTTTGTTTTTTTTTAGTTTGAAAATAAATTAGTTTATTTTTAATAACGATTTAAAGTTTTTTATGTACATTATATAGCTGGGGTAGTTTGTGATTTAAAAAGTGGTCTGCAGCACTATGGTTTTCACATTTAAGATACCTATATTAAATCATTGGCCAGGAAATCACTACTCTTATTAACTTTCAAATTTTTTGTTAGTAAAACTTTCATGAAAACAATCACAGGAAAATTAAATAACAAAATCATTTAAAATGACTTAAAATTCAAGCAGATTTGGCTATTGCTCTACTAGCTTATCATAAATAATCATAAGTTAATTATTTCCAAATCAAATCTTACTAATTTTTTTCTCTTATTTTCAGGGTCATCCCAAAGTTTGTGAAAAGTTAAAGGCCCTTATGGTTGAATGGACAGATGAATTTAAGAATGATCCACAGCTTAGTCTAATATCAGCAATGATTAAGAACCTTAAGGAACAAGGAGTTACCTTTCCAGCTGTTGGCTCTCAGGTATTTTGTGAAGTTTTGTGTGCACTACAGTTTGTTTTTATAAAGTAGTCATGTTTAATAAAATTCCTTTTTGTTTTTCTCCAAACCCAGGTAGCTTTTATTATTTAGAAGGAATTTTTGTTAATAATCTTGCATTTAGAGGCGCCAGAAAAATTTAGTGGAATATTAATGTGTTCCAAATTCTATTTTCTCACTGTTTCATCTTTTTTATAAATGATTTACTTTCACATTTTGCAATTAAAATACTTTTAAATTTAGTTTTAATAATATAGATAGAATTACTTCATTATATTAGGCAATACAATCTTGTTAACTTTCTTTCTGTTATAATTTTATCTAGAAAGAATGACAGCTAAAAAATAGGGATATCCTCAAAATTTAAGGATGAGTTTAGAGGTTCTTTTGATTATGAAATTTAAATACCTGTATTAAAAGTGAGAAGGAGATATAAGGGGTCAATGGGAAGAGAAGTCTCTGAAGTATTTTTTCCCTTAATAAAAAATGACTAGTACATTCATCTTTTTTCTCTCTCCTGTTAAATATAATTGACTGAAAGGCTTAACTTTCCTTTGCAAAAAAAAAGGAATGAGACCAATCTCTAATTTATTTCATATGAAAAAATGAAAGGATATCTCTTTTATTCTTTTTCTATTCTGGGTAACAATCCTATAAGGGGCTTTAAAATGTGTGCTAATTTACTATACTGTCTTTTCCCTACTATATACAGATGGGAGTAAAATATGAGTGGTTTAAAAGCATGAGCAGAAAAGTCTCAAGTTATGCAGGGCTCAAGTTCTGGGTGTGACCACTTCAGGGACTCATGAATTGATTCATCCAGACTTGTCTAGACTTTCTTCCCAAGACACAATTAGTTTATCTCTATGCTCTTGAACTATGAAAAACCAGAAATATACTTTGAAAGAAGGATATTTTTCTACTTACTTGAAATTTGACTTACGAATAGTTTTATAATAAATTATAGCTTTTAGAAGTATTTATTCATAATTGAGAGCTTTTATTACTCAGAATAATTTCTAAAATCTGTATAATTAAGGAATAATTCTGTGTGGAATAATCCAAGAGTCTTATAACAAGTTTCTTGGCAATAGCAGTGTTCAATTATCACAGTAGATTCACTACAGAGAGCCAAGGAGTATAGATGCTTAGTATAATTGGCGACTTCTATACTCCAAGAACCTATTCTAGAGCTTGTTACTCAAAATCTGTTTTGTTGACCATCATTCATCACCACCTGGAAATTTGTTAGAAATGCAGCATCTCAGGTACCTACCAGATCCATGGGTTTATTATCTTCATTTTAACAAATTTCTTCAATGATTCTGTTTCCACATCAAAGTTTGAGAAGCGCTGCTCTAGAGTATAACTTTCAGTGCAGTGAAAACTGCATATCCATCTACACAGGGGCTTGTTATTATATGAGAAAGAAGATGAATTAATGATCTGTTTGATATGTAATATAGTTTTGCTTGGTTAACCTAGAATCTCAGATAGTTGTGGCAACAGCAGTAGGGATTCTCTAATTTAATCCCCTCATTTTACAGATGAGGAAACTGAGACCCAGAATGGTTAAGTGACTTGCCCAGGGGCCACAGCTTGTAGTTGACAGAGCTGGAAGTAGAACACAGGCCACCTGACTCTCAGTCCAGTGTTCTTTCCACTACATGATCCTGTCTTCCATTTGATATAGAGGTTAGTGTACATGTGTCTGTCCGGACTTGGCTTCAAAGGACAAGAAGTGGAGTGAACACTGGCAAGAGCATTTATTTATTGGTTGGCATAGTTGTTAGGTTACTTTCCTGTTCAGATGATTTAGGACATAGATCAGCTATAGTATAGTTAAGAGTTATTTTTCTTTTCATCTAGATGTTATAAAATATGAAAGCTCATTTAATTATAGTTACTTTTAGCCACAACAAATACATAAAATCCATATAAAGTAAAATATGAAGAGGTATTGTGATATTTTTATAGTAGTTTCTGAAAAGTGTATCATTGAAAACCCTGTTTGTAAAGAACTTCATGTTTAATGAAAAAATGTGTCATCTAGCATGAATTGTAGAAGTCTCTCTAGATTTTGAGGTCACTTGGTTACGTCCTTACAGTTAGGCTAGATCTTTGCTAGCATACCTAACAAAAGCCTTTGAGAATATAAGAATTTTAAAAGTAAATTATTGATTTTTGAGAGAGAGAGAGAGAGAGAAACATTGATTTGTTTTTCCACTTCTTTACGCATTCTTTGGTTGATTCCTGTATGCACCCTGACTGGGGATGTAACCTACAACTTCGGCACATTGGGACGACGCTCTAACCATTTGAGCTACCTGGCCAGGGTGAAAATATAAGCATTTTAAAATTTGTTTCTCCATCCAAGTACAGAAGAAAATAATATACAAATATTAAGAAAAGTCAGACTTTAGTCACCTAATTTATTGTTATGCTGCTCTGATTTTTTCCCCCAAAGATTTGAGAGAGAGAGAGAAAAGCATCAACTTGTTTAATTTAGTTGTTTCATTTAGCTGTGTACTCATTGATTGCTTGCTGTACGTGTCCTGACTGGAGGTCAAACCCGTGACCTCTGACAAGCCTGGCCAACGCTTTATCCACTAAGCTACTGGGCCAGGACTGCTGCTGGCTCTTTTTTTTTTTTTTTTTTTAGCGTTAAATTTTGACATAGATATAAAAGTAATGCAACACTGCTACTGTATTTGGCTACCTAATAAGACAAGTGTCATTGCTACACTTAGAACCTGATAGTAACTTTGAAAAGTGTGGAGTTCAGCAATGCAGGGCTGAATGCAGCTTATTCTTCACTTCCTTCTGGACCAATACAGATTTCTTCATTGACCACAAAAGATCAATGTCTGTTTTGTGAAATTCACCAAACTGTGACAAGATTTTATATATTATGAAAAAGATTGCCTCTGACCAAACATACCTTTAGTTTTTAGTCATATAATGATTAGAACATTACAAGAAATGAATCAGAATTGAAAGTGCTTTAAGTTATGTTTCGTTAAATATAAAAAGCTTTTTTTTAATCAGCTTTTCTAAAAATAAATGCCCTGTGCATTTTGTTTGATGTTATAAATATACTAAGTGAAGAATGTAAAACTATTTTACTTTAAAAATATAAAAAATAATATTAAAAATAGTATTTAAAATATTTTGCTTTTTATTTCCTCAATAACTTAAAAATTATAATTCCATTTTTATTCATTGTCATGGAAATCACAGTATATATTTGTAACTTTTTACAATCTCTTTTGAGTTAATATAAATATATTATTTCATGTAAAATGTAGAAACCTTGCAGCAAGTTTGGGTTTACCTACTCCCCACTTCAGCATCCTTTATGCTATAGTCATCTTATGTGTGACATACATTCTCCTACATACATTATAAATCCTGGAAGACAGTGTTATACTTTGTGTTTTAAACCCTGAATGGCCCCATCTTCTCTGATTTTGGAAATTGCACGTGTTAATTTAATCCTCATAACACCCTGTAGTGTATAGGAGCTGTTATTCTCATTTTGTAGATGAGGAACTTGCACAAAGAGGTCAATGTACCTAAGACCATAGGTTTAGAAGGTGGTGGAGCTGGCATTTGATCCCATGTTTGTCTGACTCCACAACCTGCATTCTTTTTTTCTTTTTTAATTTTTATTGATTTTAATTTATTGTGTTTACATAGATTCAAGTGTCCCACCGAATATATCCCCCAACCCCCTTGTTCCCCTCGACACCCCCTTTGTCCCCTCCCCCCAATGCCTTCCCATCTTCCTTTCATGATTTGCTGTCCTGCTCTCTATAATGCTGTGTTATGTATATATAATTTCACAACCTACATTCTTAAGTAGCCATATCTTGGTACCTTGTTTGAAAATGTCATCAGAGGAACACAGGAAAGAATGCTTAATTAAGGAACTTAGGGATGTTTCACTGAGCAAGTGATATTTTAGCTGTTTACTGACTAATGAGTTGAAGCTCAACGGAAAAATGTGGATGGAGTAAAAGGAGCCAGAGTGGGAGATATTTTAAGTAGAAGCAAATGCATGTCAGAGGTGTAAAAGTACCAGTATGGAGTCTGATTTGTCTTGATTGCCATGGAAAACCTAAGAAGCCATTGAGGCTTAAAAGCTTATAATTCCATAAATGTGAATCAATTTATGTATTTATTTATTTGTATACTCCCTTATTTACAAAATATGCTTAGCTAGACAGTAATACATTCCCAGAATTACCTAACTTTATTTTGGGTTAGCAAATAGTATAATTTTATCAGCATTTATATTGGTATATATAAATCTGGGTTCCTAAAGATAACATCCTGATTTTTGATCTGGCAGTATGCATTAAAATACTCCTTTTAATATTTTAAAAATTTAAAACTGTCTTTTTAAAATTCTCACCCATCTCCCTCTCTCAGCTCCTTTTCTTATTTAACATTTTTTTAAATATTTTTTTTTATTTAATTTTTTTTTTTTAAGTGAGCAGAGAGGAGTAGAGACAGACTCCTGCATGTGCCTAGACCAGGATCCAACCAGCGACTTCCATTTTGGGCCGATGCTTAGCACCTAAGGAGGAGGCTCCGCGGAGCCATCCTCAGCACCCGGGGCCAGTATGCTCAAATAAATCGAGCCATGGCTGCAGCAGAAGAAGAGTGAAAGGGAGAGAGGAGGGGTAAGGGTAGAGAAGCAGATGGGCACTTCTCCTATGTGCCCTGACCAGGAATCAAACCTGGGACTTCCACACACTGGGTCAATGCTTTACCATTTAGCCAACTGGCTGGGGCAAAATACTTTTTAAATCTCTAGTCTTTCTTCTTTAGTTTGCATACTGTCTTTCTCTTTTGAGTTTAACCTCTTTACACAAATCTGTGACAGTGTTAATAGGCTGTTGGCTCTAAGTATCCAATTGCTCTCTTTTCTCCAATTCTAATGCTTCTTCTTGGGTGCTCCAGTTGTATTTCTTTATTCAGAAGTTTTAGATTGACAAGAAGGATCTTATATCTTTGTAGATTAGGTGGGGTAGGAATGTTTGAGATCAACTCTCAAATGTTGTGTTCCTTTTTTTGTCTTAGGCTGTTGAACAAGCAAAAGCAAGCCCAGCTCTAGTAGCCAAGGATCCTGGTACTGTGGCAAACAAAAAAGAAGAGGAAGATTTGGCCAAAGGTATGTCTTTAAGTCCCTGATGGTAGCTAAAAGATGGGTCTCTTACTTAATATTATTTTCCTCTGAGAGATTTTTAAAATATAAGAGAAAAGACTTTGCAGTTAAAGCTGAAATCTACTTTGTTCCCCTCCTCAGTATTCTCCCTCTCCTCTCCTGAGACAACTGCTACCATGTATGTCCTTTTAGTCAACATTTTTATTATACAATTTACCTATAAATATCCATAAATAGTACCAAATACTTTCTGTGTCCAACACAATTTTTTTTCATAAATACTATACTGTAGGTACTATCTACAACTTATTTTTTTATGCAACATTTGAGATCTATTTATTATCAGATATAGTATAACTTATGTTTATTTGTTTTAACTGCTGTGTAATATTCCAGTATACTAATAAATACATACTGTAATTTATCTTCCTACTGATGGACATTTGGGTTTCTGGTTTTGATATTTACTGTAACAAGTATGCCACATTGAATATCCTTGTACATGTTCTTGTGTGTGTTTGCATGTGTGTGTGCGCCTATTTTGTGTGACTAAAAGTGAAGTATTTATTGTTGGCTCATGGGGTAGACACGTCTTCAACTTTGCTAAATAGTTTTATTTTTTCCTCGTCATCAACAATATATGAAAGTTGTTACTATTTTTAACCTCCTGACAACATTTGGCATTGTCAGAATTTTTAAGTGTTATGAATCTGATAGGTTCAAAATTATTTCCTATTATTTAAAATTTTATTTCTTTTAATACTAGTGAGGTTGAGTTTTCTTTATTTTTGTATTTTTATTAGCTGTACTGGTTATCTCTTTCTATTGATTCAATTTCTTTTTTTTTTTTTTTTTTTTTCATATTTTTCTGAAGTTGGAAGCAGGGAGGCAGTCAGACTCCTGCATGTGCCTGACCGGGATCCAGCCGGCATGCTCACCAGGGGAGCGATGCTCTGCCCATCTGGGGCATTGCTTTGTTGCAGCCAGAGCCACTCTAGTGCCATGGAGCCATCCTCACAACCCAGGCCAACTTTGCTCCAATGGAGCCTTGGCTGTAGGAGGGGAAGAGAAAGAGAGGAAGGAGAGGAGGGAGGGTGGAGAAACAGATGGGCGCTTCTCCTGTGTGCCCTGACCGGGAATCGAACCCGGGACTTCCACACGTTGGGCCGATGCTCTGCTGCTGAGCCAACCAGCCAAGGCTGATTCTTTTTTTAAAAAACATAATTGGTTATGGTCAGTAGCTCAGGGTATAAAGTGTCAGCCCAGTGTATGGACATCCTGGGTTTGATTCCCATCAGGGCACACAAGAGATGCTACCATCTGCTTCTCTCCTCTTCCATCTTCTCCTTCTCTCCCTCTTCCCCTCCCACAGCCAGTAGCTCAATTGATACAAGTGTTTCCCTGGGTGCTGAGGATAGCTTGGTTGGTCCAAGTATGTCAGCCTCAAGTGTTAAAAATAGCTTGGTTGATTTGAGCATCGGCCCAAGACAGGTTGCCAAATAGATCCTGGTTGAGGCATATACTGGAGTCTGTCTCACTATCTTTCCTCCTCTCACTTAAAATAATATAATAATAATAATATAATAATCATGTAGAAAGTCTTTATTTTGGATGCTATCTTTTGCCAGTTATATCTGTAGTAGATATCTACTCTTGATGTTTGGCTTAAACTTTAAATTGATAATGGTGTATTTATTTATTTATTTATTTATTTTCGATAATGGTGTATTTAATTGAACAAGTTTTAAATTTTGATGTAGTCAAAAGTTTTGCTTTTATTTTTGCTTTTTTATGTCTTAAGATATTTTTTCGTACCTCAAGATCCTAAAAGATACTTTCTTTTCTTATAATAGTTTTAAAGTTTTATTTTCTCATTAGGTCTTTTATTAATCTAGAACAGAGGTGGAGGGAAGAAGGGGTTAAAGGTTGATTTGAAAGCAAGGTAATTCCTGTGATTACATGGCAAAGCCTACATGACACATGGTGATGGCCTGCATTGGGGGAGAAGTGGTGGAGATAGAGTAGACACATTTGAAATCTATTTGGGGAAATTTTTAGGTGAGACTATACTGTAGTTATTTTAAATTTCAACTCTTAGACTGATTGTACAAGAATTATATTTGCAGCAATAAAATACAGGTTCTCAGCTATACTACATTTGAGGCTCTCGTTTAGTAAGTCCCCAGTGAGGCTTGAGACTCTTCTCAAGTGATTTAGATTATCATTTTGTAAACTTAAGCTATAGGAATACATAAAAGATAAAAGAAAATATATCTGCAGTTAAAGTTTTAAAAATGGATGTGAATATTTATATCTTTTTATTACCCAGAATTATTTCAACTGTATTCATTCAGTAAAAATAGCCATCATGCTGTTCAATTTTTTAAATGTTTTTGAATTTTCTGTTGTGAATGAATGGAAAAAATTGATGAAATGATATATGTTCAGATTATTATGTCAGGATATATCCTAGTTTCCAGATACACTTTTGAGAAAAGAATCCTTTTTACCTTCAGATATTTTTTTATACTTCTTTGGAATATTGGATATATTAACACTTTGGGTCTTTTTAAACCCATTATTTTCTAGCCATTGAGTTGTCCCTGAAGGAACAAAGGCAGCAGTCCACCACTCTTTCCACTTTGTATCCAAGCACATCCAATCTCTTAACTAACCACCAACACGAAGGCCGAAAAGTTCGTGCTATATATGACTTTGAAGCTGCTGAAGATAATGAACTTACTTTTAAAGCTGGAGAAATTATTACAGTTCTTGATGACAGGTGATTTAACATTCACATAAAAATATATGACATATTTTGTGTTTCAAATTATTCCTGTTGGATGCTTTCAACAAATGCATTTGAAAAAATATTGACCCAGGTATTTTCTTTGTATCACAGTTGGTTGCTTTGCTTATGTTATACTGGCTGGATTCTTATTTTGTAATTTAATTTTTTTCTTATCTATTTAAATAGTTTTAATTTTTTTTGTAGACCTAGTTTAATCTGTTCATTTCTGGTGCCATCTAATAATATAAATTGTTAAATTAATAAAATAGTTAAGATTTTACAAAATATACAAAATATGTATATGTATTTATGAAATTTGTGAGAACTACAGAATATAGTGAATTTATGTATTGCTTGTATTTGTTTGGAACAAATTCATTTTACATGAAATTACCATATTTTTTGCTCCATAAGATGCACTTGACCATAAGACACACCTAGGGTTTTAAGGACCAAATGGTGTGTTAAAATATTTAATAAAATACGGTATATACATTTATTTACATTATGATGGGGAGGTAATTCAGAGCATCTGTCTTTTTTACTACAGCTCCATACATGAAAATAGTTACTGATAGTGAAGTACCAAACTTTTCTAGTGGTTTTGAAAAACAATTCAAATAGATTTATAGTCATTTCTATATCATAGTATAATATGATTTCTTGAGTGGAAGAAAAGGAAGTTACTTTTGAGCTGTTTTGCTGTATATTACATAAAACTTTGATTATTCATTCATTCATTCAAAAGTATTGAGAGCTTGCTAGCTTTTCTTATACTAGACACTGGGATACAGTTGTGATCATGGATATGAACTTGGAAGTGTGCTCCTTATGAGTGTTTGGTGCTATAAACAATGTCATCTGTTGTCTGTTTTCTTGTGAGGAAAGATTTGCTGATATGCACTAGATAGCACACTGCAAAGGATTCTCATATTGGAGCCCATGAGCCTCCTGAAGTTGACAGTTAAGTGCAGGTATCTCTTTTTTTTTTTTTGGAGAGAATTCAGAGCCTTATATTAGATCCCCAGAGCATTCACCAGCCTTCCAGAAGATAAAGAACTGTGTGTTTAATAACTATTTTCTCTGAGGCCTCATCTTTTATTTGTAATAATGATACATTCATTTCATTCAAATCTGGAAATAATGTAAGTTAAACACTACAAAAGGGAAAGATTCATAGAAATAAAAATCTTTTTTGTAGTCAAATATTCTTTTTTGTTCCTCACAGTGATCCCAACTGGTGGAAAGGTGAGACCCATCAAGGCATGGGGCTATTCCCCTCTAATTTTGTAACTGCAGATCTCACTGCTGAACCAGAAATGAGTAAGTATTTTCTAGTCTGTCAATGGATGGTAATTGGTAATCCTTTTCTTAATGAAAGTTGAGTAAACTCAACTTTCTAGAGTGGGGGCTTACAAATGTTAGTGCCTTCAGGAGTTTATTTAAATGCAAGTTCCTGGTCAGTAAAATATTTAACAGAAATTATCTAAGAATTGCAATCATTTGTCTACCAAGATGATCTTTAGAGAGACTATGGACTATTTTAAAAATATATATATATATATATCTGTATACCTACACATATGTGTATATATGTGCTGTTGTGAAAATGCACATTAAAAAGTGTTAACAGAATGTATGCGTTGTGCATTTCCATTACTGTCAGATGATCTAAGTGACAAATGCAGTGTAACCTCATGGAGCACTCTTCCTATTTAAAGACTGAGACCATTTCTCTAGTGTTCTAGCCTCAAACTTGGAAGCTGTGGCTTCTGGCAACATTAATAGCTTTCTTAAACCCTCAGGTCAGATCTTCAGAACCAGCCATGACTAATCATATAAATAGTTTTTTGTTTGGTTTCCAAATCTTTGCTGACTAGGAGAAGTAAACTAGAAAGTGGGGCCAAGCAGGAAGCGATATTACTAACAGGCATAATAGTTGCAGGAAATGTTAACTGGTGGTAGCCTATCAAAATATTGCTATACCATTGACTATATTTTTTCATAATACTCTTTTTTTTTTTAATGTAAACCATATTTATTTTATTATTATTATTATTATTTTTTGTATTTTTCTGAAGCTGGAAACCGGAGAGACAGTCAGACAGACTCCCGCATGCGCCCGACCGGGATCCACCCGGCACGCCCACCAAGGGGCTACTCTCTGCCCACCAGGGGGCGATGCTCTGCCCCTCTGGGGCGTCGCCTGGGGCAGAGGCCAAGGAGCCATCCCCAGCGCCCGGGCCATCTTTGCTCCAATGGAGCCTCGGCTGCGGGAGGGGAAGAGAGAGACAGAGAGGAAGGAGAGGGGGAGGGGTGGAGAAACAGATGGGCGCTTCTCCTGTGTGCCCTGGCCAGGAATTGAACCCGGGACCTCTGCACGCCAGGCTGATGCTCTACCACTGAGCCAACCGGCCAGGGCTCATAATACTCTTAATTAATCTTCATAATGATGAGTGTGAATCATCAAGATTGAGTCAAAGCTTCCTTCTGTTTAAGGAAACATGTTTTAGTCTAGAAAGATTTCTATTAGTGATTGGAATTTTTAGATTTAAAGAGTTTTTAGGTATAAGTTGGTAAACTATAGTTATCTGGCAGGATATCTCAGCTTATCTCATCTGTCTATATAATGACTTCTAGAAGGAATCAAAGTTATCAACTGCAAGAAGCTTAGGTCTTTTTAGTTTACAAGAATTTTAAGAATGGATCTTTGTCATAGTCATCTTTTTATTTCCAACAGCACCAAGTACTGAATCTTACCAGAATGTAGATTATATAATGTCTGCCAGAAAGTTCTGTCCGTTTTTGGAATAAAACAAAATACAAATTTTTCTTACCGTCAATAAACTTTATTAAATAATAAAACTGCCATTATTATTAATGGTTTCTTGCCAGCGTGAGGGCAATTTGTATATCCCATTTTTGAAAAATGTTTTATCTTTTGATGTGAAAAATTTAACCAGTGCTTGTTTGATATCTTCTTCATTTTTGAATTTTTTGCCCTTCAAAAAATTTTGTAAGGACAAAAACAAGTGATAGTCGGAGGGTGCTAAGTCTGGGGAATATGATGAATGCGACAGACATGCTTCTGTAGCATTTCTTCCTTGTTGAAATTCGTAAAAATTACAGTGGCGTAAATGAACTTTATCAGTAGCCATGGGTACACTATGGCTTCACACATAAGACTAACGTGAATGAACTTTGTTTTAGTTCATTTGCTACGTCAGTATGTATACATTAAGTGATAAAAATAGAGAGGCACACATGCGCCAAATAAACATGTGCTTACATGTTGAAACTTGTGATAGAAACGGACAGAACTTTCCGGTAGACCTTATATATATATGAATATTTATACAATAAATGATACAGAAGAGTATACATAGAGAGATGTTAACAATAAAGAGATACTTTTCTTTAAAAATGTAAGAATGCTTCTCTTTCAAGAGAAGGCTTTTACAACAAAACATAATTACAAATCTTTGATAAATGATGCCCTCTCATAGTTTTTACCAAGAGAGCGGGACAGAGACAGGAATGGAGAGAGATGAGAAGCATCAACTCTTCATTGCGATACCTTAATTGTTCATTGATTGCTTTCTCATATGTGCCTTGACTGGAGGGCTACAGCAGACCGAGTGACCCCCTTGCTCGAGCCAGTGACTTTGGGCTTAACCTGGTGAACATTGCTCTAACCTTGCTCCAACCTCGATGTTTCTAATCAGGGTCCTCCGCGTCCCAGTCGGACGCTCTATCCACTGCGCCATCACTTGGTCAGGCTTATTGTTATTTTTATAGAGACAGATTCCTGATATCCATCCCTTTATTGGAATTCTTTTTTGTTAGACCTCAAAAATATGTTGTAGAACCTTTTTTGAAGGGCAGTGCATATTGCATTGACTTTTAACCTGGGCTGATGGTGGTAGGTTTTGTTTGTTTTGTGTGTGTGTGTGTGTGTGGGGGGGGGGTGGTTGGATTTTCTTGTCCTGAATCAACTGTTGGAAAGCATAGGGTAGTCCCGGACTTTTCTGTTCAGGATGAGATCCAAGTGCTGATGAACATCATGTAGCTATCTCATTTTTTTCCCCGTTATATTTTAAATTCCCATTGCACTTTAGATGAGGATTCCAACTCATATGTTTCGCTCTGGACCCACATGAAAAAGAAACAGAAGAAACAGAATTTATGTAATATAGTTCTCGAATTTGGAAATGGAGTGCTAGTGTGATCCTCATAGCATCATCATTTATGAGGAAACAGAAACCACTTCATTTAATGTATCAAGTAGAAATACCTGGCCTCCTAGCTTGTTTTTGTTGTGGAGATGCAATTAGATATTATGAAAGCACTGTCTTTTACACATGCAGTAAAATATTTTAGATATGTGCACACACAATATATAGATACTCATGTGTACATAGTAATGGTATCAGTTCCTATAAGACAAAGCACTGTAAATTTGTGCATGGTCAGCTGTTAGGATGTGAAGCCTACCGTGTGTCTCTTATGCATAGCAGACAATTCTGCTCTCTCAGCTTTCTACTTGTTAATAGCTCAAAATACAAAAAGTAAAAATATGTGTAACAAATGTCTCCTTTTCCCCAAAGAAAAATTAAATCAGCTAAAACTGTTTTGTTTTGTTTTTTATATTGGAATTTTGCTTTATAAATGGGATGAAATTCCATTTTATATGGGATCACACAACACAGGATATAGAAGTGATGTGACTTCTTGTTCTCAGAGGTAAAATCGCAGACCAGATTCCAGTAGTGTGAGCTCGTTGAACCAGATAGATTGGCATTCAAATCCTGGCATTGCCATTTATTAACTTTCACTTGTGGAAGAATTTATAATCTTTCTTAGCCACTATTAACTGCATTTATAAAATGGGCATGTCTCAGTATTGTATTGTAGATTCACTGGAGGAAATGTAATATGCATTCCATTAAGCACATTTAATAATGTAATAGATATTATTACCCTTCCTTAATTTTACCCCTTGCCCACCCTCCTTTCATCTTGATTCTTAATATTTTTACAATATAAATACTGGTTTACCATGTTGATACAAGGATGAAAAATTCAGAGAGAAAGTTCATTTCTGTTAAGCTGTTGGTATTCTTTTGGAGAAGATTAATAGCTATGTTAATCATATTCTGATATGTACTAGTTAATGTTATATTAACTAGATTTTTAAAGTTCGCTTTGTTGAGCAAGAGAAATACGTATTTCTGGCCATTGGTTTTATGGATTCCTTAACAATCATTTTTCATTGCAAAGAATATTGTAACTAAAAGATACAGGCTTATGTAATGGAAAATTCAGATCCCTGCTAAGGCTGTTATAAAGGTCTTGACTGACCTGGATGTCATTCCCTTAATAAGTCTGAGTGACACACTAGAAAACATATAGTTGATTTTCAAGTCATTGCATTGAAATAGTATGGCCTAGGAAATGAAATTTTTTTAAAAAATAGATAACTTAAAAAGATTTATTTTAAATTGCAGAGTTCATTTATGCCATTGTGAAATTTTGCTTTCTGTTCACCAGTTTACTAAACTCTCTTTTGTAGTAGGTGATTAATCTTTGTTTCAGAACTATACCTCTTATTTTAGTAAAGTATCTTTTATGGAAAATATAAAATCTTTATAAGAGAAAATTAAGAAATCTTGACATGAAGTAATAGTCTGTCATTATTGCCTATGTTTGCAACCTCATTCTTTAAATTGAATCTCTCGTCTTAAGGGGAACATAAAAAAGAACTCAAATTCTCTCTTGAAACTTAGTGTTCTCAAATAAAAATTAAGTGTATTATAAATAAAAGGTAAATGTTGTATGTTTCACAGTAAAAACAGAGAAGAAGACGGTACAATTCAGTGATGAGGTTCAGATAGAAACAATAGAGCCAGAACCGGAAGAAGCCTTTATTGATGAAGTAAGTGATTTCCTCCATAGAGTGGTTCATACTTAGTATTGAAGTTGAAATGTTTTTGTCTTAAAAAAATTATTCAATTACTGCATGTATTTCTTTATTATAAAAATAAAAGCAGTATAGTCCCATTCTTACCATGTCGGCACATGTAGTTGTACCTCATTATTTTAAATTTCTGCTCAATATTTTATAGAATGGATATGTCATGATTTAACTATTCTGTTGTTGGACACTAAGGTTGTTTTCAGGGGTTTTTTTGTAGTGTTTTTGCTATTACAGACATTTCTGAGATTTTGGGGGAATTTTAAAGAATGTGTAACATTTATTTATTTTTTGGGGGGGGGGTATTTTTCTGAAGTTGGAAACAGGGAGGCATTTAGACAGACTCCTGCATGCGCCTGACCAGGATCCCCGGCGATGCTTTGCCCATCCGGGGCGTTGCTCTGCTGCAACCAGAGCCATTCCAGCGCCTGAGGCAGAGGCCACTGAGTCATCCTCAGCGCCCTGGCCAACTTTGCTCCAATGGAGCCTTGGCTGCGGGAGGGGAAGAGAGAGACAGAGAGGAAGGAGAGGGGGAGGGGTGGAGAAGCAGATGGGCGCTTCTCCTGTGTGCCCTGGCCGGGAATTGAACCCAGGACTCCTGCATGCCAGGCCGATGCTCTACCACTGAGCCAACCAGCCAGGGCCTAACTTTTATTTTTAAATGTCTGTTTAATGCTCTGGAAATTACATTCTTGGTAACATTTTAAACTTATGATGAAAAGTGAAATGTCATCTTTACAATTGTGAATGGACTGATAGGTTGTAACCTTCTCTTAGGGGAGCCAGAGGCAGACAGTTTGAAGAGCTCTTTTAGAGAAATAGTTTGTTGGAGACTGTGCTAGGAGCCAGGTATCCAACTTGATACGGGAAAGTTAATTTGTGGATTGCAATACATAAGAAAATGCATGTAGGGCCTGTATAGGGGTCTATTAAGAAACCTTATTTCTCTAATAGGTAATTTCAAATTGGGAGTAGTATTCTGTGAACATAACAAAAATATCCATGTGTTAGTTGCTCTCACTCTCATTTTAACCTCCCACTCCCACTTTTTTTTTTTTTTTTTGCTGTAGGCAAACTTTTCTGATGTGTGCCTTCTGTTTTGGATTATTTAAAGTGAAAATTGTGAATCTTTTACATTGAAAAATAGTATCCATTTCAAAATATAAAATTTTTTTGACTTCAGAAGTTTCTTTTATGCTGTGACACTTTCACTCTAATAATTAAACTTTCAAACTGTTCTTTTATATAGTTTTTGTTTTGGTTTAAATAACTGCTTTGAATTGGTAGTCTTTACATTATTTACTTTATGTACCTATGTTTTAGCATAACCACGTAAAAACCATGCATGGAGAAAAGTTTTTAATTATTACAGTGGTATTTTTTATACGTGAGATCTATAATTTGATTTGTTAAAACCCTACATGTACATATGTACTTATGTATAGAGGTATTTCTGTAATGATGCTTTCATCAGTTCCCTTGGTTATTATAAATGATTTGGTAATATATAGATTTAAGTCATTGCCTTGAGATGCCTTCCAGCCTTTCCCACATAGGAGAATAGAAAAATCATAAACTGACACATTGGTGGAAAGAAAATGTAGACTAAGCCCTTACTCCTCTATTTAGAAAGAGAACATCTATAATATAGCTGAGGTATGCCTTTCTAAAACAGCTGGTGCATTCACCCTGGGGAAGAATAACTGAGTTGTTAGTAGTCATAAATAATGCCATCTTGAGAGAGAGGTTACACTTGTCAGCATGTCAAATCTACAGCTGCTTTAAAACAAAGTGAAATTCACTACCATGACATAAGAGATTGAAGAACTTACAAGTTGTCAGTGTAAATGTGGCTCTCTCTTTCATTTAAGAGAATCTCTGTTGGCAGGTTCAAAAATAAGTAGATTGAGCTTTCAAGGCTCTGGATTCACATGGTACTTAAAGAAAGTTCACAGATACTAAATACATAACAAAATCTGAGTCCATATCTGTGAATTACAAAAGTTCTCTATTCATTATCTAATTAGCAGAGAGAATATATCACGGTTTGTTGCTTTCCACATTAACTATTTAATTCCTGTAGGACAAAATGGACCAATTGCTACAGATGTTGCAAAGTACAGATCCCAGTGATGATCAACCAGATCTTCCAGAGTTACTTCATCTTGAAGGTAAACCTTGTTTTTCATTTACTTTGCAAATAAAGGATAATTAGAGGTTATAGCTGCTGTTCTGTTTCAGAGTGGTTTATATTTAAATAAAATTGAGAATGATATAAAAAATGTTAACATTTCTCACTCTTCTGTGACCCAGTCTCTCATTTATATGCCATTTAAACCTTTGGTAGAATTCACATTTTTATACTTTTCTTCCAAATTAAATATTCAAAATACTCAAATATTTTTTTTCAACAGTTGAGAGTGTTATAAAATAAATAATTGATATTTTAATATTTTTGAGGTCAAGAAAATCTTGGGTTCTCTGAACTGAAGTTTATTAATAATTTTTATTATTTCCAATTATATCTTGTAATTCTTTAGTTATATGAATATCAAGTCAGAGATTTGCTTTCTTTGATGTGTTTTCTTATATTTCTTCAAATCTTGTCATATTAGCAATGTGTCACCAGATGGGACCTCTCATTGATGAAAAGCTGGAAGACATTGACAGGTGAAAGAGCATGCGCTCTCTATTGTGCACCTTCTTCCCTGAGGTTCTCTGTAAACTGGATACTGGGATAGAGCTGCCATTTTATTTTATTTTATTAATATTGTTTATTTTCTTCTGTTTTTAATTTTTTAAGTTCTATTTTATTTATTTATTTATTTATTTATTTATTTTTTAAGTGAAAGGAGGGTAGATTGGCATATTCCTGCATGCACCCCCACCAGTATCTACCTGACAACCCTTGTCTTGGGCCACTGCTCAAATCAGATGAGCTATTTTTAGCACCTGAGACTGACTTGCTGACCATTCAAGCTATCCTCAGTGCCTGGGGTGATGCTCAAACCAATCAAGCCCCTGGCTGCAGGGGGTGGGGGAAGAGAGGAAAAGAAAGGGGAGAGGAAGAGGAAGAAGGAGAGAAGCAGAGGTCGCTTCTCTTGTGTGCCCTGACTGAGAATCAAACCCAGTACATACATACACCAGGCCAATGTTCTATCCACTGAGACAACTGTCCGGGGTCTGGTTTATTTTTGTTTTTATATACTTATTTTCTACTAGATGTGGGAATTAGAATTAGACTCAACTCTCTTTTTTTTTAAGTGAGGATTTATTTGACCTTCAATATATTAGTCTTTTGGAAAATAAGAGTTAACTATTATAATCATGTTTGCTATAAATAGCATTACCAGAGCCCAAATGACCCATCTGTTATTATCTAGGGAAACGTAGACATTTAGGGAAACCTAAATATTGCAGAGTAAAGTCAAGTATAGTAAGCTCTCCCAGCACAGTACCTAAGTCTTAGTTTTGATTGCCCTGCAGCTAAAATATAGGAAATTTTCTGTCACAGGTTAAATTTTTAGTAGGGTCTACTTGTTCCACCTTTTGTTATTTTGATAATGTCTTAGAGCATTGTATTATTTAAATAGCAGTTATGTTTCCAATTATTGTATAATATTTCAGAAAACACTCAGAACTGTCAGAACTTAATGTTAAAGTGATGGAAGCACTTTCACTGTATACCAAGTTAATGAATGAAGACCCAATGTATTCCATGTATGCAAAATTACAGAATCAGCAGTATTATATGCAGTCATCTGCGGTTTCTACTTCTCAGGTAAGCTTTAAAAAACGCAAGTATATCTTTTCAAATTCTCATATATATTTGACATTATTTGGAATAGCTGTGTTTTTGTAAAATATGAAACTTTCTAAAAGTAATATTTGAATAAAAATAGATTTTAAAAGATTTTTTTATTTGACAAGTACAATGTATAGTATACAATTTACCAATAGTTCTTTTTAAAAAATATTGTATTTCTGCAGGTGTATGCATCACAGTCATCCATCAGGCTTTTTGAAAAACTACAGATGCTTTGGTTCCACCCCCGACCTATTGAATCTTAATCTTCAGGAGGGAGGCCCAAACATCTGTATATTTCTTAAAGCTTTATATCTAATTCTCTGGTTAAATAGTGATTATTACTGAGTTCTTCTGAGTACCTGCTGTTTGTGGTTTTACACTGAGCTGCTTTCATCTGGACTCCCCCCTTCCCTTACATAGCACATGTAATGCAGTCAAAGCCCTTGTCCTCTCCATCTCAGGCAGCTGTTGGAAGAGTTCCTTTCTCACAAACTCGGTAAGTTCAGGGGACAAGGAGTAGTCAGCCAGGCACTCCATTTATCCATGGGAGTGGCACAAACATTATAGAGGCTAGTTGTTTTCTTTACGCATGGTCCATTTTCTCTGAAATGAAGGGCTATAACCCTAGAGAGGAGCAGCAAGGCCTGAATAGTGTGTGGCTAGATGACACTTGCTCACAGATTTTGATCTCAGTTTGGTCCAGAAAACAAGCCCTTCAAGTTCAGTTTGCAAAACAAAAATACTGCTTTTATGAGCACTGAGATAGTTGTCATGAGGATCTTTTGGATTCTGATGCTTGGTGATGCTTTTAGGTTCTTAGGAGAAGAGCTGCGGTGATTGTCTTGTCTCCTGATGATTGTGAGAGAGCCTGCAGGGAGTGGATTCTCTTCTCAAACGTGAGATAGAGGAATCAAATAAGCAGTACAGAAAACTAGAACATGGTGTGTGATTTAGACTTTGGAGATTTAAGATTTCAGTCTCTTCAGAGTCAAACAAGTATAGTTTCAGATGTAAGAGTAAGTAAACAAGGGCCCAACGACCAAATGCAGCTTCCCATCTGTTTAAATAAACTTTTTTTGGAACACAGCCTTTCTCTTTTGTTTATGAAATGTTTCTGGCTGCCTTCAGTATGGGTCAACTTTAGTACTTGTGACAGAGACCATATGGCCCAGAAAGCCTACACTATTTACTGTCTGGGCCTTTACAAAAAGATTTGCTGAATGACCTTTGCTTTATAAAGGTAGTTTGCTCTGTGTTCAGTAAAGTTTAATTTAGGAAATCTAAATTATATAGAAACAAAACGCAGTCGATTGATGTAAAAACAAGGAATTCAGAGATACTTCTTAAACATCTTTTGAGGTTCCTTTAAGGAAAGTACTTAAAATATCAACATGGAGAAAGATTATATTAGTATAAAATTTTAAGGTAAGTTCCTTTACTGCTTCTGGGTAGAGATAAACATGAGTTTAGCCAATGTTTAAGAATAAAAATCATCAGAAGTCAGCTTCACTAAAAATATTTTCTTAAATGCCTGTTAACAGAAGTAACTATAAAAAACGATTTCAGGGATGTAATTATTATTATTATTATTATTATTATTATTATTATTTTGTAACTGAATGCCCCTACAGAGATTTTGGCATATCTGTTAAAATCTTAGAAAATCTAATGTGTGTTATCATGAACTGTTCTAGGTGTATCCAGGGCCTCCTCAGAGTGGTGCTTACCTGGTTGCAGGGAGTGCCCAGATGAGCCATCTCCAGAGCTACAGCCTTCCCCCAGAGCAGCTGTCTTCTCTCAGCCAAGGCGCAGTTCCACCATCTGCAAGCCCAGCCCTTCCTAGTCAGCAGACGCAGGCTTCCTACCCTAAGTAATTTGATTATTGACAGTCATTTGGGGTTAATACTGTTAAAATTCTTAAGTGCCCTTGATCATCTGGAACCGTGAGAACTGGATAAGAGAACTCCAGAACACATGTCATCACTGATAGCAGATGGTTAGCCCTGTTTGTGGTGATGAGTGGGTTCTACAGGAGCCCCTGCAGGATAGCAGTGCTAGCCAGCAAGCCAGTCCTCTCTGACTCATCGAATTGCTTTTTCTGGTTCTGTCATAATTTGTTCTTGAGTCTATAATGGTATTTGCTAAGGACTTTAATGAAACTCAGATTTGATAACTATTGTTTTCCTCAAGTATAAAATAGCTTTTATACTTGTTTTTGTTATCATTATTTCAGGATATATGGTTCTGGGCTATCTCTTAAAGATATGTATTTCCTTCACTTTGCTGTGTGTTGGAATTTAGTATATACCACAGCAAGCAGAATCATTTGAAGACAGATGATGCAAGAAACTAGTTGCCCCTGTGGTTCATGGGGCAAGTATCTGAATATAAAATGACAGGCATTTACTTATAATGCTCTCTATCATGTAGTTAAATGATTAAATATTATATAATTTAAAATACATAAATTCCTGTCTGCTTCAGTGTGAATCTAAGCTGAAGTCTTGCCCTCAAAACAAAAGTAGGCTTAGAATTCATCAGTGTGTAATTCTAGAAGTCATGATATTCTGACTCATAATAGAAATTTCTTGAGGGCACAGGCACAAAAGTTTCTAGAATCCTTTTCTTCGGTTTTGAAGTTGCCAGGAATGCTCCTATACTTCCCTTACTGTTGTAGTACTAATCCTTAAAAGAGTCACACTCAGAATGCTTAGGGATTTGCAAACTTTACTTTGTGGTCACATCTAGTATCGTGAAATGATATTTAAAAAGAGGGCAACGAGGAGGCTTATTAAATGGCATTAAAAAACAGGGTTCTTTCTACTGAAAGTAGCTCAGAAAAAGAAAGGTGTAGCTTTTCCTGTCCTAAGACTTTTTATTTTAAGTTGAAATTTGGTAAAAATGAATACCCTTACTTGGAGTAAAGCAAACAGGTAGAGAGCAGCTATTGTTTAAAAAGTAGCATACTGCCTTAAAAACCAAATACAAAGCGAGAATAGGTAGGTATTGTGACCAGTGGTGGCGCAGTGGATAAAGCATCAACCTGGAAACGCTGACGTTGCTGGTTCAAAGCCCTGGGCTTGCCTGATCAAGGCACATATGGTAGTTGATGCTTTCTGCTCCTCCTCCCTTCTCTCTCTCTCTTTCTCTCTCTCTCCCCCTCTCTTTAATGAATAAATAAAATCTTTAAAAAAAAAGAAAAATCAGCCAATGTGCATGAGGTATGTAGGAACCTCTTAGATATTTTATTGTCTTCCAAAAGTGCTGCCTCTTTCCCAGCTAGTCAGTTACTGTATCACATGCTCTCTAGCTACCTTGTTCTTGGAGATTACTTGAGACCCATTCTTAGTTCAGGGCCTTGTAAATGAGAGAATCATTTGGTAGATGTTTAAACATGCCATGCTCTAGAGCTGTAACACCTTGTTGCTCTCCTCTGGGGGTTGTGCTGTCTGTCTGCTTCTGCACTCCAGATGTGAAGTACCTGGTGCAGGGTCTGCACTATATTCTGGAGCCTGACTACTGATACACTGTAGCTATTAATATCTCCTCTCAAGAGACACTTGTGCACTTCATCAGGCGCTCCCTGTAGAGCATTTCCTTGACATCTTTAGCCCTCTTTGTCTGGCTAATTCCTACTTATTTGTTCTTAGCTTCATCTTTACTAGAGCACCTTCCCACCACTTCAACACTGTTCTGCTCTCTTGCTGTCAGAGGACCCCAGCACACTGTGGACTGTCTTGTGATCACCTTTAGACTTGTCAGTATCCCTACTAAGCTATCATGTCTCGAGAGTTGGAGCCGAATTTCTTTTACCTTTGTGTTTATACTGTGTAGCACAGAGTTTTATACCTAGTGGAAACTCAGTAAATATTTGATAAATTAATGTTTAAGGTGGGAATTTAAAAGACTGTGGTTAGGCCAGTGAGATGTATTTTTAAATTCTTTAAAGTCTTCACAAAGGCTTTCAGGCAGTTTTAAAAAGGATTTATAAATGTATAACTTAATATATAAGAACAGTTATACAGTGTGGGATAAAAATATAGTAGAATGTGAGAGTTTATTCTTGTATTATTATTTATTAATGTATTTTTCATATAAACAACTGTATTTGACTCAAGCTTTCTAATTCTAAATCAAGGTCAATATGTATTTAGTTCTGCTTATTTTTTAATCTGGTCATTAATTTATTTACTCTTGAGTTATGTGAGTTCTTGATATATTTTGGATGTTAACCCTTTATTAGATATATAACTTGCAATATTTGATTTCTTTTGCTGTTCAGAAGTTTCTTAGTTTAAACTCTTTGCAGTTCCACTGTTGATTTTTGCTTTTGTTGCCTGTTCTTTTGCTATCCCATACAGGAAATCGTTGCCTATATTTTCTTCTATAGGTTGTATTTCAACTCTTACATTTAGACCTTTAATCCATTTCAAGTTTTTGTGTGTGTGTGTGAATGGTGTAAGACAGGAGTCCAGTTTCATTCTTCTGTATGTGGTTATCCAGTTCTCCCAGGACCATTTATGGAAGAAACTATCCATTCTTCATTGAGCATCCTTGGCTCCCTGATCATATTAGTTGACCATTAACTTAAAGATTTTTAACCTCAATATGCTTACTGGCTAGGAGAGGCAACCATACAAATAAATTATAATTATATATAAATTACAAATAAAGGTACTTGCAGGATGCTTTAGGAGCCTCAACATTAAGGGAAGATTTCCAAGAAAATATGCTCAAGCTCTGTTATTCTTAGCTGAGAGTATAAAAAGATTTTCTATTATGAGCTAATGTATGGCATTCAAAAATGGGGAGTTGTGAAAACACATGTTACCAAAGGATTAAAGTCTGTGGTGGGAGCCATGAAAGATACACTTTATCTTTCAGAGCAACACATATTGAATGATAATGTGTGACACCATTAGGCATTACTTAAGTGGCTACATTAGTTGATGGAATGTTGCAGTAAAAGACCAGCACTTATAATGATGAATTGTTTAATCTGTGCAGGGTGCAAGAGCATTGAGTTTACCAGTAGTTGATTTAGAAACAATCTAGCAATTGAAGAAAAGTTTATAAGTAGGCAATACTTTAAAAATTACCCATTTTATAGTTTGTTTTACATTTTTAATAGAAACGTGGGAGGAAATCTCAATGGTAAAGCTGTTAGTATTTCTCTTTATATAGCTAAACTAGCGTCTTAGTCATGGTAGGAACTCAGATATCAGGCTGAGAAAGGGAAGAAAGGAAGCAGAGGCAACGAGTCAAGACAAGTCTGAGGGAACTTTTTGGTGGCATGGGATAGTGCACAGTGGAGTGCGCCTTGCCCGGGAGCACTGACAGCGGATGGGTTGCAGCAGGAGGGAAGGCACAGCGTGGGAATGCGTATGCAAACCAAGCCTTGAAATGTGGTGGTGGGGTATATTTTCAGGGAAATAAGAGAAATGGGGTTACAGGCTTTCATCTCCCCTAGTCTACCAGAACTGCTCTAGTCAAGGACTGATGATTTCCATACTGCCAGATCCAATGTGGTCATTTGGTTTTTGAAATACTTTCTTCACTTGACTGTGACCATCTCTCTTTGTTTGGCTTTTACCTTACTGCCACTCATCAGTTTTCTTTGCTTCTCTGTCTTCCTGATTTCTGGGTGTAGGGCTCAAAATATGGACTGCTTTTTCTCTGTAGTTATTTCCAAGGGGATCTTACTCAGACCTATGACTGAATACCAGGTGTGTGCTCATGACTCCCAAATATGTATTTCTAGTCCTACCTCTCCACTGTCTCCAGACTTGAAGAGCTGACTGTCTCTTCATGATCTTTTCTGGTGAACCCACTAGATACTTCACTTGGTATATCCAAAACTATACTTTGATTCTCTCCCCAACTTTACTGTGGTCCTTATCTGCCATCTTTGGCCCACATTGAGCTTGTTATAATGTAAGTTACATCACATCATTCTTATGTCCAGACTCAACCAGTGTCTTTCCATCTCACTTACATATAATCCAGACTCCTTAATATGGTCTGTGAGGCACTGTGCGTTCCATGGCTCCTGACTCCATTTAATTCTGCTGCTTTGTCCTCTCCTCCTTGTTCATTCTGCTGCAGTCATCATGGCCTCCTTTCTGGTCCTTGAGCATGCCTGGCATTTTCTCTTCTCAAAGGCTTCTGTGCTTGCCATTCTCTTTGCTTGATCAGCTTGTTTTCCTGTATACTATAATCGGCATGATACCCTCTCTTACTTTTTTCAGGTCTCTGCTTAAATTTTTCCTTCTCTGAAATGCCTTCTCCTGCCACACTGCGTAAGCCAGAATCTCGTCTCAGGAACTCTTGGTCCCACTCTGCTTTATTTTTCTTCATACCAGTTATTACTACTTGACATATTACAAATTTATCATTTTTGAATGTAAGCTTCATGATGGTGGAGAATTTTTTTCCTTCTTCTTTTTTACTATATCCTAATACCTAAAGTAACATCATATTTGGCATATTATGGGTATTTAAAATAAATATTTACTGAATGGATGTTTAATATAGATAAGAATAGCTTTCTTATCTCTAAGCGTTATGTAAGTCAATATTGATTTGAGTATTTTTCCCTTCCACAGCTCAATGGTCAGTTCTGTTCAAGGAACTACATATTCCAGCCAGGCTGCAGTGTACAGTCCTCCTCCTGCTGCCGCTACTGCTGATGTCACTATATACCAGAACGCAGGAACTAGTGTGTCCCATGTGCCAAACTATACTTTAACATCCTCAACACTGCCTCAACCAGGAGGCAGTCAACAACCACCTCAGCCCCAACAACCATATTCTCAGAAGGCTCTGCTATAGGATTTGGGAGTCTTCTCTGACCTGCTAAATGTCGTTGACAATGTTATAAGATTCTTGGATATCTTAAAGTTTGTTTATCCTCAGCTTATAGGAATCTGTCTTGGTCAGCCGGTTCAAATATTCAAGAAAAGTAGAAGTCTTCAATTTGCACCGACTAAATTTTTAGAGGTTCTCCCCTCCCCCCTGCCTTCCCCAGAGGAATGAAACTACTTAAAACATTTAATTCCTTTCATAATATGGAAGACTTGATACAAGATTCTTTGTCTCATAAAATTACCTGGTCTGCAAAAAGTCAAACTTACAAAAATTGTTGTGGCAAATGTTGTGTACATATATGCTGTGTAACTTCATTAGTGGCTATTTTGAATCACAGTGGTGATCATGTGAATATATTTAACACTGTTAAATTAATTTACATTGCTATTTTATTTTAATCATGAACAACTACCACGTTTCATAATGTTTTGTGTAAATTAAAGATAATTACACTGTCCTTTTAAACTGCAAGAGAACAAAGCTGTAACATATTGACATGAAGGCACTCATTGTCACGTTTCAGTTTTATATTAAACTGAACTTCCCTTTGATTGTAAGCTAAACATGTGCATTATGCTTTCTGTAGCCTCTACATACTACTAGCTGTCATCACACCAGCATACAGTAGCTACATTTTTGGTGCAGTTATAGCCAGTGATGTTCCCTTTTAAACTTTCACATTTGGCATGATATTTCAGAATATTGTGGGACCACGAGACAAAATTAAGTAGGATCATTATATCTTATTTTTAAAGAAATAATGTTGATTTACCTTTTCCTAGTTGAAGATAGTAATTAGGTTTGTAAACTGTATACTGTGTTTATTGGTGGCAGTGACACCAAAGATAGAGGCAGCGGGTAGAAAATTTAAACTGGAAAGGAACTGAATAACACTACACTTTCAGAGTCACTGGAATTATTTGGGATATAAAAAAAATGATTCATTTGTCTTATCCTACTACTAGTCTTTTAAATATGTCTTTAACACATTGTATCCTTTACTTCTTCATTAAAATGGATATAAGCAGATGTTTCAAAGTAATCAATATTCCTGGCTTTACTTAACAGTTTGTATGTTTATTCTTCTATTTCAAAACAGATTATGGGGCTGCTCTCAACTTTTTAAAGTTTTAGTGGAATTCTGTTGGCTTCCTTTTCAGGAATATTTTTCAATGGATACTTTTTTTTTAACCCACATGAAATATGTTTTCCAGTGACATTTTAATTTCCTTCAATATTTAAAATTTCCCTGGTTGTGTTGTACTGTTATTTAATATTTAACACTACTATTTAAACAATTAAAAAATTGAGTTGACATAATATTAAATGAACTGATTTAACAGATTTTACACCATAAATGAAAATTTAATTTGTATTTTCTAAGACCATTATAATCAGGTAACTGTCTTCTTTCCCTTTGACAAATGATTCCATCTTTGGCAAGGAATCTTAATGGTGACCAAGTTACAGTTGCAAATTCAAAGTACCGTCTTCAACATAAGTGTTTTACCCTGGTGTTGTGTTTTTCTGACTTAAGAGTATGTTGCCCTCCAATAGAAATTTTAAAATTTGAATTCAAACTTTACATCAAAAAAAATTTAATATGTTGTTTTTTGATAAACATTGCCAAATAGATCATAGTCTTTATTTCAATTTGAGTATTCTAGTTTAATTGATATACTTTTTCCGTCATATTGTATTTTTCTCTGTCTTTTAATGAATTTCTATTTACCAGTGACAAATGTATCATTTTTCCATTTTATTTTAATATCTATCATGTAAGATCAAGTACATATTCTCTTATTTGCTTTTTACCCTGTAAGAGTCAGAGACTGGTAAAGTGAAGAAAAGCTACCCTTATTAGAATGCTGTACATTTCTTTACCTATTATATTAGTATACTTATAAAGGTTTTAGTGGTGAATACTTAAAACTGATACTATATTAGTTTGTACTTTTCATATGTTAGCTATAGAAATGCCAGATGGGAAAATTATAATGAAAAGGAACCACTGGGTTTTCAGTCTTTTAGATGACGTGGTGAGGACAGAAATAGGAAAGGACCAGTTAGGAGCAGAACAAAAACAGTGATTTTGTTCTGAGACCAGCATACATGTTATACTTTCAAAAAAGTCTTTCTTTAATATATAACAGTCCTTTTTTTAAGGAACAGAATTATTTGTAAAATGAACTAACTATAATGTGAATTTCTGTGAAGCAAATTTTCTCAGTTTATTTTCTTTATAAAGTTAGTGTTCATCCATAAACAAGTGACATCTAAGTGGGAAAATTCAGTTCACTTACTATCTAGCATAATAACCAACATACCCCATGCCAGTTGAATGTAATAATATAGCAATGCCCTGAACCTACTAGGAGCAATATATTACATACTTCCTGTGATTTTACAGTCCTTTCTAACTCTGCTCCCCTTTGACCATTACCTGTCTTTCTGTCAGGGACCGTGTTATGTGCCTAGAGATTCTCTTCTTTATTAAAGCTTCAGGCACTTTGTTTCTGTACCTCTTAATTTTTGTAAAGTGCTTAATAGACCACTAATATTCTTTTCTGATATACTTTTCATATATGACATATATAATTCAGCTTGAAAATATCTTGAGTCCAAAGCTTCAAATTTATATAAAACATATTAGTGCCCTATATGAGAAACTATGCAACTATTAAAACTATATAAATTATATTCTAAAATGAGGTCCATTGATATAATTTGGTCAATTTTTTATCTGTTTAGTATATGAAGATCAGCTTTCTTTTTTTCATATATTTCCTTGGTTTACTTACCAATTATACTAATACTTATAGGTTTTTATTTATTACATAATTGTTTAAATTTTTCATTCTTGTATAATTTTCTAATTAAAAAATAGTAACTGCTTGTACCCCTTAGAATAAAATATATAGGAGAAACTTACCTAAATAGATTATTAAAGGCCTATGTTTAGTCATCTTTTATTTTAGAATCATGGTTTGATTAAGTGTTCTTGTCAAGTATCTAGATTATTTTATATACTATATGTAATGACATATGCCTCCCTGGATTTTAAGCAAAGCTGTCTTGAGTTTTATGCATTCTTTTTTTAGTATGATTTTCCTTTAAAACTATAAAACTTAGTAATTTTTTTCTGAAGTTTTTCAGGCTTCAACAATAT
Source organism: Saccopteryx leptura (assembly GCF_036850995.1). Lineage (NCBI taxonomy): Eukaryota > Metazoa > Chordata > Mammalia > Chiroptera > Emballonuridae > Saccopteryx > Saccopteryx leptura. The sequence goes on from NC_089507.1 coordinate 107,422,767, forward strand.
TTTTTTCTCATGATGTTTTAGAGCATTTTAAATCTCAGTATTTAAAATTTCAGAATTCCTTGCTTAACTAAACTTAATGTGTTATGGTGATAACTGATGGTCTTACTGAACTTAGATGATTTCCTGACTCTAGCTTATGCTACTCCTTCCCACTACCATCATTGTCTGTTTGCTGCTTCTTACAGACTCATAGAATTCCTGTTAAGGATTACATATTAATAAGAGTTGGCAAGCCCCAGGACAAAAGTTAAAGGTACTGGTTTTAATGATCTTTTGGTGGTTGAGAGTTTTAAAAATAGTTTGATCTAGGCCCTGGTTAGTTGGCTCAGTGGTAGAGTGTCGGTCAGGCATGTGGAAGTCCCGGGTTCAAATTCCTGGCCAGGGCACACAGGAGAAGCGCCCATCTGCTTTTCCACACTTCCCCCTCTCCTTTCTCTCTGTCTCTCTCTTCCCCTTCTGCAGCCAAGGCTCCATTGGAGCAAAGTTGGCCCGGGTGCTGAGGATGGCTCCATGGCCTCCACCTCAGGTGTTAGAATGGCTCCAGCCACAATGAAGCAATGTCCCAGATGGGCGGAGCATCGGCTCCTGGTGGGCTTGCCTGGTGGAGTCCAGTTGGCGCATGCAGGAGTCTGTCTGACTGCTGACTGCCCCCCCACTTCTAACTTTGGAAAAATACAAAAAAAAAGTTTGGTCTATTTTTAAAAAAGTAGTATCCAAGTATCTTGATCTGATACCTTCATCAGTAAACAAATATTTTTGAGTATATAGCCTCAAACTATGTATGAATACATTTACAAACTATACAAGTTCTTTATAAATATTGTACCTTATAAAACATACCCCCCAAAAAATAGAAGTCTTAACAGGGTAGATGAAAAAATTATTAATAGAAATTCAAGCCCTGGCCAGATAGCTCTTGGTTAGAGCTGTACTCCGAAGCACAGAGGTTACCGTTTCTATACCTGGGCAGGGCACATATAGGAACAGACTAATGTTTCTTTCTCTCTCCCTCTTGCTCTAAAATTAAAAAAGTAAAGAAGAAAAGAGAAAGAAAAGGGAGGGGGGGGATGAAGAACAATTTACTCAACTCTTCCTTATCCCTGGTTCTTTTAGTCTATACCCTAAAATGTGTATATACTCAATTTGGGGACCACTGTTTTAGATGTTAAAGTTAAACAGAGAAAGGGAGTAAGATATTACTAAGGTGGCCCCTTGAAATACCTGACGTTGTAAGTGGTGCTTTTACCAGTAACATTTTATAATGATAATTTTCAGACCTACAGAAAGATTGAAAGAATGATGCATTGAACACCCAAATACTCTTCATCTAGATTCACTGATCATTAATATTGTCACATTTGCTTTGTATCTTTCTGTATGTTTATATATACAATGTACATGGTGATGTGTGTAGATGTGTCTGTATACACACATTTTATTGTGTGAATAGACAAGTTATAGACATTGTATCTATAAGGATAAGTACATTCTCCTCTGGATAAGTACATACATCTAAGGAAATTAGCAGTAATTCTTTAATGTCTGTGAGAAAATATCCCCAAACTTGTACTGTGTATATATTTTTAAAAATCTAGGAATATATATACTACATTTTTATGTCCCTTTATTCTCTGTTAATCTAGATTAATCTTGTCTTTTTTTCCTCTTTGTGACATTGACTTTTTAAAACACTAGTTAACTTGTAGAATGTCCCATATTCTTGATTTACTCTTCTTTCTTTATGGTGTTAACACGATACTCTATTCTTATTATAATCTCTTTATTATAACTTAATCCTAGAAGAATTACAATCAGAACCATATTATATATGATTAAAAGCAATAAATATTAATTTTTCAGGCTCATAACAAAACTACATGTTACTCTGTATGACAGATTGTGCTCGGGCCATTGTCTATTGTAGATCAGCACAGTTTTGTGTTCTTCATTTCAAATTGCATTCAGAGTCACTGAAGAAAAATTGTGCTTTAAAAAAAATTAAATAAGCTCCTCTTTCCCCCATTAAAATCCAAATCAGCTTTTTTCAAGCTTTATTCATTGACCTGATTCACTCTGGCTGACTTTTAGGTGTTTTCAGAAATGTAGTCAACAATTACAGAATGTTATTTTTGAATGCATACATTTTGGCATGTTTGAAAAGACTTCTCATTATCTTAATAGCCGTATCTTCTAGTAAGATGTTGAAATCACTGAAGAGGAAGGAAAGTTCTTTCTTTTTTAAAAGTTCTAATTGTTACTTCTTTTCCTTGAGTGGATTACAAAATTGGAATCAGGCTGAGTAAAATTTATGATCATAGTCAAGTTAGAAACAGAGGCAAGTTATAGTAATGTTCACTATTAGGCTATTAAATACCTAGTTTAGGTCCTTATATTTCAGTTGGTTAATGGTGTGGTATTTTTTTTAATGGAATAAATGTACCTTTTTTCTTTTGTGGCAGGATATATGAAGTTTCTTAAGTGCAATAATTACATATTTTGTTACTTTATATAAAGAAATATATAAACAGTTCAGAACTTATTCAATTCATTATGTGCAATATTATCTATTAGCTAGTTTAAATGCCAGGTGTTATTAAACAACACGTTCATAGCTTAGGGAGGAAAGGGGTTGAGGACCTCATACTGAAACTTGAGAAATGATTTCTAGCCTACTTCCTGAAAGTAAGCGGGGGATAGTTCTTTTCTTCAGAACCAAAAACACAGGGGAAGAAAACCTATGTACTGTTTTGGAATTTGTTTTTCTTCCTCAGAGAAAAGACTTAAACATTAAATACCTCTGGTGATCTGTAATTTAAAAATATAATAACACATTTTAAAGGAGTTGCTAAAAATAACCAAATAAGTAGTTATCAAGACTACGGGTCAATTCACTTTATATTTACCAGAGGCTTCTTTATAACAAGTTCATTTCTATAAATGATGATGGCACATATTAAAAGGGTTTCATTCATTTGCAATATAAAGTGTATCAGTTTGTGACCACATAGGTTTGTTGTAAAGAAAGCAAGGTCTAAAATCTCAATTACATTGTAGAGGTTTACTGGGGTTCTATTTTATGAAGTGGAAATTTTAGTTAATTGCCTATTCAGAGAACTGAATTTTAACCCAGACATGTTTTGTCAAAAGAATATCTTGCTAGATATATGATTGTGGGTAATTGATCAATCTTACTGGGTTTCCTACTTATTTATAAACTGAGGTGGTTCATGTAACATGGTCCTTTGAAGCTTGCAGAAGTTCTGTGTTTCAGATTCTCTGCCTCTGTACCTTAAATGTCCCCGCCATTCCATTCAGCCTGAGTAACTCACTGCTGCCAGTGAAGTGACCCTTTCATAGCTTAGGGAGGAAAGGGGTTGAGGACCTCATACTGAAACTTGAGAAATGATTTCTAGCCTACTTCCTGAAAGTAAGCGGGGGATGCTTTATTTTCAGGAGTAAACTCGTGAGCCTTTGCTCAGTTTGAATGACCCTACCAGGAACATCTGCACTCAAGGTAGGAGTACATTGATAATACGTTCAATTTCTTGGTACTGATTTGGGAGAAAAAATAATCACAGCTCTGAAGCATATGTTTTGGAATATTGCTTCAAACTAAAGGAAATAGGTGGCATCAGACTATATGAAATTTTATTGTTCTTGTTTTATTGTTCTTGATGTTCTTGTAGGCAAATACTTTTGGTCTTAACTGACCTGAATGGAGGCAATGTACTACAGCCATCCTTAAGCTGCTTTGCTTACTAAGTAAGTAGGTTGCCTGAGGTGTTAGAAAACTGGAAACTTGTAGTTTCCATCTTTGGTACTGGCTAAGAGAGTCTTCTAATATTCCAATAAGGTGCAAAAGCAGCATCGGCACTTTTTTTTTCCCCACCACAAATATTTGGCCTGGAAAAAAATGCCATTATAGCAGCGGTTCTCAACCTGTGGGTTACGACCCCGTTGGGGGTCGAAGGACCAAAACAAAGGGGTCGCCTAAAGCCATTGGAAATAGGTTGAGAACCGCTGCATTATAGGTTGTTTAGTTTCAAGTTACAAATAAAAATAAAAACTAGATAGCCAAAGAAAGGTTAGTTTTTTTCTAATCAACTTTTTTTTCTTATGTCAGTTAACATGTATTCATTATTTTACATAGTTATAAAAACAGTTGCTAGAATAAAATATTTTTAATTTTTCTTGTTTGCACTTTCGAAAATTAGATACCTTACTGGCACTAAAAAAATTCTTTGCTAAATTAGTTTGTTATGTAATGGAATCTAATAAAGAAGGCTTATTTTGTGTATTGAATAAAATAGGTAAGCTTTTTTTTGTAGAAGGGGAAAGGCAAATTTTTTTCCAACTATCACTGGTGTGTTCTCCTTTTATAATCAGGAATAGTCATTACCTTTTAGAATATTTTTTGCTATCTCATAATTATTTAAAGAATACAAGCAGTCCCCAGGTTACAAACAAGATAAACTCTAGGTTTTTTTCTTTTTCTTTTTTTTTAGATTTTATTTATTCAACTTTCAGAGAGGAGAGAGAGAGAAAGGGAGAAAGGGGAGGAGCAGGAAGCATCAACTCCCATTATGTGCCTTGACCAGGCAAGCCCAGGGTATTGAACAGTCGTAGGTTTTTTTCTTAAGCTGAATTTGTAAGTTGGAACAGATGCTTGTCTTAACACAGTATTCAATTTTACCTTTCTGTGCCTATAAGTACTTGAACATTTTCAAATACAACCTTAAACAATCTTGGATGATACAGAAGCTAATGGACTTGTGGGAGAGGATGGAACTGGTATTAGATAGTCAGGGTTTGATTCTGCTGCTGCAATTAGTTTCTTGAAGTAGCATCAAGGGGGGTTTGTACAGAGCTTTTCTTTTTCTCATCGTAAATGGCCCTGTAGCATCTCAGGCCTTCCTTAGCTGTATGGTAAACTTTGGTGAACCTCTCTGTATCAGGCAGGATCTTGCTGTTCTAACTTTGCCATTCCTGCTTCAATGAGATGAAAAGCGTCAGCTAACTGCAGAAAACTTTTTTGGTTCTAGAGTTGGCAGATGCCTGTTTTCTTTCCTAAATGCTATCATTTGTTGCTGTAGTTCCATAAGGTATTCATTCATTGGTTAGTTCTTTGCCATGGGAGTCAAGTAACTCATATCTTTTACACTGATATCAAACTGCACTTGATTACAGATAGTCTTTATGGTGCTCCATTCATAAGTGCGAGTTGTACATAAGTCAGATGTTTGTAATTAGGGGACTTAGTGTAATTCTAAGAGTGAATACTGGTTGGGTTTTAAAAAACAACAACACCCAAAACAAAGTACTTTGTATATGTCATAGTAAAGACAAATTTTGCGGTTCTGCAGTTAATGTTTTTTCTTTTAAAGATTGCTTAGACACTTGACCAGATGGTGGTGCAGTAGATAGAGCGTCTACCTGGGACGCTGAGGACTCAGGTTCAAAACCCTGAGGTCACCAGCTTGAGCACAGGCTCATTTGCCTTGAGCTCAGGCTTACCAACTTGAGCCTGGGGTCATAGACATGGCTCCTTGGTCGCTGTCTTGAGCCCAGATGTCACTGGCTTGAAACCCAAGGTCACTGGCTTGAGCAAGGGGTCACTGGCTCAGGTGGACTCCCCTGCCCCAGTCAAGGCAAGTATGAGAAGCACCCAGTGAATAAGTAAAAGTGTTGAGGGAGGTATGCTAGTGGATTCTCTTCAGGTTAAGTTAAATATGTATTTGAAATATGAAGACTTCTGGCCCTGGTGGTGTAGCTCAGTTGATTAGAGTGGGGACCCAGTTTGCCAAAGTTGCATGTTCGAACTTTGGTTAGGGCACATTCAAGAATCAGCCAATGAATGCGTAAGTGGGACAACCTATTGATGGTCTTCTTTCTGTCTCTTTTTGTCTCTTAAATCAATACATTTTTTAAAAAGGTTCAAGTGTCACTAAATTAAATGCCTGATCTAATTTACTGTGCTTAATATCTTTTGAAAGTCATAGTTCTGTTTTTTAATTTAGTAACTTAGAGCTTATTAATCAAATGCTGCTTATAACTCATTTTTTTTCTAGATAGTTATTCCAAGAGCTATTTGAGAAATGTAAAATTCTATACAGAATGCTTAAAATTAACGCAAGAGAATCCTGCACACTGGCGCTGTGTTTTGGCAGATAACTTGTATTTTGGATTTGAAATATAATTTTGATGAACTGGAGCTCATAATAGAATACAGTGAATTTTGCATTAATGCACATCTATGTTGTAAGTATCACTGTTGTGCATAATTGTCAAATAAAAGCCTTGCGGCTTATGGGGAAAACAGAGTTAGAGGCACAAAAATAAAGATAGAAACCTAATAAGCAGTTTTACACAAGTTAAATGGTTATTAAATACTTGGATATTAAAATAAATATGGCACTTTACCTTGAAAAAGATGTGAAGTGAGCCTCTGGAAGTGGGTGTTGGAAAAGTATTTTGTGAGTTGTTGTGAAGGTGGATGGAAGGACTGCTGAAATTGGAGGTCAGTGTGAGACCTGGAAGTGGTGAATTTGGTTCAGCCTTGACAGTGAACTGAGTGAGGGTGCAGGTGGTGGTATGAGGAGGTGCGTGTGTGTGTGTGTGCGTGCGTGTGTCCTGCACAACTCAGTTCTGCTGGGTGTAGTTTTCTACCTTTCACCTAATGTTTCTCCTGGATGTAATTTATAAATACACTGATCTGCGTTTTGCTGATACTGTTTACGAGTATATCAATCTCTTGCAATGTGTTTGTGTTTTCCAAAATCTGTTACATCAAACTGACTCTTAAGTTATTCAGAGATGGGGAAAGAGTGACTACTCACCTTTTGTGTGTGTGTGTGTGTGTGTGTGTGTGTGTGTTTTTCTGAAGTTAGAAGCGAGGAGGCAGACAGACTCCCACATGCGCCCTATTGGGATCCACCTGGCATGCCCACCAGGGGGCGATGCTCTGCCCATCTGGGGCGTTACTCCATTGCAGCCAGAGCCATTCTAGTGCCTGAGGCGGAGGCCATAGAGCCATCCTCAGTGCCCAGGCCAACTTTGCTCCAATGGAGCTGTGGCTGCAGGAGGTGAAGAGTGAGATAGAGAGGAAGGAGAGGGGGAGGAGTGGAGAAGCAGATGGGCGCTTCTCCTGTGTGCCCTGACCAGAAATCGAACCTGGGACTTTCACACACCGGGCCAACACTCTACCACTGAGCCAACCTGCCAAGGCCTCACCTTTTTTTTTTTTTAGTTTTCCCCACAGCCCACATTTATTTCTAATTTTAGAATAAAGTATCTTTTTATTTTCAAGCAGTTGACAAGAATTTAGGACATCTAGGACATAAAACTTTCTTATCAGATCTGAAAGTATCCCAATTAAACATGTGAGCACATTCAAAAAACTATGTATTTTGTTTAAATGCTGTGAACCAGTGTGGCTAGTAATTCCAGGTTCTGAGTGGGAATGGCGTGGAATTAAGAAAATACACTTAAAGAATAAAAGGATGGGTTCGGGAGGGCAATTGCTGCTGGCAAGAACAGAGGGAGCTCAAAAACCACATCTTGCTTTATTTATAGGTAAAGGAGGCCATTAGCAAATCAATGAGATCTCTGATCACGTTTTCAAGGCAACCCAAGAATTTTACCTTGTGCAGAAAACCCCCACCATACGTATCATCTTAACTTCACACAAAGAAGAAACTTGCCTCCAGTTTTTCTGGAGGACATGAGGGGTAGGATGAGTACAAACGAATTGAGCATCACAGCTTAACATGGAGGTGTGGGGAAGGGCTTAGCCTTTTGCAACTTAATTAGGCAAGTGAGGTGGGGGGTTGGGCAGACTGTTAGCTTACAGCCAGCTCCCCATACCTCTGTCCCCCAAAAATCTAAACTGCTAAAGCCCTGTTGGCTTTTTGGTCCCCAACATTTAAATATAATCTATGAGAAATTATATGCCTCACAATCCTGCCCTCCCCTCTCCCAAAAGGAAGAAAGAAAAGAAAATTAAGGATAATCATCATTTTCTGAGTTAAATGAGCATAGCCATTATGTCATTATTTTTATTGATTTTTGTTTGTTAACTATTGGTTTATTTCTTCATTTGGTTTACTTTTGAGAATGTACTTTTGAGACTTTTAAAGTATACTCATTGCTTTCAAATATTTTACATGTCATAGGACTAAATAGTGTTGGTATTCCTTTAAATATTTAAATACCTTTACAAGTCAGAAAATTTGAATGCACATTATGTACAAATTTTATATCAACAGGTAAACTTAAGAAATGAGTATAAGAGAAACATAACAATGAGGCCACTTGTGTCAAAATTTGATATACATTATGAGGTCTTTTACATGTCATGCCTAATTTATATGTTCCCTGAGCTTATTTGTGACCTAGTACTGGGAAGTATTTGAAGGACTAGGCTGAACCCGGTGATTAGGGTGCCAGGCTAGTATCTAAACCAGGGGTCTCAAACTCGCGGCCCGCGAGTTTGAGACCCCTGATAAACCCAAATGTAGCATTGAATTAGTGGTGTGTTGCTTTATAGGAAGATGCACTCAAGAGTCTAAACTTAGATTGCCCAAAGCATATCTCCTAATTCTGATTGATGGGTTCTGAGCCTTCCATCTGCTGTGGGGCTTATCTCATTTCAACCCTCAGAATACTCAGTCTAGGCCATTCTTTTCTTGGTGGTTGCCTTCTGTTGTTTTTGAGAGCTCCACAGATGAATCTATCTATCGCCCCCCCCCCCCCATTGTTTTCACAATTTGGAGCTTCAGATTACATTTCTTCCTTACCTGACCCATTGGAGGGCTAAAGCCTCACAGCGCCTCCCTTTATTCAAGGCTCTTTTTTTTTTTTTTTTTTTTTTTTTTTTTTTTGGTGGTTCTCCTACTACATCTGGAAGCACCAAGGCTGAACCCAAACAGACAGGCTAATTTGATGTCTATTCAAGATGGTAATCCTTAAATTTGTTTACCTCAACTTCACAGAGAAGCTATGACTTGTGTACTAACCTAGGGAATCCAAAGTCCTTATCCATCCTTAAAGAGTAGTTTAGCAACCACCTGTTGTGGGAACATGGCCTTTGGTGGGAGGGGGATGGTGGTGAAAGGGAAGTGTCCTTCCTCCTCACCCCTAAGTACCTTACCAAGCCATCTCTCCCTGTAGTGCCCTTTCTGTGGATTTCAAAGTAAATACAATATTTTCATTTCCTTATGAGTCCAGCAACTTCAAGGCATGTTAAATCAGCTCAGCTCCAGGAAGCACCAAGGTAAGCTTGTTCCCATGTTCTGTATTGCTTTTCATTCATACTTGGGGAAAATGGCAAGTGTATAAAAGAATGAAAGTTAATCAGAAAAATATACCCTTTTCTTGACATGTAAGAGTTAGAGGAAGAGAGTCTAATGAAAAAGAAGCAGTCTCTGCTTCTCTCTCAGACTCTCTGGTTAGTCTAGAGACAGAAGGCAAGCATGGGGTGGGATCTCAAAGGAAAGGCTTGGAAAGAGGTTTTTAGAGCCTAAGAGAAGCCATTCTTTTCTGGGTGGTTGTCCCTGTATGTGGTCAGTGATGTTGCTCCCCCAATCTTTGAAAGTAAAATAAGATTACCCCTTGCGATTAAACTGAAAGATTAATGAACCACATTAGAGAAACCCGCTCCATAAGTAAGTACATGTTAAACACTGTAGTTTAGCCAGATACAGTCAATGTGTTTTATTTTGCAGAGATAAAAAAATTTTTAATGTTACATATGACTGAAAGATTGCCCATGAAAAATACAGATTTTGACTTCTTGGAAAGAAAGATGATCAAATAATGTGAAGCCTGGATTATTCTCACAGCTGGCCATGCCCTCTGGTTTGTCTCTGTTTTTTGCAACTTTTCAGCCACTGTCAAAGAGAAGCAGGACCAGGCACTAGTTGAAATGAATCAGAAACTATGGCAATACAGTGAAAGTGGCCTCAGCATAGAACTGGGCTCAACTTTAAATACAGAAAACACAACTACAGATTTTTATAGCTGAGGAGCAGAATAAGGGGGTCTGTAGATAGGAAATTACTTAGAGGAAACAGCAAAGATAGTGGGATTCTTGCTGTGTTCAGGCCAAGGTGATACGATATCAAGGAGTGGGCAGGTGGATTCTTGCTAAAACTGGGCTATTCAGGCTAGGCAAGGATGGGCACAGGTTGGGGCCTAGCCGAGATGGGGTGTAGAGGAGCCTGACCAAAGTTTGGTCAGGGAGAGCATCTTGTCCCACTTCCCTCATTTTTACCTGACTTCCTGGAGATATCTGAGGCTTTGATTCCGGCTTTACGAAGGGGCCCTAAGGCTGCACTGTCCAGTTGGACTGTGGAGCACTTGTAATAGGCTAATGCACTTAAGGAACGGAATTTTAAATCTTTTTAAAATTTAAATTAAATTTACAATCTGAAGCAGTGTAAAGATAGCTTTCCTGTTAACATAACTCATTTTGGTAGGACTAGTTCACTGTAACCTTTATTGCATCACATAAAGTAGTGTTGTTGTAATGTGTTTCGGTAGTTTAAAAAATTGTTTTAATGTAGCTACCAGGAAACTTACATCACATATGTGGTGGTTCCAATTCAATTCCCATTGGACAGTGTTGATCTGAGGCTTCCAGGGCCTGATCATATAATTCTAAAGAATATGCCTGGCGTGATGTGGCAGATAGACTCGGGAGTGCATACCTGCGTGATTCCTTCCTGTTGATGTTCATGAAAACTTGCCAAAAACTAAAATAGTGTATACATGAAAGGTAGAAATTGGAGATCATTTTCCACAGTTCTTGCATGTTTCAGCACATCTAGCAAATAGAGGCACTGTTTTTTCTAAACTATTTTTTCAAGATATTTATATTGCAAACAGCCTTGGGAGATAGATGTGTCTCCCTTTGGAGCAAAGCACAAGCAGGCTTACAAAACTCAGGGTTTCTCTTTGCAGCTCCCTGCCTGTGCAGGTGTCACCTGACCATATCTTACATTTCTGTGCTCAGGCAACTGGCATGAGAAAAACGCTGATATTTTAGCTAGTGCTATAAATAATACAGTTCTTAATCTTGGACCCATGTGTCTTGTGTCTCTATCAGCATTCATGGAATGGTGCAGAGCTAACTTTTTATCTTGCAAGTAAGGTAAATCTCAGAGTCTTCATAGGACTTGGAGTCATGTTAGATAAAAGTAAAGTCAAGACATTAATTCTAGTGGAACAGAGATTAGTCCATTCATGACTGAACGTTTTCCAGAATGGATTGGGTGCCCATATGTTTTTCTAGTCAATAGAAAAAAAAAAGATTTTTATTTGTTTTGTTGTATAAGATCACTCCGTTTCTTTCTAAAGCATCCTGTATCAATGAGCGGGTCTTCCTTAGGAGTGAGGTTATCTGGGGCAATGATACCTCCTATACTGCCTTATTACATTAACTTCTCCTGGGCTTTGGTTATATCATCTGTAAAACTATAGACTTATGTCTCTAAAGGTCATTTCTAGCTACTGCGCTTCCAGGCAATGTAAAAACATTGCTTTAATTTTACTTATTAATAGGTACTTACATTGTTCTTACTGTGAGACAGACAACTATTATAAATGCTTTTCATATAGCTCACTCAAACTGGGGTGATGTTATTGAGGAAAATGAGGCAGAGAGTTTAGACATTTGCTCAAGGTCATCTAGCAAGAAAGTGGCATAGCTGGGTTCAAACCGAGGTAAAGTTTATTCTCATCCAGTGGGCTGTACTGCTCTCTGCTTGTCATTGAAAAACTTATTCACTCTACTGTGAGAACTCTGAAAGCTACAAGGAAGAAGGAGAGTGAGGCAAGTCCCTGCTCTCTGGATCTTCACACTAAGAGAGAATTTAGTACTCTGTGTGTGTCTTCCACAGGAGGACTCCATAGTAATCATTTGTATGTGAGAATGACTCATTAGAATGTAAAATCACCCTGACCAGGCAGTGGTGCAGTTGATACTATGTTGGAGTAGGATGTGGAAGACCCAGATTCAAAACCTCGAGGTTGCCAGCTTGTGCATGAGCTCATCCAGCCTGAGCATAGGGTTGCTGGCTTGAGTGTGGGGTCATAGGCACGACCCCATGGTTGCTGGCTTGAGCCCAAAGGTCACTGGCTTGAAACCCAAGGTTGCTGGCTTAAGCTCAGGAACACTGGCTTGAGTGCCTGACCTGTGGTGACACAGTGGATAAAGCGTCGACCTGGAACGCTGAGATCGCTGGTTCGAAACCCTGCACCTTGTCTGGTCAAGGCACATATGGGAGTTGATGCTTCCTGCTCATCCCCCATTTCTCTCTCTCCCTCACTCCTCTCTAAAATGAATAAAAAAATAAAAACAACAAAAACACTGGCTTGAGCAAGGGGTCACTCGCTCTGCTGTAGCCCCCTGATAAAGGCACATATGAGAAAGCAATCAATCAGCAACTAAAATGCCACAATGAAGAATTGATGCTTTTCATCTCTCTCCTGTCTGTCCCTATCTGTCCCTCTCTCTGACTGTCTCTGTCAAAAAAAAAAAAAAAGAAAGAAAATCATTCATCTTCAGGTTAAGTAGTTGGTTCCAGAGTTTAACTGATTTAAGACTAAATAAACCTTAACATTCTAATCTAGTGGCTATGGAGACATAATTGGGCAAAGGACCAACTTGATGCCAAAGATTAATAAAATTATGTATAGAAATTAAAATAGTTATGCTGAATCATTTTTCTAAAGTTTTATTCAACCCAAATCTTTTCTCTATGTTAATATGAACTTTTTGAAGATACTAATGAGATCTTTTTTCATCTTTGCATCTATATTGAACATAGAACAATATTTTTTTTAGTATATTCACTTAAGTGATAAGTGAATGATCAGTTCAATTTTATTGTATGCAGGATGGTTCTCCAGAGAGCTCTATGGATCTGTCAGGGCCCTGGCAGGAAGTGGAGTTACTCAGGAGGTTCAGCTGAACAGGCTTCTGTAAAAGAACTGATTGCTGAAGACGAAGGGGACAAACGAGGGATGTGGAAGCACCTGCTACTCCCATAACTCCTAGGCCAAAAGGGGCAACTGTCTGGGATTACACAGCAACTGTATGGGACCCAGTGGGAGCTGTAATTCCTAGAGGAGGGTCAAGGTGACAGCTGTGACTGGCATAGCAGCCAGGACAGAGGGACAAGGGGATAAACATCCCAGTGTCTCCTGCTGCCTTCTGACTTGCCAGTCCTCTCATTGTATAAACCGAACTAGACAAATGGAAAATAGCCAGCGTGCTTGAACCTTATGTGCATGTGTCTTAGTCCATTCAGGCTGCTAAAAAGACTACCATAGACTGCCTGGCTTATAAACAACAAAGGTATTTCTCAGTTCTGGAAGCTAGGAAGTCCAAGATCAAGGTGCTGCAGATCCAATGTTGGGTGAGAACCTACTTCCCGGTTCATACAAGACTCTCTTTTCACTATAACCTTAAATGACAGAATGAAGGGGTAGGCAGTTCTCTGGAATCTCTTATTAGGACACTAATCCCATTCATGAGGGCAGAGCCTACTCACCTCCCAAAAGCCCCATACCTAATACATTGGTGGTTAGGATTTTGACATGAATTTGAGAGGGACACAAATGTTTATTCTATAGCAGGATCAAAGCATGCATTGTCATTTAATACAATTTGATTCACCACCTGTGAAAATACTAAAATATTCCTCTATCCATTATCATGCATATTTTCAGAGAAGACAACCTGTTCTAGGTGTTTTCCAGTTGTTAAAGATTAATGTTACTAAGAATTTATATAAAATACCAAATTTAAATTATCAATAGGTGTTGCTGTGGAGATTAAATCCTGAAAAATCTAAAATAAACATTTAACTGAAGGTTCTGTAGGATTCACAAGAGAAATATCCAAAGAAAGAATTAAATGAAATGGAAGCAACCAAACTACCAGACACAGAGTTTAATATAATGGTTATTAGGATGCTCAAGGATCTTAAGAGTAGGAATGGATGATCTCAGTGAGAACATAAAGAGATAGTAAACATTAAAAAGGACATTGAAACCGTAAAAGAGAACCAGTCAGAAATGTCAAGTACAGTATATGAAAAGAAGACTGCACTTGAAGGAATTAACAGCAAGTTAACTGAAGATTGAATCAGTGACTTGGAGGACAATAGTGTAAGCACAGAAGCAGAACAACAACAAAAAAAAAGAGGCTCAAGAAGGCTGAGAAAACTAAGAGATCTCTTCAACAGCATCAAGTGAAACAACAGCTGCATCTAAAGGGTTCTTGAAGGAGAAGAGAATTAACAAGGAATAGAGAACTTGTTTGAAGCCATCATAGCTGAAAACTTGACTAACTTGATGAAGGAAAAAGTCACACAAATTTAAGAAGCACAGACTCCCATAAAGATGAACCCAAGGAGCCCACACCAAGGCACATCATAATTAAAATGCCTGAGATAAAGAGATAAAGAATACTAAAAGCTGCAAAAGAAAAATCGATTACCTACAAAGGAGCCCCCATAAGTCTGAAATCTGACTTCTCAACACAAACACTTCAGGCCAGAGGGTTTCAAAGAAATATTCCAAGCAATGCAAAACAAGAACCTACAACCAAGACTACTGTATCCAGCAAAGCTATTATTTAAAATTAAAAGGGAAATAAAGAACTTTCTAGATTAAAAAAAAAAAAGGCTAGAGTTCATTACCACCGAACCAGGACTATATGAAATGTTAAAGGGCCTGCTATAAGAAGAGGAAAGGAGGAAGCAAAAAGAGGATTGTAAGCTTAAAGAATAAAATGGCAGTAAATAAGTACATATTAATAACCTTAAATGTAAATGGATTAAATGCTCCAAATAAAAGACAGTGATATTTCTGATGAACATAGATGCTCAAATCCTCAACAGAATATTAGCGATCTAGATCCAGCAATACATTAAAGAGATCATACACCATGATTTAGTGGGATTTATCACAGGGAGACAAAGCTGGTACAGTATTTGCAAATCAATAAATGCGATTCATCACCTAAACAAAATGCTAAAAATCACACAATCATATCAATAGATGCAGAAAAAGCATTTGATAAAATCCAGCACCCATTTATGATAAAAACTCACAAAGTGGGAATACAGAGAACATACCTCAACATCATAAAGGCCGTATGTGACACCGACGATTAACATCATACTCAATGGACAAAATTTAAATGCAATCCCCTTAAGATCAGGAACAAGGCAGGGTGTCCCCTTTCACCACTTTCTTTTTCTTTTTTAAAATTGATTTTATTGTGCTTAATAGATTCAAGTGTCCCACCGAATATATCTCCCTCCCTCTGCCCCTGTGTTCCCCTTGATACCTCCTTTGTTCCCTCCCCCTTTCCCTTCAAGATTTGCTGTCCTCTCTATAACGCTGTTATGTATATATAATTTTAATAATCTCTTTCCCTTCTCTGATCCCATCCTCTCCTCCCCTTTCCCTTGGATCACTTTCCCTCTGGTCCCTTTGAACCTGCCTCTACCTGTATTTCGTTCCTCAGTTCACATTGTTCATTAAATTCCTTATGTGAGTGAGGTCATATGATATTTTTCTTTCTCTGCCTGGCTTATTTCACTTAGCATAATAGTTTCCAGGTCCATCCATGTTGTCTCAAAAGGTAAGATTTCTTTTTCACAGCCATGTAGTATTCCCTTGTGTATATGTACCACACCCTTTTAATCTACTCATCCACTGCTGGACACTTAAGCTGTTTCCAGATCTTGGCTATTGTAAACAATGCTGCAATAAACATGGAGGTGCATTTCTTCTTTTGTATCAGTGATTTGGTATTCTTAGGATATATTCCTAAAAGTGGGATAGCTGGGTCAAAAGGCAGTTTTAATTTTAATTTTTTGAGGAATCTCCATACTGTTTTTCCATAGTGGCTGTACCAGTCTGTTTTCCCACCAGCACTGTAGGAGGGTTCCCTTTTCTCCACATCCTCGCCAGCACTTATCATGTATTGTTTTATTAATGAACGCCATTCTGACAGATGTAAGGTGGATCTCACTGTGTGCTTTTAATTTGCATTTCTCTAATGATTAGTGATGTTGAACATTTTTTTATCTGCCTGTTGGCCATCTGTATGTCCTCTTTGGAGAAGTGTCTAATCAATTCTTTTGCCCATTTTTTGATTGGGTTGTTTACTTTCCTGGTGTTGAGTTTTACAAGTTCTTTATAAATTTTGGTTATTAACCCCTTATTACACTTATTGTCAAATATGTTCTCCTATTGTGTGGTTTGTCTTTTTATTTTGTTCATATTGTCTTTAGCTGTGCAAAAGCATTTTAGCTTGATATAGTCCCATTTGTTCATCCTGTCCTTTATTTCACTTGCCCGTGGAGATAAATCAACAAATATATTGCTGCGAGAGATGTCAGAGAGCTTATACTGCCTATGTTTTCTTCCAAGATGGTTATGGTTTCACAACTTACATTTTAATCTTTTATTTATTTTGAGTTTATTTTTGTGAATGGTGTAAGTTGGTGGTCTAGGTTCATTTCCTTGCAAGTACTGGTCCAATTTTCCCAACGCCATTTGTTAAAGAGACTGTCTTTACTCCACTGTATGCTCTTACCTCCTTTGTCAAATATCAATTGTCCATATAGGTGTGGGTTTATTTCTGGTTCTCTGTTCTGTTCCATTGAACTATATGCCTGTTTTTATGCCAGTACCAAGCTATTTTGAGTACAGCGGCCTTTAGTATACCTTGATATTAGGAAGTGTGATACCACTCACTTTATTCTTTTTCAAGATTGCTGAGGCTATTCATGTTCTTTTTTGGTTCCATATAAATTTTTGGAACATTTGTTCTATCTCTTTGAGTATGCCATTGGTATTTTAATAGGAATTGCATTGAATTTATAGATTGCTTTGGGTAATGTATGTAGATATTTTAATGATTTTTTTTTCTATACATGAACACGGTATATGCTTCCACTTGCTTGTGTCTTTCTTGATCTCTTTTATCAATGTTTTATAATTTTCTGAGTATAAGTCTTTAACCTCCTTGGTTAAATTTACTCCTAGGTACTTTACTTTTTTTGTTGCAATAGTGAAGGAGATTGTTTTTTTCATTTCTCTTTCAGACAGTTCATTGTTGGTATATAAAAGTGCCACTGACTTCGGAACATTAATTTTATATCCTTCCACCTTGCCGAATTCATTTATCAGGTCCAGTAGTTTTTTAACTGAGACTTTAGGGTTTTCTGTGTATAGTATCATGTCAGCAAATAATGATAGTTTTACTACTTCTTTTCCAATTTGGATGCCTTTTGTTTCTACATGTCTAATTTCTATAGCAGGACTTTCAGAACTAGGTTGAATATGAGTGGTGAAAGGGGGCACCCCTGCCTTTTTTTTTTTAACTTAAGGGGCTTGCTTTTAATTTTTTCCCATTGAGTATGATGTTGGCTTTGGATTTGTCATAGATGGCCTTTATCATGTTGAAGTATGTTCCCTGTGTTCTCACTTTGCTGAGGGTTTTGATCATAAATGGGTGCTGCATTTTATCAAATGCTTTTACTGCATCTGTTGATATTATCATGTGGTTTTTTCCCTTCCTTTTGTTTATGTGATGAATCACATCGATTGATTTGCAAATATTGTACCAGCCTTGCCTCCCCAGAATAAACCCCACTTGATCATGATATATGATTTTTTTCATGTATTGCTGGATCTGGTTTGCAGATCCAGCAATACATGAAAAATATATATATTTGTGTGTGTGTGTGTGTGTATTTTTCTGAAGTTGGAAACAGGGAGGCAGTCAGACAGACTCTCACATGCACCCGACCGGGATCCATCCGGCATGCCCACCAGGGGGCGATGCTCTGCCCATCTGAGGCATTGCTCTGTTACAACCAGAGCCATTCTAGTGCCTGAAGCAGAGGCCATAGAGCCATCCTCAGCACCCGGGCCAACTTTGCTCCAATGGAGCCTTGGCTGTGGGAGGGGAAGAGAGAGACAGAGAGGAAGGAGAGGGGGAGCGGTGGAGAAGCAGATGGGTGCTTCTCCTGTGTACCCTGGCTGGGAATCAAACCCGGGACTCCTGCATGCCAGGCCAATGCTCTACCACTGAGCCAACTGGCCAGGGCCTGGTTTGCTAATATTTGTTGAAAATTTTAGCATCTAAGTTCATCTGGGATATTGGCTAATGGTTTTTCTTCTTTGTAGTGTGTTTGTCTGGTTTTGGAATGAGAATTGTGCTTGTCTCATAAAAGGAGCTTGGAAGTCTTCCCTCCTCTTCAATTTTTTGAAATAACTTGAGAAGGATAGGAGTTAGTTCATCTTTGAATATTTAGTAAAATTCGCCTGTGAAGCCAACTGGCCCAGGACTTTTGTTCTTTGGGAGTTTTTTGATAACTCTCAATCTCATTTAAAGTAATTGGTCTATTTAGGTTTTCTGATTCTTCCAAATTGATTTTTGAAAGATTATACGTTTCAAGGAATTTGTCCATTTTCACCTAGGTTGTCTAATTTTTTGGCATACAGTTTTTCATGGTATTTTCTTACAATCCTTTGTATTTCTGCTGTGTCAGTTGTTACCTCTCCACTCTCATTTCTAATTTTATTTGAGTCCTCTCTCTCTCTCTCTCTCTCCTTTTTTTTTTTTTTTTGTGAGTCTGGTTAAAGGTTCATCAATCTTGTTTACCTTTACAAAGAACCAGCTCTTGGTATCATTGATCTTCTGTATTATTTTTTTTTAGCCTGTATGCTATTTATTTCTGCTCTTATCTTTGTTATTTCCTTCCTTCTACTAGCTCTGGGCTTTGTTTTTTGGGTTTTTTTTCTAGTTCTTTTACATGTAAGGTTAGGTTGTTTATTTGGGCTTTTTCTTGCTTCTAAGGTATGCTTGTAATGCTATGAACTTTCCTCTCAAGACTGCTTTTGCTGTGTCCCATAAATTTTGAGTTGTTGTATGTTCATTTTCATTTGCTTCAAGGAAATTTTTTATTTCTTCTTTGATCTCAATGTTAGCCCATTTGTTATTTAATAACATGCTGTTTAGTCTCCAGGTGTTTGAATGTGTTTTGGTTTTTCTGTTGTAGTTGATTTCTAGTTTCATGCCTTTGTGATCAGAGAAGATGCTTGATATGATTTCAGTCTTCTTAAATGTATTGATACTCGTTTTGTGTCCTGGGATGTGGTCTATCCTAGAGAATGTACCATGAGCACTTGAAAAGAATGTATATTCTGCTGCTTTAGGGTGAAAGGTTCTGAAGATATCTATTAAATTCAGTTGATCTAATATGTCCTTTAAGTCTGCTATTTCTTTGTTAAGTTTCTTTCTTGAGGATCTATCCATTGATGTTTGTGGGATATTGAAATCCTCTACTATTATAATATTGCTGTTGGTCTCACTCTTTATGTCCATCCAAATCTGCTGTATAAATTTAGTTGCTCCTATATTAGGCACATAGATATTTATAATGGTTATATCTTCCTATTGGATTGTTTTCTTTATCATTATGTAGTGACCTTCTTTATCCTTTAGTATAGCCTTTGTTATAAAGTCTATTTTGTCAGATATAAGTATTGCTACCACAGCTTTTTTTTCATTTCCATTTGCATAAAATATTTTTCCCATTTCTTCACTTTCAGTCTGTGTGTCTCTTTTGTTTTGAGGTGGGTCTTTTGTAGACAGTTTATGTACAGGTCCTGTTTTCTTATCCATGCAGCTACCCTATGTCTTTTGATTGGAGCATTTACTTACATTTAAGGTTATTATTGATATGTAGTTGTTTATTGCCATTTTATTCTTTAAATTTACATTCTTCTTTTTCTAGATTTTTTTCCTTTCTTTAATGTTTACAACAGGCCCCTTAAAATTTTTGCAGCATTGGTTTGGTTGTAATGAATTCCTTGAGGTTTGTTTGTTTGTTTGAGAAGCTTTTTATTTCATCTTCAATTTTAAATGATAGCCTTGCTGGATAAAGAAGTCTTGGTGGTAGGATCTTGCTTTGCATTACTTTGCATATTTTTTTGCCATTTCTTTCTGGTCTCTGGTGTTTCTGTTGAGAATTCGATGTCATCCTTATGGGGGCTTCTCTGAAGGTGATTGACTGCCTTTCTCTTGCAGCTTTTAGTAGTCTTTTTTTATCCCTTAATTTTGGCATTTTAATTATGATTTATCTTGGTGTAGGATTCTTTGGGTTCCTCTTTAATGGGACTCTCTGTGCTTTTTGAACTTGTGTGACGTTTTCCTTCATCAATTTAGGGAAGTTTTCAGCTATGATTTCCTCAAGCAGGTTTTCTATTCCTTGTTCTTTCTCTTCTCCTTCAGAAACTCTTATGTTGTGGATGTTGTTTTTCTTAATGTTGTCACAGAGCTCTCTTAGAGTTTCCTCACACTTTTTCAGCCTCTTTTTGCCACTCTGCTTTTTTGCATCCATTTATCTTGTCTTCTAAATCAGTAGTCCCCAACCTTTTTTGGGCCACGGACCAGTTTAATGTCAGAAAATATTTTCACAGACCAGCATTTAGGATGGGATGGATAAATGTATCACATGACTGAGACAAACATCAAGGCTGAGTCTTAGCAGTGATGTCAGAGAAATGGCACTGTGAGGAACGCGACCGACAAATTTCCCCAAAATTTCAACAAGTTCATCAACCAGAGACAGAAAAACCTATCCTTGGAGCATCCAGGAGTTCCACACACTGAGGGTGAAGTGCCATTGACAAGACCACCCTCAGATGCCATTAAGAAAAACGAAATCGAATATCATGGATACAAAAGATAGAGAAGTAGCACAGATAGATGTGGAAAAATCTATGGAGAAAAAACTTAATATATTGGAAACCTTGGAGCTAAGTGACAGATAATTTAAAATAGAAATTCTAAAAATACTCAGAGATATACAAGAAAACACAGAAAGGCAATTTAGAGAGCTCAGAAAACAACTCAACGAACACAAAGAATATATTACCAAGGAAATTGAAACTGTAAAAACAAATCAAACAGATATAAAAATCTCAATTCATGAACTGAAAAATGAAGTAACAAGCTTAGCTAACAGAACAGGCCAGATAGAAGGTAAGATTAGTGACATAGAAGACGAGCAACTTCAGGCACAACAGAGAGAAGAAGAGAGAGACTCAAAAATTAAAAAAAAATGAGAAAGCCCTACAGGAATTGTCTGACTCCATCAAAAAGAATAACATAAGAATAATAGGTATATTAGAGGTAGAAGAGAGAGAAAATGGAATGGAGACTTTATTCAAACAAATAATAGAAGAGAACTTCCCAAACCTGTGGAAAGAACTAAAGCCTCAAATTCAAGAAGCAAACAGAACACCCAGTTTTCTTTCTTTTTTTTTATAAATAAATTTTTATTTTAATGGGGTGACATCAGTAAATCAGGGTACATATCAAAGAAAACATTTCCAGGCTATCTTGTCATTTAGTTCTGTTGCATACCCATCACCCAAAGAGAGATCATCCTTCATCACCCTCTATCAAGTTTTCTTTGTACCCCTCCCCCTCCCCTCTCCCTCCTTCCCTCCCCCCCACCTCCCATAACCACCCCACTCCTGTCCATGTCTCCTAGTCTCGTTTTTATGTCCCACCAATGTATGGAATCCTGCAGTTCTTGCTTTTTTCTGATTCACTTATTTCACTCCACATAATGTTATCAAGATTCCACCATTCTGCTGTAAGTGATCCAATGTCTTCATTTCTTCTAGCTGAATAGTATACCATGGTGTATATGTGCCCCATCTTCTTTATCCAGTCTTCTATTTTTTTTTACAGTGATTAAAAGCCTTTAGGCAAACTCTTGGCCAATACATCAAGAATCCATAAAAGACTAGTGTCCTTAACATGTTCACCAAGTCCAAGTTGGCCCCATCACCATGCCAAATCCCTGAAAAATGCAACCCAACCACAGTTCAGTCTGTTAGGAGCTGTCAGAGGGAACAGGAGTCCAGGAAAAGTCCTCATGGCACTGGAATTGTCACCATTCTATACTTTGCAGCTCATGTCCAAGTCCCAATGGCCGCTGCTTCTAGCTGGTAATGATTCAGGTAGACTGGAAAAGCCATTTGCAGCAAGCGTGGATATGGAGTTTCTGTTCTCCTCTGCCTGGAGAAATGAGATCAAGTTGCTTTTCCCTGGAGCGCTGCGACTATTGCATGGTCAAGAGAACCTTGGGATACACTAAACTGGGTGGCAAAGGTAGATTCATCATAGAAGTTGGCAAAAGGGGGAAAGAGAGCTCTAAATTAGAAGTAGGTCCCAGCCTAAAATATGAGTGGGGCATTGAGGAAGGAGGGATAAAGGAAACACTAGATATTAAGCAAAGCAGCAGAAAATAGGACTATCAACACCCACAACAGAGATCTTTGAGGGAAGAATAAAAAACCTGACTATTCAGGCAAAACATAGTTAAGTGGCCCTTGTGCAAATGAGATCAGTTTACCTGCTTCTTGGAAGAAATACCCTAGGCTCGTCCACAGTGTCGTAGATGGGGCCGACAGCCCTGGGCACCTTCAGCCTTCAGTGGCAAACCCCAGCTTTCTGGGCAAGGTTAGGTCATAGGTGGCTGGAGCAGGGCTGGAAGAGACTGAACCCTCCCTTAGAGGCACAGCCTACCTTCCAGTGTCCCTGTTTCCTCACAGCAGAGGCATGTAAGCCTGGCAGGCTTTAGCTCAATGATCTTCCTTTCCACTATTGAAGCAGGACCCAGATGGCATCCTAGGAGACCCCTTTGGGGTGTTGGAGCCTTTAAGGGTGTATCCTAAAAGCTGGTAGTTCCCCTGATCTCTATTGGGCTTTTTCTGCCTCTAGGTATCTTAAAAGCCATGCTCAGAAGATCTCGCTGAGGGGTTTGAGGATCCCCATCTGCCTATATAAATCTTTTCCATATATCTGGAGCTATTTGGAGAACGGCAAAACAGTGTTATTAGCTGGATCTAATAAAGAAGGTAGTAGTTTGCAGGCGAAAAAAATTTGGTGTCATTAGCATTCAAAAGAAATGTGAATTTTTTTTTTTTAAGTAAGAAGCATGATATGGTAGACCTGTAGGAGTTCCACGATATGTCTACCCCCTTTTAAGTTTTTTTTAAATTGACCTTAAAATGTTTGCTGAGTACACTTTAATAATACCTTAACTTTAATGATTTGTAAGCATGACAAAATACAGTAAATGCTTTTGCTCCATATGCAGGAGCATTTTCAGTTTAGCCAGTTTAGGAAATCCAGTAATAGAACAATGCATACAGACAATGAGCTATAACATGCTTAGCAGCCTCTCCTTTTCTGACAAAGGTTACTATAGATCCGGAATATGTATCCACTGTAATGTGGACATACGACTGTTTGCCAAATGAAGGTATATGAGTAACATCCATCTGCCAAAGTTGTCCTAGTAGGGGTCCTTGAGGGTTAACTCCAAATGAAGGGGCAGTATAGGACCCCTTGGACAGGATTTCCCAATCTGCTGTGCTGCTTCCCGAGAAAGTTGAAACTGTTTACATCGGGCTGCAGCATTCTGGTGATGACTAGTATGAGACTGACTTGCTCAGTCTGTCATGGTTGCTCCATATAATTTTCTTTTGGGTAGCTTGATCAACAAGGGCATTTCTAGGCCCTGGCTGGTTGACTTGGTGGTAGAGCATTGGCCTGGTGTGCAGGATTCCCGGGTTCGATTCCCAGTCAGAGCACACAGAAGAAGCGCCCATCTACTTCTCCACCCCTCCCCCTCTCCTTCCTCTCTTTCTCTCTCTTCCCCTCCCGCAGCCAAGGCTCCACCAGAGCAAAGCCACCCCGGGCACGAAGGATGGCCCCATGGCCTCTGCCTCAGGCGCTAGAATGGCTCTGGTTGCAACAGAGCAACAACCCAGATGGGCAGAGCATTCCCCCCGTAGGCATGCCAGGCGGATCCTGGTCAGGTGCATGTGGGAATCTGTCTGACTGCCTCCCCATTTCCATCTTCAGAAAAATATAAAAAATAAATAAATAAAAGAAAAAATACAACAACAAAAAGAAAAGAAAAAAAAAGGGGGGGATGCACTCCCTTGTGCTAAAGCTCCAGGGAACATGGAGTGAGCTTGAGTATGTCCTATCAAACATGGAGCTCTATGTTGACATATAAGTCTTTGAAGGAGGAACTGCTGAAATAGTTCATCAGCATTTGTCCCTAAGACAGCAGTCTTTATAGTGGAAACACCATAAGTAAATATTTGCTGTCTATAGATTAAGGGGGGAATATGGCAAATGCTGAAAAGCCATGATCTTTGTGCCCCTCTCTTCCCCCAACCCCCTCCCTCTCCTCCCCCCACCCTGTAACCCCAACACTGTTGTCCATGTCTCTGACTCTTATCTTTATGTCCCACCTATGTCTGGAATCATATAGTTCTTAGTTTTTTCTGATTAACTTCTTTCACTCAGTATAATGTTATCAAGGCCCATCCATGTTGTTGTAAAAGATCCTATGTCATCATTTCTTATGGCTGAGTAGTATTCCATAGTATATATATACCAAAGCTTTTTAATCTACCCGTCCTCTGATGGACACTTGGGCTGTTTCCAGATCTTTGCTATTGTGAACAATGCTGCTATAAACATGGGGGTGCATTTCTTCTTTTGAAACAGTGCTATGGTGTTCTTGGGGTATATTCCTAACAGTGGTATAGCTGGGTCAAAAGGCAGTTCGATTTTTGATTTCTTGAGGAATCTCCGTACTGTTTTCGACAGTGGCTGTACCAGTCTGCATTCCCACCAGCAGTGCAGGAGGGTTTCCTTTTCTCCACATCCTCGCCAGCACTTATTCTGTGTTGTTTTATTGATGAGCACCATTCTGACTGGTGTAAGGTGATATCTCATTGTGGTTTTAATTTGCATTTCTCTAATCATTAGTGGTGTTGAGCATTTTTTCATATGCCTATTGGCCATCTGTGTGTCCTCTTTGGAGAAGTGTCTATAAATTTCTTTTGCCCATTTCTGGATTGGATTCTTTGTCTTCCTGGTATTAAGTTTTACAAGTTCTTTATAAATTTTGGTTATTAACCCCTTATCAGACGCAATGTCAAATATATTCTCCCATTGTGTAGTTTGTCTTTTTATTCTGTTCTTATTGTCTTTAGCTGTGCAGAAGCTTTTTAGTTTGATAAAGTCCCATTTGTTGATCCTGTCTTTTATTTCACTTGCCTGTGGAGACAAATCAGCAAATATATTGCTGCGAGAGATGTCAGAGAGCTTACTGCCTATGTTTTCTTCTAAGATGCTTATGGTTTCACGGCTTACATTTAAGTCTTTTATCCATTTTGAGTTTATTTTTGTGAGTGGTGTAAGTTGGTGGCCTCGTTTCATTTTTTTGTAGGTAGCTGTCCAATTTTGCCAACACCATTTGTTGAAGAGGCTTTCTTTACTCCATTGTATTTTCTTACCTCCTTTGTCAAATATCAGTTGTCCATAGAGCTGTGGGTTTATTTCTGGGTTCTCTGTTCTGTTCCATTGATCTATGTGCCCGTTCTTATGCCAGTACCACGCTGTTTTGAGTACAATGGCCTTATAATATAACTTGATATCCGGAAGTGTGATACCTCCCGCTTTATTCTTCCTTTTCAAGATTGCTGAGGCTATTCGTGTTCTCTTTTGGTTCCATATAAATTTTTGGAATATGTGTTCTATATCTTTGAAGTAAGTCATTGGTATTTTAATCGGTATTGCATTGAATTTATAAATTGCTCTGGGTAATATAGACATTTTAATGATGTTTATTCTTCCTAACCATGAGCATGGTATGTGCCTCCACTTATTCGTATCTTCCCTGATTTCTTTTATCAATGTTTTATAAATTTCCGAGTACAAGTCTTTAATCTCCTTGGTTAAATTTATTCCTAGGTACTTTATTTTTTTGGTTGCAATGGTAAAGGGGATTGATTCCTTGATTTCTCTTTCTGACAGTTCATTATTAGTGTATAAAATGCCTCTGATTTCTGAGTATTGATTTTATATCCTGCCACCTTGCTGAATTCATTTATCAGGTCTAGTAGTTTTTTGACTGAGACTTTAGGGTTTTCTATATACAATATCATATCATCTGCAAATAATGATAGTTTTACTTCTTCTTTTCCAATTCAGATGCCTTTTATTTCTTTTTCTTGTCTGATTGCTGTGGCTAGGACTTCCAGAACTATGTTGAATAAGAGTGGTGAAAGGGGGGACCCCTGCCTTGTTCCTGATCTTAAGGGGATTGCTTTTAATTTTTGCCCATTGAGTATGATGTTGGCTGTGGGTTTGTCATAGATGGCCTTTATCATGTTGAGGTATGTTCCCTGTATTCCCACTTTGCTGAGAGTTTTGATCATGAATGGGTGCTGGATTTTATCAAATGCTTTTTCTGCATCTATTGAAATTATCATGTGGTTTTTCTCCTTTCTTTTGTTTATGTGATGAATCACATTGATTGATCTGCGAATATTGTACCAGCCTTGCCTCCCACGAATAAATCCCACTTGATCATGGTGTATGATTTTTTTCATATATTGCTGGATCCGGTTTGCTAATATTTTGTTGAGGATTTTTGCATCTAAGTTCATCAGGGATATTGGCCTATAATTTTCTTTTTTTGTGTTTTCTTTGCCTGGTTTTGGAATCAGAATTATGCTCGCCTCATAAAAGGAATTTGGAAGTCTTCCTTCCTCTTGAATTTTTTGAAATAGCTTGAGAAGGATAGGAGTTAGTTCTTCTTTGAATATTTGGTTGAATTCACTTGTGAAGCCATCAGGCACAGGACTTTTCTTTTTTGGGAGTTTTTTGATAGCTGTTTCATTCTCATTTGTTGTAATTGGTCTGTTTAGGTTTTCTGATTCTTCCAGATTGATTTTTGGCAGATTATATGATTCAAGGAATTTGTCCCTTTCATCTAGGTTGTCTAGTTTTTTGGCATACAGTTCTTCATAATATTTTCTTACAATATTTTGTATTTCTGTTGTGTCAGTTGTTATTTCTCCACTCTCGTTTCTAATTTTATTTATTTGAGTCCTCTCTCTTTTTTTCTTGGTGAGTATCGTTAAAGGTTCATCGATCTTGTTTACCTTTTCAAAGAACCAGCTCCTTGTTTCATTGATTCTCTGTATTGTTTCTTTAGCCTCTATGTCATTTATTTCTGCTCTGATCTTTATTATTTCCTTCCTTCTAATAGCTCTGGGCTTTACTTGCTGTTTTTCTGTTCTTTTAGATGCAGGGTTAAGTTGTTTATTTGAGCTTTTTCTAGCTTGTTGAGGTATGCCTGTAATGCTATAAACTTCCCTCTCAGGACTGCTTTTGCTGTGTCCCATAAATTTTGAGTTGATGTATGCTCATTATCATTTGTTTCTAGGAATTTTTAAATTTCTTCTTTGATCTCAATGTTAACCCATTCGTTATTTAATAACATGCTATTTAGTTTCCAAGTGTTTGAATGTTTTTCAATTTTTCTATTGTGGTTGATTTCTAGTGTAATGCCATTGTGATCTGAGAAAGTGCTCGATATGATTTCAATCTTCTTAAAGTTGTTGAGACCGCTTTTGTGCCCTAACATGTGGTCTATTCTAGAGAATGTTCCATGAGCGCTTGAAAAGAATGTATATTCTGCTGTTTTAGGGTGAAAGGTTCTGAAGATATCTATTAAATCGAGGTGATCTAATATGTCCTTTAAGTCTTCTGTTTCTTTGTTAATTTTCTTTCTTGAGTATCTATCTAATGATGTTAATGGGGTATTGAAATCCCCTACTATTATAGTATTGCTGTTGATCTCGCCCTTTAAGTCCATCAAAGTCTGCTTTATATATTTAGGTGCTCCTATATTAGGTGCGCAGATATTTATAATGGTTATATCTTCCTTTTGGATTGCTCCCTTTATCATTATGTAGTGACCTTCTTTATCTCTAACTATGGTCTTGGTTTTATAGTCCATTTTGTCTGATATAAGTATTGCTACCCCAGCTTTTTTTTCATTTCCATTTCCGTGAAATATTTTTTTTCCATCCTTTTATCTTCAGTCTGTGTGCATCTTTTGATTTAAGGTGTGTCTCTTGTAGACAGCATATGTATGGGTCCTGTTTTCTTATCCACACAGCTACCCTATGTCTCTTGATTGGATCATTTAATCCATTAACATTTAAGGTTATTACTGATATGTAATTGTTTATTGCCATTTTTTTTCTTTAAAACTGTATTCCTCTTTTGCTATATTCTTTTTTTCCTTTGATCTGTTTACAACAGGTCCCTTAGCATTTCTTGCAGCCTTGGTTTGGTTGCAGTGAATTCCTTGAGGTTTTTTTTGTCTGTAAAGCTTTTTATTTCTCCTTCAATTTTAAATGATAGCCTTGCTGGATAAAGTAGTCTTGGTTGTAGTTTCTTGTTCTGCATTACTTTGAATATTTCTTGCCATTCCCTTCTGGCCTCAAGTGTTTCTATTGAAAAGTCAGAAGTCATCCTTATGGGGGCTTCTTTGTTGGTGATAGTCTTTTTTTCTCTAGCAGCTTTTAATATTTTGTCTTTATCATTTAGCTTTGGTATTTTAATTATGATGTGTCTTGGTGTTGGTTTCTTTGGGTTTCTCCTTAATGGAGTTCTCTGTGCTTCCTGAACATGTGAAATGTTTTCCTGCCTTAATTGGGGGAAGTTTTCTGCTATGATATGTTTGAACAGTCTCTATCCCTTGTTCTTTCTCTTCTTCTTCAGGAACCCCTATGATGTGGATGTTATTTCTCTTCATGTTGTCACAGAGCTCTCTTAGAGTTTCCTCAGACTTTTTCAGTCTCTTTTCTTTTTTCTGCTCTGCTTCCGTGCCTTTATTTATCATGTCCTCTAACTCGCTGATTCGATTCTTTGCTTCATCCATCCTGCTTTTAATTCCTTCCATTGTATTCTTTATTTCAGATATTGTATTTGTCATTTTTGACTGATTCCTTTTTATTATTTCAATGTCCTTTTTTATATTTGTTATCTCTTTATTTAGGTTTTCATAATGGCCATCTATTGTTGTTCTAATATCTTTGAGCATCCTAACAATTGTTATTTTAAACTCTGCATCTGGTAATTTGGTTATATCTGATTCACTTAGGTCCTTTTCTGGGGATTCCTCTTGGTTTATTTGTGTTGTATTTCTCTGCCTCCACATTTTCTCTTCACAGGAGTGTCTGTGATCACGTGCTCGGGTGCACAAGTGTTGTTGGCCTTGGCCTTTGCCCCGCCCCCATGTGTGACTTTATGCTCGCTCCTGAGGGCACTGGTGAGCACCTTTGCTCAGCTGCGGGTCTCCGCCTGTTTCCGGGCTTTTGCCCTGCCCTTACAGGAGGAGCCCACTTGAGGAACGGCTGCTAGCCTTGGTTCTACCGCAGGGCAGGACTGCGTGACCCATCTCAGCTCAGTAGTGGAACTCCACCTCTTCTGGGATTTTGGCCCCACCCCCGCAGGAGAAGCCGGCTACCAAGTCAGACTGAAATCCTGGGTTTCACAGGTGGGGCAAGAATATGCTCCTGTGCCCTTGCTCAGGGGATGGTCTCCACCCTTTCTGGGGTTCCCGCCCTTCTCCCGCAGGCTGGATTACAGGCTGCCGGCAGCTGAGTTTGACCACTTTTGCACGCCCCCTTCTCCCCAGCCGGGCAAGATTGAGCTCACACCTGAGCCCAGTGGTGGCCAGCTGGCTTCTGCCCCTGCAAGGAGAACCGTGCTTTTGACTTCTGCTGCCGCCTGCCCTCCAGCGTGCCCTCAGCCGCGTGGGTGGGGGCGTTGCATCTTGGACCCTAAGACTCAATACTGTAGACCCAAAAGCCCCCTCCTTCTATGCGACTCTGCTCTGAGTGCTATGGGGGAGCTTATTTGGCTGTTCCCCTGCTTCCCTTTGCTGGTATTGCTGTTTCCGGGGGAAATACTCACTTCAGCTTTGGGGTGTGACTCATCCCAGGGGTTAGGGTGGCTATCTCTCAAAATGTTTCTCCTTGTCCCTCCTAGATTACACTCTCTTCCTGTTACTCTGGTCCTCTCCTCTCTCCCCTTGTCCCCAGGAGCCCTGGGTGAGTGGTTGTGAGAGAGATGTTCTGCGTGGTCCCTTTAAGAAGGATCCTGGGTCTGAGAAATCAGACTCTTTCTCACAAACGGTATCCTGACTTGTTTCCAGCTAAATACTGTCCTTACACCTCTTCTGGGATCTGGTGCTGCAGGCTGGGGCTTTGTTCCTGGGGCTCAGGACCCTTTCCCCTCTGCTAATCTCACTTCCCGCCATGCGAGTCTCTCCCTGCTGCCGTTCGCTCCGGGGAGCTGGGCAGCCCTCTCTGCATTTCCGTTTTTTCTACCAGTCTCGGTGTGGCTTCTTCAGTGTTCCTTGGTTGAAGAGTCCTCTTAAGAGACCAGTCCGAAGTTGGTTTTTCCAGATGATAGTTCATAAAGTTAGTTTGTAATCCACTTTGGTTCTGGGACGTAGATGTTGGTACATCCGCCTACTCCAGCGCCATCTTGTCTCCTTATTTTCCCTTTTGACTTCTCAGTTTTGAGAAGGAATAAATGTCCTGCATTATTAAAGTGTGCTTTTGCTGGATTTTCTAACCTGAAGTGCACAGTGCCCTAGCTGACACACTGGCCTTCTACTCTGGCCCTTAAGTAGCACTGCTGCTATCTATGATTGACCATAATCTATCTGTGTCTCCCTGTCTGCTTTATGACTCCGTCACGGTCCGTCTCCAGATCCACCCAGTTTTCTTAACCACAACAAACCTACTCCAAGACACATCATAATGAAAATGACACAAATCAACAACAAAGAAAAAATTCTCAAGGCAGCCAGGGAAAAGAAGAATACAACATATAAAGGAAAGCATATTAGATTATCATCAGATTTCTCAGCAGAAACTCTACAAGCTAGAAGAGAGTGGACCCCAATATTTAAAGCCCTGAAAGAGAGGAACTTTCAGCCAAGAATACTATACCCATCAAAGTTATCCTTCAAATACGATGGAGAAATAAAAAATTCACAAATACAGAAAAGATGAGGGAATTTACCTTCAGAAAACCCCCACTCCAGGAAATACTAAAGGGGGTTTTCCAACAGATTCAAAGAACAAAAGAAAACAAAACCACAAGTAAAAGCTCTACCAAGAACACAATTAAACCAAATTTAAACTGTGACAGAAAAGCAAAAAAAGGGTAGAGGACGGAGATTAACAGTAGCAAAGGACGATGAAGTGCAGAAACACTCATAAGATAGGGTACTACAATGAATATGGTAGGTACCCTTTTTATTACTTAATGGTAACCACCCTTGAAAAAACCACCACAGAAGCACTTGACTTTAAAAGGGTAGCAACAGAAGAAAGAACTATGGAATACAAACAATCAAAAACAAATGATAGAAAAACAAAAGAGAAGAATCAAACAAGTTACAAAACTAACAGAAAGCACTTTATAAAATGGCAATAGGGAATCCACAAGTGTCAATAATTACACTAAATGTAAATGGATTAAACTCACCAATAAAAAGACACAGAGTAGCAGAATGGATTAAAAAAGAAAATCCAACTGTATGCTGCCTACAAGAAACACATCTAAGCAACAAGGATAAAAACAAATTCAAAGTGAAAGGCTGGAAAACAATACTCCAAGCAAATAACATCCAAAAAAAAAAAAGCAGGCGTAGCAATACTCATATCTAATAATGCTGACTACAAGACAGAAAAAGTACTCAGAGACATAAATGGTCATTTCATAATGATTAAGGGGACACTGAATCAAGAAGACATAACAATCCTTAATATATATGCACCAAACCAAGTAGTACCAAAATATATAAGGCAGCTACTTATTGAGCTAAAAACAAAAACTGACAAAAATACAATCATACTTGGAGACCTCAATACACCGCTGATGGCTCTAGATCAGTCATCCAAACAGAGAATCAATAAAGATATATTCGCCTTAAACTAAACACTAGAGCACCTGGATATGATAGACATCTACAGGACACTTCATCCCAAAGCGACAGACATTTTTCTCTAGTGTACATGGAACATTCTCAAGAATTGACCATATATTGAGCCACAAAAATAACATCAGAAAATTCAGAATAATTGAACTTGTACCAAGCATATTTTCTGATCATAAACTCTTGAAAGTAGACTCAACTGCAAAAAAGAGGGAAAATACCCACAAAAAATGTGGAAACTAAACAACATACTTTTAAAAAATGAATGGGTCAAGGAAGAAATAAGCACAGAGATCAAAAGATATATATAGATAAATGAAAATGACAGTACGACATATCAGAATCTCTGGGATACAATGAAAGCAGTATTAAGAGGGAAGTTCATATCACTTCAGGCCTATATGATTAAACAAGAGAGAGCCCAAGTGAACCACTTAACTTCACACCTTAAGGAACTAGAAAAAGAAGAACAAAGACAACCCAAAACCAGCTGAAGAAAGGAAATAATAAAAATCAAAGCAGAAATAAATGAAATAGAGAACAGAAAAACTATAGAAAAAATTAATAAAACAAGGAGCTGGTTCTTTGCAAAGATCAACAAAATTGACAAACCCTTGGCGAGACTCACTAAGGAAAAAAGAGAAAGAACTCATATAAACAAAATCCAAAATGGAAGAGGAGAAATCACCACAGACATCATAGGTATACAAAAATTATTGTAGAATACTATGAAAAACTATATGCCACCAAGTTCAACAATCTAGAAGAAATGGATAAATTCCTAGAAAAATACAACCTTCCTAGACTGAGTCATGAAGAAGCAGAAAGCCTAAACAGACCAATTAGGAGGGAGGAAATAGAAAAAACTATTAAGAACCTCCCCAAAAGTAAAAGTCCAGGCCCAGATGGTTATACTAGTGAATTCTATCAAACATTCAAAGAAGACTTGGTTCCTATTCTACTCAAAGTCTTCCAAAAAATTGAAGAAGAATCAATACTTGCAAATACATTTTGTGAGGCCAACATAACCCTCATACCAAAACCTGGCAACGATGGTACAAAAAAGAAAATTACAGACCAATATGTCTAATGAATACAGATGCTAAAATACTAAATAAAATACTGGCAAATCGAATACAACATATTAAAAAAATAATACATCATGATCAAGTGGGATTCATCCCAGAATCTCAAGGATGGTTCAACATATGTAAAATGGTTAACGTAATACACCATATCAACAAAACAAAGAACAAAAACCACATGATCTTATCAATAGATGCAGAAAAGGCATTCAATAAAATACCACAACTTTATGTTTATGACACTCAACAAGATGGGTATAGAAGGAAAATATCTCAACATGATAAAGACCATATATGATAAACCATCAGCCAACATCATATTAAATGGCAGAAAACTGAGGACTTTTCACGTTAAATCAGGAACAAGACATGGTTGTCCTGTCTTTCCACTCTTATTTAATATGGTGCTAGAAGTTCTGGCCAGAACAATCAGACAAGAGAAAGAAATAAAAGGCATCCATATCGAAAAGAAGAAGTAAAGATATCACTTTTTGCAGATGATATGATCCTATACATCGAACACCCCAAAGACTCCACTAAAAGATTACTAGAAACAATAAACCAATACAGTAAGGTCGCAGGATACAAAATTAACATACAAAAGTCCATAGCCTTTCTATATGCCAATAATGAAATATTAGAAAACAAACAAACAAAAAAATAACCCCCTTCACGATTGCAACAAAAAAATAAAATAAAATACCTAGGAATAAACATAACAAAGAATGTAAAGAACCTATATAATGAAAACTACAAAGCATTGTTAAAGGAAATCGAAAAAGATACAAAGAGATGGAAAAATATTTTTTGTTCTTGGATAGGAAGAATAAATATAATCAAAATGGCCATATTACCCAAAGCAATTTATAAATTTAATGCAATTCCCATCAAAATTCCAATGACATTTTTTAAAGAAATGGAACAAAAAATCATCAGATTTGTATGGAACTATAAAAAACCCCGAATAGCCAAAGCAATCCTAAGGAAAATAAATGAAGCTGGTATTACAATACCTGACTTCAAACTATATTATAGAGCCATGACAATCAAAACAGCATGGTATTGGCAGAAAAATAGACATTGAGACCAATAGAACAGAATAGAAAGTCCAGAAATAAAACCACATATATATGGTCAAAGAATTTTCGATAAAGGGGCCACCAACCCACAATGGAGAAAAGAAAGCCTCTTCAACAAATGGTGCTGGGAAAACTGGAAAGCCACATGCAAAAGAATGAAACTTGACTACAGCTTGTCCCCTTGTACGAAAATTAATTCAAAATGGATCAAAGACCTAAATATAAGACCTGAAAGAATAAAGTACATAGAGCATTAAAGAGCATTTTATGAATTTGACTCCAAAGGCAAGAGAAGTGAAGGCAAAGATAAATGAATGGGACTACATCAGACTAAAAAGTTTTTGCTCAGCAAGAGAAACTGACAACAAAATAAACAGACAGCCAACTAAATGGGAAATGATATTTTCAAACAACAGCTCAGATAAGGGCCTAATATCCAAAATATACAAAGAACTCATAAAACTCAACAACAAACAAACAAACAATCCAATAAAAAGATGGGAAGAGGACGTGAACAGACACTTCTCCCAGGAAGAAATACAAATGGCCAACAGATATATGAAAAGATGCTCATCTTCATTTGTTATTAGAGAAATGCAAATCAAAACTATAATAAATACCACCTCACACCTGTTAGATTAGCTATTATCAACAAGACAGGTAATAGCAAATGTTGGAGACGCTGTGGAGAAAAAGGAATCCTCATTCACTGTTGGTGGGAATGTAAAGTAGTACAACCATTATAGAAGAAAGTATGGTGGTTCCTCAAAAAACTGCAAATAGAACTACCTTATGACCCAGCAATCCCTCTACTGGGTATATACCCCCAAAACTCAGAAACAATGATATGTAAAGAGACATGCAGCCCCATGTTCATTGCAGCATTGTTCACTGTAGCCAAGACATGGAAACAACCAAAAAGCCCTTCAATAGAAGACTGGATAAAGAAGATGTGGCACATATACACTATGGAATACTATTCAGTCTCAAGAAATGATGACATCATATCATTTACAACAAAATGGTGGGATCTTGATAACATTATACGGATTGAAATAAATAAATCAGAAAAAAACAAGAACTACATGATTCCGTACATTGGAGGGCATAAAAATGAGACAAAGAGACATGGAAAAGAGTGTGGTGGTTACTGGGGGTGGGGGGAGGGGGGTCGTTGGAGGGAAGGAGGGAGAGGGGCACAAAGAAAACTAGATAGAGGCTGACGTAGGACAATCTGACTGGGTGATGGGTATGCAACATAATTGAATGACAAGATAACCTGGACATGTTTTCTTTGAATATATGTACCCTGATTTATTGATGTCACCCCATTAACATTAATAAAAATTTATTTATAGAAAATAAAACAAAACAAAAAACATGCCTTTGTACAAACAATCATAAAGACAGCACAGCAGGAATTTCAGCCTCAGGCTCGCCAGCACAGTAGCTTGGAAGCAAATGAGTTCGCAATCAGTTCTGTTGCTTTGCTTTGCCCTAAATGAAGTGTTTTATTTAGTAAAATGGAACTAAAAAGAGCAAAGAGATGTTTGAACTAAAGACTGTATATGACAAAGAAAAAAAAAAGAGTGAGTCTTAGATGGATGTAACAGAGTGAGTCTGGTCATTTTTTAAAAATAAAACATTATTCAGACTTAAATATAAACAAAACGGAAATAATGTAATTTATTTATACTTTCTTTGCGGACCGGTACCAAATGGCCCATGGACCGGTAGTGGTCCACAGCCTGGGGGTTGGGGACCACTGTTCTAAATCAATCTTCTGCTTTATTCAGCCTACTTTTAATTTCTTTTAGTGTAGTCTTTATTTCTGATACTGTATTTGTCATTTCTGACTGATTCTTTTTTATAATTTTAATGTCCTTTTTGATTCTTGTTATCTCTTTATTTAGGTGCTCATTTTTTCAACCCATTGTTGCTCTAAGATTTCTTTTTTTAATAATTTTATTTTTTTAATGGGGTGACATCAATAAATCAGGATACATATATTCAAAGATAACAAGTCCAGGTTATCTTGTCGTTCAATTATGTTGCATACCCACCACCCAAAGTCAGATTGTCCTCTGTCACCTTCTATCTTGTTTTCTTTGTGCCCCTCCCCAACCCCTTTCCCTCTCCCATTTCCCCCTCCCCCCCCCCGTAACCACCACACTTTTATCAATGTCTCTTAGTTTCACTATTATGTCCCACCTACGTATGGAATAATACAGTTCCTGGTTTTTTCTGATTTACTTATTTTGCTTCGTATCATGTTATCAAGATCCCATCATTTTGCTGTAAATGTTCCAATGTCATCATTTCTTATGGCTGAGTAGTATTCCATAGTGTATATGTGCCACATCTTCTTTATCCAGTCATCTATTGATGGGCTTTTTGGTTGTTTCCATGTCCTGGCCACTGTGAACAATGCTGCAATAAACATGGGGCTGCATGTGTCTTTATGTATCAATGTTTCTGAGTTTTGGGGATATATACCCAGTAGAGGGATTGCTGGGTCATAAGGTAGTTCTATTTTCAGTTTTTTGAGGAACCACCATACTTTCTTCCATAATGGTTGTACTACTTTACATTCCCACCAACAGTGTATGAGGGTTCCTTTTTCTCCACAGCCTCTCCAACATTTGCTATTACCTGTCTTGCTAATGATAGCTAATTGAACAGGTGTGAAATGGTATCTCATTGCCGTTTTGATTTGCATTTCTCTAATAACAAATGAAGATGAGCATCTTTTCATATATCTGTTGGCCATTTGTATTTCTTCCTGGGAGAAGTGTCTGTTCACGTCCTCTTCCCATCTTTTTATTGGATTGTTTGTTTGTTTGTTGTTGAGTTTTATGAGTTCTTTGTATATTTTGGATATTAAGCCCTTATCTGAGCTGTTGTTTGAAAATATCATTTCCCATTTAGTTGGCTTTCTGTTTATTTTGTTATCAGTTTCTCTTGCTGAGCAAAAACTTTTTAGTCTGATGTAGTCCCATTCATTAATTTTTGCCTTCACTTCTCTTGCCTGTGGAGTCAAATTCATAAAATGCTCTTTAAAACCCAGGTCCATGAGTTGAGTACCTATGTCTTCTTCTATGTACTTAATTGTTCCAGGTCTTATGTTTAGATCTTTGATCCATTTTGAGTTAATTTTTGTACAGGGAGAGAGACTGTAGTCCACTTTCATTCTTTTGCATGTGGCTTTCCAGTTTTCCCAGCACCATTTATTGAAGAGGCTTTCTTTTCTCCATTGTGTGTTGTTGGCCCCTTTATCAAAAATTATTTGACTATATATATGTGGTTTTATTTCTGGACTTTCTATTCTGTTCCATTGGTCTGAGTGTCTATTTTTCTGCCAATACCATGCTGTTTTGATTGTTGTGGCCCTATAATATAGTTTGAAGTCAGGTATTGTAATACCCCCAGCTTCATTCTTTTTCTTTAGGATTGCTTTGGCTATTCAGGGTTTTTTATAGTTCCATATAAATCTGATGATTTTTTGCTCTATTTCTTTAAAAAACGTCATTGGAATTTTGATGGGAATTGCATTAAATTTGTATATTGCTTTGGGTAATATAGCCATCTTGATTATATTTATTCTTCCTAGCCAAGAACAAGGTATATTCTTCCATCTCATTATATCTTTTTCAATTTCCCTTAACAATGGTTTATAGTTTTCATTATATAAGTCCTTTACATTCTTTATTATGTTTATGCCTAAGTATTTTATTTTTTTTGTTGCAATTGTGCAGGGGATTATTCTTTTGAGTTCCTTCTCAGTTGTTTCATTGTTGGCATATAGAAAGGCTATTGACTTCTGTATGTTAATTTTGTATCCTGCGACCTTACTGTATTGGCTTATTGTTTCTAGTAGTCTTTTTGTGGATTCTTTGGGGTATTCGATGTATAGGATCATATCATCTGCAAAAAGTGATACCTTTACTTCTTCTTTTCCGATATGGATGCCTTTTATTTCTTTGTCTTGTCTGATTGCTCTGGCTAGAACCTCTAGTACCGCATTAAATAAGAGTGGAGAGAGTGGACAACCCTGTCTTGTTCCTGATTTAAGGGGGAAAGCCTTCAGTTTAGTGCCATTTAATATGATGTTAGCTGATGGTTTATCATGTATGGCCTTTATCATGTTGAGATATTTTCCTTCTATACCCATTTTGTTGAGAGTCTTAAACATAAAATTGTGTTGTATTTTATCGAAAGCCTTTTCTGCGTCTATTGATAAGATCATGTGGTTTTTGTTCTTTGTTTTGTTGATATGGTGTATTACGTTAACCGTTTTACGTATGTTGAACCATCCTTGAGATTCTGGGATAAATCCCACTTGATCATGATGTATTATTTTTTTAATATGTTGTTGTATTCTATTTGCTAGTATTTTGTTTAGTATTTTAGCATCTGTATTCATTAGAGATATTGGTCTGTAGTTTTCTTTTTTTGTGCCATCCTTGCCTGGTTTTGGTATGAGGGTTATGTTGGCCTCATAAAATGTGTTTGGAAGTATTGCTTCTTCTTCAATTTTTTGGAAGACTTTGAGTAGAATAGGAACCAAGTCTTCTTTGAATGTTTGATAAAATTCGCTGGTATAGCCGTCAGGGCCTGGACTTTTATTTTTGGGGAGGTTTTTAATGGTTTTTTCTATTTCTTCTCTACTGATAGGTGTGTTTAGGCTTTCTGCTTCTTCTTGACTCAGTCTAGGAAGGTTGTATTGTTCTAGGAATTTATCCATTTCTTCTAGGTTGTTGAATTTAGTGGCATAAAGTTTTTCATAGTATTCTACAATAATTCTTTGTATATCTACGGTGTCCGTGGTGATTTCTCCTCTTTCATTTTGGATTTTGTTTATATGAGTTCTTTCTCTTTTTTCTTTGGTAAGTCTTGCCAAGGGTTTGTCAATTTTGTTGATCTTTTCAAAGAACCAGCTCCTGTTCTATTAATTTTTTCTATAGTTTTTCTGTTCTCTAATTCATTTATTTCTGCTCTGATTTTTATTATCTCCTTTCTTCAGCTGGTTTTGGG
Source organism: Saccopteryx leptura (assembly GCF_036850995.1). Classification (NCBI taxonomy): domain Eukaryota; kingdom Metazoa; phylum Chordata; class Mammalia; order Chiroptera; family Emballonuridae; genus Saccopteryx; species Saccopteryx leptura. Next base: position 107,461,911 of record NC_089507.1, read on the forward strand.
TTGTCTTTGTTCTTCTTTTTCTAGTTCCTTAAGGTGGGAAGTTAAGTGGTTCACTTGGGCTCTCTCTTGTTTGTTCATATATGCCTGAAGTGATATGAACTTCCCTCTTATCACTGCTTTTGCTGCATCCCATAGATTCTGATATGTGGTATTGTCATTTTCATTAGTCTTTATATATCTTTTGATCTCTGCACTTATTTCTTCTTTGACCCATACATTTTTTAAAAGTATGTTGTTTAGTTTCCACATTTTTTGTGGGTATTTTCCCTCTTTTTTGCAGTTGAATTCTAGTTTTTAGGCTTTATGATCAGAAAATATGCTTGGTACAACTTCGATTTTTCTGAATTTGCTGATGTTGTTTTTGTGGCCCAACATATGGTCAATTCTTGAGAATGATCCATGTACACTGGAGAAAAATGTATACTCAGTCACTTTGGGATGAAATGTCCTGTAGATGTCTATCATATCCAGGTGCTCTAGTGTTTTGTTTAAGGCCACTATGTCTTTGTTGATTCTCTGCTTGGATGACCGATCTAGAGCTGTCAGCAGTCTATTGAGGTCTCCAAGTATGATTGTGTTTTTGTCAGTTTTTGTTTTAAGATCAATAAGTAGCTGTCTTATATATTTTGGTGCTCCTTGGTTTGGTGCATATATATTAAGAATTGTTATGTCTTCTTGATTCAGTGTCCCCTTAGCCATTATGAAATGGCCATTTTTGTCTCTGAGTACTTTTGTTGTCTTGTAATCAGCATTATCCGATATGAGTATTGCTACACCTGCTTTTTTTTGGATGTTATTTGCTTGGAGTATTGTTTTCCAGCCTTTCACTTTGAATTTGTTTTTATCCTTGTTACTTAGATGAGTTTCCTGTAGGCAGCATACAGTTGGATTTTCTTTTTTAATCCATTCTGCTACTCTGTGCCTTTTTATTGGTGAGTTTAATCCGTTTACATTTAGTGTAATTATTGATACTTGTGATTTCCCTATTGCCATTTTATATCTTGCTTTCTGTTAGTTTTGTGTCTTGTTTGATCCTTCTCTTTCGTTTTTCTATCTTTTGTTTTTATTTGGTTGTATTCCATACATCTTTCCTCTGTTGCTATCTTTTTTATCTCATGTGCTTCTGTGGTGGTTTTTTCAATGGTGATTACCTTTGAGTAATGAAAAGGGTCCCTACCCTGTTCATTGTAGCGAACTATTTTGTGAGTACTTTTGCACTCCATCGTCCTTTGCTACTGTTAATCTCCATCTTCTCCCCCTCTTTCTTTTTGTTGTTGTCACAGTTTAAATTTGGTTTTATTGTGTTCTTCTTGGAGCTTTTACTTGTGGCTCTGGTTTTTTTTTGTTCTTTGTATCTGATTGGAGAACCCCCTTTAGAAATTCCTGGAGTGGGGGTTTTCTGATGATAAATTCCCTCATCTTTTCTGTATCTGTGAATGTTTTTATTTCTCCTTCATATTTGAAGGATAGCTTTGATGGGTATAGTATTTGTGGCTGAAAGTTCCTCTCTTTCAGGACTTTAAATATTGGGGTCCACTCTCTTCTAGCTTGTAGAGTTTCTGCAGAGAAATCTGATGATAATCTAATGGGCCTTCCTTTATATGTTGTATTCTTCTTTTCCCTGGCTGCCTTGAGAATTTTTTCTTTGCTGTTGGTTTGTGTCAATTTCATTATGATATGCCTTGGAGTAGGTTTGTTGGGGTTAAGAAAACTCGGAGTTCTGTTTGCTTCTTGAACTTGAGGCTTTAGTTCTTTCCACAGGCTTGGGAAGTTCTCATCTATTATTTGTTTGAGTATGTTCTCCATTCCATTTTCTCTCTCTTCTCCCTCTGATATACCTATTATTCTTATGTTATTCTTTTTGATGGAGTCAGATAATTCTTGTAGGGCTATCTCATTGTTTTTAATTTTTGAGTCTCTTTCTTCTTCTCTCTGTTGTGCCTCAAGTTGCTTGTCTTCTATTTCACTAATCCTCTCTTCTATCTGACGTGTTCTATTAGCTAAGCTTGTTACTTCGTTTTTCAGCTCGTGAATTGAGTTTTTCATCTCTGTTTGATTTGTTTTTATAGTTTCAATTTCCTTGGACATATATTGTGTTCATTGAGTTGTTTTCTGATTTCCCTAAATTGCCTTTCTGTGTTTTCTTGTATATCTCGGAGGATTTTTAGGATTTCTATCTTGAATTCTCTGTCATTTAGCTCCAAGGTTTCCAATATATTAAATTTTTTCTCCATAGATTTTTCCTCATCTAGCTGTGTTACCTCTCTTTCTTTTGTATCCATGATATTCGATTTTCTCTTCCTTAATGGCATCTGAGGGTGGTTTTGTTGATAGTATTAATGAGATTTAATAAAGAATAAAAAGTTTAAAAAAAATAATAAAAAATAAAAAATAAAAAAGAGTTTTTTTTTAAAAAATTAATAATGAAATAAAGAAAAATAAAATAAAATAAAAATTTTTTAAAAAGGAAATTATCCCCCCCTCCTTTTTTCCTCTCCTCTCCTCTCCTCTCCCCTCTCTCTTGAGAAAATCTTGTGGTGAACTGTGAATTATAACAAACAATGCCTGTGATGGAGGGCCTGAATTGAGGAAAAGTAATAAAGGGGCAAAAAAAAAAAAGAAAAAGAAAGAAAAAAGAAAAAAGAAAAAAAAGGAGCGTATGGACCCACAAAAAGCAAATAAGGAAAAAATTTGGGTCAAGAATAAAATGATTTGCTTTTAGGTGTTGGTTGTCTAAGAGTTATGATGAGAGGAATAAGAGGAAAATGGAAAAATGGGGGGACAAATTAAAAAATTACTATTGTATTAGTGGAACAAGAACTAGATAAAATGGAGAGCCAGGGATGGGAGCACTGCTAGTGAGTTAAAAAGGTGAAGTAAAAACCCCCCAAAATGCCAGAAACATAAGTTTGAGTCCCAGATAAGATAATTTGTTTGTTATTGAGGTTTGAATGAGAGGAGATGTAAAGGAGAAAGGAAGAAACTAATATAGAGGGAGAAAAGAAAGAGAGAGAGAGAAAAAAAGAGGGAACCACTAAAAGAAGAAAAAAGAAAGGAGAGAGAGAGAGAGAGTTAAGGGTTTTGGAGTGCAACCCTCATAGAGAGAAAGGAAGAGAAGAGAAAAGATAATGGGAGATGTAACACTTATGGGTAGTGTAGTTCAAGGAGAGGAGAGAGTAAGACCGGCAGAGAGTTAATCGGCCAAATTGGAGGAGGAAAAAAAGTATCAAGAATGAAGATAAGAGAAACAAACGAACAAATATAATAAAATGGGATAGGTTATAAGGTCTGCAGATTATTCTTGATTTTGAGAGGTTATCTTCTTGCTTTTATTTTCTCTCCCTCTTCCTGGTCGGTGACTCTGTACCCCGGGTTCTGCCCCTTTGGCACGCTCAGGTAGAGGTTTGCAGTTGATAAGTCTCTATGGCAATGTCATGTATTGTGCTTTAGTCTCGTTGGCAGTCGAGGCTCATTAGCATTTATAGGCTCCGACAGTGAGAGAGTCCGTGTTCCTGGAGCCTTTCTCCTAGTCTTTCCTTCCTCAATTAGTAGCCTGATAATCCAGCTATGGGGTTGCTGCTGCCTCTGCCTGGATAGTAAGAGGCTCAAAGAGCTGGCAACTCCCCACTCTATTTCCACTCAGCACAGGGCTCTGGGTAAGGCTCAGTCAGTCAGAGCTGCTAGCATAATCAGGTGGGCTTTCTGCCCACTCAAAGACCTCTGGTTCTGCCACTCTGTCTGGCAACACAGGCGGGCGCCCACTTCCGGGGCGCTTGGAGGAAACTCTCATTCACTGTCTGCGCGCGCAGACCAGGATATCTGGCTAGCAGTCTCACGCTCTGAGTGAAACACCCAACCGCAGTGAAAAGTTGCAGCGTTGGAATTGAGTCTCACTCCGTCCCCGTGCGCGGCTTTTGCAAGGCGCTGGGGCGGCCCGAGATTCCGCTTTGGCCCACACAAAGGCCCCTGACTCTGCCCCTCTGTGCGATAACATGGGCGCGCACTGCCGAGGCACTCGGAGGAATCTCTCATTCACTATCTGCGCACGCAGACCAGGATATGAGGCCGGCCGCGTTTCCCTCTGAGTGAAACCCCCTCCAGCACGGAAAATCTCCACCGTTGGAATTAGTTCTCACTCCCTCCCATGCGTGGCTTTCCCAGGGCGCTGGGGCTGCCCAGAGACTCTGCCCTTGGCCCACAGAAAGGCCTCTGACCCTGCCTCTCCGTGGGGCAACATGGGCACCCACTCTCGGGGCCTAGGAAGAAATCTCTCGCCCACTAACTGCACGCATGCCGACCAGGAGACCGGGTAAAATGGCCACCCCGCTTGTCTTTCTTTGTTTGGGTTTGGCGCGAGTGTTAGCTTGTATTGCCCGGGTTGCCACAGGATCAGTTTTTCCTCGGCTTGGATCTCCGTGCCACAGCCTGGTTCGGCCGTTTGTGCCGCGGCCTGGATCTATTCACCCCCTTTGCGCGCCTCAGTTTCTATATTCACAGTTACCAGAGAAAGCCGCCCTGTTTAGGTTAGTGAGGAAGGCGGAGCATTTCTTATTCCCTATTTCCTTCGGGGTTTGGTTATATATTTAGCCAATTTTTCACTCGACCATACCTTTGGGTGTATTGCGAAGCATCTGGAGGTTCCAAGTATAGGTTTTTCTGTTTCTGGTTGAAGATCTTGTTGAGTTTTGGGGGAGATTTATCGGTATCGCTTCCTACCCCGCCATTACTCTGACGTCATCTCAAAATTGATGCTCTAAGATTTTTGATCATCCTAAGAATCATTATTTTAAACTCTGAATCCCGTAATTTGGTTATTTCCATCTTATTCAGTTCTTTTTCTGGAGATTTCTCTTGTTGATTCATTTGGATTGCATTTCTCTGTCTTCCAATTTTGTCTGTATGGACTCTACCTTTGGGTGTGTTGTTTAGCTAGCTAAGTCTAGGGTTGGTATTGTGTGTCTAAAATTTCAAGATGTGTTGTTTCTAGATATTTTTGTTTGGCTTCAGCTTTTGTTTGTAATGTTCTGTGGGCTACTTGTCTGCTTTCACTGTTCTTTTTGCTATTTGTGTTCTAGTTTTCTATGTCTTAGCTGGATCAGGTGTGAGGAGCCCTTCCTTAAGATGTCACTCTAACAAGGGTTGTTAGGTCCTAAACTGATGCTCTCCATATCTGGCTGCTGGATGTGCCCACCCTGGACCTTCCTGGCTAGAACCAAGGAAGATCAGTGGGGGTCGCTGTCTATGACTGGCCCTTATCAACCTTTTTGGAGCTACAGGCGATCCAGATCTTGTGGTTGTCTCTGCTGGGCCCAGGTACTGTTGTAAATATCAGCTGCACTCCTAGGCTCGTTTTTATCTACCTTTGGCCTGGGGGAAGTTTGTTTAAAAGTTCAAGTTCCCCTGAGATCAGCTAACTGTTGCCTCTTATTGCTGGCTAATTGTTAGGCTCAGTATTGTAATTCAGAGATTAGGTATAGTATTGCATGTGACTTGACCTTTAACCTCAGTTATCACTCTATCCAGACTTTTTTTCTATTTTATTTTATTTTAAAATTTTTTTTTAGCCCTCAGAAGGATGTGGCCACAGGAGTCCAGGGGGTGTGGCCACTGTGTTCCCTGTGTGTGATCTGTCCACTGTCCCACCACCACTACTGCCCCCACCTGGGGCGTTCAGGCTCGGGAGCTGCCGGCACTGACCCTCTGCTATAGTCACCACAGACTCCGCCACCACTCTCGGGCTCCCCCCACATTTGTTGTGGCTTCTGCCACCGCAGGCAGGCTTACAGTAGTGCACTTGGGCTGTAGCCGCAGCTGCCCAGGCCTCCCCTGCCGCGGGCTGGCTTGTGCATACACACTACAGTTGCCCTGGCCCCTGCAGGCGCACATGCCACCTCGGCCTGCCTGTCCTCTGACAAATACTTAACAGTTTTGGGGTGGGGGCAGTGTGGCTCAGACCTCAGCATTCCCTACCTGTGTTACTGACGTGTTCCCTGCTCCTAAGCGCCTCCTTGCTCTGATTGGAGGAGGAGAGGCTCTGGTGGGCAGGATAATTTCTTCCCTTTGCTGGTGTTGCTGATCCCAGGAAGAATGGTCACTTTAGATTTGGGGAGTGACTCAGCCCTGGGGGTTAGGGTGGCTGTCCCTCAAAATGTCTCTTCCTGTGCCTCTGAGATTACACTCTCCTCTGGCAACTCCAGACCTCTCCACACTCCCCACTTCTGGAACCCCAGATTAGTGGCTGTTAACCAGGTTTTCTGCATGGTCCCTTTAAGATGGATCCTGGGTCTGAGAGTTCTGTCTCTTTCTCGCAAACAGTATCCTGGCTCTTTTCTCAGCTAAATACTGTCTGTATGCCTCTTTTAGGCTCTGGGGCTCTAGGCTGGGGCTCCGGTCCTGGGGCTGAGGACCCACAACTCTCCAGGCAACGCACCCCGCCGCGAGAGTCCCTCCAGGCCACTGCTTGCTCCTTGGAGCTGGGCAGTCCTTTCCGTGTCTCTGCCTTTCCTACCAGTCTCAGTGTGGTTTCTTCGGTGGTCTTTGTCTATAGAATCCTCTTAGTTTAGTTCAAAGTTGTTTTTTCAAGATGATTGTTCTTAATAAATTAAGTAGTAATCCACTTTGGTTCTGGGAGATGGGAGTTGGAATGTCTACCTCCTACGTCATCATCTTGCCGCCCCTCCCTTTCATCACCCTTATTCAACATAGTACTGGAAGTCCTAGCCACAGCAAACAGACAAGAAGAAATAAAAGGCATCCAAATTGGAAAGAAAGAAGTAAAACTGTCTTTGTTGGCTGACAACATTATACTGTACATAGTATATGATATGATAAAAACTCAGCAAAGTGGGAATACAGGGAACATTTCTCAACATAGTAAAGGCCATTTATGACAGACCAACCACCAGCATCATACTCAATGGGCAAAAACTAAAGGCAATCCTCTTAAGATCAGGAACAAGACAGTGGTGTCCCCTTTCACCATTTTTATTCAACATAGTACTAGAAATCCTAGCCGCAGCAATCAAACAAGAAGAAGAAATAAAAGGCATCCAAATTGGAAAGGAAGAAATAAAGCTAATTTTCTGACAACATGCTACTATATATATAAAAAAAACCCTAACGTCTCCACCAAAAGACTACTAGACCTGATAAATGAATTTTTCAGAGTGGCAGGATATAAAATTAATATTCAGAAATAGGTGACATTTTATACACCAATAATGAACTGTCTGAAAGAGAAATTATGGTGAAAATCTTGTTTACTAGTGCAACAACAAAAATAAAGTACCTAGGAATAAATTTAACAAAGATAGTAATAGACTTGTACTCACAAAATTATAAGACATTGAAAAAGGAAATTGAGGGAGATAGAAAGAAGTGGAAGCATATACCTTGTTTATGGATAGGAAGAAGTAACATTAAAATATCCATACTACCCAAAGCAATCTATAGTTACAATACAATTCATATTATAATACCAATGGGATACTTCACAGATGTAGAAAAAAATATTCCAAAAATTTACATGGATCCAAGAAAAGGACATGAATAACCCCAGCAATCTTCAAATTGCACAAAGTGGAAAATATTACACTTCCTAATATCAAGCTATACTATAAGATCATTGTAATCAAAGCATCCTGGTACTATCATAAGAACAGGCATACAGATGAGTGGAATAGAACAGAGAAACCAGAAATAAATCCACCCATTAATTATCCATGGTTAATTAATATTTGACAGAGGAGGCTAGAGTATATAATGGAGTAAAGACAGTTTTTTTTTTTTTTTTAAATAAATGGTGTTGGGAAAATAGGACTGGTACATGACAAAATATGAAACTAGACTTCCAACTTACACCATTCACAAAAATAAACTCAAAATGGATAAAAGACTTAAATGTAAGTTTGAAACCATAAAAATCCTAGAGGAAAACATAGGCAGTAGACTCTCAGGAATCTCTCGAAGGAATATTTTTGCCAATATATCTTCTCAGGCAAGTGAAATAAAGGACAAAATAAAGAAATGGGACTATAGCGAACTACCACCTTGCTCCAATTACTTTTAAAGGTTTGTTAATTTTTTTCTAAAAAAGCTCATTTTTGTCAGTGTTTTAATGTTTTTCTATTCTTTATTTATTTCTTCTCTAATCTTCATTATGTCATTATTTGCTGATGATGACATGATACTGTATATAGAAAACCCTGAAGTCTCCTCCAAGAAAGTACTGGTCCTGATAAATAAATTGGGCAAAGTGGCAGGATATAAAATTAATACTCAGAAATCAGTGGCATTTTATGCACCAATAATAAACTGTCAGAGAAATTACGAGAAAAATCCCATTTGCTAGTGCAACAACAACAAAAATAAAGTACCTAGAAGTAAATTTAACCAAGGAAGCTTATTCTTTTTCTAGTTGAGGTAGAAATTTAGGTTGTATCTTTGAGATTTTTTTTAATGTAGTTGTTTATCACTATAATCTCTGCTCTTACACTCTTTTTTTTTCTGTATCTCATGAACTTTGGTATGTCTGTTTTGTTTTCATTTGTCTTCAGATATTTTTTAATTTCTCTTTTGATTCTTTTATTTGAATATTACCTTTGTGTAGACTAGTGTTTTGAGCACAGAGAATGTGCCTTTTTTTGTTGTTCATAAAACTTGACTAAAACCTCTAGGTTGACCATATGCCTCTCCCCTTTGTTCCCATAATAGATCCTGACATCACTGGCTTGAGGGCAGGCTTGACAGCTTGAGCATGGGGTCATGGCTGTGCCAGCTTGAGTGGGGAATCATCAACATGATCCCAAGGTCACTGGCTTGAGCAAGGGGTCACTGGCTCTGCTTGAGCCCCCTGGTAAAAAGCACTAAGGGAAACAATCAATAGACAATCAATGTGAAGTAACTATCAATACAAGTTGCTAGTCAACAGAGCCATATATGAACAGTACAATGATTGAAATTTCTTTTGAGAGCCAAATTTTTTAAACTTAAACTATATAGGTAGGTACATTCCTTATCGAGTAGCGCCCACACGTGGTATTTTGTGGAAGAGCCACACTCTTGGGGCCAAAGAGCTGCATGGGGCTCACTAGCCGCAGTTTGCGGACCAAGGAACTAGACTGTAAACCAGCAAAGGCAGAATATCTTGGTCATTTTTTTACCCCAGTATTAGTATAGTAGCTAGGACCAAATATACATAGTATAAGAAGACATATTACTTTTATACCTTTAGAGTCTAAGTTTTAAAAAGGATAATTTAGGTTAGGAGATTCCAAACCCACAATATCTTTTAAAATATCTACTTAAAAACTGTGATTAAAACAAAACTGGCACCACCCAGTGGAATTAGGGAGCACTGCATTTAGGTTCATCTGAATTCATTCTGTCACTCATTCAGTCAACAAATACTTATGGAGATCTTAACTATGTGCTAAGCACTAGTCCAGGTATGAGTATATAACAGAAATCAAAGCTGGTAAAATCCCTGCCCTAAAGAAACTTATGTTCTAGTTGGAGGAGCATAGACAATATAATAAATGCTTCAAATGAACATAGTGTTAAGTAATAAGAGAAAAAATAAAGGTAGGAAGGAAGATAGGAAATTGAAGGGAGAGTGTTGACATTTTGGATAAGCAGTCTCACTGAGAAAGTGTCTTTAATGAAAGCCTTAAAGAAAGTGAGGCGGTGGGATTTTGGGTTATCTGGGGAGCAGAAAAGCAAGATCAGAGGTTGAGGTCAAGAATGTGTGCTGAAGGTGTGTTTAAAGAATATTTAGGAGGACAGTGGGAGTGAGAGTAATAGGGCAAAGTTGGAGAGAGAAGTGGTGGGGAAGAGACTGTGTAGGGTCTTGAAAATTCTGATAAAGCCTTGATCTTTAAATGAGATAGGAAGCCACTGAGGGTATTTTGACAGAGAAGAGATAATTGACTTATTAAATGCTTATAAAACAAAATGGGACAAATATACATAGTGTAAAAAGACAATACTTTTATACCTTTAGAGTCTAAGTTTTAAAAGGATAATTTAAATTAGGGAATTCCAAATGCATACTATCTTTTAAAGTATCCACTTAAAAACTGATTAAAGCAAAACTGGCACCACCCAGTGGAGTTACGGAGTACTGCATTTAGGTAAACCATTTGGAAACTTTTATCTCTATTAACCAAAAATAACTGGACACCTGATTGGTGATTTCCCAGTGGATTGAATGTTGACCAGGGACTCTGAGGGCCCTGGTTCAAGATCCTGAGGTCACTGGCTTGAGTGCAGGCTTGACAGCTTGAGCGTGGGGTCATGGCTGTGCCATGACAGCTTGAGTGGGGAATCAACATGATCCCAAGGTCACTGGCTTGAGCAAGGGGTCACTGGCTCGGCTTGAGCCCCCTGGCAAAAGCATGTAAGAGAAGCAATCAATAGACAATTAACGTGAAGCAACTACGAGTTGATGCTTCCCATCTCTTCCCTCTCCCCTCCCCCTTCTCCCTTACTGCCTCTCTCTCTCTCTCTCTCAAAAAAAAAAAAAAAAATAACTGGATGGCTGTCATTTTTGTGTGCTTTATGAGGATACGGGCACAACTACTAATTTCAAGTTATTTTAAGAGAAAAATTGCAGAGCTGAAAACATCAAATTCTTAATAATGAAGATTTGTGAAATTTTGGTTCTATTATTTTTGCAAACTTTGGAATGAATGTACACTAATTAATTAGGACTGTATCTACATTTAAATTTAAAATTAAGAATTTATTTCTTGCTTAAATTTGTGACTTTGGAATATTGAAAGACCAACTCAGATTACCGTAATCTCTTAGAAAATAAAATCTGAGAATCATTGTAAAGAATGAAGTCACTTCCTCTTTTCTTTAATATTCTATTTTTCATATGATTTTTATTTGAGCCATGTTGATGACAATGCCAAGAAGCAAGATTATAAAATGCTGCTTTAAAAATTCTATTTCTAATTCTTAGCTCTCATTCATTCATATACCATTATACACAATTCATGTGAGGGTTATGTGGTAGGATGGGAAATCTTAATGCTTCCTTTCTCCTTCCCTCTCTCCCTCCTCTCTCCTTCTTTCCCTCCCTCCCATTCTTTCTTACTTCCTCCTTTCGTCCTTTCATTCCTTTCATTTTCAGATCTGAGCAATTATAATAGAAAAGCATATTATAAGGGACCAGTATTATTTTTAAAAAGTAGGGACATACTCTACATTTTGTTAATTTCAAGAATAAAATCACTAGATTAAATATTGAATATCAAAATGGTTTCAAAAGTGAAAACTTTGCTCTTATAGATTTATATATTTAATAGCCAGAGAAATTAAATTATATATTTTTTTCATAATATAACTTAGCCTGGACTATGATAACATTGGTTAAAATACAGCATTGGTAGAAAGGGCCTATATCAAATGGTGAAGTAGTCTCCCTGAATTCACATCAAATGGTTTATCTGGTGACATCTGCTTATGATAGTCAGCAGTGTATTGCGGGAATTGTAAGTAATTTGTAAATTAAGCCCAGGGACATACTTTCACTTCCTCCCCAGCTCTCCGTGAATCCAGCTTGATCCACCCAGCAGTGTCACTGCCACCAGGTCCTGCCACTTTGCACATCAACCCCATACGATCACAGGAAACAAACCACAGATATGTCAGGACATTCCTGGCAGTTTGTACATTTTGTTTCACAAACTCTACACCAAAAACAATCTTGAGATCGCAAGTGGTCTTACAAACCATTTAGGAGTTTCAATTTTGACTTCCTGCCCGCAGGAAGGAAATGACAGTTGGAAGTGTGGAGAACAGGTGTTGCCCTGGACAGCATATCTTCTGCGTACTAAAATAAAAACACTGCATCAACACTGCTGAATGGAAGTGAGCTCTAACCGCAAGGCTTGGTCTTTCCGCCACAGACCCAGCTCCAGAAAACCAAATCTGTTGCCTACCAGGAAGTTGTTAAACACAGCTTTAAAGAGCAGACTAAGGGGCACAGTGCTTTGAACCAGTCTTGGATGAATCCAAGGAGAGAGTTTGGGTGGTATGAAATGTCCCTTTTCCTGTCCTTCCATTTACTGGGGGTGTCACTGTATGGCACACTTGTCAGGGGACTTAGAAGGGAAAGAATCGAAGCTGGCATCAACTGAAGGGTAGGTGATTTCAAACCCTCTCTCCTTTCCCTTTGCCTTCTTCTCCCAGTCTGGGGTCCGGCATTATTTCCTCCCAGTAGCGTAATGTTACCATAATTGCATAATGGCATCTTTTATTTTCTTTGCCAACCTAGCTAATTCCTCTAACCCTGGTGAAGAAGCCTTCCAATCTGTTATGGAAAATGTAAACAAATAACACTTTAGAAAGACTGAAGATTGAAATCACTGAAGGCTGTGCCTTGGACCAGGCAAATAGCAGACAGTGCTCTCCAGCCTCCTTTGTGAACAGTTCCATCCATTACTGACTATGCCTTTTTGAAGGCACGTGGGTTTGGAAAAGGCTGGGGAAGATGTTGTGACTCTGGGTCTTGTAGTCTTTGTGAGTGCCTGCAAGGGGCAGCATCTTTTCCTAACGTGCATGCTGAGATTAATAAATGGCAATCCCCAGGGGCTTTTTTCTATCCCATCTTTTCTAGAGTCTCTAAGAAGCCATGGTATGGAAGAAGAAGGCATGGGGGCTGTACTTGGGACCATGCAAGGAAACTGAACCTCATGGGTGAATAGACAGACTATCGGAACAGACAGCACACAATTGCTTTTTCTGAGAGGTCAGTGTGAGGACCGGCATTCCTTTGGAATAAAAGATGAGTTTGCTACTATCAAAGCCTAGCACATCGCCCCTGCTGCCCACCACATCTCTTACCCTTCATCTGCGTAGTTCTTCCTTCCACTGTGCTGAGACGTGATGATACAAAGGTGAAAGCAGATGTTCTCTGCCTTCACAGAGTTCTGGCTTTTGTCCGGGACCCAGTGCACAAACAACACAGGGAGGAAGGGTTGCAGTAGAAGTCTGAATGAATACAGAGTGTTCCACAGGCGTTTTCACACAAGGAGGACATGTTTACTTCTGCTGGCAGGAGGAGAACAAGGGAAGGATGCACACAGGGCTTATACCGAGGGCTGAAGGACGAAGGCTATACTTTCTCACACTCTCCTGTAGGATCCAGAGCAGGTAATCAAAATCAACCCCAGATGCCCAGCCAAGTGCAGAATTTCTCGTCTTTTTGTTTTTTTTTTTTTTTTTTAGATTTTATTTATTCATTTTTGTAGAGCGGGGAGAGAGGAGAAAGAGTGAGAGAGGAGGAGAGAAGCGCAGGAAGCATCAACTTTTATATGTGCCTTGACCAGGCAAGCCCAGGGTTTCAAACCAGTGACCTCAGTGTTCCAGGTCCACCCTTACCCACTGTGCCGCCACAGGTCAGACAGACTTCCCTTCTTCTGCTTGCCTCTTGGCCATTACACTGCTCCTTAGAACTGCCATTCAGGAGATAATGTGGACGTGGATTTGGTTTATTTTGCCTCTCCTGAAAGGGAAAACAAGTGAATGGAGGCAAGATTAAAAAAAAAATAGAGCACAAAATTTTATTAGGCTGGAATTGCTTTGTTTAATTGATTTTTATTAAAGTTATTTCCTGTTTTTTTTCTTTGTGAGATATTGCAACTATTCAAATATTGAATAAAAGTGAAAAACCCCTCCACTCCACCTCACCCATTCTCCAGGGCTTAATGATTTGATGAGTGTCCTTCTAGATTTTTAACATACATTTAAATATACAGCTATCTTTTAAAACAAAAGTGAGGCTATGTTATCCATACTGTTCCACATCGCACCAGCCACTTGCTTCTCTCTCCCCAGTTCACTGCATCATGAACATTCTTAGAACTGTTTTTCAAAGGAAATGTCAAGACATGATGCAGAGAAGGTGCTGTAGCAATATATAGATATTGTTTGAGTCAGTAGAAAAAATCAGTACAGGCCAAAATTCTCCTCTTCTGAGAGATCTTCTCTAATCAACTCTACTTTGAATTTTTTTTGTTAGTCCCCTCCTCTGAATCATCCAGTAGTTTAAAAATTGTTTCTGTATGACACCTGGCCCTGGCTACTAAGCATATTACCTTTGTCTTTTACTCAAGCCCTTTTGGTTGCCAAGAGCAAAGGCCCGTTTTGTAGGAATGCACGTGGACTAGAAAGTTCAGCGGAGGGGCTGTCTTTCCTGGTATGTATGCAGCTCTCTGGGGATTTGCTCCAGTTGTCTTTCTGTTTGGACTGTCTTCTTTACCAACTCTTCTGTTCCCTCACCATTTGGCTTCCATTGGTTCATTTGTTCATTCATTTACTCATTTATTCATTTATTTACTCAACACGTAGTTACTGAGTGCCAATGGCATGCTAAGAGTGGTTGTAACTCTAATCCTAACTCTCTTAGAACCATGGCCTCCTTTAATTTCACTTGTTAAGTTCTCCCCATGTTTTTTAGTTCAGATTCCTAAGGGTGAGGAAGTGGCCGGCCCTGGTGATACCAGGCCATACTTAGATGTCTGGACAGTCTGCAGCCCAGAGCCCGTTCACCCGGATGTGGCTGGAGAAAGAGGCTGGAGGAGGAAATATGGGCAGGATAGCCCTTCACAGGCCGCACCTGCCCAGCTCCCTCCATCAGCGTTCCCAGGTCCTACCTGTGTGTTTGTGTCATCTCCCCAGCCAGAGTGGAAGTCAATATGGACGGCATGTCTACCATGACCTGCACACAATGAGCATTCAGTGAACAATGTTAACACAGTCTTCCGTTTACATGGAGGGGCCCCTGGGCTGAGGGCGGGAACCACACCCTCCCTCCTGCTCAGAGACAGCAGAGCCCATTTCCGGCACGCCGTGTGCAGGGCAGCGGTCTCATCACAGGCACCTCCAGCACTCTGGCTGTGGTCTTTGAAGGTAAAGTGGAGAAACATTAGGAACCAGAGGAAAATGATAGGTAAAAAACATAAACTCAGTGTCAGTTTTAAATTCCTATACATAGGAATAAAATGTAAGCATTTAAAATGTAATTATAGACCTGGGCAAGGTTTCTTTTCCCTGGAACCAGGGTATTTTTATTCAACAACTGTCTTCAAATGATCAGGTCACAGTTCCTATTAATACTCAAACTTTTATAAGAAATTGCAATACAACACAGCATTGATGACTCAAGACAGAGGGTTAGGAAGTTAACATATAATTTGTATCTAGTATCTTTTAAACTGAAATTTTTATTAGGGATGATATAGAGAATTAAGTTCAATTGCAAGATTGTAGAAATATTTGGCCACCGAATCGCTGCTCAGATGGTTTTCTGTCCCATTTTTCCATATTCTTGTCACTGTTCCTCCAAGTCCCTTCTTTCATTTGAGAGGACTTCTGGTAAACTTTGGTGAATTCAAACTTCAAGGTCAAATAAAATAGCTAGATAGCTTGAGGAGCCAGTTGACTAACTGTCCCCTGGTGGGAGGGCAGGAGATGTTAATTCTCGCAGCCATCGCCAGAATTCTGGGTCCCTCTGGAGAGCCAGACAGTGCAGGGCCCTGTCTGCAAAGGGCCTTGGGAGAGAGGAGCCTAGAGGAATATTGGCTTGCATCAGTCTGAGAGCAGGGACGGGAAGCCTTCTAAAGAGCAAGCTTGCAGACAAGATTGGAGGCAGTGTCTGCGGATGCAGGGCTCTCCTCATCGCCCCCCTCCGTCTGATTTAGACCAGGCTCTCATCTCCTGCCTGGCTCGACTGCTACTCCCAGCTGGCTTCCTGCCTTCAGACTAATGTCCTTCCTCCACACCTGCACTTACTCTCCTTTCCAGATGATTAAGCGACTCCTCTGTGCAGAAAAAGTTACACACACACACACACACACATAGACAAACCCCAAATCCTTCATGGGACATTTGCATTCTTTTTTTTTCATTACAGAAAATTATTGATTCATAAAGAAAGATAGCAAGAGAGGAACAAAGGAACTACAAAACAGTCAGGAAAAAAATGTATTAATTGGCATGAGTAAGTCTTTACCAATCAATAATTGCTTTATTTTTAATTTATTTTAGTTTACTTACTTTTCCTTTTTATGGAATTTATTGGGGTGACACAGATTCAGAAAGTTATACAGGTTTCAGGTGCACAGTTTCACAACATATCTGTACTGTGTGCTCACAGGTCAGGTCTCTGTCCATCACCATTTACCCCCTTCTACCCCCTCCCCCCCCTCCCCCCCAGTCGCCAGGGACATTTACATTCTGACACCGTGTGCTCACAGGTCAGGTCTCTGTCCATCACCATTTACCCCCTTCTACCCCCTCCCCCCCCCTCCCCCCCAGTCGCCAGGGACATTTACGTTCTGACACCGTGTGCTCACAGGTCAAGTCTCTGTCCATCACCATTTACCCCCTTCTACCCCCCTCCACCACCCCACCCCCCAGTCGCCAGGGACATTTACGTTCTGACACCAGCTGATTTTTCTGATGTCACCTTCCGCTGTTTCCTGCATGCCACACTGGACTCTGTAACCCATTCCAGCCTCCTTGTTTCTTTTTATTGCCTGAAATGTCACTGACACCCCAACACCTGCCACCATCCCTCCTCGTCCTTATTGTTCCCTCTCCGTCCCA
Organism: Saccopteryx leptura; assembly: GCF_036850995.1. Taxonomy (NCBI): domain Eukaryota; kingdom Metazoa; phylum Chordata; class Mammalia; order Chiroptera; family Emballonuridae; genus Saccopteryx; species Saccopteryx leptura. The sequence continues at coordinate 107,478,528 of NC_089507.1, forward strand.
CAGCCCAAAGAGGAAGTGCTCTTCTGTGTTACCATAGCATTCAGGTTATAACTCTGACCACAGTTATTTTTTGTCACTCACAGATTTGTTTCCTTCTATGGACTGGGAACATTTTCAGGGCAGGAACCTTCTGTCATTCACTCATCTTCACACCCCAAAACCTAGCACAGTGCTCATCACAGGTGCTAAGGAAGGAAATTCATGAAAGCAATTCCTGTGTTTTAAGTATTTGATATGCTTTCGGGCTAGATGTAGATAGCTCTTAATTTAGTGTTAATCCAGATAACAGGTTTCTAATATTGCCATGGCAGTTTCCTGACCAGCAAATGAAAACTAACTTTAGTCTGTGTTACACAGCAATTAGTACCTAAGAACACACGAACAATTCAAGTACTAGGAAGAACTCTGGTTAGAAATTTGGAAAAATAAATCCAAGCTCCCTTTTCAAGGACATTGGAGAAAAATGAGAGTCATTTTCCAAGATGCAGACTCAGGTTTTGGCTATCCCACTTTGCCTTAATTTGCTCAGACATAAAAATAGGGGACTGGATTCCCCCTTTAACTGTAAAATGATATTTTTCCAATGATTCTACTTAACACATTTAACATTACATAAAACTATTTTTGGTTCTCAAATTAGTGATAAAAGCTACATTAAAAAACCTCTTTCTTTTTTCTTTAAGTGAGAGGAGGGGAGATAGTGAGACAGGCTTCTGCATGTGCCCCAACTGGGATCTACCTGGCAACCCCCATCTGGGGCCAATGCTTCAATTAACTGAGCTATCCTCAGAACCTGAGGCTGACGCTTGGACCAACAGAGCTATTCTCAGTGTCCAGGGCCAATGCTTGAACCAACTGAGCTGTTTGCTGTGAGAGGGGAAGAGAGAGAGGAGGGGGAGAGGGAGGGGAAGAGAAGCAGATGGTCACTTCTCCTCAGTGCCCTGACCAGGAATCAAACTCGGCACGTCTGCATGCCTGGCCAACATTCTATCCACTGAGCCCACTGGCCAGGGCCAAAAGATGTCTTTTTTTCCCCAAGATATCTTGGAAAAAGATATCTGACCAGATGGTTGCACAGTGGATAGAGCATCGGACTGGGATGCGGAAGGACCCAGGTTCGAGACCCCAAGGTTGCCAGCTTGAGCGCGGGCTCATCGGGCTTGAGCAAAGCTCACCAGCTTGGACCCAAGGTCGCTGGCTCCAGCAAGGAGTTCCTCGGTCTGCTGAGGGCCCACGGTCAAGGCACATATGAGAAAGCAATCAATGAACAACTAAGGTGTCGCAACGAAAAAAACTGATGATTGATGCTTCTCATCTCTCTTCGTTCCTGTCTGTCTGTCCCTATCTGTCCTTCTCTCTGATTCTCTCTCTGTCTCTGTAAATAAAAAATATAAAAAAGGTATCTTTTTAACAGTGCTTCAAAGCATATTCTGAAGTTCATTCGACTTCTAATAATGGCTGTGCAAACACATTAGGTGATCACTTCCACAACCGCTGTTTCTTTAAGAGACCTCGGTTGTTAAGCTGGAAGATCACTGAACCATGTGAGGGTCAATAAAAGAATAAAAAGTCACTGGTTAGTGATTCGAGTACAAGGAACTTGATCCTAGTTCAGTATCTGTGTGTCCATATGCTGCTCACAGACCAAGGGGGAGCGGCCTCAGCAGCTTGTATTCCCTCGGGATGGCTTCTGGAAGACTAATTAAACTGGTGGTGTTTGAAGTTCTGGAGTTCGCTGCCTTCTCCATCCCCACGCTTGTGACTGCGGAGCAGTTTGCCAGTGCCTATCAGTGGACAAGGAATAGAGCGGAAAAGACTCATTATTGGCTGATTGTTTCCTGTTCAATTGCCTATGTGGCTTCAGTGAGTCTGTTGATTTGGGTTCCTATAAAAGTTCTCTTGTACAAGAAGCATCATCTTTCAAAAAAAATTAAAGGATGGTAAGTAAAAGAATTCTTTAGCAGGGAATGCCTAGTTGTTTTCAAAGATATTTTCTCATGTATATGTGTATGGATGTTCGCATAGCAGAAATGTGCATAGTGTAAGATTAAGGGGAAATAACAATCACTGTTTCTATAAGTGCATTGATATTATGGTATCTCCATATTTTTGTAGGGTCGGTTTTACTGACAATAATAAATTACACATGTTCATAAGGTAGGAGTTAGCATGAGTTCATGATACCCTGAGTAGTAAGTGTGGGACCTCATTCCTTTGTACACGAAACTGCATAAAATTTTCACAGTTAATTTACAGAAATCATAAGCACAGATTATAATACATAATTTTACTTTTGTATAAAACTAAAAGTAACATCTATTTTTAAATGTCTCTGTTGCATGTTTTTCAATCTAAGTCACCTTTTGACCATTAACCAGCTGAGATTTTTAAGCAACTGGGTCCTTTAATTAGATTTAAGAAAATAATTACTTTACTATATTGATAAATTCTGTTATCCTGGTTGGGGGGGGGGGGATACTTCAATAATAATACAAAACATTTTAAATAAATTAAGACAATATTGATTTAACTGACAGTTAATGACTCTATCGACCCATGTAAAGGTATTGAGAACAAATAATCTCTGCTACATTTTTCTTTCTAGATCTTCAGATCTGATTCTTACTCATCTGGAATTTTTTTGTTTTAACTTAAATTTTCTTTCATTGTGATCTTTTATAAAATCAAACAGCACAGAATCCATTTGAAAAGCAAGGAACTGGAATTTATTTATTTATTTTTTGTATTTTTTGTATTTTTCTGAAGTTGGAAACGGGGAGGCAGTCAGGCAGACTCCTGCATGCGCCCGACCGAGATCCACCCGGCATGCCCACCAGGGGGTGATGCTCTGCCCATCTGGGGCGTTGCTCTGTTGCAACCAGGGCCATTCTAGTGCCTGAGGCAGAGGCCATGGAGCCATCCTCAGCGCCCGGGCAAACTTGGCTCCAACGGAGCCTTGGCTGCGGGAGGGGAAGAGAGAGACAGAGAGGAAGGAGAGGGGGAGGGGTGGAGAAGCAGATGGGCACCTCTCCTGTGTGCCCTGGCTGGGAATCGAACCCGGGACTCCTGCATGCCAGGCCCATGCTCCACCACTGAGCCAACTGGCCAGGGCAAGGAACTGGAAATTTTAACATAATCAAGAGTAGAAATGTAAAAATAGTAACTATAGCTATGGCTAGAAACACTGTTGAGAGGATGCAGAAAGAGAGAGCTCAAGTATGGTATTAACAAAGTACTCTTTAGATGCCAATACTGATATGACCTGGGGACTCGTACCTACCAGGGGGCCTTCAGTTCCTGGGGCACAGCTCCTGAGGGTTTTCAGGTTTTCAGGAAGTAAAACTCTTGGCTGGCACTGCTTTTGTCAGTAGGGTTTTGGGGTTTTCCAAACTTGACCCAAAGCCTGTAGATTGTCTAAGGCAGGGGTAGTCAACCTTTTTATACCTACTGCCCACTTTTGTATCTCTGTTAGTAGTAAAATTTTCTAACCACCCACCAGTTCCACAGTAATAGTGATTTATAAAGTAGGGAAGTAACTTTAGTTTATAAAATTTATAAAGCAGAGTTACAGCAAGTTAAAGCATATAATAATAATTACTTACCAAGTACTTTATGTCAGATTTTTGCTAAGTTTGGCAGAATAAATCTTTATAAAACAACTTACTATAGTTAAATCTTTTTATTTATACTTTAGTTGCTCCGCTACCACCCACCATGAAAGCTGGAACGCCCACTAGTGGGCGGTAGGGACCAGGTTGACTACCACTGGTCTAAGGGGTGGGTTTGGAACCGAGCTGGGCCTTCCACCCCTCCTGTCCTTAGGAGTGCTTTGACTGTCTAAGGCTCCGGGCATGGTCAGGGAGCTTGCAGGGAATGGTGGAAGGGCCAAATGAGCACAAGTGAAGCCATGGGGAGCTGCCTGGCAGCCCAGCAAAGGGCTCTTTTATCTTTTATCTTTTTTTAATGGTAAAGCTTCCCATATTACATATCATCATTGTCATCATCATCATCAAGCTTTAATTGCTACTTTACTGATCACTAATGTGCTAAGAGATTTATGTATGAATTTCATTTCATTTTATGCCACCACCTTGCAAGCAAGCATTTTCATAAGTTTATCAGTATCACTTGCAAGTGAAAACTGATGATTAGAGAGTTATGCAACTTTCCTGATCAGTTAACTAGTGAGTGGAAGGGCCAGACTTTGGACCTAGGTCCCTTTGATTCCATAATTGATACTCCTAACCACTACCCTAAACTGCCTTTTTGAAGATCCCAGTCTCTTGGGGCAGTTGAGAGGAAGAAAGACAGTAGGTTTCATTTCCACTCCCCACTCACATTTCCTTTGTCCATGTGGTTCAGGTAGTCCCTTTGTGTTATGATGTCTTGGGCTGTCACAACAATTAAATCTTTCAGTAGTTTATTTTGGGAAATACTCTTGGTCTTTCCTTTCTGTTTGTGGGTGTGTCTGGTCACAAGTGTCCTAAATAGTTTTAGATAGGTAACAGGTTATCTGTAATTTCAGTGAAACTAAAACCATTTCCTCAAGGCCTCGTGCACAAACTCTATCATATTGTTATCTCTTCCTGGTATAGAAGAGAAGAAATAGCTACTGAGCACTATTCTAGGAGTTTCTTGTATTCTGTGCTATTAAATTTGAACTTTATAACAATCCCATAAGGTATGTGCTAGTATTTTTGTTTTATAGTGAAGAAATCGAAACCCAAAGAAATGATTAACTTTGTCAGGTGATAAAGTTAGTAAGTTTTATATAGAACTGGGATTTGTGAGTCTAGATTGGTCTGATTCTGTGCTGTTTCCTCTTCCTCATGCAACTTCTTCTTTAATTCTTTCTGACTTTGAATGCCAAGTGGGTTTCAAGAAAACTTCAACCCTTTTGGTGTCATTAGGATACATTTCCCCCAAAGATGTATATTTGGATATTCTATATCATTCCAAAGGTGTGAATTTGGATATTTTATTATATGTGGTAATATAAAGTATGTCATATATCTTAATTGCAGGCTAAAGGTGATACAAAAATGATTGCTACTATAAAAAGTAGGTATTAAAAGACTGAATTATTTATTAGAGAATAAATAGTTGTTTATGTGAAATTTCATAGATCCTAAGCCTAACCATTCACAGAAGTATTGTTGATGGGCCTATTTGAGAAACTCCCTGTAGGTCCACACTGGCATCATGGTCCTATGAGGCTGATTTTAGAAGACAGTGAGTCAGCTAATAAAGGGTGTGCCCGGGCAATACGACTGAGAGGTGCAGACCTGAGTTCAAATCCCAGCTTTGATGTTTACTGTGACACCCTGTGTGAGTTATTTAAATTCTTTGAATTTTAATTTTCTCATGAGTAAAGCAGGGACAACCTAGTTTCTTCATTGAACTGTTGTTTTAAGAAACTGAGTAAGATTATGCACATGAAGTTCTGAGCATAATCTCTGGCACCTCAGTGAATGTTAATGTTATTATCTCAGCCTGAATTTAGTGTTTCCATTTAAACCATGATCTTGTTTAATCTTCAAAATGACTCTGCAAAGTGGTAAAGTGATGATAAAGTTGGTTAAATGGAAGAAAATTATATGCTATTCAAGAGATACTCTTCAAGTCTGAAGACTCTCATAGGTTTTATTTTAAATCCTTTGAGAGTAATTGGGGCTAATATAGTGATACCATGAATATCTTCTAAAGCAGGGGTAGTCAACCTTTTTATACCTACTGCTCACTTTTGTATCTCTGTTAGTAGTAAAATTTTCTAACCACCCACCAGTTCCACAGTAATGGTGATTTATAAAGTAGGGAAGTAACTTTACTTTATAAAATTTATAAAGCAGAGTTACAAGTTAAAGCTATAATAATAATTACTTACCAAGTATTTTATGTTGGATTTTCGCTAGGTTTGGCAGAATAAATTTTTATAAAACAACTTAGTATAGTTAAATCTATCTTTTTATTTATACTTTGCTTGCTCCACTTCCGCCCACCGTGAAAGTGGGAACGCCCTCTAGTGGGTGGTAGGGACCAGGTTGACTACCACTGGTCTAAGGTATTTTGCATATGCACTGTGCTTTTATGTTTCTTTTTTTTTTTTTTACACTTGATCTGCATACCAGTGTTGTAAAGTTGACCGAGTGGATGAAATTTCCACTTTATAAGGGAGGAAACAATGTCAGAGACCGGAAGATGAACACAGAGTCAACAGCAGGGGCTGAACTTTACTCGGGTGCTCCTTCCTTTACTCTGGTTGAACACTTCCTCATTCTTTTAGAGTGGTTGTTCCCTTGTAGGGGTGCCTGTCATCACTGATCATGAACTAGGGAGATGGTTTAAGGAATGAAGAAAAGCTCTCAGACCAAGTTGCATATCCCAAGTAGATAAGAAATCCTTTCCTGCAATAACAGGCATGTGTGGAACTATTGAGCAAGGCTAGCCAGAAACTGGAGCAGACCTCTGAGGAGACAGTACCTTGGGGCGGATAATTCTGGAGGATTCATAGAGATCCCCAACCTGCCTTGGGACTCAGGGCTGGATTTCAGGAATTGTCTCAAGCCTTTCCAAGTTTCATTACTTTTGACATGATGTGTCAGGGATCCTGGGCAGTGCCAAGTTTGAAAGACTCCAATATTTTGGACTACATTTTACCTTGCTGAAGTCTTTAACACATTCAGTGAGACTTTGCTGTTGATTTGTTTAAGGTAGTGATAGTAACAGTAGTTGTAGTTGTGATAAATTAAGAGTCAATATTTATTGAACAGTTTCTATGTACCAAGAAGAGCTGTAAACACACTGGCTGTGTTCTTTTAATTAATGCTGTAACCTGTCTACAGAAGAACACTTATAGTGCCCATTTTACAATTGATGAAATTGGGGCACAGAGACTAGAAGACCACACAGCCAGAGAGTCTCAGAGGCCTACTGACCCCAGGTGTCAGCCTGCAAGCCCCCGACTGAGACCCCACAGCCAGAGAGTCTCAGAGGCCTACTGACCCCAGGTGTCAGCCTGCAAGCCCCCGACTGAGACCCCACAGCCAGAGAGTCTCAGAGGCCTACTGACCCCAGGTGTCAGCCTGCAAGCCCCCGACTGAGACCCCACAGCCAGAGAGTCTCAGAGCCCTACTGACCCCAGGTGTCAGCCTGCAAGCCCCCGACTGAGACCCCACAGCCAGAGAGTCTCAGAGGCCTACTGACCCCAGGTGTCAGCCTGCAAGCCCCCGACTGAGACCCCACAGCCAGAGAGTCTCAGAGCCCTACTGACCCCAGGTGTCAGCCTGCAAGCCCCCGACTGAGACCCCATAGCCAGAGAGTCTCAGAGGCCTACTGACCCCAGGTGTCAGCCTGCAAGCCCCGACTGAGACCCCACAGCCAGAGAGTCTCAGAGCCCTACTGACCCCAGGTGTCAGCCTGCAAGCCCCGACTGTCGGTCAGCAGCACACGCGGCGGGAGGCACCAGTCCATCTGCACACAGCTGGGCAGACTGGCTAAGCTCAGGGAAACAGCTGGTTCTTTGCAGCACCTCTGAGACCGTCCTCATAAATTACCGTGAACTGAATAAACACGGGTACTGGATAGTTACCTCCCTTACTCACTGCCACTTCTCTCAGTGGGCCTGTCAGCTTAGTAGTGATAGTTGTGTGATATGTGACTACAGGCTTCTCCTCCTCGCCCACCCCCTCCATACCCAGTAAATCAGCAAGAGCATGTTTACTTTGGTATCTCTTTCTAGCATATGCAATAAGACACCAGATTCCATTAATTATTCTTCTTTCATCCTCTTGCGTCAGCTCCTGCTTCTCCATGACTGTTTTCCTCGCCTCCCTGAGGCCCGCATTTCCACAGCCCCCTACACTGTCATTGTTCGCCGAATTTCCGTACGTTCCAATCCACTGTCAAATCGTAGTCCAGGCTGTTTTGTTCAAGGAAGCACGAGGAGCGTTGTATTAACTAACGCTGGGGTTGGGCCCCCTTCACCAGTGGGTGTCCTTGTCTTTTGCTTCTCTCTGCTCCCTCTTTCCCTTGCACTCCTTATTGATAGACTAGTAATCTGCTTGGAAAATGTTTTCTGCATGTCAGTTCCACCCCTTAAAAATCAACGCTTCCCTTACTTGTACAATTCAGTGTTGACATTATATCCCAGAATCCTAAAGATGGACAGCAGCTCAGAGTTCTGCTATGCTGTTTCTCACAGTTCAGAGAGACAGTCTACCTCTGATTTTAAAGGGCATTTACTATATTTTGTCTCTAATTATGAGCATAGTCTTATTTCCTTATGTGCACATCAAATCTGCCACCATGTGATTTTCTTCCCATCTTCTTTGTAGATTTTAAGTCCTCTGCCCTCTATTTGCCACTGAATTTGGCCATGCCCAGCAGTGTTACCCATTGCCCCTTGATTATTCTTTTCGTTCTTTTTAAAGCACTTTTATTGGCTCTCATGATATACACTACCACTTGGATGGTGACGAATCTAAATATTGTGTCTTCTTGGGAGACCTCTCTGAAATTGCTGTATTTATTATTATTATTATTATTATTATTATTATTATTATTATTATATTAAAGCTTTTCAAATATCTGAAGACAGCCCGTCACTCTCCATCTCCACCACATCTCATTGCAGTCTGCTAAGTCTTCTCCAGGGTCTGGTGGTCATTAGTTATTTGCATCCTACCGTTATGATTTCTGGACCTTTTCTCTTTTGGGTATCTCCTTGGGATGCTGACTGGCTTGTTCATCTCTGGATGTGATCTCATTGATACCCTGATGTCCTATTGATGCAGCTATTGACTTCAGCTCTTGATAAAACGTATAGATTTCAATGGCAATGGTGTCACTTATTTTATAACAGGGTAGGATTGACTAAAATTCCTTGAGAAGTATGCTCTTAATGCAGTTTCCTCATCTCATGCCTCAGCAACCTCCATAGGCCTGTGAATGCCCAAAAGCCAGAGTATGTCTGACACATCTTTCCATCCTTAGAACAGAGAGCAGGACATGCATATAGCAGCAGTTTAGATGAATAGGTCAGTGGATGAATACTTTTTTAAACCTGAACTATTTTTTAACCTGAATTCAATAATATACTCTTATCCTTATTAAATATTATTATGTGGATTTTTGTCATATTTTTAACCAATTACAATTTTCTGACTCCTGATTATGTCATTCAGAATGATAGCTGTCCCACTTTATTTTGTGTTCTCTGCAAATAAAATGAGCATATCTTCCTCATCTCCCAGAGTTGCTCATAAATGTATCAGGCAGCACAGTTTTACTGGAAGTCTTCCAGGTGAACAGTGATCCACGCCCACCCAGTTTGTTAGACTAGCTGTGAATTTACCTATCTAAACTTCCATTCTCATTTCTCTTTCACTAGTTCCTGTTTTAATAAAAACTTACTGAATAGCCACTGACTGCCTGGAATTCAAGACGATCCATTTTCTGACTTCTGTTTACTTTTCCGAACTACCTCCCTATAAAGTTTCTTCAATCCAGGGTTACTGTTGGGAGTTACCTGAATACACATTAGGTATTCTCTCCTTTCTCAGGGAGCTTGGAGTCTACTGTGGAGACTACACAGTTACACATGAAAATATTGAAAACTAATGTAAAACAATATACACTAAGTCGCTAAATAGTGTATATTGTGCCCAGAGAAGAGAGGCATCAAAACTTCGTACTGCCTGACCAGGCAGTGGTGCAGTGAATAGATCGTTGGACTGGGATGCAGAGGACCCAGGTTTGAAACCCCAAGGTTGCTGGCTTGAGCACCAGCTCATCTGGATTGAGTGCAAGCTCACCAGCTTGAGTGCGGGGTCACTGGCTTGAGTGTGGGGTCACTTGCTATGCTGCAGCCCCCTGGTCAAGGCACATATGAAAAAGCAATCAATGAACAACTAAGTACTGCAACAAAGACTTAATGCTTCTCATCTCTCTCCCTTCCTGTCTGTCTGTCCCTCTCTCTGTCTCTGTCACCAAATCAAAACCAAAAACAAAACAAAAACAACTTTGTGCTGATGGTGAGAGGCAGGTGCCCTTTTTGATTTACTTTTCTACCCCATCCCATTCCATCAGCCCACCACACAATGCCCTGCACTCAACAGTAGTTCGATATATGTGTGTGGATTCAGGTGTATTAAGCGAACACTGCTTGGAGTAGTCAGAGAATTTTTCACAAGGAAAACCTGATTTGAACCAAGCTTGGAGCAGGAAGACATTCTAGAGGGGTTCAGAGTTTGAGTAGTGAGCTGATATAAGAATAAGCGTGTCTTCTTTAAGGGATGGGAGAAAACCACTGTGCTGAGAAAGGAGGAATTCGAGAGCAGTTGCTTGGACACATCGCAGAGTAAGTAAGAATGTGAATTTTGGAGTCAGACAAATTTGAATTAGAACTCATCTTTTATTTAGCTGTGGGATCTTGGGCAAACTCTTTAAAATTTTGTCATCATTTTCTTCGTTTGTAAAATAGAGAGGATGACCTCACTCACAGAGAGTTGCTGTGGGGTTTCAGTAATGTTTGTAAAATACTTTTTGCAGAACTCGGGGTAGCATAGGATCTCCTGGGGTTAGTGTAGAATGGGAGTGCTATTGTTATATGTTGGAGAGTTAAGGCCACACTGTGGAAAGCTTGGAAAGATGAGGCAAACCAGAGCAACTCGTAATTGTGTAGGTCTTGAGTGGGAACGGTGTGGGATTAGGAAATAAATACAGAGAGAAAAAGAATAGGATCGGGAGGCCTTCTGTAAACTGATGACCTACAAGAGCAGCCTGTACTCCCAAAAAGCTTTATTTTTATAGAACAGAGAGCAAAGCCACTTGCAAAACAAAGAGGTCTCTGATACAAAGTCACATTCCTGAAATATACCAGGAATTCTCCCAAGAGTGCACCCCCCCCCCCCAAACATAATATTTCAACCAGGAACTTCACAAAACAAAGGATGAGAAGAAGAGCATGCAAATTGCCTCTAGTAACTTAAGCAAGTGAGGTGGGGGGAGGGGCAGCAAGGATCCCTGTCAGCTTACTGCCAATCCCACACCTCTGTCCCCCACAAATCTAAACTGCAAGGACTCTGTCAGCTTGCTGCCTGTTTCCCCAGAAAGACCGGAGGAAAGCTTTGACTTAATGATTTAGGTAAAAGAGAACCTTTGTGAGTCTCTAAGCAGCGTGGTTTCCCAAGTTATTGTCTGACCTTTCTACTCACCATGCTTCCTCTGTGAGACATCTCAGGGCCAGAATTCTTGCTGCACAAACAGGAATCTTGAACTCATCATGTCTGAACTCAGGTCTGTCTTCACAGGATTGCTGCAGATGCTCACAGAACTCAATTGGTAGTGCCCTAACCCAGCCTTGGTTTCAGACTTGCATTAGTTTCAGAAGTGTCTATGATATTTCTGACATAAATTCTAATATTCATTGGATTTGTTCCTATGACTGCTGTTAGGGCATACCACAAACTTGGTTGCTTAAAACAACAGGAATGTTTTACCTCCCAGTTCTGGAGGCTGGAACTCTGAGATCAAGGTGATGGCAGAGTCATTTCCCTGTGAGGGGTGAGGGGGATCTGCTGCAGGCTCGCCCCTGGCCTCTGCTGTTTTGCTGGCACTCGCTGGCATTCCTAGGCTTGTAGATGCATCACCCTGACTGATCTCTGCCTTCCTCTTTACATGGTGTCTTCCAGTGTTTTTTCACATAATCTTTTTGTTGTGCATATGTTTCTCCAAATTCTCCTGTTTTATAAGTACACCAGTCATGTTGGATCAGGTCCCACCCTAATGACTCATTTAAACTTATTACCTCTTTAAAGGCCCTGTTTCCAAATAAGGTTATATTATGAGGTACTTGGGGATGGGATTTCCAATATGTCTTTTTTGGGGGGGACATAATTCAGAACATTCATTAATAAATTATAAACATACGCTAACAGTAAGTCAGAATTTCTAAATATAGCTTATTTCTGATTAAATTTATATAAGAGACTTGGATCGGTATTTATTTATTAACAGTTGTATCTGTTCAATTAATATTTATTGAATCCCTACATGTCCCAGATGTTCTTTAACATCATGAAGTTCTTGAATCTGGATGAGAAACATTTTCATTTTTACTAACCTCTCACTGAAAGCTAGCATTTCTTTTCATTTGAATGTTGGTAACAACCCGCTAGGTCTTAGCATGACCTATAACTTAATTACATAGATGTATTCATAGCCCATGGATCTTTTCATGTCATGATACCAGTTATTTTTAGATTTTTAAGTGAATTCATTGGGGTGACATTGGTTAATGTAATTATTTAGTTTTCAGAAGTACAGTTCTATAATAGATCATCTATGTTGTAATATGTGTTCACATAGTACAAAGCCAAGTCTTCCATCACCATTTATCCCCCTTACACTCTCTTCTACTTCTTCCAGCCTCTTTCCCTCTGGTAATTGCTATACTGTTGTCTGTATCTATAAGTTGTTATTATTTTTTTTTGTATTTTTCTGAAGCTGGAAACGGGGAGAGACAGTCAGACAGACTCCTGCATGTGCCCGACCGGGATCCACCCGGCACGCCCACCATGGGGTGACGCTCTGACCACCAGGGGGCGATGCTCTGCCCCTCTGGGGTGTCGCTCTGTTGCAACCAGAGCCACTCTAGCACCTGGGGCAGAGGCCAAGGAGCCATCCCCAGCGACTGGGCCATCTTTGCTCCAATGGAGCCTCGCTGCGGGAGGGGAAGAGAGAGACAGAGAGGAAGGAGAGGGGGAGGGGTGGAGAAGCAGATGGGCGCTTCTCCTGTGTGCCCTGGCCGGGAATCGAACCCGGGACTTCTGCACGCCAGGCCGACGCCCTACCACTGAGCCAACCGGCCAGGGCCTAAGTTGTTATTATTTTTATTTTGCTTAATCCTTTTACTTTTTTTACCCAGTCCCTCAATGCCCCTCTCCTCTGACAGCTGTCAGTCTATTCTATCTATGAGTCTGTTTTTATTTTGTTTATGAGATTATTTTTTTCATTAGATTCCACCTATGAGTAAAAATATATAGTACTTTTCCTTCTCTAGCTGGCTAATTTCACTTAGCATTATAATCTCGTTTGTCCATGCTGTCAAAACAGGTAAGATTTCCTTCTTCTCTACAGCCACGTAGTATTCTATCATATTGTTGTATCAGAACAGCGAGAAACAAACGTCTTGCCACACACACAATGAATTAACCAAATTAAGAAATTAAGGAGTCTTTATTGCCGGTGTGCAGACCACATGCAGACCTAAGTCATTCAAATCAGTATGGTGGGGAACACAGTTTGGGGCTGGCTTTTAAAGGGAAAGTTATATACTGACTGAGGAATGGGGAGGAGAGGAAGCATAGCAATAAAACAAAGCAGCGAAACTAGCTTTTTTACAATGTTTATCTATACAGTTAATTCAGGGAGAAACATTCTGAGAACACCTGTGACTTTGCAAAGCTGGCCCAAGGCCACAGTCTGGGAAACCAACCTCAAGGCCAGGAATAGGGAGTCTTTTCAGAAAAAGTAAGTTCTACTAAAAGTCTCTTAGAGAAAGTAAGTTTTGCCAAAAATTATTCATGTTAAGAGCCTTTCTTTTCCACACTTTACTATAAATGTACCACAGCATTTGTATCCACTCATCTACTGATAGACACTTGGACCGGTTCCAAATCTTGGCTGTTGTAAAGGTGTGCCATGAACATAGGGGTGCATATATTCTTTTAAATTAGTGTTTCTTCAGCTATATTACAAGAGGTGCTGGGTCCTAGAGACAGTTCTATTTTTAATTTTTTGAGGAAACTTCATGTTGTTTCTACAGTGGCCACACAAATCTGGATTCCTTCCAACAGTTCCCAAAGGTTCCCTTTTCTCCACTTCCTAGCCATCTGACAGGTGTCAGGTGATAACTCCTTGTGGTTTTAATTTATGTTTCTCTGATAATTAGTGACATTGCACATATTTTAATATGTCTTTTGGCCATGTGTATATCTTTTTTGGAGAAATGCCTATTAAGAAATTAACCGCTTATCTGACGTATCATTGAATATGTTCTCCCACTCACAGTTGTCTTTTCAGTTTGTTGATGGTTTCTTTTGCTGCACAAAAAATTTTTAGTTTGATGCAGTTCCATCTGTTTATTTTTTATTTTTCCCTTGCCCAAGGAGACATGTCAGAAAAAAATGTTGCTACAAGAAATATTTGAGATTTTCCTGCCTATGTTTTATTCTAGAATTTTTATGGTTTCGAGTCTTAATATTTAAGTTTTTAATTCATTTTGAGTTTATTCTTGTGAATGGTGTAAGAAGGTGATCTATTTTCATTCTTTTTACTCAAATCTGTTCAATTTCCCAACCTCATTTATTGAATAGGCTATCTTTACCCCATTATATGTTTTTACCTCCTTTGTCAACTATTAATTGACTATTTAGCTATAGGTTTATTTCTGGGCTCTTTATTCTGTTTAGTTGATCTATATGTCTGTTTTTATGCCAGTACTGTGCTCTTTTGATTACCTTGACCTTGTGGTATAGTTTGATATAAGGTAGTGTGATTCCTCCTACTCTGTTCTTCATTCTTAAGATTGCTGTACCTAAAATAAGCCAGTCAGAGAAAGACAAGTACCTTATAATTTCACTCATCTGTAGAATCTAATGAACAAAGTGAACTAACAGGCAAAATAGAGACAGACTCATGCATAGAGAGCAAGCCAACAGCTGTGGTGGGGGAAGGATTGAGAAAAAAAAAAAGAAAACAAACCAGAAAGACCCATGGATGTGAACAACAGTGTGGTGATAGTTGGGGTGGGGGAAGGAGAGTGGAAGAGAGTATAAGGGGAATAAATGATGATGGATGAAGGCTTGACTTGGAGGGGGGTAAACACACAATATGATATACAGAGATGTATTGTACAATTGGGCACATGAAATCTGTATAATTATGTTAACCAGTGTTACTCCAATATATTCAATTTTAAAAAATGTAAAAGAAGATTACTGTGGCTGTTTGGGATCTTTTGTAGTTCCATATAAACTTTTAGAATATTTGTTTTAGTTCTGTAAAATATACCCTTAGTATCTTGATAGGAATTGTATTGAATCTATAGATTGCTTTGAGTCATAGGGATGCTGTAATGATGTTAATTTTTCCTATCCATGAGCATAGTATATGCTGCACGTATTTGTATCTTCTTCAGCTTCTTTCAGTGAACTTCTTCAACTTCTTGCTCTTCAGAGTCTTATAATTTTCTGAATATAGGCTTTTACCTCCTTGGTTAAATTTATTCCTAGGTATTTTGTTTTATTTTATTTTCTGTAGATTTTTTTGTAAATTGTAGGTATGATGTTTTCTTAGTTTCTCTTTCTGATAGTTCATTATTTATAATGTAATTGATTTCTGGTTATTTATTTTGTGTCCTGATACTTTACTGAATTCAATGATCAGTTCTAGTAGTTTTTTGGTAGAATCTTTAGGGTTCTTTATATACAAGGTCATGTCATCTGCAAGTAATGATAGTCTTACTACTTTCTTCCCAGTGTGGATGCCTTTTATTTCTTTTTCTTATCTGATTGCTGTGGCTAGGTCTTACAGTACTATGTTGAATAAGAGTGGTAAAAGGAGACAACCCTGTTTTGTTCCTGATCTTAAGGAAACGCTTTTAGTTTTTGCCCATTGAGTATGATGTTGGCTGTTGGTTTGTCATATATGGCCTTTATTTTGTTGAGGTATTTTTCTTTCTTCCCACTTTGCTGAGAGTTTTTATGATAGATGTGTACTGAATTTTATCAAATGCTTTTTATGCATCTGTTGATATGATCATGATTTTTAGCCTTCATTTTTTTAATGTGGTGTATCACATTTATTAATTTGTGGATATTGTACCAACCTTGCATCTCCAGAATAAATCCCATTTGATCATGGTGTATGATCTTTTTAATATACTGCTAGATCCAGTTTGTTAATATTTTGTTGAGAATTTTAGCATCTATTTTCATCAGGAATATTAGCCTATAAATATTGTTTCTTTGTAGAGTCTTTTTCTGGTTTTGGAATTAGGATAATGCTGCCCTTATAAAATGAGCTTGGGAGTCTTCCCTCCACTTGAATTTTTAGGAATAGTCTGAGAAGAACAGGTGTTAGCTCTTCTTTGAATGTTTGGAAAAATTCATGAGTGAAGCTATCTGGTATGGAACTTTTGTTTGTTGGAAGGTTTTTGATTACTGCTTCAATTTCACTAGTTATAATCAGTCTTTTAGATTCTCTGATTTTTCCTGATTCAGTTTTGGAAGATTGTATGTTTCTAGAGATTTATTCATTTTGCCAGATTGCCCCATTTGTCGGTGTTCATAATATTTTTTTACAATTCTTTGTATTTTTTTTTTCATGTCAGTTGTTCCTTCTTCTCTTTCATTTCTGATTTTATTTGTTTGGATTTTTCTCTTTTGTTCTTAATGAGTCTGATTAAAGGTTTATCAATCTAGTTTATCTTTTTAAAAAACCATCTCATGAGTTCATCAATCCTTTGTATTTTTTAGATTCTACTTTGTCTACTTCTGCTCTTATCTTTTTTTTTTTTTCATTTTTCTGAAGCTGGAAACGGGGAGAGACAGTCAGACAGACTCCCGCATGCGCCCGACCGGGATCCACCCGGCACGCCCACCATGGGGCGACGCTCTGCCCACCAGGGGGCGATGCTCTGCCCATCCTGGGCGTCGCCATATTGCGACCAGAGCCACTCTAGCGCCTGGGGCAGAGGCCACAGAGCCATCCCCAGCGCCCGGGCCATCTTTGCTCCAATGGAGCCTTGGCTGCGGGAGGGGAAGAGAGAGACAGAGAGGAAAGTGCGGCGGAGGGGTGGAGAAGCAAATGGGCACTTCTCCTGTGTGGGGCACTTCTCCTGTGTGCCCTGGCCGGGAATCGAACCCGGGTCCTCCGCACGCTAGGCCGACGCTCTACCGCTGAGCCAACCGGCCAGGGCCTGCTCTTATCTTTATTATTTCCTTCCTTCTACTTACCTTGGGCTTTGATTGTTGTTCTTTTTCAAGTTCCTCTAAGTGTAAAGTTAGCTTGTTTGAGATTTTTCTTGTTTTTGAAACAGGCCTGGTAGTACTATGCATTTCCCTTATAAGACTGCTTTTGCTGTGTCCCATAGGTTTTGGGTTGTTGTGTTATTATTTTCATTTGTTTCATGGTATCTTTTGATTTCTTCCTTGATCTCCTTGTTAACTCATTCATTGTTTAGTAACATATTTCGCCTTCATGTTTTTGTGTGCTTTTCAGTTTTTTTCTCTTGTGATTTATTTCTAGTTTCATACCATTATAGTCAGAGAAGATGCTTGATGTGATTTCAATTTTCTTAAATTTATTGAGATTTCTTTTGGGTTTTAACATGTGGTCTACCCTAGAAACTATTCCGTGTGCACTTGGAAAGAATGTATATTCTACTGCTTTGGGGTGAAATGTTCAGGATATATCAATTAAATCCATCTGATTTACTGTATCATTTAAGGCCACTGTTTCTTTGTTGATTTTCTGTCTGGAAGATCTGTCCATTGCTTTCAATAGTATGTTAAAATTTCCAGCTATGACTGTATTACTATCAGTCTCTCTCTTTATGTCCATCAAGATTTTCTTTATATATATAAGTGCTCCTATGTTGAGTGCATAATTGTTTAGAAGGATATATTCTCTTGTTAGATTGCTCCTTTTATCATTATGTAATGTTCTTCTTTGTCTCTTACTATAGCCTTGTTTTAAAGTTTATTTTCTCTGATATAAGTATCACTACCCCAGCTGTTTTTCATTTCCATTTGCATGAAATATATTTTTTTCATCCCTTTGCTTTTAATTTGTGTATATTTATCATTCAGAGGTAAGTCTCTTATAGACAGCATATATATAGGTCCTGTTTTCTTATCCATTCATCTACTTCATGTCTCCTGATTGGAGCATTTAAGCCATTTACATTTACTTTTAAAAATATTTTTTATTAAATTTATTGGACTAATATTGGTTAATAAAATTATATAGGTTTCAGGTATACAATTCTATAATACGTCATCTATATATTGTATTGTGTGTTTACCATCCCAAGTCAAGTCTCCTTTCATCTCCCTTTACACCCCCTTACCCTCTTTTACCTTCTTCCCTGACCCTTTTTTCTCTTGTAATCCCAATGTGGTTGTCTGTATCTATGAGTTTGTGTGTGTGTGTGTGTGTGTGTGTGCACATGTGTGTGTCTTTTTGTTTTTTGCTTAAGCCATTTATAGTTAAAGTGATTATTGATAGGCACATGTTTATTGCCATTTTATTCTTTGCAACTATGTTACTTTTTTCCTTTTTTAAAATTCTTTTTTAAGAAGACCATTTAACATTTCTTGTAATGCTGGGAATGAACTCCTTTAGCTTTTTCTGGTATGGGCAGATCTTTATTTTTTTCTTCATTTTTAAGTGATAACTTTGATGGATAAAGTAGTTTTGGTAGTAGCTCCTTGCTTTTCATTACTTTGAATATTTCATGCCAATCTTTTCTGACCTGAAATATTTCTGGTGAGAAATCAGCTGACAGTCTTATGGGAGCTGTCTTATAAGTAACTAATACTTTCTTTCTCTTGTTGCTTTTAAGATTCTCTCTTTGTCTTTAACCTTTGCCATTTTAATTATCATGTGTCTTGGTGTAGGCCTCTTTGGGTTCATTTTGTATGGGGCTTTCTGTGCTTCTTATACTTATGTGTCTTTTTACTTCGCCAGGTTATAGAAGTTTTCAGCATTATTTCTTCTAATAGGTTCTTAATCTCTTGCTCTTTCTCTTGTCCTTCTTTTACATATTGTTACACTTCATGTTGTCCCAAAGGTCCCTTAAACTATCCTCATTAAAAAAATATTTTTCTTTTGCCTGACCAGGCGGTGGCGCAGTGGATAGAGCATCGGACTGGGATGCAGAGGACCCAGGTTCAAGACCCCCGAGGTCGCCAGCTTGAGCGCGGGCCCATCTGGTTTGAGCAAAATTCCACCAGCTTGAGCCCAAGGTCACTGGCTCCAGCAAGGGGTTACTCAGTCTGCTATAGCCCCACTGTCAAGGCACATATGAGAAGGCAATCAATGAACAACTAAGGTGTTGCAACACGCAACGAAAAACTAATGATTGATGCTTCTCATCTCTCCATTCCTGTCTGTCTGTCCCTGTCTACCCCTTTCTCTGACTCATTTTCTGTCTCTGTAAAAAAAAAAAAAAAAAAAAAAAAAAAATTCTTATATTGTTGCTCTGATTGGATGTTTTTTTTTCTACCTTGTCTTCTAAATCACTGATTTGATCCTCTGCTTTCTCCAACCTACTGTTTATTCTTTCTAGTGTAGTTTTCATTTTAGATATTGTATTTTTTATTTCTGACTGGTTCTTTTTTTGTGGTTTCTATGTCCTTTTTCATGCTGTTGAAGTTCTAAGTTCCTTAAAGTTCTACTAAGTTTCTTGAGCATCCTTATAAACATATTTTTAAACTTTATATTTGGTAAATTGCCTGCCTCTATTTTATTTAGTTCTTTTTCTGGAGATTCCTTTCATTTTTTCATTAGGGGCATATTTCTTTATCTTTCCATTTTGACTGCTTCTTTCTGTTTGTTTCTGTATATTAGGCAGATCTGCTATGTCTCTCAGTCTCAGTAGGGTGGCCTCCTATTGTAATTGTGCCTTGATTGCTATTGGCCTGTTTGTGCATGGGTCAACCCTCAGGCTTGCTGACTGTGAGGATTGACTCCAGCCACACAGCTGCTGTGCAGGTGCTGACTACATAAAGCACAGTTTGCCTCATTGAGGTCTGGTGCCTACTGAGATCTCCCTTTAGATATGCCACTTGTAAAGCTCACTGAATTTTGCTCTGATGTTGTGTGAAGCTGGCCACTGGGTATACCTGTTTTGGAGTCCCTTAGGTAGGACTCTGCTGCAGGTCAATGTCAGACACTGCCTGTGGCTGGCCCGGGGAAACCTGTTTGGAGCTAATAGTGATCCACAGTTGGTGGTTGCCTGTGCTGGACTTTGGTGTTCACAGGAAGGATCAAGCTGTGCATCAAGGTCAGCTTCCACTAGCACAGAGCTAGGGACTGGTCAGCAGCACTGCCTGCTGCTGGCCTATGACACTCAGTCACTGAAAGAGCCTCTGGCAGTACTGAGTTGTGTGAGGTAGATTTCAGTGAGTCACCAGGTAAGGATGAGTGTTACTCACCAGATTGATAAAGGTTCAAGCTTGATGTCATTGCTGGGTCTGAGGTCTCTCAGCAAAAGTCCTAGAGTATACTAACTCTAGCTACCCCCCTGCCAGGTGCCTGCAGACCTTTGTGATCGGGCAGGGTCTTAGAGAGAAGTCAGGGTGAGGCTAGCATAGTTTATCATGCCCACACAGACCAAGATTTGAACCTTGTGAATGGAAAACTCTGTTCCAGTTGGGTGTGTGAGGGAAAAATGGCCTGGTACTAATGCCACACAGCTCAGTCTATCCCAGATTCTGCAGGGAGACCAAGCTCAGCAGAGCAGAGCTGCCAAGAGTCAGGAGAGTGGGGCTACTGTATCTCCCATGATGGGGCGGTGCCAGTCAGGTTCAGGGGAAGTGGGGGGAATGGCCTCTTTCCCCAAAGCCACACAACTCAGTCATTGACACCCCCTGTGTCTTCCCAGACCTCTACACCCTGGCCCAGGCAGCTGACACCCTCAGCAGGGTGCAAGTTCTGCAGGGTCGAGCAACAGGGAGTCCAAAGGGTGGGGTTGTGGCTTTCCCCCAGGCTTATATTATATGAAGGGGAATGTTTACCAGAGAAAGATGGCATCTGTGGTGGGGGAGAGGGACTCAGCACAGGGATCCTGTCAGCTGTCAGCTCTCCCCAGAGCCACAATCCCCAGTCTCTCCTCACATGACTCTAGTCCACTTAGTCCTCTCTTTGCTAAAGCCAGGGTGAGTGGCTGCAAATGAAATTTGGTGCATTGGCCTTTCAATGGGGGCCCAGTGTCTCTATCAGACTTCTATCTCTTACTGACAGACAGAATCTCCACTGATTTTTCACAGACAGATGTTATATGAGCTCATCTTCCTGGCACTGGTGTCTGGGCTGGAAAGCCCAGTGTGGGGTTGAGACCCCATACTCCTCAGGGGGAACCTTGGTAGCTGAGACATCCCTCCAGAATCTCAGCCACTGCCTGTGGGAGGAAGGCCAGCCATTTTTAAGTCTCTGCTTTTCCAACCAGTCTTGATGTGGCTTCTTCTGTAAATCCTTGGTTATAAGACTTCTGTTAAACTAGTCTTCAGTTAGTTATTAAGGTTTATTGTTCTATATGTTAGTAGTAATTCCAGTTTGGTTCTGGGAGGTGGTGTGTGTGGGTTCCACCCACTTGGCCACCGTCTTGGATCCCCTACAGCTGTTGCAGATGTTTCAGGATATGTTTTATAATTTTTACTATTGATACTTTGAAATTATGACTGGTTATAGTTTCTACTGGTGATTACAGTTTTTACTCTAAAGAAAATAAGACATTGTGTTCATAGATATGTACATTTATTAATATACCAAACAATTTTAAGGTTTTGAATTACTTTTTCAACAGAATTCTTTGTTTTGTAAGTATGTATTTTATTTTATGCATTTAAAAATTCTATTCTGAGAAGACTGCATAGTACTTACCAGAGTTCCAGAAGTGTTATTCCACAAAAAGGTTGAAAGATATTGTTTTAGATGGTAAAGAATAGTAGTGTACAATTATATAAAGTCTCTGTTCCCTGGGTTATGGGAAAAGAGGAATATGACAAACAATAAGCAAGTAAAGAAATAATCAGCAGAATTTCAGGTAGTCATATTTATTTATACATATAATTTTCTTTTTTTTCCTTTCCTTCCTTTCTTCCTTCCTTCCTTCCTTCCTTCCTTCCTTCCTTCCTTCCTTCCTTCCTTCCTTCCTTCCTTCCTTTCTTCCTTCCTTCCTTTTTCCTTTCTTTCCTTTCTTTCTTTCCTTCCCTTCCTTCCCTTCCTTTTCTTCCTTTTCTTCCTTCCCTTCCCTTCCTTTCCTTTCCTTTCCTTCCCTCTTTCTCTCTCTTTCTTTCTTCCTTCCTTCCTTCCTTCCTTCCTTCCTTCCTTCCTTCCTTCCTTCCTTCCTTCCTTCCTTCTTTCCTTCCTCCCTCCCTCCCTCTCTCCCTCCCTCCCTCCCTCCCTCCCTCTCTCCTTTCCTTCCTTCCTTCCTTCCTTCCTTCCTTCCTTCCTTCCTTCCTTCCTTCCTTCCTTCCTTCCTTCCTTCCTTCCTTCCTTCCTTCTTCTCTTTCTTTCAAAGTCAGACATGGAGATCTAAGAGTGGAGAACTGTTAGCAATAGGAATAGACAGCATATGACTTGGAGGTGGGACCATATTGGTGTGATTATGAAATAACCAGAAGGTCAGTATGGTCAGAGCTAAGTAAGTGTTAGAGGTGAGGGTCATTCTAACAAAGGATCAGAGTAGGAGAAATGAGAGAACCCACATCATGTGGAGAATATACACTAGGGCAATAGGTTTCAGTTTTATTCTAATCAATTATTGTGCTACTGTCAGCACCATCCATCCACAAAAGTCTTTTCATCTTGCCACATCAAAACTCTATACTCAATAAGTAATAACTCCCTACTTCTCCCATACACTAGCATTGGAGATCTTTGAGTAAAGCAGTGATAACATGTTTTACATAAAAAAAAAATGTCTGTTGACTCTGGAAAAAATATTGCTAAGTATAAATAGTGGCACCAACAGAAAACTGGTTAGAAAATAATGCAGGTGAATGATGATGGGATACGAACTATGGTGATAGCAGAGGAAGGATTCAAAATGTATTTTAGCAGTAAGTCACAGAGGATTTGAGGATGATCAGAACAGGTATAGAGAAGGATGTGAGTTCCTCTTCAAGCGTGTTAATTCTGAGTTGCCTATTAGACATCAGGTGGAGGTGCTAAATAGTTGGGTGTACAAGTCCAGGGCGCAGGTTAGAGGCCAGTATATGTACATGATTTTTTTTTTTGTATTTTTCTGAAGCTGGAAATGGGTAGGCAGTCAGACAGATTCCTGCATGCGCCCCACCGGGATCCACCCGGCACGCCCACCAGGGGAAGATGCTCTGCTTATCCGGGGCGTCGCTCTGTCGCGACCAGAGCCACTCTAGCGTCTAGGGCAGAGGCCAAGGAGCCATCCCCAGCGCCCGGGCCATCTTTTGCTCCAATGGAGCCTCGGCTGCGGGAGAGGAAGAGAGAGACAGAGAGGAAGGAGAGGGGGAGGGGTGGAGAAGCAGATGGGCGCCTCTCCTGTGTGCTTTGGCTGGGACTTGAACCCGGGGACTTCCGCACGCCAGGCCGACGCTCTTCCCCTGAGCCAACTGGCCAGGGAGTACATGATATTTTTAAGAGTCATTAGCAAGTGGGTGATGTTTAAAGCAGTGGGGTTGGCTGTGACAATCAAGGGAGATGATACAGATAAAGAAGAAGTACAGGAATAGTTCCTGGAGTCCAGTTGAGAAGAGGACTCTGTGAATGCTCATGCTAATCTTAGAGAGCTGAGTGCTGCAGGAACCTGGATATGGACTCACAAATGAGGCAAAACTATGTATTTAAAATCTGATCATGCGTCTGGTTTTAGCAGGTTGTACTGGGTTTGGTTTGAGAGAGGGGCTATTCCACCCTATAACTTATGTCTAAACCTAGAATATCTGAGATGGGGATGGAATTAGAGGGATGTCTGTCAGGACCTAGGAGAAATTCTTAGTCATCTGTAAGACTCCAACACTTTTTATACGTATATACACACTATCTGGTAAGTGTAATTAATATATGTTTAAGGAAAAAGAAGGCAACTATTTCAATTTAGAAAACCTTTGAGTGTATTTTATTTCCCCCCAAATTAATGATGCTAATGTATATTTAAGTTCTCACTTTTACAAGATAAAGTATTAAATATATATTATATCTCATAACTTGTTTATTAATCTTGAAAGGGTTAAGAAGTTATCCAAAAACAAGTTTGAAAAATTATATGACTTTTATGTATGTATGGTTTCTTTTGGTTCAAGTAAATAATATCCAAATATTTTCAATTTAAGTCACTCTTAAGTGACTTAAATATCATCTTTCAATATATTTTTTTGAAAAGGAAAATTTTCAACATTGAAAGTCATACTGTTCTTTTTTCCTGTTAGTCACCAGAACCTGAACTCTGGGCCCGGATCCTAGTTTAATGAAAATGTTGCATGTCATGCGTCTTGCCCTGAGATGCTTTTGGTTGCCTATGATTTGTTAAGTATTTGGAAATCTCTCATCCCTTTGTTCTAGAAAAGCATTCTGGGTTTTGTGTGTGTTCCCTTTTGCCATGGTCAAGCATTTGGGAAATAGAAATAGGGAAGCAGCAGCTTCTTAGAAAAACTATAGATGAATGGAACAGGAACTGCAAAATTAGCAGAAAGTAACAGGAACTGTTGATCTTGTACATTATTGCTTTTGCTTATTTTTTTCTCCTTTGCTAGGAGACCTGTTCTGATGATGTGTGTCGTGCTCACCACACTCCCCAGCTTCAGCTTTTCTATAGCAGTGACGGAGGTACGGAATTTTGATTTCTTCTGCTGCAAGATTTTGAGATTAAAATTCTTTCTGTTATTGAAATTTGATAGAGTAGTATGCCCAACAAATTTCTTAAAGATTATTTTACCCAGGTTTTATTTCCAAATTATTTTCTCCAGTTTCTTCCAAAGGTCACGTTACCACTGAGATTATGGAGGAGAGTTTAGCAGGCATCATAAAAAGAAGATTACTTCTGTGTTTGAGAGACAAGAATGTTATTTCAAAATAATTTTTAAATGCAAAAAAATTTGAAAGTAGATCCACAGTTGTTTCTTCTACCTGATGCTTTTCATGATTATATTCAATTTTAAAGGAACAGAACAATATTCCAGTGAACAACCACTCACACGCTAAGATCTTTGATAATATATTCATTGACAAATAATTTGTACATGATACTTATTGAAAATAACTTCATGTTTTGACTAAATGCAGCTTCAGAATGCTCTAATGGTTGGATGTCTGCAGGACAGAAATATTATAGTCTGAACTTTCAGGCTGTAAGAATTTATTATCTAAGAAGTGCAGAGAAGAATGCCCTACTAATCTTAGTAATTTCTAAGGTGCTCTGAAAGATAGAATGTTCACTTCCATAAGGTGTGCGACTTAAATTACTTTGTTCTATTTTATTTATATGTTGAGCAGATATCAAGTGCATATTACATGCCAGGTAACAATTTAGGTACTGGAGATAAACCATTCAGGAAATATGACAGAGTCTCTGATCTTCAGTAATTTACTGATAGCACAGAGAAAAACAGACAATTACATTAAGTTTAAGTGTTGTGAGAGAGGTGAGTACTGGGGTAATTTATCACTGAAGTGTAACACACAAACAGAAAAGTGCACAAAACATAAATATACAATATTAATAAGATACCATAAAGTAAACCCCTGTGTAAACCCTACTCAGGTAAAAAAATAAAGCTTTGCCATCTGCCTAAAGGCCACCTCATGTTCCTTGCAATGACTACCTCCTCCCCAAAGGTAGCTCTACCTTAACTTCTAATACCACACATTAGTTCACCTGTTTTTAACCTTTTATAATGGGAAATCAAATTATCTGTTTACCTATCATCTGTGTATCTGTCTATTAGTTTGTGTCTGGCTTCTTTTATTCAAGAGTATGGAATACTCATGTTTTTGTGTATAATCATAGTCCATTCATTTTCATTCTTGAGGAGTCATTTTATGAACATGTCACAATTAAATTTAGTCGTTTCCCATTTTGCTTATTATAAATAATGCTGCTGTGAATATCTTTGCATTTGCCTTTTGGTGCACATGTGCAAATATTTCAGTTGGTTAAATATGTAGTAGTAGAATTGATGGGTCATAAGATCTTTAAATGTTCAATTATAACAGATAGTACCAGTTTTTTTAAAAAAATTATAACAATTTAGATGTCCAGTAGCAGATAATGAGCATTTCTGTTGTTCCATACTCTTACCAGCACTTGCATTGCAAATCTTTTTATTTTAGTCATTCTGATGGGTATATGCTTGAATCTCATTGTAGTTTCAAGTTGCATTTTCTTAATAATTAATGAGATTGAACATTTTTCTCTTTCTTATTTTTTTCCATTTTGTTATTTATCTTTTAAAAATTGATTCAGAAAAATTATTGATGTATTCAGGCCCTGAAGATCTCCTGTATTATATTTCGGGCTCTCTATTGTTTTTCCATGCTCTTTTAGATTCACAATCCATTTGGAGCTAATTTTTGTGCATATTGTACTACTACTGTAGGAAGGCAAATTCTATTTATTTTTTCCAAATAACATCCAATGGATTGTGCACCATTTATTAAAAAGTCTTTTTCCACATCTTGCTGTAGTGCTACTTATGTTATAAATCAAGTGTACAGGTACATGGTCTATTTCTGAGTTTGTTTTTGTTTCATTACTTCCTTTTCTATTCCTGTGGCAATACCACACTGACTCAATTCTTGTAACATTATAATAGCTCTTTATACTCAGAAGAGTAAATCTTCATATCTTTTCATTTTCTTCTAGTGTCTTGCCCTTTGTATTTCCATATAAATTTTAGAATCAGCTTGTCATTTTCCACAAAAACTTGAAATTTTGGTTGAAGTTGTACTGAATAGTATTGTCATTTTTTGAAATCTCATTTTCTCTTTATTAGTAGTATGTAGAAATAATCCATTTTGTGGGGATTTCCTTCATATGCAACCATGTAGTCTGTGTATAATGATATTTTGTTTTTATTACTTGCCAATGTGTATACTTTTTATTTCTTTATCTTGCCTTATTACCCTGACTAAAACCTCTAATACAGTGTTGAATAGAAGTGGCCATGGTGGCACCTTTGTTTTGTTACTGATCTCAGAAGGAAAACTCTCCACATATTATTATTAATATAGTACTTGCCATAGCTTTTTTATTTTGATTTTTTTGTTGTAGATACCTTACTCAAATGAAGAAAGTGCCCCAAAGCCTACCTGGGTTTACTGGGTCTCTTCTTGGAATACTTTAAACCCCAGTACTTGTCTCTATAGCTCTTTGATCTCGGACTCTCAGAGACTCTGCTTAGTAGTAAGTTTGGAAGGAATTGCCCATTCTACCACTGCCAGGAATCTGCTGTTATATTTTCATATGCAGTGCTCACAAAAATTAGGGGATATTTCATCGCTTCGTATTCGTTTTGAAATATCCCCTAATTTTTGTGAGCAGTATATATTATCTTGAACTGAAAACTCTTCCACTGATATCAAGCTTTTAGTTTTTTAATAAATGTATAGCACTGCTTTCAGATGATTAAAAGAACTTTTGAATAAAAAAAACACAAAAATTTAATGCTTTTAAATGATTTTCTGAAAACAGGTTCAAAAGAGTATTAGTGGTTCTGCTGATGTCTTACCTGACACCTTGCCTGACCTGCCAGTCTCTCTGGTTCTGACTTCCTTGATTGCAGTTGACATTATTGAAAAACTGAGGATATATCCTCTTAGAGGGAGACAAAAGAGTAAGTATTTTTTAAATGTAAATTTTTTAAATTTATACTTTTCACTTTTCTGCCATCCTGTTATCTATTGAAATGTTTAATGATAAATTCTTAGAGCTAACATTATAGATAGAAGATTATATATGAAGATACCTAAATATAATTATTTTTAAACCAACTTTGATAGCTAGACAATTATTCTTATTTTTAATTTGCATTTTTTGTTTGTTTGTTTGTTTGTTTTTCAGAGACAGAGTCAGAGAGAGGGATAGATAGGGACAGACAGACAGGAACGAAGAAAGATGAGAAGCATCAATCATTAGTTTTTCATTGGGACACCTTAGTTGTTCATTGATTGCTTTCTCATATGTGCCTTGACCAGGGGGGCTACAGCAGACCAAGTCACCCCTTGCTTGAGCCAGCAACCTTGGGCTCAAGCTGGTGAGTTTTGCTCAAACCAGATGAGCCCGTGCTCAAGCTGGCGAGCTCGGGGTCTCGAACCTGGGTCCTCCGCATCCCAGTCGGACGCTCTATCCACTGCGCCATCGCCTGGTCAGGCTAATTTGCATTTTGATAGTACTGATAAATGAATAAAGTTATCAAATATTTAATACTAAAAATTTAATGTTTAACAAAAAATTATCTAAATAAATTATTATAGATTTGTATTTTTAGGAACTCTCTCAAAACTTTAAGTTGAGATGAAGATATAAAGAGTTTAGTTTAGATACCTTTGATACAAGAATCAATATGACTGATTACTGCAGTTATGTTCTAGAGAATTGTTTTTAATGTATAGTCAAAAAGCTAAAGATCACACTAGGAAAACCAGGATAGTCCACATTCCTCCCAAGGGATCAGTCAAAACTAAATAAGGGTTGGCCTTTTAAAAAAAATGTATTTTAATTGAATATTTTGTTTGGTCAGTACTAAATTTCCTCGTTTCATTTAATTTCATATGATAGTATCTGTGTTTAATTTACAGTATTTGTATGTACGGTTTATGGCTAAGATTTGCATTTGAAATGAGTAGGTTTTGTTTAATCACTTCCTGCTGGGCTGGATGGGTAAACTGAGTGAGTCACGAGAGAATGCTTTGGAATTATAGGCATGACTACTACAGGCTGGAAGGAAAAGACCAGAGAATCATTTTATGGGTTCTGACCTATTATCCTTCCAGTCAGCCACTCTTGTTCCTCAAATGAAAGAGCAAAATTGAGTTGGAGGCCGCCAGGAAATCTGAGAATCTGAGCTTTGTATCTTGCACTTTGTCCCTGGGTGGGAGGTGATGAACTGTTATATTTAACACAACCTACCTGACAAGTTAGATAAGATGGCAGCCACTGGCTATCTGCTGAGGAAACATTCTCCCAAGTTACATCTGAAATATCTTTGAAAATCAAGTGTGTTTTTTTTTTTTTTTAACTGAGGAGATTTGAGAATCGTTAAATCCTTGGCTACTTCTCTAGGCTCCTTAAAATGGCATAAATGTATTTTGAAATTGCAGTTTTTAATGACTATTTTCCATGTGAATGCGAAATTTCTGTTCAACTTTTTCGTCAAAATTCTCTTTAAAATAATACACACTTCTATTTTTGGGAAGAACTTATTGGCATTTTATATTTTAAGTGATAAGTTGGATTTTTAAAGAGGAATTTTCCCTGTATCAGAAGTCATGATGACACTGAAAATCGAAATAAAAAAAAACCCAAAGAAGAACTCAGTCTTAGGCAGAGGACTCTGAGACATCTTGTGTAACTGCTTCTTCTTGGTCCAAATTTAAGAAGGTTAATATCTGTCTTAATAGCTGCACCATTTAATAAAATTTATACTTCAAAATACTAGCATTCACTCAAAATACCTTGTAAATATTAATTAGTGTACATCTAACCTTTATGCGAATTTGAACTCAAATAGTCTCCAACACTTATTTTAACTTGATACTAATAAAATAAATTATGTGACTTCTGAATCCATGGGAAATTCTCATTTATCTTTTGGAACTTAAATTAATACATAAATTCATTAACATATAAGTTGTAACACATAAATCTGAAAATAAGCTAGTATGCTATAAATATGGTTTCACTGCACCTGGTACTTCAGAATCAAAGAGATAAGGAAGGGTAGGTGACAAACGGCTTATAATAACTTGGCTCCCTTTAGGCTTGTAGCAGTTCTGACCTTATACTGGATGAAACTAAGGTAATCTTCTTGGACACTCCTGCACTATCCTAACTGTCTTAATTCTGAGCTACCAAAGTTTGATCATCATGTAGCTCTTCCTTTTCTAACTATTAAAATAAAAGTTATTCTTTATAAGAAGCATGCTTTTGCTAAAAGCAGTCTTCACTGCCCCAAGGAATACTTTTTGCTTACTTCCTATAACCAGCTGAAATACTGCAGTATCAAGTGACTTTATGCCATAACATCTAAGGGCACAGTGCTTGGAGCCTGAGCCTCACATGGGAAGTTCTCTTGTACATTGATCTCCGAGACATGGCAGTGTCACAGATATATGTAGCCCTCGAATAACATTTTATTCATTGTCATAAAGCTGGTTTTGTTATATGTTGTTTTGCTTAAACTTACAGAACAATGACATTAAGTGAGGACTTACTATAATGTCAAGCTCCAGTCTTGTGAAGAAAATGACTATAATACAAAGATTGAATGTTCCCTGCTCTTAGTAGTTAGTATCTGTACCAATGAACATACCTCAGCATTTCCATCTGAATTTTGCTAGCTCACTCCCAACTACTATTGGCCGGACCTCCATCTCTCTTCTCCTATATTGTGTCCTCTCCTGTTTTTAAACCAGACCCGAAATGAGTCTTCTGTCATCTCATTTGTTGTCCAGCCTGCTGCTGATCCCATTGCTCCTGCTTTCCTCTCAGTTGTCACTCTCACGCACAAGCACTTTGGCATGCTGCTTTCCTGCATTCCTGCTCGACTCTACTATAAACTCTCCTTAGTGCTGCCACTTTCCTCTGGGTGTTGCTTGATGTTCTCCTGGAGCTTTACATGAATTACATTACCTCTGCAAGGTGGAATGCTGACTTTCTTCCACTGAGTTCTGCTTTTGTAGAGAGGCCCCAAAAGAGTACATGTAATGGTTTAACCTAAAGCCATACCACCCTGAATGCCTAATCTCATCAGAGTGATGGAATAGCTATATTCATTAGGAAACAGAAGCCTTTTATCCTCAGAGTACTTATGTATCAACAGATCGGCTGAGCTTCAATGATTTCAAGTACTATAATGGCCATTTGACTCCCTCAGACACCACCATCCCCCCCCCCCCCCATCACTAGATCTTGTGGCTTCTTTTTTTCCACAGGGTCTCATATAGATTCTCCTTACATCAGACTTGCTTGTATTGTCTGAACCTCAAATCAGGGTCACCTGTAGATTTCCTTCCCTGCCTCCCCTAGATTCCTAAACCCCTGTACACAGCAGTGAATGCAAACAGACACATAAGTCCATGGATAGGGTGCACATTTTCAGTCCTACCTGCAGGACTCATTTGAATAGCATGAGCCTTGCTCGGGCACCATGTTGTAAGTGGGATAACACAGTATAATAATTATTGGAGCCATAGATAAAGGAAAGTTTTATCTTATCTAAGGCATTAGGTGTCCCTGTTTTAGTAGTAAAAATAACTTCAGTTGAATTTCACACCCTAAATGGACAAAACTTGCTAGAATAGAAGTTGCTTTCTTACCACCAACTCCCCTTTGTTTTCAAATGGTCAGTGGTAATCTACAAAACTCCTGCAAGAGTGACTCGGAAAAACTCTGGATGCCCCGATTCCTGCTGGACCCAGATCAACACAATTTTGCTTGTTTAGAAGTTAGTATTTTATGTAAGATTTCATTTGAAAAAGTGATTCTTCTGCTGATTGAAAACTGTTCCTCTAGTTCATTTAGAGTCGTAGGCTGTATCTATTTCTAGGGCAGTACTGTAACTCAGTAGCCAGTTCTCTACCTCTACAGCTGATGATTTGCTGGGAATCATGACCCTACCCCTAGAGATAAAGTGTGCCCCACCCAAAGTCTTTTGACTGCTGCTTCTCTAGGATACAAAGCAACACAACACACAATACAATACTGCTTTACAGGTAGAGCAGGCCCATCCTGGTGGAGTATACACATGTAGGTTTGTGGCCCAACACATACAAAAACAAGTAATTTTTTTAACATTCCATTTTGAGTTGCTTTATTTCTAATATTTTCTGTTTTTCCAAAAATAATACACATTCATTCAAAAATATTGTCATATAGAAATAAGCAAAAACAGAAAGAAATGGAAATCAACTGTAGTCCTCCACACTAGAGATTTATAACTGATAGCATCTTGATGGACATTCTTCAATTAAGAAAACCTATTTTTTAAAATTTTTTATTTTGAAATTAAATTAAATGGGATGACACCGACCAACAAAAATAATAGGGTTCCAGCGAACATCTCTATAGTCTTTAAGCTGCTTGACTGTGCTGTGTGCCCACCACCCAAAGTCAAATCATTTTCCGTCACCATATATTTGTCCCTCTTTTCTCCCCTCCCCACCCTCTCCCCCAGGTAACCATTTCACTTTTATCTATGTCCATGAGTCTCAGTTTTATATCCCACCTATGTGTGAAATCATATAGTTTTTAAGCTTTTTCTGTTTTACTTATTTCATTTAGTATAATGTTCTCAAAGTCCACCCATGCTGTTGTAAATGGCAATATGTCATCATTTCTTATGGCTGAGTAGTATTCCATAGTATATATGTACCACATCTTCTTTATCCAGTTCTCTATTGAAGGACATTTTAGTTGTTTCTGTGTCTTAGCAACTGTGAATAATGCTGTGATGAACATGGGGGTGCCTGTATCTTTGCATACCAATGTTATTGAGTTTTTTGGCATAGATACCCAGTAGAGGAATTGCTGGGTTATATGGTAATTCTATTCTTAATTTTTTGAGGAACTACCATACTTTCTTCCATAATGGCTGTACCAGTTTACATTCCTGAAAACAGTGAATGAGGGTTCCTTTTTCTCCACAGCCTCTTCAACATGTAATTACCTGTCTTGTTGATAATAGACAGTTTAACAGGTATGAAGTGGCATCTCATTGTAGTTTTGATTTGCATTTGCATAGCTAACAAAGATGAGTATCTTTTTATATATCTGTTGGCCATTTTTATGTCTTCTTGGGAGAAGTGTCTGTTCAGGTTCTCTTCCCATTTTTTTTTTTTCATGACAGAGACAGAGAGACACAGAGAGAGGGACAGATAGGGACAGAAAGACAGGAAGGGAGAGAGATGAGAAGATCAACTCATAGTTGTGGCACCTTAGATGTTCATTGATTGCTTTCTCATACCTGCCTTGACTGGGGGGCTACAGCAGAGCGAGTGACCCTTTGCTCAAGCTAGTGACCTTTGGGCTCAAGCCAGTGACCATGGGGTCATGTCTATGATCCTATGCTCAAGCCAGCAACCTCGCACTCAAGCTGGATGAGCCCGCACTCAAGCCCGCGACTTTGGGGTTTTGAACCTGGGTCCTCTGCATCCCAGTCTAACACACTATTCACTGTGCCACCTCCTGGTCAGGCCATCACCCCATTTTTAATTGGATTGTTTGATTCTTTGTTTTTGAGCTTTGTGAGTTCTTTGTATATTTTATGGATCCATAAAAAAACCCAAATAGCCAAAGCAATCCTGAGAAAAAAGAATGTAACTGGAGGTATCAAACTACCAGACTTCAAATTTACTACAGAGCCACAATAATCAAAACAGCATGGTATTGGCAGAAAAACAGACATACAAACCAATTGAACAGATTTGCGAGCCCAGAAATAAAACCACATAGGTAGGGACAAATAATCTTTCACAAAGGAGTCAAAAATGCACAATGGAGAAAAGAAAGCCACTTCAATAAATGGTGCTGGGAAAATTGGAAAACAATATGCAAAAGAATGAAATTTGACTAGTTTGTCCCCTTGCACAACAATTTATTCAAAATGGATCTAAATACAAGGTCTGAAACAATAAATCACATAGAAGAAAACAGGTACTAAACCCATGAGCCTTGGCCACAGAGAACAATTTATGAATTTGACCCTAATGCAAGGGAAGTAAAGGCAACAATAAATGAATGGGACTATGTCAAACTAAAAAGCTTCTACACAGCAAAATTAACCATCAACAAAACAAGACAGCCAAACAAATGGGAGTTGATATTTGCAAACAACAACTCTGATAAGGGGTTAATATCCAGAAAACCTATTTTGTAACTTCCTTTTTTTTTCTTTAACAATATGTTGTGAGTCTTGTTATTACATATTTTTCTGTGTCATTTTTAGTGGTTGAATAATATTCCATATATTAATGAGCCATGATTTATTAACTAATAATATAGTTGGTATATGGATAGTGCAGGTGGTCTGTGTTTAGGGAGATCCTGTACTGTGTATGGGAGTCAGAAGCTACTTTGCAAGGTGACTAGCCAAGAAGAGGCTGGAGGCAGAGAGAGTTATGTTAACAACAGTTATGCCATGGGATGACAGCTGAATGATATCAGGATGATGACTGCAGACTGTCCTCAGAAGACCTTGAGCATCTACACATGCCTGGACTCCTTGGCAACAATGCTTTGCAGAAGAAAGGGACTATTATGGACAGGCTACACATGCAGACAAATACACAGGTGGTCGTGGGGGAGTGTACAACCGGGTGGCAAGATAGTTTGACTACGTTTGGGATATCTGCACAGTCAGAGATGACTTGCTAGTGGTGAGATCAACAGGCTATTTGAGTAGAAAACATCAGAGCTTTTCAGAGGAGTTGGTTTCCACTATCACATCAGTAAGAGGTGCCAGATATGATGTTGGCAGTATAAGGTTTTCAAATAAATCAGCGTGCAGTGGCCGTCGTCCAGTTCCTTCTGTGTAGTCTCTTTAATACCCAGAGAGTTGGGCCAAATACTGCAGGACCTCAACAGTGTAATGATTATTTCCTTAGATTAAAACCTAGATGAACAACTTCTGCCTTAAAGTATATGCAAAGTTTTAAGGTTTTTCAGTGTGTAAATCAATCAATGGCTCCCTCTCAAAATGCCCTAATTTACCCTCTAAACAGCAGTGTTAGAAAGCACCTGTTTCTCTTCAACCTTGTAACTTTAGATAATGTATTCCTTTTCTTTGTTGTCAACTTCATAGGCAAAAATTGTGTCTTATTGTTTTAATAATTTGCTTAAAGTAGTACTTGTGTTGCACATTTTCTCATAAGTTTATGGCTAGCTGTGCTTTTTAAGAAATCATATATTTATGTCCTTGATCTGTTTTTCTGTTGATGTGTTCTTTTTTTTTTTTAAAGTACCAATTCATGAGTTCTGTAAAGAGTAAGAATGTTAATCTTAGTATGTCATTACTCATCCTATATTTCAGAGTGGTTGTGTTTTAACTTCTCTATGTTTTTGACATAGAAAATGTTTAATTTTGGCAAAATTCAATCTATTAATATTTCTTTTATGGACTCTGTCTTCAGTGTTGTGTTTAAAAGGTTTTTTATTTTCACTTCAAGGTGATAAAAAATCAATTATATCTCAAAAATATGGTTTTTATTGAATTTATTAGGGTAATATTGGTTAATAAGATTATACAGGTTTCAGGTCAACAATTCATCTGTATATTATACTGTGTGCTCCCAGCCCAAGTCAAGTCTCCTTCTGTTATCCTTTGTCACCCCTGCTGTCCTCTGCGTCTCCCCCCACCCCTCTTTCCCTCTGGTAATCACCATCCTGTTTTCTGTTTTTATGAGTTTTGTTTTGTTTTGCTTAATCCCTTCACCTTTTTCTCCCAACCCTGAGCACATTCTCTCCTCTGACAGCTATCAGTCTGTTCTCTGTGAGTCTGTTTTTATTTTATTTTGTTATTTTATTTTGTTCATTAGATTTCATGTATGAGTAAAATCATATAGTATTTGTTTTTCTCTGACTAGTTTATTTCACTTAGTATAATACTCTCCAGGTCCCTCCATGTTGTTACAAAAGGTAAGATTTTTTTTTTCTTTTTTACAGCTGAGTACTATTCCATTGTGTAAATATACCACAGCTTTTTTATCCATTCATTTACTGATGGGCACTTGGGCTGATTCCAAATCTGGTTATTGTAAATAATGCTGCAGTGAACATAGGGGTGCATATATTCATTTGAACTAGTGTTTCAGATTTATTTTTTCAATATATTTCCAGAAATAGAATCACAGGATCGTAAGGCAGTTCCATTTTTAATTTTTTAAGGCCACTTCATACTGCTTTCCACAGTGGTTGCACCAGTCTGCACTTCCTCAGTAATGCATGATAGTTTTCTTCTCTCCACATCCTTGCAGTACTTGTTTGTTGATTTATTGATAATAGCCATTTGGACAGATTTGAGGTGATAACACATTGTGTTTTAAATATTCATTTCTCTGATTAGTGATGTTGAGCATCTTTTCATGTCTATGGGCCATCTGTATGTCCTCTGTGGAGGAGTGTCTATGCAGGTCCTTTGCCCATATTTTAAATTGGATTTGTGTGTGTGTGTGTTAAGTTGTATATTTCTTTATAAATTTTAGAAATTAACCACTTATCTGATGTAACATTGGTGAATATGTTCTCCCATTCATTGGGTTGTCTTTTCATGTTTTTTTGAAATAGAGTCTTCTTTGCTGTGTAAAAACTACCATATTTCCCCATGTGTAAGATGCTCCCATGTTTAAGACACACCTTGATTTTGGGGCCTGAAATTTGAAAAATATGTATTACACAAAATTATTGAACTCAAGTTTTATTCATCATAAAATTCAGACAACTCATCACTGTCAAAACTCCCATCCATTAGCTTGTCCTCATCTGTGTCTGATGACGAATCACTGTCTTCATATATTGCCTCGTCCTCAGTTCCATCTATGGCATTTGAAATGCCACACTTCTACAACCACTGTATAAGATGTACCCAGTTTTTAGACTCTAAATTTTTCGGGAAAAGGTGTGTCTTATACATGGGGAAATATGGTATTTAGTTTAGTGTTGTCCCATTTGTTTTTTCTTTTGTTTCCCTTACCCAAGGAGATATATCAGAAAAAATATCTCTATAAGAAATGTCTGAGATTTTGTGCCTATCTTTTCTTCTAAGATTTTTTATGGCTTTGAGTCTAACATTTAAGTATTAATCCATTTTGAGTTTATTCATGTGTATGGTATAAGAAGGTGATCTACTTTTATGTTTTTATTGCATGTATTTTCCAATTCTCTCAACACCATTTATTGAATAGACTATCTTTACCCCATTGTATGTTTTTGCCTCCTTTAGGAAATATTAATTGACCATATAGGTGTAGGTTTATTTCTTGGCCTCTATTCTATTCCATTTAGCTATACATCTGTTTTTATGCCAGTACCATGCTGTTTTATTACTATGGACTTGTAGTTTAGTTTGATATCAAGTAGTGTAATTCCTCTAACTTCGTTCTTCTTTATCATGATTGCTGTGGCTATTTGGGGTCTTTTGTGGCTCTGTATAAAGTTTTGGCATATTTGTACTAGTTTTGTGAAATATGCCATTGGTATCTTTTTTTTTTTTTTGAGAGGAGAGAGAGAGAGAGAGAGAGAGAGAGAGGAGAGAGAGACAGAGAGAGAGAAGGAGGGAGGAGCTGGAAGCATCAACTCCCATATGTGCCTTGACCAGGCAAGCCCAGGGTTTCGAACCGGTGACCTCAGCATTTCCAGGTCGACGCTTTATCCACTGCGCCACCACAGGTCAGACGCCATTGGTATCTTGATAGGACTTGTGTTGAATCTATAAATTGCTTTAGGTAGTATGGACACTTTAATGATGCTAATCTATCTATCTGGGAACATTGTATATGCTTTTGCTTGTACTTTCAATTTCTTTCTTTGGTATCTTATAATTTTCTGAGTACAATTCTTTTACGTCCTTGGTTGAATTTATTCCTAGGTACTTAATTTTTTTTATACTATTGTAAATGGGTTTGTTTTCTTGGTTTCTCTTTCTGAGTTCATTACTGGTGTATAAAAATGCAACAGATTTTTGTATATTTATTTTGTATCCTGTTACTTCACTAAATTTATTCATCAGTTCTGGTAGTGTTTTTGGTGAAATCCTTAGGGTTCTCTATATACAATATCATGTCATCTGCAAATAA
Organism: Saccopteryx leptura; assembly: GCF_036850995.1. Taxonomy (NCBI): domain Eukaryota; kingdom Metazoa; phylum Chordata; class Mammalia; order Chiroptera; family Emballonuridae; genus Saccopteryx; species Saccopteryx leptura. The sequence continues at coordinate 107,516,298 of NC_089507.1, forward strand.
TGACAGTTTACCTCTTCCTTTGCACTTTGGATGCATTTTTTTTCTTCCTTTCTGATTGCTGTACCTAGGACTTCCAGGACTATGTTGAATAAGAGTGGTGAAAGCAGACATCCTTGTCTTGTTCCTGCTCTTAAGGGAAACTTTTGCAGTTTTTGCCCATTGAGTATGATATTGGCTGTGCGTATGTCATATATGGCCTTTATTACATTGAGGTATGTTCCCTCTGTTCTCATTTAGCTGAGAGTTTTGATCATAAATAGGTGCTGGATTTTTATCAAATGCTTTTTCTGCATCTATTCATATGATCATGTGATTTTTATCCTTCATTTTGTTTATGTGGTTTATCACATTTATTGATTTGTAGATATTGTGCCAACCTTGCTCCCCAGAATAAATACCATTGGATCATAGTGTATATCCTTGTAATGTACTGTCAAATTTGGTTGGCTAATATTTTGTTGAGGATTTTAGCATCTGTGTTTATCAGAAATATTGGCCTATAATTTTTTTTTCTTTGTAGTGTCTTTATTTGGTTTTGGAACTAACACAGTGCTGACCTCATAAAATTAGCTTGAAGGTCTTCCCTCCTCTTGAACTTTTTGGAATAGTTTGAGAAAGATAGGTATTATAAAAAATATTTGTATTTAAATATTTAATGAAGATGGATTTTCTGTAGGGTAGAAACTTGTTAATTTACATGAAACAAATAAATTAGACAAAGTAATTAATGTATTTATTTACTTGATCTGGCAAAGCTATTAGACCCTACCTTCTACTGTGTTTCTCTTCTTTTCTCCTGATAATTTCCAACACATAAAAAGTACTTAATAGAGTGCTTTCAAAATATCAATTGCAATCATAGTCACCTCAGATGAATTGAATTGATTTCTGTTGAAGGGACTTGGGCATATATAGATTTTTTAAAAAGCAAACCTCATTGAGTTCTGGTTTATATCTCCTATAAACAGCAATGGTTCTCACTTTGGGCTGCACTTTAGAATCACCTAAAGTGTTTTAAATCTTTTTTGACTTCTAGACTGCACCCTGGATAATTAAATCATAACTTTGAGAAATGTGTGGGATCTAGACACTAGTAATTTTTAAAGCATTTTAGGTAATTCACACTTGTGCAATGTGACTAGAGTATATGAGTATAAATAAAGCAGGGGCAATTTACACCTGATAATGCCTGAATGTCTTTGTGAAATAGAAAGACAAGTTGTCTGCTGAAAACAATGGTGATGAATGAAAGAGAGGGATCTGTAACAGGATGGGCTTTTGTGGGGAATGAAAACAGAGGTTCAGGGACAGTGAGACGCACAGAAGAGTGATGCTAAAGGTATAACAAAGGATGAAAACCTGGGTTATGTCTTGGGTCCAATCAAAATTATGTGATTTTTATTTGATAATACTCAGAAATCTGGACATTGACTGTAGGACTATTCCAGATCGGGAGTTTTTAGAACAGAAATAGAGGAAAGAAAAGGATCTGTTTCTGAGTTATTTAGTCTTGTCATTGATTTACCAAAACATTTTTTAAAAAGTGAGAGTAGGGGAGATACAGACACAGACTCCTTCCTGCATGCGCCCCAAAGGGGATCCACCTGGCAACCCCTGTCTGGGACCATGCTCACAACCAAGCTACTTTTGGTGCCTGAGGCAGAGGCTCCATGGAGCTAATTTCAGCACCTAGGGCCAACATGTTCAGACCAGTTGAGCCATGGCTACGGGAGAGGTAGAGAGAGAGAGAAGAGGGAAGAGGGAGAAGCAGATGGTTGCTTCTCCTGTGTGCCCTGAGCAGGGATCAAAGCTGGGACTGCGACACACTGGGTAGATGCTCTACCACTGAGCCAGCCAGCCAGAACCCAACCCACAATTCCTTAAATGGATAGCAATGATGATTTTTATTGAACATCTAAGCTATTTTTAGTGACTCATGGATCACCTATGAAATATATGCAGGAGGCTCTTATCCACAGGTACCTACCAGAACCACCAGAGGGGTCTTTTCAAAACACATTTGCAGAGTATAACCTACCGATCAACAGCACGTCAAGGGACAATTGTTGGACTTCAACGTAGATGATTGTATCTTTAGTTTAAATGTTTAGATGTACCATTTCTGGCTCAAAGAGCATGCAAGGTTTTAAAGCCTGGCATTTGTAATGTTTTTAAAGTTCCATAAGAAATTCTGATATCCACTCTGAGTGAGGGCTCCTGATTATAGTAAGTAGTAGGGACTGACCCAAACAGCACGTTAAAAGCTGAGTGACCACATCCAGGTTCATGAAGGAAACTGTGGTCCAGATTTTCCAGAGTTACTTGAACTGGAATTCATCACACCTGAAAATAGAATGTTGAGAGAATCCACAGAAGGCAGAAAGAAAGAAAGAAAAAAAAAAGAGGATGTTGATTTTCTCTGAAGAAAATAAATAGCATTTTGAGTTCCCCTTTGCTTCTTTTTAAGAAAAAGCTTATCATACAATATGAGCCCAGTGTGTGAGCTGTGCTTCCATATGTGTTTTGCAATGTGTTTAGAGAGTACGTAAGAGGAACACTGTGTTCGAGACCATGCGGGGGGGGTGGAGGGTGAGTAGTATTTCCTTTCATACCCTCCCTTTGCTATTTAGAAGGGGGAAGTTTCAGGAATCTATGTCAATTCTCAATTTTTCTCCCCCTATTCAAGAAGTAAGTAGCCATTTAGCAGACGGGAGTGAGAGAAGGGTATAATTTCTGATTCACACATTCCAATGAAGTAGAGCTATCAGGGGGAGGTCAGTGTGGTTTGGGCCAGAAACTAGACTGCAGTGATCCCAAAAGACATAGGACGTCCAAGGCTATCAGAACGTGAGTTAGGGCTCCCTCTGATTAGGCCACCTTAACAGGATTTTAACAACTTGATGTTTGATTGTCAATTTTTTCCTATATGGAAAAAGTATGAACAATTTCAATATATAGAGTCAGATTCTTGAGAGTTGCAAGAAATTTCAAAATAATATTTCAGGGAGACTGACAGAAATAAGAAAACATGAATGCAGCATGCATACTTTGTAGTAACAATCCTTGTTTGTTATATCATTATTAACTAACAAAAATTTGTAGCCCCAGTTTGAAAGTAAAGGCATAGGTCATTGATTTTCAAACTCTAGATTTTCTTGTCTGGGATTGAAGAGAGTGAAATAGGCTGTTGAACTGACGGCCTGCACAATGTACACACATCCTTGGTCTTTTTTTGTTTACATGCTGTGGCGTAATAGTGGGGTCCTAGGTATAGGAACCCTGTTTTGCTCAGACTCTGCTGCTACATGCTATTTTAGGACCTCAAGTCCTCCTATTTCTGGGTATCATGGGGTTTTCAAAGATTGCTTCCTATGACACAAATGTCTTCCCGTAATCACACATTGGTGCTTTTGTCCCCTGACTAGTGACTTCTGACACTGATAGTACCTGGAAAGCCTGTGAAATGTGTTGAACCATGGCGGCTGCGGTTGGTGTCATTTCCCATTGATGTCAGCATGAGTCCTGCTGGGCTTGCAAGTGCCATGCCACGTGGGCATGCTCTGCTGGGCCCAGAGCCATTATCTGTCTTCCCTTACCAGTGACCGACCAGGTCCCCAGGCTGCCCTGCCAGGAATTCCTGATTCCTCCAGGGGCAAGTTTCAGGAATCTATGTCAATTCTCAATTTTTCTCCCCCTATTCAAGAAGTAAGTAGCCATTTAGCAGACTAGAGTGAGAGAAGGGTGTAATTTCTGATTCACACATTCCAGTGAAGTAGAGCTAACACATTCATGTTGGCCAGATCAGTCCTATGGGCTTGCTTAAAGGGTTCTGTTTAGGACCTGGGCCAGAGGACCATCTGAATGGTAGTCCCTGTGCTGGACTTGAAAGGCCTTCTTCCTGTTGACATGGAGGATGAGGTAGGGGCATGGGATGTCGTTATTTGGTGTGGGTTTTATGCTTTATTATTATTATTTTTTAGATTTATTGAAATATAGTTGATATATAACACTGTATAAGTTTAAGATGAACAATGTGATGATATGGCACACTTATATTTTGTGAAACGATTACCACTCTAGGATCAGTTAACATTGTGAGCACCTCTCATAATTACCATTTCTTCTTTTGCAGTGAGAACAATTCAGATCTATTCTCTTAGCAACTTTCAAGTATATAATACAGTATTCTTAACTATCATCATCCTATTGTACCTTAGATCCCCAAAACTTAGCTTACAATGGAAAGTTTGTAACCTTTGATCCCTGTTTCTCTCACTTCAGTTCCTGATAACCACCATTCTACTTCTCTAGAAGGAAGAGTTTTTCTTTTATAGTGTGGTGGTTAAACATTTATACAACTGGTTTTTATGCTTTAGCTGACTTGCCTCAGTTCAGTTTATTTTTTTTAATCTTATTTTTTTAATTTTAATGCAGTGACATTGATAAATCAGGGTACATATGTTCCGAGAAAACATCTCCAGATTATTTTGACCTTTGATTATGCTGCATACCCCTCACTCAAAGTCAAATCGTCCTCTGTCACCTTCTATCTGGTTTTCTTTGTGCCCCTACCCTCCCCCCACTCCCTCCCTCGCCTTCCTTGCCCCTTCCTACCCCTCCACCCCACTACCTGTTACCATCACATTTTTGTCCATGTCTCTGAGTCTCGTTTTTATGTCCCATCTATGCATTGGTTCATAATAGCGAAGATCTGGAAACAGCCCAAGTGTCCGTCAGAGGACGAGTGGATTAAAAAACTTTGGTACATATATACTATGGAATACTACTCAGCCATAAGAAATGATGACATCGGATCATTTACAATAACATGGATGGACCTTGATAACATTATACGGAGTGAAATAAGTAAATCAGTTTATTTTTTCCCCAGGATTTCCATTGCTCCCTCATGCCAATAGATTCCAGGACAGAAGTTTACTCAGCTTTCATTCAGCAAGTCTTTCTGGAGAATCTGTTCTAAGTCAGGTACTCTGTTAGGTGCTGGGGGCACCACAACAAGTGAAAACAGCTCACAGCCTTGTGGGCAAAATAGCATTCTTAAATTACACTAGCATATATTGATAAAGCTGAGGAAAGTGCTGTAAAGGCTGTATATCAGCTCATTTCCACTTGTCTCAGTCTTTGTTACCCAGCTTGGGTTCATGTGGGGTTCCTAATTTCGATCTGGACCCAAGCACTTAAATGGCAGTGACATTGCAAACCATTTCAAAGTCTAGAATTATTTGTATTTGGAAGTAAGGTAATTATATGCGTTTCTGTTTAAATTTAAGTGAGAGGAGGGGAGATAGAGAGACAGACTCCCACATATACCCCATCAAGGATCTACCCAGCAACCCCCCTTCTGGAGCCATGCTTGCAACCGAGCTATTTTTAGTGCCTGAGGCAGAGGCTCCAGTGAGCCATCCTCAGTGCCCAGGGCCAACATGCTTGAATCAATCAAGCCATGGCTGCAGGAGGGAAGAGAGAGAGAACAGGGAGGGAAAAGGGAAAAGAAAGCTGATGCTCACTTCTGTGTGCCCCAACTAGGAATAGAACGTGGGACTTCTCCATGCAGGGTTGATGCTCTATCCACCGAGCAAACCAGCCAGGGCCAACTATGTGCTTTTTAACATTTTACCTTACTATTTATGTTTCATTTAAGTATACTCAATATTATATTATATATAATATAGTAATACATATTATAGTGTATATTAGTTATTAGTATCTTGATTAACATAGTACAATTATTAATTATGTTATAAAATTAGAATGTAGTAATATGAATATATAAAAATGAATTTTCTATGTATATATTATAAATCAAATCACATTCTCTAGTCTAAACATGTATTAACTAAGAAGAAGGGCCAGAATATCCCACATAAAAAACTAAAGATTAAAAATTTTAGATTAGAAAATTTTCTAAATCTTTGAAAATAGACTACTTTAAAATCTATAATATTATCAGTTTTTAGCAATTCTTTCCAGTGTTAGATTAGTATATGAATTCACACTGCCTGCAATCCTGCACTGATACATTTATCTCTTGTCAGATTTATGTAATGCCAGGTAAGGAACTGAAACCAAATCTCAGGGCTTGGGAATTAACTGGATAAGATCTAATGCCTTTCGGTCATTACCAAGGCTTTTAGAATGCAGTTTCTCATTTGCCGTGGACATGACCACAAAACATTTTCCCATTAGGTTTTCTTTCTGCTACATTGCTAGCATTCAACCTATTGGGAACATTAAAAAAAAAAAAAAGATATAATGCCTTTCTTCAAGTTGCCACAGCTATGTCTCAGCTGGGAATGTATGCTCATGGGCTTTTTCAGAACGAATGATGTGTTGAATATTTTTCTTGAATTCATTATTATTATTATTTCTTGGTGGAACTGGCATACAGCTTTGAGCAGAAGCAGCAGTGTGCTCGTCAATGTTTAAACCACTGTCACCCTAGATAGGAAAAAGCCCTCATTTGTAGAATTTGCCAGTTTTTCTGGTATGAGCACCAGCTATCAAGGTGATGTCAGTTAACACTGATCATGGAATTGGGAAGAGATACACACAGTAGTAGGTTCTTGTTAGCGCTGCAAGCTGTCTCTTTCTGCACAGAGTATATCTGTGGGGTAGAATTTTTCTTTGTTATGTAAATAAACAGGGAAATAGGAGAATTAAACTCATGACTTTGTTAAGGCTCTGTAGTGTGACACTGTTTCGCAAACTTTCTGCCTTTCCGGATATGTGAGACACTGGGTGACAGTATAATTATGAACAAAGTTTAAGAAACTGTAAGCACTCTTACTATACTGCTCACAAAATATATAGGGGATAATTCAAAATGAATATGAAGCAACAAAATATCCCCTAATTTTTGTGAGCAGTGTATTTGCTGCATTCTGATATTTTCTACTTTATTTTAACTCACTTAAAATGGTAAACTGGTTTCTTTTGGGGGGGGGGTTGTATATGTGCAGAGACAGAGAGAGTCAGAGAGAGGGACAGATAGGAAGGGAGAGAGATGAGAAACATCAATTTTTTGTTGCGGTTTCTTAGTTGTTCATTGATTTCTCATATGTGCCTTGACTGGGGGCTACAGCAGACCGAGTGACCCCTTGCTCGAGCCAGCAACCTTGGGCTCAAGCTGGTGAGCCTTGCTCAAACCCATGCTCAAACTGGCAACCTCAGGGTCTCGAACCGGGGTCCTCCACATCCCAGTCTGACGCTCTGTCCACTGAGCCACGGCCTGGCCAGGCTAAAATGGTAAATTGTTTAGTGATAGATACTTGTTATTTATTTAACAGATATATGGCTGTTTCTATGTGTCTATTTTAAATGCTTTACAAATGTTGACTAGTTCCTTCATCATGACCACCCAAAGAGGTAGGTGCTGGGTTCTACATTTATTACTTGGCAATGATGTTATTTGTCTTATAGACCTCAGATAACACTTCTCAAAGGAAGCAAACTATGCACAGTACAGTGATTTTAATCAATGGGAAGTGTCAAAATAACAATGTTTATAATTTTCCCTGGTATCTGTTTTAATTTATTACATTTTCTTTTATTCTCTAAGAGTATTATGACTAAAAGTGCTTTGTGTACTTTTTCTTTTTAATTCAATAAGACTCACTTTTCTACTTTACCAGATATTTTCCCCTAAAATGTTATGTCTAAATTATTAGCATCTTACTTTTCTCTGGAGCATTTTCCTCTCACAAAAAAAGTTGATTTTAGGGACTCTTAATTAAGACTAGCCAGAATTTTTCTGAATACTTCTATACTTTGATTTTCTAGTTGTTATGAATTGGTAACAGTTTCCTTTTTCATCAGCTCCCTCAACAGCCTCAAGAGCCTCTGCTGACGATGTCTCTGCGACCTCTGTGGCTCCTTTAACATCCATTCTCCTCTTCTTCCGTGGCTTTCCATCAAACTTAGAATGAAATCCAAAACCTATATTATAGATCATAAGGTTCTACATAATCTGACTCAGCACAGACAGTGTGATCTAGTGGTTAAGGTTCACCATCCAGTCTCTCTCCTAGCTAGTTGTGTGACCTTGAAAACAATTGTTAATCTCTCTGTGCTTCAGTTTACTAATCTTTAAAATGGGAAAATAATAGTATCTACATCATAGATTTTTAAAAATAAGGACTAAGTGGATTAATGCATAGCAAGGGCCTAGAAAAGTGCCTGGCATATAGAAAGAAATTAATAGATATTAGCCCCTCTCCTCTCCCTTCTCTGCTGCTCCAACCCCTCTCTAAACTCTTTTTCATTCCACCTTTCTAAGTGAAGGATGCAATATTTACACAAGCTCTTTTTACTACCTGAAAATTTCCTTTTCTACATTCTTCACCGAATTCACTTCTTCTTCTTCTTCACGTTTGTGCTTAATTAACTGCCGTTTCTCAGATAAGCCTTCCTAGCCCCCTGTCTAATTCAGACCCTCTGTGATAGCCTCTTATCACAGAACTCACCTTTTTTTTTAAAGCAGCCCTGCCACAATTTATTCTTCTGTGTGTATGGATCTGATTACAGGAGACCAGAGTGGTGGAGACAGAGATGGTTTCCACATTACTTGCTACATCATTCTTAATGCCCAGCCCAAGCTTAGTGCAGCATTTTGAAGTTTGTTTGCTCATATCATTTGGGGGCCTAAATAGTGCTTTTATAATATCAGCTTCATTCCTGCCTTGCTTTTATGTACCTTTCCCTGTGACTCTTCTCTCTTTCCTCCTTTTTATTGAAATAACTTTCATTCCTTTCTTTTTCTTTTTGCAAGAAGAATACATGCTCACTCTTGAATATTCTCCACAACTGATTTGTATGTTGTACTTACATTTTCTCTGTAAGGCATCTGAAAATTCTGGAAAACAAATGAGAGCTAGAAATAAACCATTATAAAGAAATAATAAAGCAAAATAGTGATGAGTTACCTAATTAAACATTTATCTGTTAAGTCAAAATGATATTTTCCTAATTATTTAGCTTGCACAATGAGGGCAAAAAGTCGTTTGACAACTGGCTTCCGATGTACGGAGTTACACAGAATGACTGCTATTTTTAGTTTTTATAGGGCAATGTGAACCTCTAGGGAAGTAAGTATATCTCTTTTTTATGCTTATATCTTTTATGGGTTTTGCACAAATCAAGATTGTTCTACCCAAATAGAACACTAACAGCTAACAATAATAACAGGAAGCATTGCAGCTGTAAGTGGAAATTAAAAAATACTAATTCAGAGGGAAACTAATCATGGAGCCAAGGGGAACAGTATTAGACACATGAAACACATTGCCCAGGAATAAATTTGCTGGTACATTCTGATGAACAAATTATTTCTCCATTTGTTCAACTTTACCTTGTCCTCTGAGAGGCCAGTTCTTCTCACCTGGAAAGGGGACAGGAGAGTCCCGGTTTCCACAGTTCGAAAGTGGTCTGTTGGGCTGTGGAGAAATAGGAAGCTCTGGGCTCTGATTTCACCAAATATAAATGGATTGGGACCTTAACATTTCATTAAAAACTAACTCTAGCTAAGAATTCAAGGTACGTCTAACAGCTCATATCTGCAGCTATTAAGATTCTTACTGACTGTTTAAAAGTGTTAATGTGTTACTTCTTAGATTGCCACTTCCTGGCATTGAAACAATGCTGAATTGGCAATTATCTTCAAAAGCCCAAATTCTACATTGTCTTCTTCATTTTGAAAAAAGAATTTGGGTTTCTATCCAGTTTAATCTTCTAAGAGAGGTGAAGAAGAGTTCTTTGGGAGGTGACACTTTTTTGTATTGATTTTTTTTTGTAAAATGAGAGCTTGATGCTAATGATATTTGCTTTTAAAAAGAGATGATTTTATGAACATTAAAATTATATTTAGCATATAATTATCTCTCTTACTTGAGTATTATTTATTAAAATAATATTCATTCATGCCACAGTGACATCAAAGGTTGGTAAAGAAGTTTCTAGGGTCAGGATCCTGCCAATTATTTATGAATGATTCATACCAGAAGTAAGAAATATTTCATCAAGAATTTAGATTATCTTTTTTTTTTTTTTTTTTTTGTATTTCTCCGAAGCTAGAAACGGGGAGAGACAGTCAGACAGACTCCCGCATGCGCCCGACCGAGATCCACCCGGCACGCCTACCAGGGGGCGACTCTCTGCCCCTCCGGGGCGTTGCTCTGTTGCGACCAGAGCCACTCTAGTGCCTGGGGCAGAGGTCAAGGAGCCATCCCCAGTGCCCGGGCCATCTTTGCTCCAATGGAGCCTCGGCTGCGGGAGGGCAAGAGAGAGACAGAGAGGAAGGAGAGGGGGAGGGGTGGAGAAGCAGATGGGCGCTTCTCCTGTGTGCCCTGGCTGGGAATCGAACCCGGGACTTCTGCACGCCAGGCCAACGCTCTACCACTGAGCCAACCGGCCAGGGCCTATCTTTTTAGTTTATAAATATACTCAACTCACACTTAAAATTTGGAAATAGTTAATTATATAAAAAGAAAACAGATTTATTTGTCCTTTAAACAATATCTACTTATAGTAATTAAACATTTTATTAATCATTAATCAATAATTTAAAATAATTTTACTTTAGCTCAATAAATTTAAGCAAATTTTTATGGATTTTACTTCTTTAACCTTTATAGATATTCAATCTAATGACTCCCTTTAAATTTTGTTTTATCAAGTAATATGGAAGCTCATCATATTCACTAAGTAAACATTGTCAAGACCTGATTTTAGCAACAGGTTTAGCAACAAAAATGGTGCTTAAGTGGCTATATGTTTGAAAAAAGAGTATGTTATATACCTTTTTTATGTATAAAAACCATACCATCAACAATGTTAGTAAGTCTTTATTTTTTTAAATTAAGTGACAGGCAGGGAGGCAGAGAGACTAATTCCCACATGCACCCCTACTGGGATCTACCCAACAAGCCTCCTTCAGGGTGATGCTCTGCCCATCTGGGGCCACTGCTTCATTCCTCGGCAACCGAGCTATTTCAGCACCTGAGGCAAGGCCATGGAGCCATCCTCAGCACCTAGTGCCAACTTGCTCAAACCATTCAAGCCATGGCTGTGGGAGGAGAAGAGAGAGAGAGAAGGGGGAGGGTTGGAGAAGCAGATGGTTGCTTTTTCCTGTGTTTCCTGACCGGGAATCGAACCCAGGAGACTTCCACAGGCCGTGCTGATGCTCTACCGCTGGCCAGGGACCTGTTAATAAGTCTTGAGATTTGAGGATCTCTTCATAATCCCCCAATCTCAATACCCACGTGTACACAGAGAGTCACTCACACATACACACACCCGTAATGTTGATGAGGAAATGCCCTACTCATTCAGATGACTGGTGTGTTGACTCAACAAAGCCTGTGACCACAAATAAGATGCTTCAGTTTAATCAAAGTTCAAAACTTTGGGGAAAGAACAGGTTTAAAAAATTTTTTAATTTTATTTTTTAATTACAGTTCACATTCAATATTATTTTGTTTCAAAACAGTTGCAGGGATATAAAATACAGCATAGAGAATATAGGTTTAAAATCTTGGATTTAGTGTCTCCTGTCACTACACTTTTTCATGGCTAGATTCCCTCTTAGCACTAAACTCCAAGCCTGAAGATCTGGGTTTAGTGATTTCCGTGGGCCTCATAAAATGACAAGATTAGACCATTGTACTTTGATTTGGCCATTGAATTAGATGCACTTGATTTTATGATAGATGTGTGTTTTAGAATTAGCACATGAAAGGCCCTGGCTGGTTGGCTCAGTGGTAGAGCATCGGCCTGGCATGCAGAGGTCCCGGTTCGATTCCCGACCAGGGCACACAGGAGAAGCGCCCATCTGCTTCTCCACCCCTCCCCCTCTCCTTCCTCTCTGTCTCTCTCTTCCCCTCTCGCAGCCAAGGCTCCATTGGAGCAAAGATGGCCTGGGCGCTGGGGATGGCTCCTTGGCCTCTACCCCAGGCGCTAGAGTGGCTCTGGTCGCAACAGAGCGATGCCCCGGAGGGGCAGAGCATCGCCCCCTGGTGGGCAGAGCGTCGCCCCCTGGTGGGCGTGCCGGGTGGATCTCGGTCGGGCGCATGCGGGAGTCTGTCTGACTGTCTCTCCCCGTTTCCAACTTCAGAAACACACACACACACAAACACACACACAAAAAAAAAAAAAAAAAAGAGAGAATTAGCACATGAAATGATACATAATAGCAGCAATAAGGGTAAGAGATCATCAGTTGGGGTCAGACAAGTCTGGGTGGCAGTGCCAGCTCTGCTCAATGATTACGGTGTATTTAAATATAGGTGTCACTTTACCTCTTGGGCTTCCATTTCCATTCTTATAAAATGGGAAGTAATCTCTGTCTCTCAGTTTCTCAGAGGATTTAATGAGATAATGTGTGACAGTGCTTATCCCAGTAAACAACAACAGCTATTACTACAAAATGGTAAAAGTGAGTTAGGAGCCAAATCCGGAAGCAGAGGAGGACATGAAGAGGCTTCTCTGCCTCTGTTTATTTTTTCCAGCATGCTACCCATTGTTGTTCCAAGTGTAAAACAGACCTCAAAGAAGTGACCACTTATAATTTTATTTTTTAATTTTAAATTCAAATAAAATTCTAAAAATAAAAGTTTTTCACGTTCAATAAAATTTAAAAATTTTTAAAAATAAATAAATTCATTGCAGGAAATGAAGACAGGCACATCCACACAACCACTTTACAAGATATAAAAACTGTGTCGGATCAAGGGGGACAAAATGCAGGGGACCCCGCACCTCCCCAGCCAGCCAGGAGGACCCAGACATCACTGCCGCCGGTGGCCACGACGCAGAGCCCTGCTCCTGAGCAGGCAGGACCCCAGGAACCCTGCTTCCAGTCCGGAGTCCTGAGAACTATGTCCCAACAGGACGTGCGTGCAGAGATTTTCCTGTGGAGCTTTCTGTTGTGGTCAGACACCATAGAGATGGTGCGTGTGGCCGGCCACCAGGATGTGTACAAATCAGCCTGGCTATACCCGGTCTATATATTCAGTTTTATTTCACTCCTTCGAATTATTTTCACTCCCCAGAACCCTCTTCTGAATTCTCTGGGCATCCTGCTCCAGGATTTACCCTTTATTTTTGTCAGACTTAGTTTAATCATTGCCCTGGGAACGATCACACCCACATTGGGGCTTTGTAAAAATGTATTGGTGACTCTCTCTTATGTTTACTTCAATTACTTAACCAAATTCAGGGTTTTCTCTACCTTTGAATTGTCTTCATTTTAAAAAGAAAATGGAATAGTCAAGCCTCTTTATTATGCATGTGTACACATTTGTCTTATGTGATTACATATAATGCTTACTTTGATGTAAATAATTAGATACATAATTTTGTAATTTGCTTTAACTATGTTGGGACACTCTGGAATATTCATGGTAGGGGCTCTTAATTTTATCTGACTTTTAGATGGTAGGAAGATTTGTGAGAGATTTATGTGTGCCAGAGCCATGTTTACAGAAACTGTCTTCAATGATCTGTGGGAACAGACAGCTTAAGACTGAACAAATGAACTTATGAACTTGCCTACCACCCCTACTCTCAACCAGCGCCCAGAACTCACTGTTTTGTGCTTTATGTTTCTCTCTCATGCTGACAAACCTCTATTTGCAGCTGTTAAAAAGTTTAGTTTCTGGCTTTATGACTCTGGGCAAGTTCTTTGACCTTGATCTAAAAGATGAGCATAATAATAGAACTTTAATAGGCTTACTAGTATGTGAATAAGGTTGAAAGGATTCCATGAGGGAGGGATGTTTTCATCACATTGTCTGGCTAACAATAACTCAATAAATAGTCTGACCTGTGGTGGCGCAGTGGATAAAGCATCGACCTGGAAATGCTGAGGTCGCCGGTTCGAAACCCTGGGCTTGCCTGGTCAAGGCACATATGGGAGTTGATGCTTCCAGCTCCTCCCCCCCTTCTCTCTCTCTGTCTCTCCTCTCTCTCTCTCTGTCTCCCTCTCTTCTCTTAAAAAAAAAAGAATAAATAAATTTAAAAAAAATTAAAAAAAATACAAATTAAAAAACAAAACAAAACTCAATAAATGCTAAGGATTTTAAATGTACCAAGTCAGAGAGAGAAGTAGCTAAATGCATTGTGTCAATTTTCCTGTTGTATTCTTTTCTGTGCCCCTCTTTACTCTCAAAAATAATAATTCAGACCATGCATTTGTGAAAAATAAAATGTAAAAATCTTAAGTTTACCTCAGACTGTACGTTTTTATCAAGTAGCATTATATTCAGAAGTGAGAACTGTATGATTATATGGATTGGAGTCGGTATAAGCATTGATTAATGAGGCATTTGAGTGTCTCCTGGGAGTCCTCATAGGGCCTGTTGTAGCATATTAGTAAGACCATCACTGTAGTTTTACTTTTCTGAGTTATCTATTAATTTTTAAATTTGGCTTTGTCTCTTTGTCTCATCTATCAATCCAACAGAAACTTATAATACATCTAGAAGAATTTTAATATAAATAATTTCTTTTAAATTATGACAAGATATTTTTATTAAGAACCTAAAACCAATTAGTTGATTTGTAATATTCCTAAATATGACAATATATTGCATAAATTTATATTTATCTTTATATTGGAATATATAATGTGAATAGTGGTCATATATACTGAAAAGTATTTAGAATGTATTTCGTATCTCATATTTGAATATCAGTGTGCCTGATATTTGGGGAAGTTGCTACACTTTATACAAATAATGAAGGCATGCATGGAAGATTACATGTAGGAGGAAAATTGTTGAATATCTAATTTTATTTAATATTTTATTATAAGAGTATATATATGTTTATAATATTCAAGTCTGTGGTACATAATAGAAATTGTAGCAAATTTTGCTAATGAAACATTAATATTTCTACAGTGAGTGATTAAAAGTTGTTATTAAACTATATTGATCAAAACTAAAATAAAATTATATTGAATTTCTAATGGTTGTTGAGTCTATGCCTCATATTGCTTTTGTCTCCCCTTTAAAAAGCTTGCTTTTCTGCTATATAAAAGTATACATGCAAAAAACTGGCAGGACAGGTAGTGGGCTATATGGTACTTCATTTCAAGAAATATTTGGAGCTCAGCTGGTAACTATGTCTTCATTTAGTGTCAGGCTCACATAAAGTTAGTTGTAGGAAAGATACATTTTAAAAAGTTCATTTATGGCCCTGGCTGGTTGGCTCAGTGGTATAGCATTGATGTGGATGTCCGCGTTCGATTCCTGGTCAGGGCACACAGAAGAAGCGACCATCTGCTTCTCGACCCTTCCCCCTCTCCCTTCTTTCTCACTCTCTTCCCCTCCCACAACCAAGGCTCTGTTGGTTTGAGTGCATTGGCCCCCAATGCTCCATCTAAGGTACTAAAAAATATAGCTCAGTTGTGAGCATGGCCCCGATGGGCAGAGCATTTGTCCTGGACAGGGGTTGCCGGGTGGATGCTGGTTGGGGTGCATGTGGGAATCTATCTATCTCTCCTCCTCTCACTTGGAAAAAAACACACCACAATGAGATATCACCTCATACCTGTCAGAATGGCTATCATCAATAAATCAACAAACAACAAGTGGTGGCAAGGATGAAGAGAAAAAGAAACCCTTGTGCACTGTTGGTGGAAATGCAGCTTGGTATAGGCACTGTGGAAAGCAGTATGGAGTTACCTCAAAAAACTAAAAATTGAACTGCCTTGTGACCCAGCAATTCCACTTCTGGGACTATATTCAAAGAAACCCAAAGCACTAATTTGAAAAAGTATATGCACCTTTATATTCATTGCAGGATTATATATTTACAATAACCAAGATTTGGAAGCAGTTTGAGTATCCATCAGTAGAATGGATAAAAAAGCTGTGGTGTATACGAACAAAGGAATACTACTCGGTCATAAAAAGAAGGAAATCTTATTCTTTCTGACAGCATGGATAGACCTCAAGAGCGTTATGCTAAGTGATATAAGCCAGTCAGAGAAAGACAGGTACCATATGATTTCACTCATATGTGAAATCTAAGGAATAAAATAAACTAACAAAATAGATACAGACTATAAATACAGAGAGCAGACTGACAGTTGTCAGAGGGGAAGAAGATTGGGAAGCTGGGTGAAAAAGGTGAAGGGATTAAGCAAAAAAAAAAAACCCAACTGACCTGTGGTGGCGAGTGGATAAAGCGTCGACCTGGTAATGCTGAGGTCACCGGTTCGAAACCCTGGGCTTGCCTGGTCAAGACACATATGGGAGTTGATGCTTCCAGCTCCTCCCCCCTTCTCTCTCTCTCTCTCTCTCTCTCCCCCCCTCCCTCTCTCTCTCTCTCTCTCCTCTCTAAAAATGAATAAATAAAATTTTTAAAAAATTTAAAAAAAGTGAACTCTAAAAAATAAAAAAAAACCCAAAACACAAAAAACCAACAACAAAAAAAACCTCATAGACATAGACAAAAGTGTGGTGATTACCAGAGGGAAAAGGGGGTGTGGAGAGGTAGAAGAGAATATAAGGGAAATAAACAGTGATAGGAGACTTGCCTTGGAGTGATGAACACAATACAATATACAGATGATGTATTATATAATTGTACACCTAAAACCTATATAATTTTCTTAATCAATGTCACCACAATAATAAAGAAGTTAATTTTTTAAAATGACATAATTCTTAACATGTGTGTGCCTAGCAAAAAAGCATCAAAGTATATGAGGCAAAACTGATAACTTCAAAGAGAAATACATAAATCCACTCCTCCCAGAAACTGGCAATTTCAGTTGGCAGCAAGTCAGTAAGGATATAGTTAAGCTGAACAACACCATCAATGTTTTGGATATCATTGGTATCTGTAGACTTGTTCATCTAATAACAGCAGAATATAAATTGTTCCCAAGCTTATATGGAACATTCACTAGTATCAACCACATTCTGGGCCATAAAACACACTTTAACAACTTTAAATAAGTAGGAATCACACAATGCTTGCTTTTGTAATAGAATTAAACTAGGAATCCATAACCAAAAGAACAGAAATATACCAAAATACATGAAGATTAAACAATACACTTTTAAATAACACAAGTGTTGAAGAAGAAATTTCAAAATAATTAGAATATATTTTGGAGTATGTGAAAATTAAAAACATCAAAATTTGGGGGAAACAATAAAAGATGTGTTTAGAGAAATATTTATAGTATCCATTGCATATATTAGAAAAGAAAGAAGATGTAAAATCAATATCCTAAGTTTTCATCTTATAGAATTAGAAAAAGAAGAGGAAATTAAATACCAAGTATCAATAAGAGAAGAAAAGTAATAAAAGGTATTAGAGCAAAAACCAATAAAATTGAAAACAAAAAATCAATAGAAAAAATCAATGAAACAAAAAGTGTTTATTTGAAAAGACTAATAAAGTTGATAAGGCTCAAGCCAGGCTAAGAAAGAGAGAAGACACAACTTAGTAATATTAGAAATGAGATCACTAAAGATCTCCTTTAAAGTAAAACAATAATAAATAACATGAACCACTCTATACCTATACATTTGATAAACTAGATGAAATAGACCAAATCCTTGAAAGACACAATGTGTCAAAACTCACACAAGAAGAAATAGATTATCTGAATAGGTCTATACCTATTAAAGAAATTGAATCAACAATTAATAATCTTTCAAAATGGAAGGCACTAAGCCCAGACGGTATTAACGGTGAATTCTACCAAACATTTAAAGAAGAAATTATACAAATTTTTTCAATTTCTCTTTAAGAGGACAGAGGAGGAGGGAATATATCTTAATTCATTCCATGAGACCAACATTACCCTAATACTAAATCAGGCAAGCACATTACAAGTAAAGAAAACTACAGACCCTTATCTTTCATGAACATTATGCAAAAATCCTCACCAAAATATTAGCAAATGAAATCCAAAAAAATATAAAAAGGATTATATCTCACTTAATTGTGAGATTTATCTCATAGATGCAAATCTTGTTCAACATCTGAAAATCAGTTAATGTAATCTAACACATCAACAGGTGAAAAGAGAAAAATGACATGATTATATCAATTGATGCAGAAAAATACATTTGAAAAAATCCAACACCCATTAATGATTAAAAATTATATATCCCAGGAAACTAGAGAGGAACTTTCTTAAATGAATAAAAACTATTGACAAAAACCCTACAGCTAACATCATACATAATGGTGATAAATTTAAAGTTTTTTCACTAAGATCAAGTACATGGCAAGGACATCCCCTCTCACCACACTACTTTAAAACATCATATTGGAAGTTCTTCATAATTCAATAAGGCAAGTAAAAGAAATAAAAAACATACAGATTAGAAAAAGGCATTATCCTGTCTTTGTTTACAGATGACATGATTGTCTATGTAGAATTAACATAAGAATTAACAAAAAACCTCCTGAAACTAATAAGGGATTACAGCAAGGTTTCAGGATACAAGATTAATATACAAAAGTGAATTTGTCTTCCTATATTCCAAAAATAAACAAGTGAAATTTGAAATAAAAACCTCAAAATGAAATACTTAAATATAAATTTAACAAAATGTGTAAAGATCTATATGAAGAAAACCACAAAACTCAGATGAAAGACATCAAAGGATTACTCAATAAATGGAGAGACATTCCATGTTTATAGATAAGGAAACTAAATATGGTCAGGATTTCACAATTTGATCTACAGATTTAACGAAATCCTTATCAAAATCTGAGTGTTTGTTTGTCTGAATTTTGATAAACTGATTCTACAGTGTGTATGGAGAGACAAAAGATCTGGAATAGTTAACACAACATTGAAGGAGAAGGACAAGTTGGAGAATTGATACTATTTGACTTTAAGACTTATTATAAAGCCACAGGAATGGTATTATAAAGCTAACGACAGTATGGTATTGGCAAAAGAGTAGGCAAACAGGTCAATGAAACATAATAGAGAAACCAGAAATAGACCCATGTAAATATAGCAAATGATCTTCGATAAAGGAGCAAAATTAACAAAATGGACTTTGCGGCGGATGACGTCAGAGTAATGGCGGGGTAGGAAGCGATACCGATAAATCTCCCCCAAAACTCAACAAGATCTTCAACCAGAAACAGAAAAACCTATACTTGGAGCTTCCAGATGCTTCGCAATACACCCAAAGGTATGATTGAGTGAAAAATTGGCTAAATATATAACCAAACCCCGAAGGAAATAGGGAGTAAGAAATGCTCCGCCTTCCTCACTAACCTAAACAGGGCGGCTTTCTATGGTAACTGTGAATATAGAAACTGAGGCGGGCAAAGGGGGTGAATACATCCAGGCTGCGACACAAACGGCCGAACCAGGCTGTGGCACGGAGATCCAAGCCGAGGAAAATCTGATCCTGTTGCAACCCGGGCAATACAAGCTAACACTCGCGCCAAACCCAAACAAAGAAAGACAAGCGGCGCGGCCATTTTACCCGGTCTCCTGGTCGCTGCGCAGTTAGTGGGCGAGAATTTCTTCCTAGGCCCCGAGAGTGGGCGCCCGTGTTGCCCCACAGAGAGGCAGGGTCAGAGGCCTTTCTGTGGGCTGAGGGCAGAGTCTCTGGGCAGCCCCAGCGCCCTGGGAAAGCCATGCACGGGAGGGAGTGAGAACTAATTCCAACGGTGGAGATTTTCCGTACTGGAGGGTGTTTCACTCAGAGGGAAACGCAGCCGGCCTCATATCCTGGTTTGCGCGCGCAGATAAGGAGTGAGCGATTCCTTCGAGTACCTCGGCAGTGCGCGCCTGAGTTATCGCACAGAGGGGCAGAGTCAGGGGCCTTTGTGTGGGCCAAAGCAGAATCTCGGGCCGCCCCAGCGCCTTGCAAAAGCCGCGCACGGGGACGGAGCGAGACTCAATTCCAACGCTGCAACTTTTCCCTGCGGTTGGGGGTTTCACTCAGAGCGTGAGACTGCTGGCCGGATATCCTGGTCTGCGCGCGCAGCCAGTGAGTGAGTTTCCTCCAAGCGCCCCGGAAGTGAGCGCCCGCCTGTGTTACCGGACAGAGTGGCAGGCAGAACCAGAGGTCTTTGAGTGGGCGGAAAGCCCGCCTGATTATGCTAGCAGCTCTGACTGACTGAGCCTTACCCAGAGCCCTGTGCTGAGTGGAAATAGAGTGGGGAGTTGCCAGCTCTTTGAGCCTCTTACTATCCAGGCAGAGGCAGCAGCAACCCCATAGCTGGATTATCAGGCTACTAATTGAGGAAGGAAAGACCAGGAGAAAGGCTCCAGGAACACGGACTCTCTCACTGTCGGAGCCTATAAATGCTAATTAGCTTCGACTGCTGACGAGACTAAAGCACAATACATGACATTGCCATAGAGACTTATCAACTGCAAACCTCCACCTGAGCGTGCCAATGGGGCAAAACCCGGGGTACAGAGTCACCGACCAGGAAGAGGGAGAGAAAAGAAAAAGCAAGAAGATACCCTCTCAAAATCAAGAATAATCTGCAGACTTTATAACCTATCCCATTTTATTATATTTGTTCGTTTGTTTCTCTTATCTTCATTCTTGATACTTTTTTTTTTCCTCCTCCAATTTGGCTGATTAACTCTCTACCGGTCTTACTCTCTCCTCTCCTTGAACTACACTACCCATAAGTGTTACATCTCCCATTATCTTTTCTCTTCTCTTCCTTTCTCTCTATGAGGGTTGCACTCCAAAACCCTTAACTCTCTCTCTCTCTCCTTTCTTTTTTCTTCTTTTAGTGGTTCCCTCTTTTTTCTCTCTCTCTCTCTTTCTTTTCTCCCTCTATATTAGTTTCTTCCTTTCTCCTTTACATCTCCTCTCATTCATACCTCAATAACAAACAAATTATCTTATCTGGGACTCAAACTTATGTTTTTGGCATTTTGGGGGGTTTTTACTTCACCTTTTTAACTCACTAGCAGTGCTCCCATCCCTGGCTCTCCATATTATCTAGTTCTTGTTCCACTAAATACAATAGTAATTTTTTAATTTGTCCTCCCATTTTTCCGTTTTCCTCTTAATCCTCTCATCATAACTCTTAGACAACCAACACCTAAAAGCAAATAATTTTATTCTTGACCCAAATTTTTTCCTTATTTGCTTTTTGTGGGTCCATACGCTTTTTTTTTTTTTTTTTTTTTTTTTGCCCCTTTATTACTTTTCCCCAATTCAGGCCCTCCATCACAGGCATTGTTTCTTATAATTTACAGTCCACCACAAGATTTTCTCAAGAAAGAGGGGAGAGGAGAGGAGAGGAAAAAAGGAGGGGGGGAATAATTTCCTTTTTTTAAAAAATTTTTATTTTATTTTATTTTTCTTTATTTCATTATTAATTTTTTTAAAAAAAAACTTTTCGATTTTTTATTTTTTTCATAATTTTTTTTAAACTTTTTATTCTTTATTAAATCTCATTAATACTATCAACAAAACCACCCTCAGATGCCATTAAGGAAGAGAAAATCGAATATCATGGATACAAAAGAAAGAGAGGTAACACAGCTAGATGAGGAAAAATCTATGGAGAAAAAAATTAATATATTGGAAACCTTGGAGCTAAATGACAGAGAATTCAAGATAGAAATCCTAAAAATCCTCCGAGATATACAAGAAAACACAGAAAGGCAATTTAGGGAGCTCAGAAAACAACTCAATGAACACAAAGAATATATGTCCAAGGAAATTGAAACTATAAAAACAAATCAAACAGAGATGAAAAACTCAATTCACGAGCTGAAAAACGAAGTAACAAGCTTAGCTAATAGAACAGGTCAGATAGAAGAGAGGATTAGTGAAATAGAAGACAAGCAACTTGAGGCACAACAGAGAGAAGAAGAAAGAGACTCAAAAATTAAAAAAAATGAGATAGCCCTACAAGAATTATCTGACTCCATCAAAAAGAATAACATAAGAATAATAGGTATATCAGAGGGAGAAGAGAGAGAAAATGGAATGGAGAACATACTCAAACAAATAATAGATGAGAACTTCCCAAGCCTGTGGAAAGAACTAAAGCCTCAAGTTCAGGAAGCAAACAGAACTCCAAGTTTTCTTAACCCCAACAAACCTACTCCAAGGCATATCATAATGAAATTGACACAAACCAACAGCAAAGAAAAAATTCTCAAGGCAGCCAGGGAAAAGAAGAATACAACATATAAAGGAAGGCCCATTAGATTATCATCAGATTTCTCAGCAGAAACTCTACAAGCTAGAAGAGAGTGGACCCCAATATTTAAAGTCCTGAAAGAGAGGAACTTTCAGCCACGAATACTATACCCATCAAAGCTATCCTTCAAATATGAAGGAGAAATAAAAACATTCACAGATACAGAAAAGATGAGGGAATTTATCATCAGAAAACCCCCACTCCAGGAATTACTAAAGGGGGTTCTCCAATCAGATACAAAGAACAAAAAAAAACCAGAGCCACAAGTAAAAGCTCCAAGAAGAACACAATAAAACCAAATTTAAACTGTGACAACAACAAAAAGAAAGAGGGGGAGAAGATGGAGATTAACAGTAGCAAAGGACGATGGAGTGCAAAAGTACTCACAAAATAGTTCGCTACAATGAACAGGGTAGGGACCCTTTTCATTACTCAAAGGTAACCCCCATTGAAAAAACCACCACAGAAGCACATGAGATAAAAAAGATAGCAACAGAGGAAAGATGTATGGAATACAACCAAATAAAAACAAAAGATAGAAAAACAAAAGAGAAGGATCAAACAAGACACAAAACTAACAGAAAGCAAGATATAAAATGGCAATAGGGAACTCACAAGTATCAATAATTACACTAAATGTAAACAGATTAAACTCACCAATAAAAAGGCACAGAGTAGCAGAATGGATTAAAAAAGAAAATCCAACTGTATGCTGCCTACAGGAAACTCATCTAAGTAACAAGGATAAAAACAAATTCAAAGTGAAAGGCTGGAAAACAATACTCCAAGCAAATAACATCCAAAAAAAAGCAGGTGTAGCAATACTCATATCGGATAATGCTGACTACAAGACAGGAAAAGTACTCAGAGACAAAAATGGCCATTTCATAATGGCTAAGGGGACACTGAATCAAGAAGACATAACAATTCTTAATATATATGCACCGAACCAAGGAGCACCAAAATATATAAGACAGCTACTTATTGATCTTAAAACAAAAACTAACAAAAACACAATCATACTTGGAGACCTCAATACACCGCTGACGGCTCTAGATCGGTCATCCAAACAGAGAATCAACAAAGACATAGTGGCCTTAAACAAAACACTAGAGCACCTGGATATGATAGACATCTACCTGGACATTTCATCCCAAAGTGACTGAGTATACATTTTTCTCCAGTGTACATGGATCATTCTCAAGAATTGACCATATGTTGGGCCACAAAAACAACATCAGCAAATTCAGAAAAATTGAAGTTGTACCAAGCATATTTTCTGATCATAAAGCCTTGAAACTAGAATTCAACTGCAAAAAAGAGGAAAAAATTCCCCCCAAAATGTGGAAACTAAACAACATACTTTTAAAAAATGAATGGGTCAAAGAAGAAATAAGTGCAGAGATCAAAAGATATATACAGACTAATGAAAATGACAATACGACATATCAGAATCTATGGGATGCAGCAAAAGCAGTGATAAGAGGGAAGTTCATATCACTTCAGGCATATATGAACAAACAAGAGAGAGCCCAAGTGAACCACTTAACTTCCCACCTTAAGGAACTAGAAAAAGAAGAACAAAGACAACCCAAAACCAGCCGAAGAAAGGAGATAATAAAAATCAGAGCAGAAATAAATGAATTAGAGAACAGAAAAACTATAGAAAAAATTAATAGAACAAGGAGCTGGTTCTTTGAAAAGATCAACAAAATTGACAAACCCTTGGCAAGACTTACCAAGGAAAAAAGAGAAAGAACTCATATAAACAAAATCCAAAATGAAAGAGGAGAAATCACCACGGACACCATAGATATACAAAGAATTATTGTAGAATACTATGAAAAACTTTATGCCACTAAATTCAACAACCTAGAAGAAATGGATAAATTCCTAGAAAAATGTAACCTTCCTAGACTGAGTCAAGAAGAAGCAGAAAGCCTAAACAGACCTATCAGTAGAGAAGAAATAGAAAAAACCATTAAAAACCTCCCCAAAAATAAAAGTCCAGGCCCTGACGGCTATACCAGCGAATTTTATCAAACATTCAAAGAAGACTTGGTTCCTATTCTACTCAAAGTCTTCCAAAAAATTGAAGAAGAAGCAATACTTCCAAACACATTTTATGAGGCCAACATAACCCTCATACCAAAACCAGGCAAGGATGGCACAAAAAAAGAAAACTACAGACCAATATCTCTAATGAATACAGATGCTAAAATACTAAACAAAATACTAGCAAATCGAATACAACAACATATTAAAAAAATAATACATCATGATCAAGTGGGATTCATCCAGAATCTCAAGGATGGTTCAACATACGTAAAACGGTTAATGTAATACACCATATCAACAAAACAAAGAACAAAAACCACATGATCTTATCAATAGACGCAGAAAAGGCTTTTGATAAAATACAACACAATTTTATGTTTAAGACTCTCAACAAAATGGGTATAGAAGGAAAATATCTCAACATGATAAAGGCCATAGATGATAAACCATCAGCTAACATCATATTAAATGGCACTAAACTGAAGGCTTTCCCCCTTAAATCAGGAACAAGACAGGGTTGTCCACTCTCTCCACTCTTATTTAATGTGGTACTAGAGGTTCTAGCCAGAGCAATCAGACAAGACAAAGAAATAAAAGGCATCCATATCGGAAAAGAAGAAGTAAAGGTATCACTTTTTGCAGATGATATGATCCTATACATCGAAAACCCCAAAGAATCCACAAAAAGACTACTAGAAACAATAAGCCAATACAGTAAGGTCGCAGGATACAAAATTAACATACAGAAGTCAATAGCCTTTCTATATGCCAACAATGAAACAACTGAGAAAGAACTCAAAAGAATAATCCCCTTCACGATTGCAACAAAAAAAATAAAATACTTAGGAATAAACATAACAAAGAATGTAAAGGACTTATATAATGAAAACTATAAACATTGTTAAGGGAAATCGAAAAAGATATAATGAGATGGAAGAATATACCTTGTTCTTGGCTAGGAAGAATAAATATAATCAAGATGGCTATATTACCCAAAGCAATATACAAATTTAATGCAATTCCCATCAAACTTCCAATGACATTTTTTAAAGAAATAGAGCAAAAAATCATCAGATTTATATGGAACTATAAAAAACCCCGAATAGCCAAAGCAATCCTAAAGAAAAAGAATGAAGTTGGGGGCATTTCAATACCTGACTTCAAACTCTATTATAGGGCCACGACAATCAAAACAGCATGGTATTGGCAGAAAAATAGACACTCAGACCAATGGAACAGAATAGAGAGTCCAGAAATAAAACCACACATATATAGTCAAATAATTTTTGATAAAGGGGCCAACAACACACAATGGAGAAAAGAAAGTCTCTTCAATAAATGGTGCTGGGAAAACTGGAAAGCCACATGCAAAAGAATGAAACTGGACTACAGTCTCTCCCCCTGTACAAAAATTAACTCAAAATGGATCAAAGATCTAAACATAAGACCTGAAACAATTAAGTACATAGAAGAAGACATAGGTACTCAACTCAGGGACCTGGGTTTTAAAGAGCATTTTATGAATTTGACTCCAATGGCAAGAGAAGTGAAGGCAAAAATTAATGAATGGGACTACATCAGACTAAGAAGTTTTTGCTCAGCAAGAGAAACTGATAACAAAATAAACAGAAAGCCAACTAAATGGGAAATGATTTTTTCAAACAACAGCTCAGATAAGGGCCTAATATCCAAAATATACAAAAACTCATAAAACTCAACAACAAACAAACAAACAATCCAATAAAAAAATGGGAAGAGGATATGAATAGACACTTCTCCCAGGAAGAAATACAAATGGCCAACAGATATATGAAAAGATGCTCATCTTCTTTAGCTATTAGAGAAATGCAAATCAAAACGGCAATGAGATACCACCTCACACCTGTTCGATTAGCTGTTATTAGCAAGTCAGGTAATAGCAAATGTTGGAGAGGCTGTGGAGAAAAAGGAACCCTCATACACTGTTGGTGGGAATGTAAAGTAGTACAACCATTATGGAAGAAAGTATGGTGGTTCCTCAAAAAACTGAAAATAGAACTACCTTATGACCCAGCAATCCCTCTACTGGGTATATATCCCCAAAACTCAGAAACATTGATACGTAAAGACACATGCAGCCCCATGTTTATTGCAGCATTGTTCACAGTGGCCAGGACATGGAAACAACCTAAAAACCCATCAATAGATGACTGGATAAAGAAGATGTGGCACATATACACTATGGAATACTACTCAGCCATAAGAAATGATGACATCAGTACATTTACAGCAAAATGGTGGGATCTTGATAACATGATACGAAGCGAAATAAGTAAATCAGAAAAAAACTGGATCTGTATTATTCCATACGTAGGTGGGACATAATAGTGAAACTAAGAGACATTGATAAGAGTGTGGTGGTTACGGGGGGGAGGGGGGAATGGGAGAGGGATAGGGGGTGGGGAGGGGCACAAAGAAAACAAGATAGAAGGTGACAGAGGACAATCTGACATTGGGTGGTGGGTATGTAACATAATTGAACGACAAGATAACCTGGACTTGTTATCTTTGAATATATGTATCCTGATTTACTGATGTCACCCCATTAAAAAAATAAAATTATTTAAAAAAAAAAAATTAACAAAATGTAGAAAAGATAATCTTTTAACAAATATTTTTGGAATTACTGGATATTTGTATCCAGCAAAATACATGAATCTATAGACAGGTGATAAACCCTTCACAAAATTAAGTCAAGATGGATCTTTTTTTTTTTTTTTTTTTGTATTTTTCTGAAGCTAGAAACGGGGAGAGACAGTCAGACTCCCGCATGCGCCCGACCGGGATCCACCCGGCACACCCACCAGGGGGCTGACCAGAGCCACTCCAGCGCCTGGGGCAGAGGCCAAGGAGCCATCCCCAGCACCGGGGCCATCTTTGCTCCAATGGAGCCTCGCTGCGGGAGGGGAAGAGAGAGACAGAGAGGAAGGAGAGGGGGAGGGGTGGAGAAGCAGATGGGCGCTTCTCCTGTGTGCCCTGGCCGGAATCGAACTCAGGACTTCTGCACGCCAGGCCGACGCTCTACCACTGAGCCAACCGGCCAGGGCCATCAAGATGGATCTTAGATATAAGTGGAAAACACAAAACTCCTTAGAAGAAAACATAGGAGAAAACCTAGATAACCTTGGTTATGGTGATGTCTTTTTAGATATAATACAAAGGCATGATTTATAAAAGAAGTAACTGATAAATGGACATCATTCAAATTAAAAACCTGCTTTGTGAAAGACAATAACAAAAGAATTAGAAGAAACTACAGACTGGGAGAAAATATTTGCAAAAGACATATTTGATACTGTATGCAAACACAAAAAACTCTTAAAACTCAACAATAAAAAGACAAGCAACCCAATTTAAAAATGGGCAAAAGATCTAAACAGAAAACCATCAAATAGAATACAAAAAGTTGCTCTATACATATGTGATGAGGAGAATGTAAATTAAAACAATGAGACATCATTACATACCAATTAGTATGGTCAAAACCAAAACACACACACCACCAAATGCCGATGAGGAAGAACAGGAACTCTCATTCATTGCTGGTGGGAATGCAAAACCGCACAGCTAATTTGGAAGACAGCTTGACAGTTTATTGCAAAACTAACATACTCTTAACCGTGCCATCTAGCAATGAGACTCCACAGTATTTACCCAAAGGAAGTGGCAACTGAAGTGCACACAAAAACCTGAATGAACATGGATGTTTTTAGCAGATTTATTAATAATTGCCAAGGCCCTGGCCGGTTGGCTCAGCGGTAGAGGGTCGGCCTGGTGTGCGGGGCACCCGGGTTCGATTCCCGGCCAGGGCACATAGGAGAAGCGCCCATTTGCTTCTCCACCCCCGCCCCCTCCTTCCTCTCTGTTTCTCTCTTCCCCTCCCGCAGCCAAGGCTCTATTGGAGTAAAGATGGCCCGGGCGGGTGCTGGGGATGGCTCCTTGGCCTCTGCCCCAGGCGCTAGAGTGGCTCTGGTCGCGGCAGAGCGATGCCCCTGAGGGGCAGAGTATCGCCCCCTGGTGGGCAGAGCGTCGCCCCTGGTGGGCGTGCTGGGTGGATCCCAGTCGGGCGCATGCGGGAGTCTGTCTGACTGTCTCTCCCCATTTCCAGCTTCAGAAAAGAACAACAACAAAAAATAATTGCCAAAACTTGGAAGCAAGCCAGATGTCCTTTAGTAGGTGAATGGATAAATAAACTGGTCATTTCGACGGTGGAATATTATTCAGAGCTAAAAAGAAATGAGCAATCAAGCTATGAAAGACATGGAGGAAACTTAACTGCACATCACTAAATGAAAGAAGCCAATATGAAAAAGTTGCACATGATATGATTCAAACAATATGATCCTGTAAAAGGCAAAACTCTACAGATACAAATATCAGTGGTGGGGATGTGGCAGGGAGGGAAGAAGAGGCAGAGGACAAGAGGATGCTGATAATGGGGGGGCTCTGCATATTTGGGAGCAAGGAGGATATGAAAACTTTCTGTGGCTTCTCAATTTATTGTAAATGTAAAACTGCTCTAAATATAAAGACTTTTTAAAAAGTAATATTGCCCTAACTATATCACAATGTAATTTTATATGGTTTTTGAGGATAATATTTACTATAGCAATATTTGCTGTGAAACTTTACATTTATACATACAAAAATCTTAATTTTCAGTATGTGCCTATTAAAAACCTCATAATCTTGTATTGAAATAGGAATATTAATGGATTTTTAGGAAATGCCTTTTTTCTGTACAATGTATTTTTTTTTAAATTTGTGGCTATATTTTTTTTATTTTTATTGATTTTAGCGAGAGAGGAAGGGAGAGAGAAAGAGAGAGAGACAAGAACATTAATCTGACCCTGTATTGCTCTGTCTGGGGATCAAACCAGCAACCTCTAAGCTTCCAGGTGATGTTCTAACCAACTGAGCTGTCTGGCCAGGGTTGTAGTTCTTCTTTTAAAAAAGAATATATTTTCAAGAATATTTAAGTGAATAAATGCTAAATTTACTCCCTAAATTGCTTAAAATTATAGGTAACATTACATATTTAGTGTAGTTCTGAAGGAGCAGCCTGACTTTTGTTGTGTCTTGATTTCTATGAAGCTTAGGTAATTTTCAGATCACAATATATACATATATATTTTATCCTAACCCTAAAGTTTTTTCAAATAGTAAATGGGTCAAATAACATTCTAATTAAATCATTTTGTAAAGATAAATAAGTATGTTATAAAGATATGTGCCATGCCAAAAGAAATGCAACACTGATTATAAAACCACAAAACTCACAGGCCCTTCAAATTGTCTTGATACAAATACAGGAGACTGCAATAGACCTAAATATATTATTTGAAGAAAATTATAATTAAAGACAAAGTTTAGATAAATAATCCAACACAAAGGTTTGCAGTTCCATAGAACTGCAAGTGCCTTATAGGTGTTTAGATATATTTTGGTAAGAACTGGAAAATGCAAAGAATTAGAACAAATTCCATCTTTTAAGTTTTTAAAATTTTACTTAGCTGCCTCCTTATATCTTCTTCCTTCTGAGTCAAAATGATCTTGACACCATTTGTGCAAATTTGCCCACTAAAAAATAGGCGTGAGCAAAACAAACTTCTGCATCCATCACCAGTTTACCAGTTTTAAAAGATTGAATTTGTTGTGGTAATTTGTTTGGAACTATTTCAGGGCAAAAGATTCACTAAATTCATCTTACATGGAATTGAGTGGGTGTGAGGTGTACAACATTTGCGAAAGAGAATGTCTAAGAGGAAATGAAAGTTTAGTAAGTGCCTTGTACATTTAAAAGATGAGGGTTTTCTTTATTTTATAGAAATACTTCTTTAGCTTGAAGAAAATACTAGATAAAAACAACCTTCCTCATCAATAACTAAGCAAAATTCAGAACTGAAACTTAGCAGAAGTGTATAAAGAGGATGGTAGGAGTTGGATTTTATTTTTATTATGGTAAAATATACATTGCATAAAACTTACCATTTTTACATGAACAATTCAGTGGCTTTAAGTATTTCAAAATGTATGAACTGCCACCACTATTCTTTTTCAGAACTTATTATCCCAAACAGAAATTTTGTACCATTAAACAATAACATTATTCTTCCTTCCCCCACCAGATCCTGATAACTTCTATTCTTTCTGTCTCTATGAATTTGCCTATTCTACATACATCATATAAATGGAATCATAGACTATTTGTTCTTTTGTGTTTGAATTCTTTCACTTCACATAATATTTTCAAGGTTGTACATGTTATATAGCAGGTATCAGAATGCCTTTCATAGCTACATAATATCCCAGTATACATATCCATCCACCCATCCATTTATATACTATACAAATTGTTTATCCATTCATTGGTTGATAGACACTTGGGTTGCTTCTATCTTCTGGCTACAATAAATAAATGCCACTATGAACATTGGTGTACAAATATCTGTTTGAGTCTCCTGTTTTCATTTCTACTGGGTATATACCTAGAAGGGGGGAATTGCTGGGTCATATGGCAGCTCTGTTTAACTTTCTGTGGATCTGCCGAACTGTCTTCCACTGTGGCTCTACCATTTTACATTCCCATCAGCAATGCACAAGGGTTTTTTTGTTGCTGTTGCGCTGTTGAGTTGACCTTCTTTATGATTTACAAATATTTTCTCTCATTCTGTGGATTGTCTTTTCACTCTCTTGATAGTGGCTCTTGATGCACAGACTCTTAATTTGAATAAAGCTCAATTTATCTTTTTTTTTTGTTTTGTTTCTTGTGCTTCTGATGTCATATAAAACAGTAGTCCCCAGCCATTTTTGAGCCACGGACCAGTTTAATGTCAGAAAATATTTTCATGAACCGGCCTTTAGGGTGGGACAGATAAATGCACAAAATAAAATTATGCGACCAGCGTAAAAACTGTGGTATTTTTAAATATAATTGTCAAACTTACGAGACAAGCATCAAGAGTGAGTCTTACATGGATGTAACAGAGGGAATCTGGTCATTTTAAAAAAATAAAACATCATTCAGACTTAAATATAAATAAAACGGAAATAATGTAAGTTATTTATTCTTTCTCTGTTGACCAGTACCAAATGGCCCACAGACCGATACTGGTCCGTGGCCCGGGGATTGGGGATCACTGATACAAAATAAAAAATTACCAAATGCTGTCTCATAAAGATATTTCCTGATGGTTTCTTCTAAAAGTTTTATCATTTTTAGGTCTTCCAGAACACACAACTCTGATATTTGGAGGACAAGGCCTTTATTTTGCCCCCTATTTCCAGCCAGATGTACCAGAAACTCAGTCCGCCACCCTCACCGCCACCTGCCACAGCTGGGGAATGGAAGATGGCAGCTGCTACCACAGGGAGAGGTTGAAAATCACCAACATGTCCGGCCTCTTCATCAAGCTCTCCACTGGATGCTCCAAGTTTCCTACCAGAGCCCAGAGTCCCAAATAGTTACTTCAGGCAGTTCCCGTCAGGTCAATCGTTGTTTAGGTGGAATAAACTGGTTGCCACTCTTCTAGCCTGAGAAATCTTTGTTTCAGTGAAGTCAAGTTTGCGAGTAAATTTGTTTTTGTTTTTGTTAGATAGTTGGCTTTCTTTTGTTTTGAAGTCATGGATTTTAACCCTGATTCTACTTGGCCCTGTGACACATTTATGCAATACAAAAACAAAAACACCCTGAATGTGAGTGTAGAGAATTCAAATACATTTTTAGTTGCTTCTGAAATTGACATAAATCCAAGTTAAGCCAAAATTTTTGAACTTATAGAATGAATTTACCTTTAAAAGCTGTGAATGACTCATTTGAAATACTTTTTTTCATGAGAAATCAGTGAAGCAATGTTTTAGAAAGAAACTTTGATGTTTTGTAACCAACCTTTTTTGTCAGCTAAGCATAAGCTTAATAAAAAAGAAACAATTTATCTTGTGTTCTACATTTTCACTGTCTTTTCCCTTCTGTCAGAATAATCTTAAATTTAGAATGTTAAAAACAAAAACAAACCAGTGAGAGGATGATAACACATTTATTAGGAAGAAAAGTTTATAATTTTATCACAAAGATAGTGAATCTTGGAGCTTTCTGCTTGAAGATAAACTATCCAGTAAAATTCTAAAAAAATACATTTTTAGCAGCTTCTTTTTGAATTGCTAACATTCTCCATTGTTCCAATTGTGGGTTTCCTATCTAATTACTAATATCTTATTCCAAATATTCTTAATTCATGTTTTACTTCCGAAAAATAACAAAATAGATGTTTAGGGGTTAATACTGTGCTTAATGATAGATTTGTTATCTTTTGTTACTTCTTAAAAATTTTTTTAAAGAAAGTATTTCATCTGTCTTTTTTGATTCAATGAGAATCACTATGACTATGAGTGAGGCTGGGCAGCAAAACTTTATTGTACATCTTTTGTTGATGTTTTCTCTGGCTTCCTCCAGAACTTACAAAAGAAAGACTTCTAGATCTTTCTTTCTCTTGGCCTTACAGTAATTCCCTTAGGTCTTAGCCTTTGCTACACTAGTCTGCTAGTGAAAGTAACAAAACTCATGTGAACAGTTTCTTCTGAAGCTTTCTAAGAAAAAAAGATACTATAAGCACTGAATACAGAGACTGATGGTGATTGATTTCAACAGTTAAGATGTTTCTACCATAAATTGTCCTTTTTAGCAACTGCCACTTCTGTCCTTGTGGAGTGGGAGCTGTCTGCTCAGGGACCCTAGATTCAGCTGCTTCCTGGAGCCGCCTCAGCATTCCTGCCCAGGTAATGGCCTCCAGCTTGCTCCCCACACAGCCCCATCTGAGAAGGATGTGAGGTCCCAAACTGTTTCACTTCTGCCCTCCCAGCAGGCCAACCCTGCTCCTCCTCTCTCAGCATCGCCCTCTCCCCTCCCCCCTTCCTTACCCTTCTTCCACATGTGTCCCCTTCTCCCCTCTCTCTGTGTCTGCTCTTTTCAGAAGTTAGCTTACCAAGCAAAGTTGTAACTTTGAATTCCTGTTTTTCCAACCACCCTCATGTGACAGGATATCTCCTTATTGGATTCCCTAATTTCAGAAGCCCTTTAAAAGCGAGAGCTTCCTCCACCCTTCTTTTCAGCAGGGCTGCTCTGAGAACTGAGTAGGGGAAGGGGGCAGCCAGCGCCCTCCTGGTTTTGGATCTTTTCTACCCCTTCCTCTCCATCCCTGGAAGCAAAGGATAAACTCTGGGCCATGCGGCTGTCCCTGCTCCTGGTTTTCCTGTCTCTCATTCCACTTGCAGTGCAGCTGTTGGGTAAGTCAGCCCTGGGGTAGAAGCTTTCTGATTTGGGGCCTGGGGTCTCTGGCACACCTTCTTTTTTGGGGGTCAGTGTAAATAGATTCCTTTTAATATCTGTGGTGAGGAGAAAAGAAAACTCCTCTGTCCCACCAGCTCTTGGGAGGACACTTGCTGCCTCTACCTGAACAACAGGCCTGAAGGCTGCGCTGGGCGAGGGGGGGGGGCACTGCTTCTTCAGTCAGGGGGGCCCTGAGCCCCAAGGAACCCGTGTCTTCCTGACACCTGTCATATTCCATTGATCCTTCCCTGCTTATTCTCTGAGGGAGTTCTCCTATGGTTTGTGCATTCTCATTTTCATTTCACAGTATTTCTAGCTAACCCCCAACATATATATCCTTGTGATTTCCACAATTTGTCTTTTTTTTCCCCTGTGAACCATTTTAATCATTCATAGTCTTTATTGCTAGAAAGTTCATCCTTACCTGTAGTCTAAGTTGTTCAAACTGATTCTTTTTATTTCATTTTTCTCTTTTTTTTTTTTTGTTTCTTTTTTTGAGACTGGAGAATACTCATGAAGAACAGATTCAGAGCTTTTCAGGTCCTCAAAGACATCATTGCGTCTCTTTGCTGTTTATCTAGACTAGTGATTTTTAACCTTTTTCATCTCATGGCACACATAAACTAATTACTAAAATACTGTGGCACCCTGAAAATATTTTTTTTTCAGATCTGACAAATAATTAGGTATAATTTTGATTAATCACACCAAATGGCTATTGTTGTGTTGGCTGTTGTAATTTTTTTTTCTTTGACAATTAAGGGAAAAGAAGTCTAAATAGTCTAAATGTTGCATGTTTTAAAAATATTTGCAGCACACCGGTTTAAAATCGCTTAACCTGTTTAAACTTCAGAATAAAGAGTGCCTGGGAGAATTTTTATTCCCAGTTCCCTCTCTCCCTCTCTTTTCTGATTATAAAGAACCTTTATTAAAGAATGCATAGTCTTGTGATTCAAAATCAAATATTTTAAAAGAATTATATTCCTAAAAATTGATATGAAAGTGTTTTATTTAAAATTGTCACAATAAAAAGTAAACAGACATTTAGTAGATATTTGTCTCATTTTAGAAAACAAAGGCTTTAAGGATTAAAGATAACTTTCCAGACTCATTGCCTGGATGTGCCATTTCCCCCTGTAATTTATGGTAACTTTCTGTTATTTTATCAGTTCATGCTATTTAGTTATTTAAAAAAAATAATGTTAGAAAGCTCCCAGCTCTTTTGAGTTAAGGGATGTCAACTTTGAACATTTGGTTCCCCATCCCTCCTCATTTCTCCCAGATCCCCAAACACGGCCACCGTGCCAATGGCCCTCCACGCACGGCTCAAATGGTGGGGGCAGGGCTGCGGGGACCCGGGTGAGACCGAAGCTCTCATATAATCGGGAAGTTTTTCAGGGAGAGAGTGTTGGATCGCAGAAAATCGTAATGAGCATGAAGTAGTACCGATTATAGAAACGCAAGCGAAGGCAGTATGGGTTACATCCTGCTACGAAGCTACTTCATTTCTTTGTGCTTCGGTTTCTCTATAAAATGGGGAGCTTAGTATTACCTGCCCCACCCGTGGTTGCGATGCTTCAATGAGTAAATGTTTAGAAGATAGTACAGCCCATGGTATTGCCTTCATCAATGTTAACTATTTAAAGCAGTGAATTGTTTTCCATAGTAGTAATTAATTGTCCAATGAAAGCAATATATTAAATGTTTAAGGAGACTTTTCTCAGGAAACAACGCTAAGGAAAGATCCTGGAGCCTGAGGAGCAATTTCACCGTAGTCTTGGCTACAGAGCTCCTTACCAAGTCAACCGGAAGTGGGGCTGCGTGGAGCGGGTGGGAAGGCAGCAGCTGGGCTTAGACATGGCCGCTGCGTCGGTCGTGAAAGTCTGTTCTGCGCAAGAGGATTTTCTTCATGACCCCATAGGTTAAGACTAAAAGCAGAGAAAATCTTGTAAGGGTGTGTTGTCTCAGATAGAATAGTTTGCTTAGGAGAAAGTTCCCTGTCACTAAAGATCTTCAAATAGACGCTGGGTGACTAGTTCAAGGGTTATGTCAGCTTAGCACAACAGAAACATAATAGGCCACATTATGTTGCCACATTAGGAAAAAAAAAAAAAGAGGTGACACTGGTTTTTATGAATGTATTTTATCTAATCCAATATATCCAAAATATTTTTAGTGAATATTAAAAATTAAAATTTCAAAACCCAGAGTGCATTCTATATTTAGAGAGCATCTCAATTAAGTTTGGTCTTCTATCAAGTGTGTTGTAGACCAGGGCTATGGGTACCAGGATGGGTGGCACAAATACAGCTCCTAATTTTCTTTAAACTAACTGTTAATGCTTTGTGGAAAAAAAGTGTTTCTCAGTTTCCTTAAGAATTTTTCCCTCCTTCAGAGAGCAGGATACCTTAGTCTGGTGAATGTCTTCCTCTTGATAGGTACAAATATGGGAGAAACAGGGAGGGGCCGCAGATTTGTTTAGAGAATAAAAAACAAACAGACAAACAAACAAACAGCCTGAGCAGGCAGTGGTGCAGTGGAGAGAGCATCAGACTGGGATGCAGAGGACCCAGGTTTGAAACCCTGAGGAAAACCGGCTGGATCTCAGGCTCACCAGTTCGAGCATGGGGTCGCTGGCTTGAGAGTGGGATCATAGCCATGACCCCACTGGTCACTGGCTTGAGCAAGGGGTCACTTGCTCTTCTGTAGCCCCCTAGTCAAGACACATATGAGAAAGCAATCAGTGAACAATTAAGATGCCTCAACAAAGAATTGATGCTTCTCATCTCTCTCCCTTCCTGTCTGTCCCTATCTGTTACTCTGTCTCTGTCACAAAACAAAACAAAAACGTGGGTAAGGGGGCCCCTTCCAGTATCTTTTTTATTTTTTGAGCCTATAATTCTTATTTTATTGGTTTTTTTCTGTCCTTTTTTTTTTGGGGGGGGGGGGGCTTAAGTGGTACATGATCAGACATGTCTGAATAAAAGCAGAGTACCTGCTTAGAAAGATGTGTGAATCCTCAGAATCCCCTGCCCTGGCTCTAGATGTATTGAGAAGATCCATGGAAAGATCTCCCTTCTTCCTCGAAGTTTATTTCTTTTCCACCCAGAACCCTTCCTCTCCCCTTCCCGAGAGCTTCCTACCTCATCAGCACCACAAGCGTCCATGTCACAGCCAGGAGGCCAAGTTTAACACAGGGAACCACTCTCCCTTCCGAATCTTCTTCTTGCCCTGCTATACTTTTAGCAGGAAGAACTGCATTCATACCTCAGAGGGGACAGTCTAAGTAGAGATACAGTGAGAGTTGTTTATACACAGGGACCGGCCACAGCAGAGAAGTTTAGCTTGAAATGGGATGGTTCGGCTCACTGTCAAGGTTGTGTTGATAAACTGAACAGTTGGATCTCAGAAGGAAAATAAAAGCACTGATTTGTGGCATTTACTGATTTCCATAGTATAACACTCCCAACAAGGTTGATTTCAAACTACCAGTGTGATGCCCCTGGGGGCAGAGTTGGGAAGAGTTGCCACAAAATGTTCGTACTAGCCAGTGAGAGTGGAAAGAAACATTTTTTAAAAATCTTTGTATCAGCCCATGTTGCACTCAGCCTTCTTGGTTTATGGGTAGAAAAACTGAGGTCCTGGCTGGTTAAGTAATCTTTCCAGGGTATTACAACTAGTTAGTGGAACAACCTTTTTAGTGCTCAGAATTCCTAACTTTCAACGGGAAGTTCTATTAAAAAGAAGCAATGCTTATTTGCTGAATGAATAATTGATTGTTTTAATATTAATCTAGGATTACTTCAAAGAACAGTTCCCCACTACCATTCCCTTACTAGTTTTCACAAGCTTTTTCTTATAATATTCCAATTTTTCTTTATTGCCAGTCTTCTATCTTTTTGCAGTTGTTGAGCAAAACCAAGTTCTTGTTTTTCTTTTTGGATTGCTCTTAGATTTGTCTATTTTTCTTGTTATTGTTGCAAACTACATTTGATTTTTTAAAAATTTATTTAAGACTTTATTCATTTTAGAGAGGAGAGAGAGAGAGAGAAGGGGAGAGGAGCAGGAAGCATCAACTCCCATATGTGCCTTGACTGGGCAAGCCCAGGGTTTTGAACTGGTGACCTCAGCATTCTAGGTTGATGCTTTATCCACAGTGCCACCACAGGTCAGGCTACATCTGATTTTTCTATAGTCAGAGATGCGAAATCTGTGTATGAAGAAATATTTCAGATATAGGTAAAAATACAATTTCATGATGTTTCAATGTCTTCTAAGGGTGTTGGATGTAATTTCTAAGTAGGAAGAGTCATCACAGGTTAAATGTGAATTTTAATGAAAAGTGCTCAATCTTAGTTAAAGACAAGGGAGCTCTGGGGATCGTAGGTATCCTTCAACGCTTGCAACCAATAACCTTGCCTCTGAGACTGAACCTTGAGTGACTACGGGAGAACTAGGTCACAGAGGCCACAAGAAGAGTTGAATCAAGGAACGTGTAGCTTCTGAAGTAGTGCATAGCAGAGAGGA
Organism: Saccopteryx leptura; assembly: GCF_036850995.1. Lineage (NCBI taxonomy): Eukaryota > Metazoa > Chordata > Mammalia > Chiroptera > Emballonuridae > Saccopteryx > Saccopteryx leptura. Next base: position 107,554,441 of record NC_089507.1, read on the forward strand.
AGTAAAACTGATGTCAAAATGAGAACGGTAATGATTTCTTACCTCTTGGCTACCATCAAGCACTGGTAGATGAAAAAATCTTATGGTTAGGTTGGCCCTTGGGAGAAAATAGTGAAAATTAGGTGGAATAAAAGTGAGAGTAGGAGGAGATAAGAGGACAAGGGCCCTTTCAAAAAGGATTAAAAGTGACATTAAAAGAAGAAAGAATTTGAAGACAAAGTCTTCCAATTAGAAACCAAATAAAAATCACAGAGCACTTTCAGAACCTTAATCAATTAATCAATCACTTTCAAATCCTTAATTGGATCCTTACAACAGCCCCTGAAGGATGGGTAGGTGTTACTAGCCACCTTTTAGTACGTGAGAAAACTTAGAGGTTTTCTTACAACTAGCCAGTAATAGGCCAGAGCTGATTCTTGACTAGGGTCTTCTGGCTCTGAGGCTATGAATCAGATATAATTTACCAGCTGGAGTGTGTTGACCAAGAAAGACTAATGTGCTTCAAAACTGCAGTATGTGGAAGAAGGGCTTAGTCATTCTGTTTGTATTGATTGTTTAGACCTTTCACATGGAGAGGGGAAGAGAGGGCATTAACATTTGAATGTTTATTATATGCAAATACCATGTTGGGTACTTTACATAAATCATCTCCTTTAAAAGTTCACAGCAATTTGTCAGAAAACGTCATAATCCCCATTTTACAGATGAAGAAACTGTGGCCAGAATGTTTGGTTTAACTAAGGTAACACAGCTGGTAACTGGTGAAGCTAGGATTTGATTGCAAGTTTGCTGACCCCAAAGAACATACTTCCCCCCTCACATCACCTGTGTCCTGAGGATGGAAACTCTGGGTCTCCATTGTCTTTGTCCTTCCGTCTCTCTGTTTGGGCTGCTGCAGCAGCTCTGTTTTCTCTGGTCTCATCTTATCCTGAACTGTTTCACACTGTCTTCCCCTAATTAATGATATTGGTGAGCTAACATGTATCAAGCTATTTCCTTCTGTTAGAACTGTTCTAAGAGGTTTATTTAGATGATATCATTTAATTCTCACAACTACCAGCAGGTCCTGTTATTTCACCTTTATTTTTTCACGTGAGCAAAAGGAAGAACAGAGTAGTGTAGAAACTTGACCAAGTTCACACAGCCAGTGAACAGTGAAGCTCTGATTATGTCATGATCAGGTTGACATGATACATGAAGATTAATTAGTTAGCATGGATATGAGTGGAAGAAAAAAGAGTGGTGTAGTGTCAATTTATCACCTACAAGCTTTGTATGTCAGTCTTAAAATTAGGAGAGAAGCTGGCATTTTGAGGTTGAAGATGTAGGAGATAGAGGAAAGGACAGTGGGTGGAGAAGCAGGAGGGCATGGAGTCCAGGGCTCAGGAAAGGAGACATCAGCAGGCTGAGGGAGACCTACTGCGATGGGTGTGAATAAACCCGGGAAGGGGGTAGGTATTCATATCTTTAGAGAGGAAGGCAAGAAATTGGCAGTTTTTTTTTTAATTTATTTATTAAATTTAATGCAGTGACATTGATAAATCAGGGTACATATGTTGAGAGAAAACATCTCTAGATTATTTTGACATTTGATTGTGCTGTATACCTCTCCCCCAAAGTTAAATTGTCTTCTGTCACCTTCTATCTGGTTAAGAAATTGGCAGTTTCTTACTTGCGGCTTCTATTTTTCTCCTTGAGGTCACATCCATATTAATTCATATTTGTATCTCCCCGAATTGCCAATTGCAGTGACTTAAAATAGCAGGTTCTCTGAATATTTGATGAATGAATGAAGGACTGAAGTGAAAAATAAAATAATTGTGTTTTACCTTTAATCTTTTGTTCATCATTGCAAGACTTAGCACTGTGGTCCTAGTCTTCCCTGCCCCCAGCACTTGGCACAGTGGATTTTGTTTTTGTTTTTGTTGTTGTTTTTTGCACACACACACACATTATCTGCATGGTAAATATTTGTTTTTCACTTAATTTCAGTTCTTTAGGGACATATATGTAGATTTTACATTTATTGACAGGCTCATAGATTTCTTAGCTTGGGTTACTTAAGATGCTGACCTCTGACAGTGATTTGAATGAAGTAGTTTATTTGGAAGGCCATCCCAGGAAATCATGGAAGAGGAGAGGGTCATGGTACCTGGCACATACTTATTGAAAACTGGATGTGAGATTAGTTAAGATAGAGTTAAGTTGGAAGGAAGATCTCTTTAATTCTGTAAATAAATTTCGGATGGGTACTAAACAAAAGAGGAAACATACATTCGAGTCCATACACAAGATTGCAGATAAATCACTCTAGCTACCCAACTGTTATTTGCTGAGCTTCTTTGCAGTGTTTCTTTGATAACATAATTAGTCTAAACAAAAAAGGTAGACTAGGCCTGACCTGTGGTGGCGCAGTGGATAAAGTGTTAACCTGGAAACGCTGAGGTTGCTGGTTCAAAACCCTGGGCTTGCCTGGTCAAGGCACATATGGGAGTTGATGCTTCTTGCTCTTCCCCCTTCTCTCTCTCTCTCTCCCCTCTCTATAATGAATGAATAAAATCTTAAAAAAAAAATTAAAAAAAAAAAAGGTAGACTATTTATACATGTTGCTATGAAACATTAGTGTGGTTCATAAGTGGCAAAAATACCAAAGGCTGCTTTTTGGTCAAGGCCTTGAATCAGTTTAAAAGGAAGAAGCATGACATTTTAAATCAGAGACACTGCACAGAAACAATGATAAAAGCAAAACTACGTGTTGACTAGTTGGGGAGAAGAATGATGTATGAATGTAAGACCATAAAATGATAATTTTACATTTCCTTGTATTGTCTGGCAAAGGCAATATCAAACCTGCACTGCTTCCTAGTGTCAAAGATAAATAAAGGAAACAAGAAGAGATAAGTTTATATTGAAAAAGAAGCTTTTCATTTCCAAGTAGTTCTTTCATAAGCGTAAACAGTTATAAATTGCTCTTCGGTACATATAAACTTCCAGGGGGAAAGTAATATTCAGTAGACCTATTATCAGTAATGAATTATTAAAGAAAATAATGTATCTAGGTTGCTAGGGAAGATGCTTCAGATTTAATAAATATTCTTCCATTTATTGACTGTTATTTGCTGAGAGACTATTATGCTACAAAAAAAGAGACTATAACATTGAGCCAGAAAGTCTTTCTACTCATGGAATTTATACTCCAGGAGGAAGACACAGACAAAACATAAGTAAATAAAAATTTTAAAGAAGAATTTTTTTAAGATGATTATGAATATTGTTTAGAGAATAAAATTAAAATGAGAATAGTCAGCTTGTGAAAGAATAACATTAGCTGGGTCCTTAATGAGCCTCACATGAAGAGGAAACTTGAAATATAAAACTTCTAAAGTGAAAATGAGCTCGAGGTGTGAAGAGGCTGTGGCTGGAGCTGGTGGGGAGAGCAAGACAAGGCGGAGGCTAGGACAGAGGGGTCGCCTGGTAATTTCTTCCTGTGTACAGGAATACACTCTTTAAAATATTTTAAGAAAAGGTTTTAGAGAGAGAGGAAAGAAAGAGAGAGAGAGAGAGAGAGACATCAATTCATTGTGCCACTCATTTCATGTTGTCATTGGTTGATTTGTGTATGTGCCCTGACGAGGTATTGAACCTGCAATATCGGCAGGTTCCAATGACGCTCAAACCAAGTGGGCTATCTGGCCAGGGCCAGTAGCATACTTCTGAAGGGTTTAAATCATTGGGGCAATGCTGACTGGGTAGCTCAGTTGGTTAGAGTGTCATCCTCATACACCAAAGTTATGGGTTTGATCCCGGGTCAGGGCACATACAAAATCAACCAATGAATGCATATAAATGGGTGGAGTAGCAAGTTGATGTTTCTCTCTCTCTCTCTCTCTCTCTCTCTCTCTTTCTCTCTTTCTCTCTCTTCCTCTCTCTAAAACCAATAAAAATAAATAAATTATTGGAGCAATGTAGTTAAAAATTAAATCTCCTCCCAACCTAGAAAACTCCTCCACAAAGGTAGAAGAAAAAGAAAACAAATTTATTCTTAGATATTCACATCATAATCTTCTAAAGAGATTGAATAAACCAAAAGTTAAGTATAGCTAGTGAGAGACACTAATTACATTAGTTTGTTTTGTCAGTTGTTTTATTGTTTGGAATCAAATGACAAGTTAGATCAGTCTTGTCCAGGAAACTGGGAGATCAGGCATTATCTTCTTTGATGATTCCATTTCAAAGAAAGGAAGAACAGAGCAAGACCATGGTGGGTTGGTCTAGGGTGGTGGCAATAGACATGGTGAATAAAGGATAGATTAGGGTATATAGTTCTCCAGAGAAATAGAATGTGTGTGTGTGTATCTATATGTCTTCCCTCCTTCCTTCCTTCCTTCCTTCCTTCCTTCCTTCCTTCCTTCCTTCCTTCCTTCCTTCCTTCCTTCCTTTCATTCAAGAAATAATTATTTTAAGAAATTGGCTTATGCAATCATGGAGGCTGCCAAGTCGAAAATCTACAGGGGTAGATTGGCATGCTGGAAACTCAAGAAAGAGTTGATATTTCAGTTCAAGTCCAAAAGCAATCCAGAGGTAGAATTTCCTCTTCTTTAGGGACCTCAGTCCGTTTTCCCTGAAGGCCTTAACTAATTGGATGAGACCCCACCCACAGTATGGAAGATAATCTACTTTACTCAAAGTCTATTTATTTAAATGTTAATCTTATCTTTAAAAAAATTTACAGCAACATCTAGACTGGAATTTGACCAAACACGTGTGTACTGTGACCTAGCCACATTGACATGAAAAATTAACAGTATATTTTGGGGTAGAGCCAGTAGAGTCTGCTTTTGTCCCAGAAAGTAAAGGAAAACTGAGAATCCAGAATGATCCTAAAGTTTTGGCTTATAGGAGAATGATGGTGCCATTAATGAAAAAGAGAAGACTGAATGTTTGTACATCAAATAGCATCATATTTAGAACAAAATTAAGATGAAATTACAGATGAAAACTAAGTACATGAAATAGAAGTCAAATAAGTATAAAAACCTCTGAAAGAGGAACACTATTTGTGCATAAAGACTTTCAAGCACCTTTCCTTAATGATTGGTTACTAGCTAGCTGGTTGACTGAATTTGGGCAGTTAGTAAGTGTTGGGTACTTGACAATACAATCAAATGATTGATGCATAGAAGATATATTTATTATTGATGATGAGATATTACTAAGTAAATTCTCTGAAAAGTGGAAGGTAAGTCCAGGTAGTGTTTTTGTATGTGGACAGCAAACACAGATTTAATGTAAAGGTAGTATAGTTGAGTTTTAGATGTATATGACAAAGTTTTCAGAATTTATTACCTTTTTAGATTAAAGAAGCTTAGATTTACATTTGTGTGTGGTAAATTATTATAGTAATTTAAAAAAACTTTTTATTTTCTGGTTTCCCATGTTTTATTGTGAACAAAACAGTATATTACTAAAATTTTAATTTTAATGCCAGTGCAGTACTCATTTTCTTATGCTAAGATAGCAATCATCGACCAATGTGCTGCAAGAATTTTTTTTATTAAGTGAAAAGTAGGAGGCAGACCGACAGACTCCTACATGTGCCCCAACTGGGATCCACCCAAGCAAGCCCCCCTATGGGGTGATGCTCTGCCCATCTGGGCCACAACTCCATTGCTCGAGCAACTGAGCTATTTTTAGCACCTGAGGCAAGTTTATGGAACCATCTTCAGTGCACGGGGCCAACTTGCTTGAACCATTCGAGCCATGGCTGCAAGAGGAGAAGAGGGGGGTGGGAAGGGATGGAGAAGCAGATGGTCACTTCTTCTGACTGTGTGCCCTGACTGGGAATCAAACCTGGGACTTCCACATGCCAGGCCAACACTCTACCACTGAGCCAACTGGCCTAGTACCTGCAAGAATTTTTAAAACATGCAATATCTGATGATTTAGTCAGGGGTACTGACCTCTTTTCCTTAGATTGTCAAGTTAAAAAATGACAACAATCAACACAATAGCTATTTGATGTGAATATGTTGTCTTGAACCATAGATATATAGGTCATGTAATAGAGTTGAATCTTATTGATCATGTTGCATAATAAGGTTGAGTCTGACTGGTTAGTTCTTGGTACCAGAAATCCTTATATAGGCACCTGATTTTTCAAAAAGTCACTTTGGAGCAAAAAAGATAGGTAATCACTATTATTTTTTGCTTGTTTGTTTGTCTGTTTTTGTAAATCAATCAAAATTATACCTTTTTTTTTTTTTAGTTTGTATGTTCCATGAGATGAAAAGGATGAAAACCACTTTGCTAGGACAAGGGCAGTAACAAAATTAGATCAAGCCTGGGCAGCAGTTCAGCTAGATGGGAGGAGATTCAGTCTGGCATTGCATGTAGGGTTGACAGATGTCAATTCCAAGGAAGCCAACAGAAGCATATGTTCTGAATTCAGTCTCTATTGAATGCCGATTACAAGAAATCATACCAGCAGAAATGAGGAACCCATCCCAGGAAGTAGCACCGAATTAGGAACTTCAGACAAGATAGAGGCAAAAGGTCCCTAACAAGTGTGGGGCAAGAGCAGATACAGAAGTGTGGTGAGAGAAAATAATCTTTTGAGGCAAAGATTCATTATAAGGTCTGAGTTGATGGTCCAAGAACTGACCTCAGCGTTTAAGTGGTGCTAATCTCAGAAGGGTGCTGAAGACAGTAAATAGAATATGGCTGAGAAAGTGCTTTGTAAACAGTAAAGGACTGCGCTTTGTAAACAGTGAAGGACTGCTAGTGGTACTGTTATTACCTTGTTATATTTCACTAGGTTAATTTGATTTAAAATAATAAGTTCATTTAGTCAGATCCTCAAGAGTCTGCAATACTACCGGTTCATTTTGAAAGAACCGTTTAAGTAGAAAGAATTTAATAAAATTTCACTAGAAGTATTTAATTTACATTTATGTCACAAAATTAAAACAGTGTCTTTCATTTGTCTAGTTTTTTTTAAAAAAGAAAGAACTTTTACATGAATTCAGTTGTGATTTAAGGAAAAAAATATGCTTACCAGATACTTTTTTTCTCCTTTTCATCAGGAGGAAGTTGAATTTTGCCAGCCAGCAGCTATGTATTATAAGCATAAACCATCTATACATATTTATTTAAATCATTAACCCCAAATCAAAAGCATAAAAAAGCCATTATTTAGAAAGTTAGTTTTAGAAGTATTACGTTAAATATCATAATATAAAAAAATTATTTAACCTGTATTCAAACTTCACAAATGATTATACTTTTAAATTTATTGTTGTATCTTTTTGTTGTACATTGGTAAGATTGAGTATATGCCCATAAATCACAGGTAAAAGTATATACAGGTACTAACTTATCTCTAGTAGTAGATCCCTGGAAGGGAAACCAAACAATTTCCCTTGTAGGCCAGACCTAGGCTATCCAGAAAGCACTTAGTTCAAAAATTTGCTGGACATAAAATGAAAGTACAGTTTCCTAAAATAACTTTTTTTAAGTTATGAAAACCTCCCTACTGTTATAATTAGAATAATTACGTGTAAGTTTCATCTATCTCAAGGAAGGAAGGGGTGAGTCAGACTTTAAAATTTTATTTCAGGATATACATGTATTTAATTTTATTGGTTATTGTATGCACATTCAGATTCTCTTTTCTCTGATGGGTATTATTTCTTTTCTTATTATGTACTGTTTATGTTTACTCCATTACAATTGGTGTGCATAGAAGGCAGTCCTTTTCCTAATGCTCCTTATAATGAATGGTTGCTGGTAGCCACATGCCCCCTCAACCCAGTTTCTCTAGCCTCAGGGATTCCCCAGAGGGAGCCCAGTTGGTTCAGGCAGAGCCAACTTCACCCCTCTTCCTGTGATCTTAAGTCTTGAGGGAAATGGAAAGGTGGGATCTTTTGCTTTAAATATTGTCTTTCTTGCATGTATCCACTTAAACATTCTTTTTCTCTCTTTTTTTTTTTTTAAACAGACAATAGGCAGTTTTTAATATATAATGACGATCATAAGCGCTGTGTGGAAGCAATAAGCCCCAGTGCAGTCCAAACAGCACTTTGCAACCCGGAGAACGAAGCACAGAAATTCCAGTGGGTGTCTGAATTCCAGATTATGAGTGTTGCCTTTAAATTATGCTTGGGCGTGCCATCACCGTCGGATTGGGTTCCTGTCACTCTTTATACCTGCGACTTGAAAAGCGACTTGCAGAAATGGGAGTGCAGAAATGACACACTTTTGGGGATCCACGGACATGATTTATTTTTTAACTATGGCAATAGACAAGAAAAGAATATGATGCTTTACAAGGGATCAGGTTTATGGAGCAGATGGAAGATCTATGGGACTACAGATGATTTATGTGCTAGAGCTTATGAAGGTAAGAAGCACAAAGTTTTCTCATCTTTCTGTCAAATTTTTTTTATCTTCTTACTTGGAAACTGATTCAAGAAAATAAGCATATTCTTGTTTAATTTCTAATAGAAATGCTAATTGATCACCTTTGTGTTTTGAACTATTTTATGTTCTATGAGACCATGACACAATAAATTTGGTAAAAAGTCCTCAGTGACACTTCAGCTAATTGTAATTAATAGAAAAACCATGTTTTATTTTTGTTTTTTTTAAACTTTAGCTGATATTTTTGTTAAAACTATGGGTCACAATTTTTAGAAATTCATTTTCCCTGTAGTCTTTGATTGAAAGCTTCCCATTGGACACTGTACAGTTGTAGTGATAAATGAATGTAGCCATGTTTCTTTTCCTTTGGTTTGAGTTATCCCTGGAGAAATGACCCATGGAGCAATGTTCTTTACCAAGTCAGATTGCCTAAAATGGAATCTTGGCATTCCTTGACAGTTTGGTTTTCAGAATATTTCTGATTAGTCACTTTATGTGTATTTATAGACTATAATAATTGAAGATTTGGAAAGCTAAGGAATTAATTTGTAAATTAATAGCATATTTAGTCAGCTATTTTATCAAGTGGTAGCATCAGTGGGGCAAGAAATAATTTTATGTGTAATTGGTTCCTTAAGCTCTTGAAAGTTAAATAAAAATCAGAGTATTTAGTTTCTCTTCTCTTGGCCAAATTTCATTCTCTGGTGGCCACATAGAAAAAAAAAGCCTAAACAAACAAACAAACATAATGAATCTGAAGCCCTTTAGAAAGGCTTCCTGAGTCAGATGGTGTTAAACTACATTCCAGTTATTGTGAAATTGGTTCTTGTGAACCAAGGCACATGGTTATTGTGAAGTGTTATCTATAATGACCTCAAGATTAGACAAGGCCCTTGCTTTTTGGGAAAAAGATTACCTGTTTCCAAAATTACTATGTTACTAAGGCTGTAAAGTTGAATCTAGCTATTGTCACTGAGCAGGGCAGAGGAGTTCAGATCTTTGTAAGGTGATAATTTATCAGATTTCCATTTTTCTTCTAAATAAAGAGAAGGGAGAGTAGAAAATGAAGAAGAGTGAGAAGAAGGGTTCAGAGAAATTTATTGAACACAATATGGGCTTAGAAATTACATGAGAGACAACCTAAGTTAGTATAACCTTTCAGAAGAAACTTGATGGAAAATTACAGGACATGGTAAGTGTGAATTTTTCTTGACTGAGTCAAATTCCATATACAGTACAATAGTCCTAATTGAAAGATTCAGTACAACGTAAAATGGCACTAAGATATTGGACTTCTTATTTTATTTTAAAATGCATTGAAGTTCTGTAGCCCCCTTCTCTTTCTATTCTCTTTGCTTTGAGAAAAATATGCATAGGGTTTAAGATAATGGTTCTTAACTTTCAATATACTTAAAAATGATCTGAAAAGCTTGTTAAAAATGTGGATTCTGAGGCCCTCCTCTCATCAAGATTCTAAATTAACATATGGGGGAAGAGCCTAGGAATCTGCTGAATTATTCTTATAAATACCTAGATGGTTGGATGTAGATGGTCTACTGACTACACTTTGCTTACTCTCCAACTCTCTCCCATTGTGTAGTATATTCTTGCTAGAACCTCTAGCCCTTCAGAGTGATCTTAGAATCCATTCATTAAAATATACATAAAAACTAAAGACAATGCAGAATGAGTATATGTTGAGTCTCTAAAGAAAATTGCAGAGACCAGGGGTTATTTTAGAATAAGAAAGTTAGAACTATAGACTTCGAAGGATCTACGTTGTCTAGAACTTTGGAACACAGAGGGAAGAGTAAATTCCATGCAGTTATGTGATTTGTCAATGAAGTGCCCCTACTGCAGTGCAGTTCTCTTGGACTCATCAGTGCTTTGTTAAATAAATCAAGTTACTCCTGAATGGATCATTTTTGATTGGCATGTATAAATCTAGCACTGACAATCCTGTGGCTAATCTAGTGAACAGTATAACCTGCTTTGAGGTATCTTCACAGGCTTTCTTCATATGAAGAAACATGTACCCCAAAGCTTAAGAATGGCATCATTGTTTTTGAAGCAAGCATGTTCCTTGTACAATATGCGATTTGGAAAATTAGTCCTGTAACTTAGTAGAAAAAAAGCTAGAACCTATGGCTCACGAGCCAGATGTAGCTCTTTTGATGGCTGCATCTGGCTCGCAGATAAATCTTTAATAAAAAAATAATGGCCTGACCTGTGGTGGCACAGTGGATAAAGCATTGACCTGGAAATGCTGAGGTCGCCGGTTCGAAACCCTGGGCTTGCCTGGTCAAAGCACATATGGGAGTTGATGCTTCCAGCTCCTCCCACCTTCTCTCTCTCTGTTTCTCTCTCCTCTCTCTCTCGCCCCCCCCCTCTCTCTTTCTCTCTCCTCTCTAAAATGAATAAAAATATTTTTTTAAAAATCTTAAAAAAAATAATGTTAAAAATATAAAACATTTTCATGTATTACAATCCATTCATTTCCTATCACTCATGTTCATGGTTGTGGGTGGCTGGAGCCGATCACAGCTGTCCTCCGGGACAACACCAAATTTTTATTGGATAATGTGTAACATACATGGGTCATTGTATGGCTCTCATGGAATTATATTCTAAAATACATGGTGTTCATGGCTCTCTCAGCCAAAAAGGTTTCCAACCCCTGATCTAACTAATTGACAAAAAAAGTAATTTTGAGGTATTTGAAAATAAACCTAGTGTTTAAGAAGTGCTAGAGAAGTATTAAGAGTAAAGGAAAAAGAAAAAAGGTAAGAAATTTACATTTATTTTACTCTTAATATATGTTAAGTGCTGTGCTATGTGCTTTACATACTTTATATTATGTAAATGACTTTTAGACTTGTCTTTCAAGAACTTTCTGAAATCATAGACTCTGCAAGATTTAATTAAGAAAGGTGCTTACATGGGACAAATTTTGAATATCATCTGGTGGAAAGAGGCTAAATTCTTTAATGTAGAGGGTCAGTATCTCCTAAAAAGTCTCCCTACAAATATAGAAACTTTAAACATACTAGAGAACTTAGTGATGTGAGTGGTTTGGTTGTCAAGGGAGATTTGAGCTTCTCTAAACCTTTTGGCTAAGCCAAACCATAACAATGATTTTATATATTTAAAATTTTCCTTCCAGATAAACCCAGAGCTTTTTGGTTTGATCCACTTGAATTCAATTTTTAAAAAGGGCAATATTAATTATTCATGGTATCTAATGGTTTGAGTGATTTTCTTCCACGATATGGATTAAAGTTTTGTGCAAATTCCTACCCTTCCCCACAGCTACTATTGAGGGATTCAAGTGAAGGCTGGTTGGACAGGAAGTGATTATAAGGAGTTTAAGTATTTATTGAGTGTTTGGGTTACACTATAAGATAATTTTCAATCTAAAGATTTCATAATTCTGTGCTTCCAACCATGAGGAAGGATGGCCTATTCTCTACTTTGAAGGATATGCCGAGGTCAAAGCTAGTGTTGACTGAGCTGACCACTTTTGCGTTATAAGAGGAGAGGGGAAAATCTGTTTGTTCCAAAGGAGAGCAGAAATGAAGTGCTGGAGTCATTGCTGAGAACAAACTATTGTACATGCCCAGCAAAGGCTGGGGTGGAGAGAGAAGAGAAATAGGAAGAAATCCCCTGCATGGGGACATCAAGAGTGATCAGAAGAGTAAGACCAATCTTTCGGCATGGTTTTTATTAAAGAGTCAATATTCAGAAGCATCACTTACATTCTAAGTCAATATGTTTCTTTCAGCCATGTACACACTAGAGGGCAATGCAAATGGACAACCCTGTGCCTTTCCATTCAAGTATGAAAACAAGTGGTATGCAGATTGCACAAGTGATGGATCATCACATGGATGGCTCTGGTGTGGAACCACTACAGATTATAACACAGATAAGCTATTTGGATATTGTCCATTGAAATGTAAGTAACTTTATCATCATGAAAATTTTGGCACATTTAGTATGGCAACGTAGTGATAACACCTTGCATTTAGTTAGAGTATTTTCCGCCAAAAGTTATTTCATATTTATTATGGCATCATGCCCTACCACAAACCATTATAGCTGTCACTGTTCCACTCTTCACTGTAAAAATGATAGTAATGATACTCTCCTTAAACTTAACTAAAGTGTGTGTAGTTTAACACATCAATGAATCAAATGGAGATTGGTTATTTCTATGCTTGAAGCGTTCTTAAAATGAAAATTTAAGTAGTATTGCAGAAATGCAAAATAAATGGTATTGCATTATATTGATGGGAAGGGGCTAGAACATAAGAATTCTTTGTGTTCTTTCCATGCTCAAGAATCTACAAAGACAGAGTGCAGCTGGTTTGGGGTGGGGTGGAGGAGAACATTATATTAGGAGGCAGGGGTGGGGCTGAAGAAGGGTGAAAAACAAGAGCTCTTTGTTTTACCTTCCCTATCACCACACATCCTCCTCCTGCTGCCAGATAGTCCTTTCCAATTCTTCCCCCTGCCCCCTTGCTACTTCAGGTTTTATAAATCAGGGCAGCTCCTGATTTCTACTATTATTCAGAATTCTCTCTACTGCTGTCCTATAAAAGGGCGGGGACAGAGGAAGAACATCAGCTGTGATCTGGGATAGTTGTGAAGCCATCTGCACTAAAATAGCATTACTTACAACTCAACTTTTGGGACCACACATCTCTACACATAATCACATTATTCCAAACATTATTGTGAGGCAGCCAGATTTATAAAAATATTTTAGTTTGTCAACTGATAGTCAGAATTTCAAGAATCATGCTTATTTGTCTCTTTTGATTTATAGTCCCTGAATATTTCACTAAAAATAAATTCAATTTGTCAGCTCTATATATTTTGATTCCCTTCTGTGTCTAGTCCCTCTCTTCTGGCTGAAGTCCAAACAAAATTCACAGGCATCTATTCATAGTGACAATGCTCTCTCATTCATGAGGGAGGTAAATATATTCACCTCTCTTACTAGCAACATTAAAGGTTTTGCTTACCATGAAAGGTTTATAGCTACCTAACCTCTGTATTAGGAATATTTTTGTGTGCAGGCAAAATTGAACTATTTTTTCCTTAAAGATAGCGCAATACTCATTTTTCAGTGATTGAAGGGTGTATTTCTCCTTTACTGAATAGGAATAGTATTTTCTAAATCTATTATTATTGAATTTCTTAGGGGTGTGGATTTCATGGGTCTAACTATAGCATCGTGCACATAAGCGGCATTGACAAAGGAGTTGTTTGGTGCAAGTATGATTTAATTAATCTTTAAATGGAGGACAAGTAGCCAGTCATTAATCACAAAGAAAACTCACCATCTAGGGTAGATGTGTTTTGGAGGCACATCCTGAGTATGTTCTAGAATAACTTTTAAGTCTTGTTACTTGTAATTTATGTCTTCCAAACCAAATTATGTATTTTTTCCTATTAAATGTAAAACTAAAATAACTTTGGAAATTAAAAAAATGTTTGATTTCAATATGCATCAATAATCTAAAGCACATTTTGTACATTCCATGCCTTTTTAAAAGAACTTTGCAATTTCTCTCTCTATTTAAACATCTATTTTCTTTTTCTTTTTTCTTTTGAGAGAGAGAAAGTGAGAGCAAGACAGGAAGGGAGAGGGTGGGTCTTCTTCTACATGCCTTGACCAGGGCTGAGCCAGTATCCCCTTGCTCAAGCCTGCAACCTTGGGATTTTCATGCCAATGACCTTTGGGCTCAAGCTGGAAAGCTTTGGGATCATGTGGATGATTCCCCTGCTCAAGCCAGAGATCCCACGTGGATGAGTGCACACTCAGAGCCAGCAACCTCAGGGTTTCGAACCTTAGCATTCCATCCAGGTCGTTGCTTTATCCACTGCGTCACCACCGGTTAGGCTGCAATTTCTCAATGTATTTCATTTTCCTTGCTTTGTGTTCCTTACAAAAGAATATTTTATTTTATATTAGTCTTAAACGAACAGATTCCTTATAGGAAGATGATGTACCAGCTATTGATGTAGTAACAGTTGATAAATGTCCTTTGCATTTGCATTGTTTATGGTAATGTTGGCTTTCAATTTAGACATTTATTTTCAAACATTATAAGAATAGGAAAAGAAAAAGACCCCTTTCTCTCGATTCTTTGTAGCTGGCAACTATAGCTTTCGAGATCATTGTGCTGTTTACTGCAAGAATTTGAACAATTTGGGGAGATGTATAGCAGCAAACCTATACATTCAATGACAAATAAGTTTTTATTTCTTGATTTAAAGTGCAACATACACTTTCTTTAAATGACAAGAAGAGTTTTTATATCCCTTTCTTCTATTCATAGATAGAAAAATAATCCCCTCATATATATATATATATATAATCTTACTTAAAATATTATATTATAAGCAAAACCTCTAATTTTCTAAAAAATCTTAATCAAAACATTTCCATCTTCAAATAAACCTGAAACAATCTCATTTGAATGATCTCATGTGGAGAAGAATGCATTGAGACATTTAAACTAATAGGGCCTCAGATCACAATAATTTAAATTTAATATCAGTAATTCAAATTTATTTTTTAACATAAGTATATGTATTGATTTTACACTTAAAGCATCTTGTGCGGGCTCATCTGGTTTGAGCAAAGCTCATCAGCTTGAACCCAAGGTCGCTGGCTTGAACAAGGGGTCACTGGGTCTGCTGTAGCCCCACGGTCAAGGCACATATGAGAAAGCAATCAATGAACAACTAAGGAGCCGCGAGGAAGAATTGATGCTTCTCATCTCTCTCCCTTCCTGTCTGTCCCTATCTGACTCTCTGTCACAAAAAAAAAAAAAAAAAAAAGTTAAAAAAAAAATTTCTATGCTGTTGCCTGAATGACATTTTGATAGTTTTCTTCCTCTTTGGTGTGCCATGGGGACTGCAAGTTTTATATTATAATATGTGGTATGTGTATGATAAAGGTCACTTCCTTGTCAGATAAAAATAATCAGAGCAGCATAAGGTATATATATGCTTACGAGAAGTTGCCCAGTTTCTTAGCAAATTGAATACTTCTCAAATTTGAAAAGTAAAATGATCCTTTTTCTCTTCCTTGCAAATAAATGAAAAGGTTATTACTTCACATGATTTGTAAGTAGAATGTTATATTATTCAAAAGACAGAAGAGAAATTTTCATAACATAAAGCACATATGAATGTTTCATTTGTTGACTAATTTCCCAAAGATTAGTAAAAGGCAATAAATACAATTTATCTACCTGTATTATCGGTGCTTCAAAGAGTATAACCAAGTTTATAAAATATATTGGGAATCACAAAATGACATAAGAAAAATAAGCTAAAATATTTATTTTTTACTCTGAGGGAAGAAAAACTAACAATTAGCATCTACTTTTGCTGGGAGCTACACAGATACACACACACATATATATAATTTTTTTTTTAGGTGAGAGGAGGAGAGATAGTGAGGCAGACTCCCACATGCACTTCGATCAGGATCCACCCAGCAACCCCTTCTCGAACTGATGCTCCAGTACCAAGCTATTTTTAGCACCTGAGTCTGTTGCACTCAGAACCACAAAGCTATCCTCAACGCCCTGGGCCATGCTCAAACCAATTGAGCCACTGGCTGTGGGAGGCGAAAAGGGAGAGAAGGAGAAGAGGGGAGGAGGAGAAGCAGATATTTGCTTTTCCTGTGTGCACTGACTGGGAATCGAACCATATGCTGGGTTGCTATCCACTGAGCCACTGATCAGGGCCTTTATAGTAAATGTATTGTAGAGATAAGAAAGTCAGGCTCTCAAAGTTTAACTCAGGTCAAACCATTGCTGAGTGACAGGGTGGAGTGCAAGTCTAGGTCAGTTGATTTATGGAATCCATTACCTTCCTTCTAATGACTGTGTCTGTGGTCTAAATGACCAAACTTGAATGTGCAGGCAAAATATTCACTTGCTGCAAGAAGACATATACTTATTTTCTCTTCTCCCTTTACTTTTTTCTAGATGAAGGAAGTTGGGCTGGTGTCTCTATTGTTAGTTTTTGTAATTGCTTCACTTCCCAACTCAATAGATCCCAAACGTCCTAATGGAAAAATAGGGAGATGATGCCTCCCCCCCTTTCTTTCTTTAGGCACATGAATGGGATTGGATGTGTGGTTCATCTTTTGAAAACTCCCCCTCTTCATTTCAGGAATAAAGAAAATCTCATAGGCACTTTAAAAATAAGTAAAAGGAAAAAAAAAAAGAAAGGAAAAGATCTCTAAGGTTTAAGGCAATAATACTTCGAGGATTGTTTAAAGAACATTGTTCACTGAAAGTCTTTTCTAGGCATAACAGCCAATTCCATTTGACTTCTTTTACAGTTCAGGGGAGCGAAAGCTTATGGACTAATGATCCACTGAGTGGCGTTTCCTACCAGATCAACTCCAAATCTGCTCTAAATTGGCACCAGGCAAGGAAGAGCTGCCAGCAGCAGGGCGCCGAACTCCTGAGCATCACAGAAATACATCAGCAAACATACCTGACAGGTAATGACTTGAAGAGCGAAAGTTGAAAGTAAGATTGTGATTATTTTCTTTCTGTATAGCTTAACTTCAAAGCAGACAGTACAATTGACTATAAGCATCATGATAGAATCAGCCCCTCAGCAGATGGTATGACAAATTTACCTCTTGAAAAGATACTAAGATGGCACATAGGTCTGGTCTCATGGGCCAACTTTGTTCTCTGTTGCCACAGTCTCTAGAACCTGTGCGGATAAGAATTCTGAGTGAATCTGGGCTCAGAGTAGAAGATGGCACAACTAATTAGTGATGTAATTCTTGGACATAAGTAGGAGTGTCTTGCTAGTCAAACCTGAAACCAAAGATCTTCCATTAGCATCATGGAGTTCACAACACTAACATGAAATGCTGGCACCACAAGTCAAGAGCTACTCTGAAACAGTCCATTTTGTCTCCTGTCTCAAAACTTCCAGGCTTTCTAATGGTTTTCAGGTCCTATTGACACTCTTTCCACAATGTGGTGTTTATTTTTAAAGCTTCTGTTTTTATAGGATTGTGAAGGTTAAAAGAGCCAATGTTTGCTTGAAATGGGAGTATTTTTTTTGCTTCTACAATCCACACTTGGGGAACAGAGAGGTTAGGACCAGAAATGAATGTGGGAGAAAAAGCATCCCCAATTCCTTGTTCCAGAATACTTCCCTCCCTCCAGTTCACCCTGACACTGATACTAGATTAACATATCTCTGATCCTGTGACTACCACATTTCAAAAACCCTTAGTGCAGTGGTTCTCAACCTGTGGGTCGCGACTCCGGTGGGGGTCGAACGACCAAAACACAGGGGTCGCCTAAAGCCATCGGAAATACATATTTTATTAACACAGGGGTCGCCTAAAGCCATCGGAAATACATATTTTATTTAAAAGTGTATTGTTTTTTTGTTTTGTTTTGTTTTTTGTTTTTTTTTATAATAATTTCATTTTTTTAATGGGGTGACATCAATAAATCAGGATACATATATTCAAAGATAACAAGTCCAGGTTATCTTGTCGTTCAATTATGTTGCATACCCATCACCCAAAGTCAGATTGTCCTCTGTCACCTTCTATCTTGTTTTCTTTGTGCCCCTCCTCACCCCCTTTCCCTCTCCCATTCCCCCCTCCCCCCCATAACCACCACGCTCTTATCAATGTCTCTTAGTTTCACTATTATGTCCTGCCTACGTATGGAATAATACAGTTCCTGGTTTTTTCTGATTTACTTATTTCGCTTCGTATCATGTTATCAAGATCCCACCATTTTGCTGTAAATGTTCCGATGTCATCATTTCTTATGGCTGAGTAGTATTCCATAGTGTATATGTGCCACATCTTCTTTATCCAGTCATCTATTGATGGGCTTTTTGGTTGTTTCCATGTCCTGGCCACTGTGAACAATGCTGCAATAAACATGGGGCTGCATGTGTCTTTACGTATCAATGTTTCTGAGTTTTGGGGATATATACCCAGTAGAGGGATTGCTGGGTCATAAGGTAGTTCTATTTTCAGTTTTTTGAGGAACCACCATACTTTCTTCCATAATGGTTGTACTACTTTACATTCCCACCAACAGTGTATGAGGGTTCCTTTTTCTCCACAGCCTCTCCAACATTTGCTATTACCTGTCTTGCTAATAACAGCTAATCGAACAGGTGTGAGGTGGTATCTCATTGCCGTTTTGATTTGCATTTCTCTAATAGCTAAAGAAGATGAGCATCTTTTCATATATCTGTTGGCCATTTGTATTTCTTCCTGGGTGAAGTGTCTATTCATATCCTCTTCCCATTTTTTTTATTGGATTGTTTGTTTGTTTGTTGTTGAGTTTTATGAGTTCTTTGTATATTTTGGATATTAGGCCCTTATCTGAGCTATTGTTTGAAAATATCATTTCCCATTTAGTTGGCTTTCTGTTTATTTTGTTATCAGTTTCTCTTGCTGAGCAAAAACTAAAAGTGTATTGTATAATAAATATGTATTTTCCGATGGCTTTAGGCAACCCCTGTGTTTTGGTCTTTCGACCCCCGCTGGGGTCGCGACCCACAGGTTGAGAACCACTGCCTTAGTGGCTTCTTTCTTTTTGTCAAATAATTCACAAACACTTGTGCCTGACATTCAATGGTTGTCACCTGTCTACTGAGTACTATTCCCTTCATGCATTTCTCAGCCTTCATAAAAGGAAAGCTTTGGATTCCCCACCCAGTGTCATACTCTCTCAACCCCCCCCTTCTTTTCCCATGCCATTTCTTATACCTAGAATTTTACATCTTACATGGTTGAAACACAATTCTTCTACATTTCCATCTGTGTTTGTATCATTGGTTTAGCACTTTCATAACAATTAGTTATAAATATGTTCTACTTTCCCTACAAGGGTAGAAATACATTCATTTGTTATTTTTATTCATTCATTTATTCAATGAGATGGGTGGTATCTGTGTCCAAGGCATTATACTAGATTATACTAGGTCCTAGTGACAAAGTGGTGACCAATGCCAGATGTGTCTTGTCCACATGGAGCTTAAAGTACAATGGGAAAAGCACATACAAATAAGAAAACAAACCAACAAATAAATACAAGTTATAGATAGTGTTATGAAGAAATCCGTTAGGTCACCAAAGGAGGGACACACAAGGCCTGATGAGTTTTATGAGAAATTTATTCATGCCTCTGTGAACAGATGGGCTGAGACCCTTGTGGCATCAGCCCCAAGGGTCTGGGGATTTAAACTTTTACAGGGTTAGTGAGCCAGGCCTAGTCAGGAGGTTAGTTTTGACAGGAAATTTTGGGGATCTGCTCAATCGGGAGGTTGAGTGAAGGGATCTGCAACTGAGGAAGTTGTCCCAGTGGGAGGTTGGGTGAGGGGAAGCGGTTATCAGTCAGGTTTGCTCAAATGGGGAGTTACAGGAACTGCCCTGGCGCCAAATTACTTACAGTTTAACATGGTTTAATAGAGGTTTTTAGTAAAGAGTCTTGGACCCAAACCTAGCAGTTTCAATAAATGTTGCTGACCAACAAATGATGATGCAGCACAATCAAAATAATTGTTTAGCAAACTAGCATCATATTTGGATAAATCGTCAATTTATGGCAAGAGGACAGTAAGAGCAGTAGTTCTTAAATGTGAAGTTGCTTATTAATCACTAGAGAATTTTGTTAAAGTGATGATGTTTGGGTACAAACTCTAGACATTCTAGATCATTAGGTGTGCCATGGAGCCAAAGAATATGCATATTATCAACCTTCCAGGTGGTTATGGGGCACGTGGTTGGAGGACCACACTTGGCAGAACACTTCACTATTTCAAGGTAAGAAACATCCAGCCTGACCAGGCGGTGGCACAGTGGATAGAGTGTCGAACTGGGACATGGAGGACCCAGGTTCGAAACCCCGAGATTGCCGGCTTGAGCGCAAGCTCACTAGCTTGAACGTGGAATCATAGACATGACCCCATGGTCACCAGCTTGAGCCCAAAGGTTACTGTCTTGAGCCCAATATTGCTAGCTTGAGCAAGGGGTCACTTGCTCTGTTGTAGGCCACAGATCAAGGCACATTTGAGAAAGCAATCAATGCACAACTAAGGTGCTGCAACAAAGTATTGATGCTTCTCATCTCTTTCCCTTCCTGTCTGTCTGTCCCTATCTGTCCCTCTCTCTGTCTCTCTCTCTGTCTCTGTTACAAAAAAAGGTAAGAAATGTCTAAACATGTAAGAATTTTTTTGAGTTTATTTGAGCCAAACTGTAGACAATTGCCAGAAGCAAAATCTCAATGAATTGAGAAAATGCTCCTGAAACTGGTGGTTTCACCACATATTTTACATCAGACTCAAAGTGGAAAATGTAAGGGGTCACATGAAGGTGATTGGTGATAGATTAGGGAGGAAGGAGAAAGAAAAACTGGGAAATCTCCGGGATTGGATAAAAAGTAAAAATGTGTATACCGAAACTTCTTTTACATAGGTAGGAATAAGACAGTTAATAGTTAATTAACATGGATAATAACAACGTGGGGAAGGGGTAGGGTGGTTTACGCAAAAGACAATAGATAGACTCCACTGAGGTAAGCACTGGCCTTTGTTTAGAGATAAATACCTCTCTGAGGCATGACTACCCACCATGAACTGCTTTTAGTTAGAATTAATTTCAGACCATAATGTGTGGTTCCTTTAGGTCTCTATATCCGCAAGGCTGCCATGCTGGCCTACCGGAGCTGGTCAGGTTCAGCATGTGGCCCCCTTTTCATCCATAGTTAGTACCCCTACATCAGCAATGCCTGGAAATTCCATTTGACAACACACCAGACAGCAGAATGCCGGAGGAAAGAGCAGGGACTGGAGGAAGAGCCAGACTGTCTAGGTCCCAGCACTGAGAAGCCGGGTGGCCCTGGTCCGCCCAAGGTTTCCATGCCTCGGTGACTTCTTTTGTTACAGGGCAAAGGGAATGTCGGTCAATATAAGGGACAGAACATGTCCCCAGCTTGACCTTATTTTCCAGGATTCCACTTTCTCCAACTCTTTTCAGATGATACTTTACATCAGTGGGAACACATTTCTCCCATAAGTCATTAGTTTTTAATTGAACTTAAAGATATTTATTGCATTCTAATTTTGGTGGATAAAATTGACATACATTTATTTAGTACAACTTTGTGAAATATGTACATTAACAAAGCATATCTGCTTAAGAAGTATTTTTCTATTCCTAGTCCATTTTTGAGGACTAATCTGTGAACTGCACAGTAATGAGATATTTATTGAAATAGTTGGGCACCAAGCTTAAGATATATTAATTTTCTCCTTTCAGTATAGGCAGCAGCTCACCATTTTCTTTTCCGTTATTATCAAGGAGATTGATGGTAGAAAAGCAACCTGACTTCGCTTGTATGCATTCAAAAACTCAAGAGAGGAGATTGTTTCTCAGTCTGCTCAGTAGTTCTATACTGGGTTGTTTTTTGGGGTCTTTCTAGTATTGGGACAAAGTATCAGAGCGATTAATATTTATAACCATGTATAAAGTAAGAAGGGAAAGAAAGCACAGAAAGAGACAAAACTAAATTCATGTAGATGATTAAGGAAGAGAGTAGATGATTTAAGACATTCCTGGTGTTACTTGTGCACACTTGCATGAGTGAGAGAAAAATCTATCAGAGTTGAAATGATTTCAATAGGCTTTTTTTTTTAAGAAATTTGTTTTTGAGATGCGTTATCTTGTCTCTTAGGAGTTTTACTTGTTTTCTGGCGTTCTGGAAGCCAGAGGACAGAACACAGGTTACTTTTTAACTCTCTCCCCCAGTCTCGCAGAGGAAGGTGGTGATATGGGCAGGACAACAGGCTGCCCAGCTCTGGACTCATTTCCGTCCCGGCTTACTATCAGGCTCCAGCGGCAGGAAGTGCTTCCCTAATCAACAGGGGCTATTGTTGTATCCCTCAGGACAGCAAACAAACCCTGAGAGACCCCAAGGCTGAGTTCACCTCAGATTCTTATTTAAATCTTATCCAAGCCTCTAGAATTTTAGTCAGCATATTTTTAGTATTTCCGGCTTTTCTGTAAGTCAACAGTATAATGCATTAGTGGGAAAAAGTCTGAAGAGGAATTTTGTGTGTGTGTGTTTTCTTTTTTAAAAAATTGAATTTATTGGGGGTGACATTGGTTAATAAAATTGTACACATTTCAAATGCACCATTCTATAATATATCGTCTGTATATTGCATGGTGTGTTTTCTATCCCAAGTCTCCCTCCATCACCATTTACCCCCTATCTACCCCCCATCTGTCCCACCCACTTTCCCTCCTGCAGTCCCCACACTGTTGCCTGGGTCCATTAGCTTTTTCTTCTTTGCTTAATCCCACCACTTTTTACACCCTGCTTCCCAACCCCCTCTGACAGCTGCTCTCTGTTCTCATGAGGAATTAAAAAGAATAACACAGAGGTACACTAAACTAGACTATGTTATAAGAGTTTTAAAATATTAATAGAAAGAATTAAATAATACCTGACAAAAAACAAAACTATTATTTAGGTATTTCCATATTGCTTCTTGATTGGCATCCTCACTTGCAATTTTTTTCCACCTATGGATGGAATGAACATTATACTACGGGTGCTTAGAATATGCTGTTGTGCAGATGAACGTTAAAAAAGAGTAAGGAACGTAAATTTGTGATTTCCACATTGGGTGGCTGCCCAGGGCACTCACCTTAGAGAGAACCCTGATTACAAGTGCCATTTTAACAACTGGTTTGCCGAGCTCAATAAAAAATTAGGTAGCGGTTATGTCGAACTGGTGCAAACCGGCTGAATCCCACCACTGAATAGAACCCTTAATTAAGATGTCAACATATTTTAAACTGGCCATCTGATTTCACAATATTTGCAAGACTAACTGCTTCTGCCCAAGCAGTCCATTCTTATATTATCCACCTTCATTTCATAATGTTCACTTCTTTTACTAACCTCAGAAATGTTGGCACACTATATTTAATCCTCAATT
Source organism: Saccopteryx leptura (assembly GCF_036850995.1). Classification (NCBI taxonomy): domain Eukaryota; kingdom Metazoa; phylum Chordata; class Mammalia; order Chiroptera; family Emballonuridae; genus Saccopteryx; species Saccopteryx leptura. The sequence continues at coordinate 107,577,895 of NC_089507.1, forward strand.
CCTGAATCAGATTTATAAGTACATATGTGCATGATTAGGATTTACAGAACTGAAATAAGATATAGGAAGTGAAATTTGGCTTGGTCCTCTGATTGTTTTTGCCGGTTTCTTTTGTAGCTGGCTGGAAAACAAATTGGACCTCAATATAGAAACAAAATTACCAGCATAATATTGCACATGAATCCATCCTCTATTATAACTAAGTTCAAAAGTGGGTATATAACCATTCCAGATAATACCTGCAGAAAAACGAACAATTAAAATATTTAGCATGTCAGGTTGATGCTTTCTATAGTAATATCATAGAAAAAGTGTTACAATAAAAAAACTTGGTCTTTTCTAAACTTACAAAAGCATATCAGAGGAAAAATTGTGACTACTGCTCATCTGCTTAAAGTAACATGTTTGACACAGAGTTTGAATTTTGCTTTTAAATCACACTTTTATGCCAATCTGACTTCCACATAGAATAACAAATAATAATAATTAATAGTAATAATAATAATAATGGCAGTAGCTTACATTTTTGGACACATACTATCTGTCAGCCTCTATTTTAATAATTAACTTAATTCTTCAAAACAAGTCTAGAAGTGCCTAAAAGCAAATGAAGAATGCCAAAGAATAGATATTTCCCATAAAGAGCACTTCATTTTTTTTCCCCGAAGTTAGAAGTGGGGAGGCAGTCAGACAGACTCCCGCATGCAACTGACTGGAATTCACCCGGCATGCCCATCAGGGGGTGATACTGTGCCCATCTGGGGCATTGCTCCATTGTGGCCGGAGCCATTCTAGCACATGAGGCGGAGGCAATGGAGCCATCCTTAGGGCCTGGGCCAACTTTGTTCCAATGGAACCTTGGCTGCGGGAGGGGAAGAGAGACACAGAGAGAAAGGAGAGGGGGAAGGGTGGAGAAACAGATGGGTGCTTTTCTTGTGTGCCCTGACTGGGAATCAAACCTGGAACTTCCACATGCTGGGCTGATGCTCTTACTGCTGAACCAACTGGCCAGGATCAAGCACTTGATTTTGAATGTAATTTCACTGTCCTTTCTGAAGGTGAGTTTTGTTTCTATTTTTGTGTTTGTTACATAGGATTAACCAATTCCTTGACCTCAGGACTCTGGATTGGACTGAACAGCCTGAGCGTGAACCGTGGATGGCAGTGGAGTAGTGGCAGTCCATTCCGCTACTTGAACTGGTTACCAGGTAGGGTAAAGCTTGTCTGTGGTTGAATTCATCTAAACTGAATCTTTCTTGATACCATGCAGACCTTTATCATCTCACGTGCAGATCTCAGAGAAGAGTTGGGAGAGCATCAGATACAGTCCATTTCTCACCTTGATTTGAAATCTGCCAACTAGATTTGAATACACTAAAACTGTAAGGTTAGACCAGCTTCCTGAGATGAGGACTTGTCAGGCAGGATTATCACACAGACCAATACAAGTCTCTGTTACAATATAGATGATTAGAATATTCTTGATTTGCTGAGTATAAAACAGTTGTGGGACAGCTGGAGCTTCCACAGTTTGTTAATTTTCTGGAGGCCAGGAAATGCTCTGAACTAATTTCTCCATTGTCAAATCATACAGGTAACAGAACAAAAAAGGTGACTAAATAGGAGGTATGCTCAACACACACAGCAATTATTCCGAGAAAACAGAAAGACCAACAATGACAACATTTCTTTTAGCTTATTCACCATTACCAACTGGTGTTAGTAGCTGCTTGAGACACTCAACTGAATATGGTTCTGACCTCCACCTCTCCCCCACTTCCATACCAATCTTGGTTTATTAAGAAAGAGTTCAAAGAACAATTAGTGATGTTGCCATGCGCGTAGGAAGGAAACAGCCTCTAGGCCGCATCCTCATTTACCGGTTCTGCAATGGAAAACGCTGATGTGGCATTTTTTTCATATGGTGAGACTTATTTTTTAAAACTATTGACTGGTTTTCTCACTTGGTTTAGATAATTAAGCTCTCCATTTTTTTATATTATTGATGTATGCTATTAAAAAAAAGACTTCAGTAAAATCATATTTAGAATAGATGCTGAAACTTGAGAGGGAATTTTTAGAAGATATGGTTTAAATTGAGTAGATTTAACTATGAAATATCTCCTTCAGTGCATAATGGTCACAAGGCTGCCACTAGAGTCTTATACTGTTAGCTCGATTTTCCTCTGGAACATGGGAAGTAAACATTGCTGCAAAGGAACATAAGATGTCCTTTGTCATGGGTGAAGATGTGAGTTGTCTGCCTACTCTGTCAGATCAGACTGGAGAATGCCAGGTGAGGTCGCTCCGCTCACTAGGCAAGAAGAATCATTCCTGAAGGACCAATTTATTCTTCTTCATTGCTTAATTATTTTATTGTGTACCATTAGGCAGGTCAGTTTATTTATTACTGTTTTGGGGGTGATGATTGTAATATTTAACCAACTGCATTTTAAGAGTTTGATGAGAAAATTTGGAGGGTAACTTCAGTGAAGGGTGAAAAATGAAGTTGAGATATTAATAAGAAAGAAAAAGAAGTGAACTTTTTTAAATTAAATTAAGTTCCTGAGAAGTAAGTACAAATTAAATCATCTTATGAAATAGTATGAGAGTTTCTTCAAACTAAAATTAGAAATTTTGTGAGATATTAGCAGCTGTTATTGTGTAAATTGCTCAGTCAAGCACTGGATTGAATACTTATTACCAAACAATACATTTATTTAAATACATTTACATTTGAAGTAAGGCTATTTTACAGAAATTATATAAAAGTATAAATTCAAATACATAATCATGGTAACTATTTAAAGACAACTAATTGATATGTTAGTGTTGGTAGTCATGTTGTATTAATAGATAAATGTATAACATGATTTCTTAGTCAATATATTAATAACCAATAGCTGTAAAATTCATTATTGTTTTTTGAAATTTTTTATCTGGTACTGACACTGATACCTTATCTGTTATATTGTGAGTTCAGTTACATTGTGAGTTTGGCTGCAATATCAACATTTTTTTTTTTTTTATTCATTTTAGAGAGGAGAGAGAGAGGGAGAGAGAGAGACAGAGAGAGAGAGAGAGAGAGAGAGAGAGAGAGAGAGAAGGGGGGAGGAGCTGGAAGCATCAACTCCCATATGTGCCTTGACCAGGCAAGCCCAGGGTTTTGAACCGGCGACCTCAGCATTTCCAGGTCGACGCTTTATCCACTGTGCCACCACAGGTCAGGCAATATCAACATGTTTTAAAAACATCCTTATCCTTATTGCTACCAGTTTTATCCTTTGTGTGCTATTCAAGCAACTTTCAAAAGATTTTGACAAAGGCTTTTTATCAGGCTTACATCTCACAGGAAGGGAATGTGAGGTCCAGGTCCAGGTTATATACCTGTCAAAAGTCACAAAGCAGTCATTAACCAAATGTGGCTCATTCGCCCTGTCTGCAGGTGTGAAATGGGACTAGCATGCATCTATTTGTGTTAGCAAAGTTGACTTTATTTGGATCTTTAATCAGTTTTTTCTTAAAAAATGGGATGAGGGTTTAGCTGTTAAAAAAACCCCTTGTAAGTTGAGTTGCAAGTCCTGAGTCCGAGTTCTGGGTGTACTTTCTCAGCATTCATCCAGCACGTTGCTGCTTCCAGCCTCCCTTTCCCTTGTTGTTGTTCTCTCCGCTGTCTTTCTTTTCTGTCTCCTCTAATTGGAGAAAGTTGCCCCATGTCCAGAAACTCTTTCATTTGGTCCCATAATTAGCTTGACTTCACTGTCTTGGGAGGTATTGACAATGTTCAACAGAGCTGGTTTGGACCACCATGTGTTCTTTGGTTAGGTACCTCTCTGTTATACAATAACATAACCCAGCGTGAAGATTGTTCAGAGTGTAAGGTCTAGCTTTATTATTTGATGTTGGGGGGAAAAAAGTTATTTCAAAGAAGTAAACTTGTATAATCAAAATTTTAGGCACTGGAATGATCCAACAACAAGAAAACAGATGTGCAACGTGACTTTTTCTCTACAGTTAGTGAATATTTATTTGTGAGTGTGTAACAAAAGATGGAATAGGGATCCATTAAACCCCAAGGAGAAAATGTAAGGCCAAGGGGCTCTCTACTTGTAACACCTATAATAGTCCCACTTAATTTTTTTTCCCCAAAGGAAGTCCATCAGCAGAACCTGGAAAAAGCTGTGTGTCCCTAAATCCTGGGAAGAATGCTAAATGGGAAAATCTAAATTGTGCTCAGAGACTAGGCTACATTTGTAAGAAGGGCAACACAACTTTGAATCCTTTTCTTATTCCCTCAGGTAAGCAAATCTATTCGCTCTGAAGTGTATAAAATATCATACTTTAACAATAAAGTTAACAGCCTTAACTGTAAGAAATGATAGGTTTGGTGGATATTTTATGGAGTAAACTTAATGGCATTCCTACAAAATTTGTTTTTGTTGTTACTACTGCTAGTCACTACCATTTCCTGAGTGGGTTGTGGTATTTGGGGATGTGACACGCCTTTGACTGAACATACATTAGAATTTTATCTTCACAGAAACCCTATGAGGTAGACATTATTATTCACACATTCTAGATGAGGAATAAGATCGTCAAAGGCTATATAAATCCTGCACATGTGACAAAATTGGAATCCAAGCTCGGAAATAAATATCTAAAAGAGATTTTTAAAATGTCCTTATTGTTTAGGATCTGTTTGGGCTCTAATGCTATTCAACTTAACATAGTACCCAGAAGTCTTCACAGAAATGCAATGAAACATCCCAAAAGTAATAATTGAATTTTATATATAGGCTAGACCTGAGAAACAACATTCAATTATTCTCTCTGTTAAAATTTTACAGAAGAATTAAACTACTAAGGCAAGACTGCATTCTTTCTACAAATTGGTAAAGAACAAACAAACTGCGTTATTTTCACCATCAGTTTTTTTGAAGGAATGCTTCATACTTTAAAGAAATTTATGTGTGTATATATGTATATATGTATGTATATTTTGTGGTTCAGAAATCTGACAGTCTGTCATTCTTAACTTTTTTCTCCTTGAGTTTTAAAAGCAATTCTTTATTTTAAAATAGGATTGCTATGGCTAGAAAGTCAAAAAGTAAAAATGATAAATAGTAATATTTTCTTCCAACCTCTTCTAACTCCCAGGTCCTCTTTCTGAATAAAGTATTTCTGGATGTTCTATGAACATATAAACAAATATGTTTATCATTATTTTTATCTGTTTCATATGAATGGAAGCATACTATACATATGTTCTTGACTTTTTCACTTAATAACAATTTTGGACATCATTTTATACAGTACATAAATAACTTCTTTTTTATCGTTTTCTTTTTTTTTTTTACAGAGACAGAGAGAGTCAGAGAGAGAGAGAGATAGAGACAAACAGATAGGAACAGAGAGAGATGAGAAGCATCGATTATCAGTTTTTTGTTGCGACACCTTAGTTGTTCATTGATTCCTTTCTCATATGTGCCTTGACCACGGGCCTTCAGCAAACCAAGTAACCCCTTGCTCGAGCCAGCGACCTTGGGTCCAAGCTGGTGAGCTTTTGCTCAAACCAGATGAGCCTGCGCTCAAGGTGGCGACCTCGGGGTCACCAATCTGGGTCTTCGGCATCCCAGTCTGACACTCTATCCACTGCGCCACCGCCTGGTCAGGCCATAAATAACTTCCGTGTTAATTTTTATAGCTGTACAGTAGCCATCACAGAGAGAGACCACTTTTTATTTTTTGACAAGCCTCCTATTAATTAGTGCTTTAGTTTGCTTCCTATTTTTATTATTACAAGAAATCCTGCAGTGAATAACTTCATATACCTGTCATTTCATATGTGTGATAATTCCTAGAAATGAAGTTGTAGATCAAAGAGTAGTTGTGTTTGCAACTTTATTAAATGGAGACAAGGCCACAGTCTCTGATGGACATAGATGAGGGTCTCGGTTATTGGGTCTGATCATACTTCACAGGATCATCATCGTGACGGCAACTTGCCTCAGGGACACTGGATTTTATCTCCTTTATTGCTCCCCTGAAAGAATTACTATCATTCTTCCTTCTTGGAAGAGCTTTTCCTAGTCTCCTTCAGCAGATTTGGAGCTGCCACTTTGGGGAAGAGGAGAATGGTTGTTTTATAGTTTCCTTGGTGCAGGAGACTGAACTCTGTAACTTGACCTTGTTACTTAGTCCTCCAGTTTTAAGTTTCTCATCTCTGAAGTGGGAGTACTTAAACCCAGTCTTCCTGTAAACATTTTGTTTCTATTTCAAGCACTCAGTAAATTATTCTTATTTCTCTACTATTCCTCACCTTATATCACTTACTCACCCTCCATTTCTTATTGGCTTTTGAATTTCTCTGTATTCTTCCTGGGTTAACCATTCTATCTTATTTATCAAATAAACCAGATCTTGGAAAATCATATCAGAGATTAAATTGTACAACATATATGACTGGTGACCTCTTGAGCAAGAATTCCAGCTCAGACCCAGTTGGGCCTTCCAACATTACCCTATTTGTTCATAATTCCTGGGTCCCTAGACCTTTACTGTCCAGTTCAATAAATCGCCTCTTAATTACCTGTGGCCACTGAGCACTGAAATGTGGCTAGTTCCAACTGAGGCACGCTGAAAGTGTCGAATACATACAAGACTTCCAACACTTTGCCAAAAAAAAAAAAAAAAAAAAAAGTAAAAGAGCTCATTATTTATTTATTTTTAATCAATTACATGTTAAAATGAATATTTTGGATAAATTGGGTTAAGTAAAATATATTACTAAAATTAAATGTACTTGTTCCTTTTTACTTTTATTGAACAGCACTGGGGGATTTATAATTAAGTATGTAGTTCACATTATGAATCTATTGACAGTTCTGCCCTAGAAGAATGAGCCATCTTCTGTGGCAGCCCCACAGAACTCTGCTTCACTGGCTGTTTGCATATATTGAAATATTCTAAAAGTTTATCTGTTCAGGTTTTGAAGTCCTGAGCATTTGCTGACATTATTTTCAACTTCCTAAACAGCAAAATTAAAATATCCCACCAGAGGGCTCCAGAGGTATACTAACTTTTTTTTTTTTTTTTGGTAACTACTGCAAGTGTGTAAAAGTAAATTGCGTTGAGGGATTTTACAACAATACGATGTTTGGTCACTATGACTATGGATTTACTTGAGTGATGACTGTGTGCAGAATCCTGGGCATAAACAAAGATGTTGCAGATAGTCCCAATCTTTAAGAGAAAATGGGACTGATCCATTGAACGCATAATAGATGTGCCCTAGAAAGAACATTTTCTAAGGCTGCACACTTAAGAACACAATACACAATATTAACTTAAATATATAAATTGACATTCACTTGGTAACATTTCTCTTTAAGTAAGGTATAATGTTAAATTGCTGTTTGAAATAGTATCTGTGAAATGGTAATTGTAAACTGCTGTATGTCAAGTATAACTCCAGTTCCTTTTCTCTACCAACATTCACTACACTCACCATGTACCAGGCCCTATGGGCCTATGGGGATGAATACAGTGAGTCTCTGCCTTCCTAGGTCATTACCTGCCCCAGCTCCTTACCATTATAATATATTTTTGTAATGTATAACCCAGATTATGAATCTTAACCAGAATTATTAGTAGCAATAATTAAGATGTTGGCCATTATTTCTGCTTTGGTTAAATAGTAAATGTGCAGTGTTTATAATTTACAGTCACATTATCTCAGATGTTTTCTAGTTCAGAATACAGTGAGAATGGGTAGTTTAATATTAGTGTTAGTAGTAATATTATTAGAAATGTTTAACGTATACGGATACTTTGGTTCATGTGATGTGACTTTCCCAAGATTGTACACAACTTGTGAAATCCGAGTTTTGCTTGAAAGACCTCTGAATCCAATCCTTGTGATTTCCACACTGTCACAAGTCATCTCTTGAGAGCAAGTCAATGGTCGTGCTGGTGCAGGGTTTAGGTAGCTGTCTAATGCTGCTAAGATTTCAGATGCTTTTTGGTCACCCATTCAATTTCCTCTTTTAATAGTTCTTTCTCATGGCTGCCTAATAGTCTTGCCCTACCTCCTCTGAGGAATGACTGGCTCCCGGATATCCATAGAATAAAGATAAACTGAAATCTTTTAGGCAGTGTATTCTATGTCAAACCTTTTGTGCCTCCAGCATTTATAGAACATGCTTAGTACAGCTTTGCTGATGGCAAAACAGATAAAATCAGATAGTCTATTGTATCTTCATGTGACCTTGTTGTAAGTACAATTATTTTTTAGAAAGAGATTTTTCATTTAGCTTTATTTTAAAGTGAAAGATGCATTTGCATGCTTTTTATTCTAAAAGTAAACACAATTAGCCTTTTGTGAATGCCAGGAAGTAAAAAATAACCTTACCTTTATTTTCCCATAACTATGAACTGTTTTCTATATAGAATGGTAGAAAATGTTACAATTTTTTTTAAAAAGTCTTCTAAATGGTTTCCAAACTTTTTTTTCCCTAGAAAGTGACGTGCCTACCAACTGTCCAGCTCAGTGGGGGGCATATGCAGGTTACTGTTACAGGATTTACAGAGAAGAGAAGAAAATCCAGAGCCAGGCCTCATTTGCCTGTAAGTTGGATGGTGGTGAACTAGCAAGTATCCACACCATCGAGGAATTTGACTTTATCATCTCCCAGCTTGGTTATGGTAAGAATTTACATCAATAATATACTCGACTGGAGTATTCCCCACTTGCTGCTCATCTCTGGAAAATTTCATCATAAGTGTTAATTTTTTTTTTTTTGAAAGTAAAAAGATGAGAGAGAGAGACCAATTCCCACATGCACCCTGACTGGAATCCACGTGGCAACCCCAGTCTGGAGCCACGGCTCCAATCAACCAGGCAATTTTATTGACTGGGGCTGATGCTCAGACAAACTGAGCTATCCTCAGCATCTAGGGCCAATGTTCGAACCAATCAAATCACTGGCTGCGAGAGGAAGAGAAAGGGAGAAGGAGAGGAAGAGAAGCAGATGGTTGCTTCTCATGTGTGCTCTGACCAGGGATCAAACCCAGGATGTCTGAATGCTGGGCCAATGCTCTATCCACTGAACAAACCAGCCAGGGCCATAAATATTAAATTTAATAAATTTGAATTAATAATTCAATTATCAGTTTAACAAATTTAATAATAAATACAAATCCTGCCTAAAATATAAAATTGTATAGTATTTTAAAGAATTTTTATCACTAAAAGCTAATTTCATTTATGTTTTTATATATGTAACCCATTTAGGCCCTGGCTGGTTGGCTCAGTGGTAGAGCATCGGCCTGGTGCATGTGGATGTCCAGGTTCGATTTCCGGTCAGGGTACGCAGGAGAAGCACCCATCTGCTTCTCCACCCTTCCCCCTCTCCTTTCTCTCTATCTCTCCCTTCCCCTCCTGCAGCCAAGGCTCCACTGGAGCAAAGTTGGCCCAGGAGTGAAGGATGGCTCCACAGCCTTCACCTCAGGTGCTAGAATGGCTCTGGTTGCAACAGAGCAACCAGATGGGCGGAGCATTGCCCCCTGGTGAGCTTGCCAGGTGGATCCCGTTTGGATGCATGGAGTCTGTCTCTCTGCCTCCCTGCTTCTCTCTTCACAAAAATTGCAAAATAAAATAAAATAAATATGTAACTCATTTATGGATATTTTTAAATATTACTTTCCCATATATACTAATCTGAATTCAGAGCAGTCTACCTTAAATTTGTCAACAGTTTTACATTTCTTTAGTAATTATTTGTGTGTGGGGGAAGGTTTCTTTTTGAAGGTGTATATTTTATCTCACAAGAATGCTCTCTAAATGAAGCATTTAATACTTTGGATTTCATTCTTTATTGACCAAGCTAATGCTCCTAGAATATTGAGCAGTGAAAGAATAGGATACTTTATTGGAGTACTAGATGCTGGCCTCCATCTGTTAAAGAAATTTATGTCTCTATTTTAGCTACATCATTTAAGAAATGTACAGAAAATGTCATATAGTTGAAATATTGTAAAGTTTTCAAAAATTAAAAAATTATCTATCTATCTATATAGATATAGATACCTATATCTATATCTAGAGAAAATGGGACTGATTCACTCAGATGGCTTTCATAACTGATTTATAGAATGCAGCCTAACAACTTTACATTCTTTATTATATATTTTTGTGGGATCAAGGCTGTGCTTCAAAATGACCAAAGCTAGATATAGATATATATAGGTATAGATATCTATAGATATGTATATAAAGATGGGTAGAATGAGTTGGGAATGCTTATCTCGAAGAGGAGAGTGTGGAATAACCTAATGATAATGAGCGCTCCTCAGTACTTGCTGATTAAATGATTATCATTTGCTGCCTCCTTTACTGAAGAGACTTTTGAATTGCTGCAGCTGCTCATTTCCAGACAACAAAACAAGAGGAAACGGATGGTGGCCATGGTGGGGACTGCTTCCTGACACTGCCTGACGACTGGCAGGAGCAGGGGGAGGGAAGAGGGAAAAGCAATTGGCAAATAGAAAAATAGAGCAGTTTCAAAGAAGGATTTAAAAGATCCCCAGCAGTATTACTCCTGGTACTTGTGCCAGATGGAACCCTTTCTCCTCTGCTTACCTCACAGAGCTTAGTAGGCTGTGATAATAGCCTGCTGCAGCCTATAACTAATTTTCTGATTATTCTGTGTTTACTTATTCTATATTGACCGCATGATAATTATGTAATCAAAACAGATGTATCTGAACAATATCATGACATGTAAGTTATGATACTTATAATAGGTAATAAAGTTTGCAAATGAATCAGTGAAGATGCTGTAAGGGGTAATATGCAATTTTTGCTCTATTTTATGTAATAGCAGAACTTTATATGTTTATAGCTATAGTTATTTTGGGAAGTTGCATGACAAAGTTTGAGCTTATTCAGCTTTAGAATTCATAAATTTTCACTAAGGAAGCCTTCTCTTTTTTATTATTGATAAGGATTTCATTAACTTTTTGAGTAGTGAGTTTTCTTCATGCTTGTTGACCCCTGAGAGTGAGTTTTGTTTTTTTTTCAAAAAATGAAATCAATTCCAGTTCTAGTTTTGTTAAATTAAAATCATGTTTGTTTGATAAACAATTTATGGAAACAAGAAGAACATACATTTGTCTCTTTTTTTAATGTTGCCTTACACAGTTTTAAAATAAAAATTTTTGTTACAATCCTACTCTGGATGGTCAGGAGGCATGAGGACGTACATGAACGTTCGTGCTACTCAAAGGGTTAAAACAATGAAAATGATATTGATAAAAGTAAAGAATAGTTATAAAATTAAAAGAATAGTTCCTAAATCAAAAGCCCAGGAAACCTTTTTTTAGCTAATCGAAGTATCTTATATGTTAATCATGGAAAGACAGTGAAAAAATTGGGACTTGCACACATAAATTATGACTAAACTTAGATGGCTTTCTTAACTGATTTATAGAATTCAGCCTAACAACTTTACATTCTTTATTATATATTTTTGTGGGATCAAGGCTGTGCTTCAAAATGACCAAAGCTAGAGGGGGAGAACAATTTAGTGAGAAAAATGTTTATAGAAAATGCTTAATACTTTATTGTAATTGTAGGACTTGGGAATTAGGTTTTCATTAGTCTTGAAACTAATCCTTGAGGGGTCATTTTGAAGCCTATATTGGCTGCTCAAAAAGATTATGATCTGCCAAATTAAGTGAAAGGAAAGGGATCATTCTGGCAATGTCAGTCACGCTTTCTGCACTGGAAACATCTGTGGGGCTGGCGCTGGGCCAGTCAGGGACTTCTCCAAAAGCAGAGCTGAGTCACAACTTTTGGAGGAGGAGACTGAACCTTTTAGGGAAATTCCTATGTGATGTGGCATTTCTCTCATTTTCTACTACAAAATCATCTTTAAAATCCTTTGGCAGGTAATTTTATCTTACGGTTTAAAGAATGTAAATCAAGCATTCATGATGAAATTCACATTAGTGCAATTAAGTAAATATTGCATGTGTATTCATTCATTTTTTTAAAATTTGGAATTGTATATGTTTTTAAGCCATGAAGTCCCAGGCCTTCAACATTGTCCCACTTTAGTTATGATATTTAGAATTTTTGGAACTATAATTACTGATAAAATCATAATAAAAATGATAGAGTTTTAAAACAAAATGATCACATTTTGTATCTAGACCTGGTGGTTTCTGTTTTAACCTTTATTTGCTATTTGGATTCTTCTGATATTTCCTGGTGAAAATAATTTCAGATTCATTTATATTTACAAACAAATAAATAAGTGCCAAATGTTGGGACCCAGCCCAGGTCTGCATTTTTGCTTTTTTTTTTTTTTACTGTATTGATCACTTTCCACTTGATAACAACACAGTCAGTAAAATAGGAGAGGTTTTTAATACTTACTTTGAAACACACATAAGATTTAATAATAGTCAAACAGATTTATACAGAAATGTCATGTTTCCAACATAATGAGTGTGGTTGTTATGGAAAGTTATTTATAACAAAAAAAAAAGTAGTTTCACAAGATAGAGGGTAATGATAGACCCACCTCAATTTCATTTTTACAACTCTCATGAGATGTACTTGCAAAGCACAACAAAAGATTACAATCACATTGATGATGTAAAGAGTATATTACACAGTTAAACTAAAATTGACGACATAAAGTATAGCTCACAGTTGTTTACAGTATCAACAGAGTAGAACTATTGTTGATAGCAGAGGGCCTTCCTTTCCTGATAACCCCCTTGATCACCTTCTGATCTTTGAAATAAAAATTGTGTAAATTACTTCTGTGTTTTTCTTCTTGTTTAGAGCCAAATGATGAGTTATGGATTGGCTTAAGTGATAGCAAGATTCAAATGTACTTTGAATGGATTGATCACTCCCCAGTAACTTTTACCAGGTGGCTTCTTGGAGAACCAAGCCATGAATACAACAGGCAGGATGATTGCGTTGTGATGAAAGGCAAGGTGAGGCGACTTTCGTGACTCATATTAGCAAAAGCCACAAGGAGTTTTTCTCATTTACTACTCACTGTTGTTTAGATTGTGTCTAGTCTAGGTTATTTGACATAGGTCAAGGCTAAACCAAAATTCAGATTAAATTTTTTGAATTTCTCTCAATTGTTTAGCAGTCTAATTTTCAAGAGGCCCAGAAAAGAAACCAACAGAAACTTTTGGGTCAAGGTTGAAATTCACCAGTAACTAATGCTCAGATATATTCCTGTGCTGGGTTCTAAATGGAGCCATATAGGGGGTGGACAAAAGCAGTTTTACTGTTATTTGCATGAAAAAAAGACATGCCAGTTATGATTATTACAATAGTTTTATCAACTTCAAAGAATGTCACAAAGGCACAGTGCACTTAGGTACAGTCTCATAAGTGCCCAAATAAATAATAAATAAGTAATAATATAGGAATAAACTCACAACTTTAAGCCTACTTTTGCCCCCCTCTGTATCCAGACTAAATTCGCAGCTTTGGTTATTTCAACAGGTTGCTCTGACTACTTAGATCAAGTCTGGGTCATATAGCCTGGAGTCTGTGCTCAGAGAGCTACATGAGTGTGTGTGTGTGTGTGTGTGTGTGTGTGTGTGTGTGTGTGTGTGTTATGGTTACATGTAGGTGCCAAGTATTAAAATATTCCTCTTAACAGTGGGTCAAACAGCTAATAAGATATTAAAACATTGAGGCTCCAATCTTTGTGGCCACAGTCAAATTTGCTGTCAGTTTGTAAAACCTTTCCTTTGTGTATATGTCATTTTATCTTAGTAACTTCAAATCCTTTGTTTTCCTTTTTTGATGCACAATTACAAGAAAATAGCATCAAAGTCAAACAACCGATAATCAGTAAGTTTTTCCTCTTTGCTTTCTGCAGGATGGTTACTGGGCAGATCGAACCTGCGAGCATCCTCTTGGCTACATCTGTAAGAAAAAATCTCTAGCTGAAACACCAGGAAGAGAGGAAGAAAACACAGGCTGCGGGAAAGTGAGTACAGACCTATATAATGACTTCACATCAGCTGATAGTATATGATACACTTGGTTTTATTTTTGCCTGAGAAAGTACTTTATTACTGTCATAGATAGCCAAATGTTTCAGCTGCTTAAAATTCAATAGTTTATTGTTAGTGTTTTGTTCTTTCTAAAGTCTTGTGCAGGTGTTATTGACAGATTACATGGGGTATGTGTGGTCAGTAGCTCCTTTCAGAATGTCATAGGAATTGGAGAAAAGAGAACAGGGATAAAATGACACAACAAATGGGGTCTACAGAGGGTAGCAAGATTAAGGCAAGTCATTGGACAAAATGTCATTGAGATATTGATATGACCCTACGAGTTGTCAAGGACATTTCCAGTAGATAACCTTAAGGTGCAGATAGCAAACAATCCTTAGTCACTTTTCCATTTATAATATTTCTGATAAATATTTCCATTTATAATTTTCTGATTAACATATATTCTTTGCTTAATCATATGTATATATAGGAGATTGTGTGTTGTATGGCCAGCAGTCACGACCATCACGGCCATTCATGTGCAGGTTCTCATTGAATTCAGGCAGACAGTAAAGAAACAGTAGAGCCAAAAAACGGTGGGCCATTCCTTCATTCAAATCTCCCAATGGCCGGCGAGGAAATACACAGGGCTCCCAAAGCCACTGACACATTATCCAGTTCCACAGACTCTTCTCCGGTTTCTCCTGGAATCCAAGGCTTCACCAGTCTCAGTGGAGCTCGCAAAAGCCTCTCACCTCTGGTTCCCCATCTGCACACCTTCTCTCTCCAAACTGCAAAAATGGCTTCCTTCTGCCTCTCCTTCTTTCTCTTTTCAATACTTTCTAGCACAAAAACCTCTCCTCCAGCAAACATTAACAAGACAATGGCCTTTCCCAAGCAGGAAGGTTATTTGCAATTTCACAGATCACATACCTGGCACTGCACAGTGCCATTTTTTTAACACTAAAAGTGAGCGAACTTAAAAAATACAATTTTTACAAACTCGTTTGCCTCACATATGTTATTGTAACTTTTTATAAAAAAATAAACAATCTTTAAATTTTATTACTTCCATATAATCAATCTAAGTTATATGTACAGTCTATTAATTGTTATATCTATAATCTGATATAATCCAATTTAATCATTAAGATACCAATAGAAAAATAGGAAAATATTTTAATAAGGCAACTATTTGCCAAATACAGTTATTATGCTCTCATTGATTTTAAAGGATAAATGTTATATTCCTAATTAGATAGAATAGGACACTGAAGCTCAGAGATATTAAATAATTTTGGCCAGTTTAAAAACACCTGCTTTAGACAATGACTTCCTCAAAAAGCTGAGAACACTAGAAAAAAATCCCCTCACCAGCCAAGACAGCTGTGTGTGTGTGTGTGTGTGTGTGTGTGTGTATGTGTGTGTGTGTGTGTGTATGTGTGTGTATGTGTGTCTGGGCCTGGACACTGGGTGGTGTAGGGATCTTTTTGAAAATTCAGACTTCCAGACTCATAGGCCTGTTGTGATACTGATTTGGAATTCAGCTTTCAGTTCATTGCTTACATGTGCAGGAAACACTGAGCTAAGAAATCAACATAAAGTGGTCCTGAGTTGCTTATATTCCAGGATGTCAGACTGATACATATATGAATTTTCTTTTTCCAGGTTGACTAGGAATCTCACAGATGAGTTTAAAATTCAAAAATATAAGATATACCACCAGGACATTAAATGATAGAATTTAATGGATATTAGAATGAATGTTTTGTAAAAAGCTTACAGAAATAAAAGGTGTAACAGAAGGCATGAAACAGCTACCGAGTTTTGTTATGTAGTATTTTATTACGATTTGATTCTAAATATTTTTTATTTCCATTAAGATTTCTTTGACCTAAGAATGATTTAGAAGTGTCTCTGTGTGTGCATATGCATGTGTATGTTGATAGTGATGGGGGTTTTGTTTGTTTTTTAGTTTCTAAATAATTGGCAGGTACTGTTGATATTAATTTTCTTGCATTGTGAAAATACAGGATATTTTCTAATGATGAGAGGAGGGGAAATAGTGAGGCAGACTCCCACATGTGCCCTGACCAGGATCCACCTGGCAACCCCATCTAGGGTCAATGCTTGAGTACCAAGCTATTTTTAGTGCCTGAGGCTGATGCACTCCAATGGAACTTTCCTCAGTGTCAGGGACATCCATATGCTGGGCCGGAGCTCTATCCACTGAGCCAATGGCCAGGGCGTAGTATTTTTGTTATTTGTTAAGATTCTAGTTCATAGTCAATTTTTGTAAATATTTTATATGTGCTGAACAGGATGATCTTTGATAACTGGGTTCAGGGGTATATATATTTTTACTAGATTAAATTTAGCAATTATCTTATCTAGATATTCTATATTTCTAATATTTTTTCTGCTTGACAAAATATTCTCCTTGTAGTTCTGTCAATTTTTACTTTATGTACTTTGGTCTGTGTTATATCTTCCTGATAAATCACTCTTTAATTATATAATTATTTTATTCATAATAATGCTTTTCAATTATAAAGTTAATTTTAAATAATATTAATATTACTGGAGAAAATTTTTTTGCTTGATGTTTCCCTAGAATCTCTTTTTTCAACTAACTTTTTTGTTTGTTTTTTGACAGAGACAGAGAGAGGGACAGACGGGGACAGACAGGAAAGGAGAGAGATGAGAAGCATCAATTCTTTGTTGTAGCTCCTTAGTTGTTCATTGATTGCTTTCACATATGTGCCTTGACCAGGGGGGCTATATCAGAGCGAGTGACTCCTTGCTCAAGCCAATAACCTTGGGCTTCAAGCCAGTGACCTTTGGGCTCAAGCCAGCAACCCTGGGGTCATGTCTATGATCCCACACTCAAGCCAATGACCCCTCACTCAAGCTGGATGAGCCCATGCTCGGGCCAGCAACCTCAGGGTTTCGAACTTGGGTCCTCCGCATCCCAGTCCAATGCTCTATCCACTGTGCCACCACCTGGTCGGGCCCAACTAATTGTTTTTAATCATTCTATTTTAAGAGCAATTCTTGTAAATATATACCTGCATTTTTATTTTTAATCTAATTTGAGGAATTCTGGCTTTTAACTGGCAAACATGAGTTTAAATTTATTTTACTTATGTATTATATATCTAAATTAACCTCTACCATCTTATTTTGTACTTTATTTTGTTGACCATTCCATTTTCTTTTTTCTCTTTTCCTCATCCCATTGGTTCTATTAAATCTCTTTATCCCATTTTTCTTTTCTACACATTTAGGATTCATACATTCCCCCTTTTTTTTTTAATGGTTAAACTTACATTTTTAGCATGCATTCCAGACTTGAAGTTAAAGTTATTCAGTAATCTCTCTCAGCTTGCTGAAAAAAAGTGAAAATTATTATTATATTTAAACTTAAAGAAATTTAATTTGAAAAAATGTTAAACTCACAAGAAATTGAAAAAAAAACGAGCACTTAAAATCTCTCTATCATCTACTTTGCTTCCTCCAATGATAACATTTCATCTAACTAGTGTACTTAATCACAACCAGATAATTGACATGCATACAACACTATTAACTAAAACACATATCTTATTCATATTCCATGATTTAACTTCTCACACCCAATTAATTATCTTAGCTATTTGTACAGGCAATTAGAACTGGATTTACTAAGACATTTATTGATTTCTATGCTCAGTGTAGACTTTTAGCCCATTCACTCCTCCAGATTTAGAATTGCTCTTGCCAAAGGAAATATTTCAGGAGTTCTTTCACTGGTAGTCTGGGAGAGGAAAACTCACTGTCTTTGTCTGAAAATGTGAATTTATCCTCGCTCTGCATAATAATTGAAATAGGTTATTTTAGAATTCCCAGTTGACAGCTGTTTTCTGACAGTACTTTATATATTCTTTTTCTCCTGGCCTTTATTTTTTTCCAGTGAAATTTCTATTATTAGACTAGTCCTTCCTTTTCAAAAAATGGGTCCTCTATATTTTCTTTCTAATAGATTTTAAGATCTCATTGTTTTTGTCATTCCACAGGCTTAGGACAATGTATCTACCATATGCCCCTATGTATAAGACCCACCCTGCCTGACCAGGTGGTGGCGCAGTGGATGAAGCATCGGTCTAGGACATGGAGGACCTGGGTTCGAAACCCGAAGGTCGCCAGCTTGAACACGGGCTCATCTGGTTTGAGCAAGGCTCACCAGCTTGAACCCAAGGTTGCTGAATTGAGCCAGGGTTCACGTGGTCTGCTGTAGTGCCCGCCCCCCCCCCCCCTCGGTCAAGGCACATATGAGAAAGCAATCATTGAAAAACTAAGGTGCCTCAACAAAGAATTGAGGCACTTCTCATCACTCTCCCTTTCAGTCTGTCTCTCTCTCTGTTCCTCTCTCTGTCCCTCTCTGTCTCTGTCACCCACCAAAAATAGACCCACCCTTTTTCAAAAAATTTGGGGTCTGGAAACTGGGTGTGTCTTATACAGTGGTTGTAGATTTTTAAACTTGCATTTTCTACTTTTTCATGCAGATGAGGAGTTATATGAATTTTATGATGAATAAAACTTGAATTTGATAATTTTATGTAATACATTTTTTTCCCCAAATTTTGGGCCCCCAAATTAAGGTGTGTCTTATACATGGGGAAATATGGTAGATTTGGATTTTATTGGTTCTGTTTGCTACTCAGTATGCCTCTTCATCTGAGGGACTTGTACCTATTTTTCAATTCTTAAAAACTGTCTTTATTTATGTCATTAATTTTATTCAGTACTTCTGAAGCTTATCTAGGATGTTCTTATTCTACTTTCAATCAATATGTCTTCTAACCTCTTTTAATATTTTAATTTCTCTGCTACATTTCTCCAATTTTCTGAAACCCTATTTTCCACATTTAATCTGGCCATTAGGTGTTTTTTTTTTTTTGTTTGTTTTTTTGAGGGATATTTCATTTTCATGTAGTTTATGTAGAGAATGGCCACAGTGAACTATAATTCTCTAGCTATATTGTACAGTATAAGGCAGAAGTTTGAGTATGTCTTGTATGAAATGCATTATAAGCTTGTTAATTTCTTTCCTTTTCTTATTAATCAGTTTGAAAATCATCTGAAAAGAAAAGCTATTTTTATTTTATTTTAATTTCTAAAATTTGATTTGTCTTCAATTTTGGAGTTTTACTTTTTTGTGTGACGGAGTCTGGGCGGGGGCACAAACAGACAGGAAGGGAGAGAGATGAGAAGCATCAATTCTTCATTGAGGCTCATTAGTCTCCTTAGTTGTTCATTGATTGCTTTCTCATATGTGCCTTGATTGCGGGGGGGGGGGGGTTACAACAGAGTGAGTGACCCCTTGCTCAAGCCAGTGACCTTGAGCTTCAAACTGGTGAGCCTGTCTTTACAGGGGTAGTCAACCTTTTTATAAAAACCAACCACTTTTGCAGTGCTGGTCAACCTGGTCCCTACCAGGTTGGTTGCTCCGCTACTGCCCACCATGAAAGCTGGAATGCCCACTAGTGGGCGTTAGGGACCAGGTTGACCAGCATTGCAAAAATGGGAGGTTTTTATAAAAAGGTTGACTACCCCTGGATGAGCCTGCACTCAAGCTGCGACCTTGGGTTTTTGAACCTGGGTCCTCTGCTGTCCCAGTCCAATGCTCTATCCACTGCACCATTGCCTGGTCAGGAGGAGTTTTACTTTTTAACTTTAGATTTTTGTTTTCTTCAAATTCTGTATTTTGTGTTTTCAAATAGTTTTGTTTTTTCTTTATAGCATTTTGATATTTTATTATTGATTTTATTCCTTCTTTTGCACATAAGACATCTCAATCATACTTATTTTTATATTTTTCCAAATGTTTTATGTTTAATTATTAACTCTTCCTTAAAATGACAGATTTTCTTACATGATTTGTATTTTTTTATTAGCCCCTACCCATCTCTACCCCAATCCTCAATGTCATAATTTCACATGACCGGTGTTGTAGATATATTTCTGTTGTGTAGTTTTGCATTTATTTCTCCGAGTGACTAGAGAATCCTCTTTTTTGTAAACCAAGTTTTACTTTTTGCTTTGGCTGTGAATTCTCATCCAGTGTGAATATTGTAAAGTGGGGACCAGCACCCATCTGTGGCACAGAGATGGTATTCATTTCCAAACAGAAGATTTTTTTCCCTGTGCCCAGCAGCCCAGGCCGATGACAAGAATCTATTATTTCTCGGTTCTGTGGGCAGTTTTTTCACTTTCCTTTCACAAAGGACTACTTAATGGGTATCACCTTTATGCAAAAATTCCAGTTTCATCTCCTGCCTTAGCTGGACTGATGGCCAAGGTTCTTGTCTGTGTGGCATTAAAACCCCAGACCCTAGACCTTAGCGCCTTGATCTAGGTTTGATACACTCTAGACAACACTCAGTCTCAGCTGATGCATTTTCCATTCCAGCTTTTAGCTTTCTACTATGTTTTGGTACCTGGAAATTTCGCCTTCTATTTCTCAAACTCTAGTGTGGATTTTTTGTTTATTTGTTATGCTTTTATTTAACCTTTCTCTGTGGTTGAAGTATGGGAGGGGAACCACGCTAAATCATGTTGCCAGAAATTTGTTGAGTATTCTCCTAGGACCAGATGATAGGCTTTGCACTCACTACCTACGGTCAGTCTCAACAGGTAACAAAACTTGCTCATTTGCGAATTATTTCCTGTGGTTATTTATTCTAAAACCAAAATCTTAACCATTCTGTTCAGTTGCATTAGTAAACATTTCGCAAATCATTTTGTTGGAGGATGCCTCAGAAGTTGAGAGAATGACTGTCCCCCCATTTTATGTCATAATTTGTCATGTGAGGGATAACATACTACTGTTTCCTTTATTTATAAATGATTTTCATTGCATTTCAAATTATTCAGGTTTGTGTTCTTTTAGTTCTCTTATTTATCAATTTATGTTTCATGATAAAGGGATCATTAAAATATTACCTAATAAATATGTGTGAATATCTGCTTGATAACATTTATAGGGCTGGAAAAGATATGGCTTCTACTGCTATATGATTGGAAACAAACTTGTAACATTTGCAGAAGCAAACCAAACCTGTGTGAATGAGTTGGCTTACCTAACAACTGTTGAAGACAGGTATGCAATAATTTTAATTTTATTTTTAAATGTCAAATGATGAAAAGTTATCAGAAAAACCCAAGTATCAATGTGCTCTAATTTCTGAGTAAATTACATAAGATCGTGAGTCATGGTTTGCAAAAGCAAATTCAAAAACATATTCTTATTTGAATTCTTCATTGCTAACATTATAAAATATTTTGCTGCTTTAGTACTATAAAACAATATTCAGACTGATACTAATACTCTAGTAAATGTAATTTATTGATCTAACTTTTCCTGATATGTCACTTTTTTGAAGCAGAACAAATAAGTAAACATTTTCTGCTCAAAAATCCCACTTTCTATATTTACCACTTTTTCCACCAAAAAAGAGATCAGAGGGTTTACTAAATATTTTATTCATTTTTCCCTTTCCTTCATGTTTTTTTCTTTTTTTCTCTTTTTGGTAAGTTTACTGGACTTATAGGTCAAAAAAGGCATATGGATTTTATGTAACTTTTGACCTCTAAAGTCCCATCAATTTTAAAGATTTCATTCAGTGTTTATTTGTTTTCCTCTACTGTTTGCAAAGGACTGGAATAAGTCCAGGAGAAACTTAAAAGAAAATTTAAAATGTCCATGTCATTTGCAGTAGAAAAGTAAATTATTATTGAGTTTTAGTACAATAAGTTGTATTTATTGGCCTTTTAAGACAGACTCACTAAAATGTGGATGCTATTGGTATTAACCCAATCCTTTTATAAACATGAAAGATGTCATAGAATTTGTATAGTCTTTACAAAGAACTTGTATTTCTACCCACATCCTTCTTTCATGGACAATTAAATGTCTAATACAATGTAGTCCAATGATATAATGGGAGCCCCTGAAAATGAGAACATAGATACTTTTTATCTTGTGACAAGATGAGCTACACACCTTCATGTAAGGTGCAGGCATGTTCTGCTCTGCACTGTAGTTGATCCTTTGGTCTGTTGGAGCAGAGATTACCTTATATTTTATATTTTAGGTTTGTTTTTCTTTGTGATTTCTATGGTGTTTATATTCAGGAGCTCACTAACTCTGTGGTTAAATTTGTTTTTTTAGACATTTAAGACAAATTGAGTTTGGAACCTTAAATTTTTTTGGCTTGTTTGGTTTAGGACATGGAATTATTCAGTCTAGGGTCAAACAAATGTTCCGTTTCTGTGGCTTTCTCTGTGTTTCCCTCTCTGCTCTCTGGAGTTATCCCGACCTTCCTGTGTTCCTGGAAACGTTGGGCATTACTTCTCCTTTGCCCCAGAGAGAGAGTTTTGCCTTCATTGCTGCCTCATTGTCTAGTGTTGTCAACTAAGACCAACCTTGGTTCCTTTACTAACCAAATTGTATTATTAGCATATTATGCCAGATACATAGATGAGATTCAAAAAGAAAGAAAATGTTGAAATTTGTGATCTGCTCCCAGTTTTATCTAGAGATTGAATGTCTGCTCCTCTATATTTCTGGATAGTTTTCTGTTTCTGAGTGTAGATATAAGAATGAAATTGAGGGGAAAATCCACCCAGATGTTTCTATTTGTATCATCCTTGATAATATTATGACCTTTCAGCTTACTAAACCAAAAATCGTGCAGAATATTAGAAATGTTTGAAAAGTGGACTCATTTTTAAACAATGTATTTGCAAATGCTATGGTTTTATCCTTTGGCTTTTCAGCATTCTCTTATATGTTGAGAAGGGCAGAGGAGTTGGTGAGAATAGAGAGGAGTGATTTGAGTATATTTAAATAAATGTATTCATTCTGCTGTGTTGTATTTTTCCCTCATAAGATCACATTTCCTTAGTGAACACTGCATAATATAATGATACATAAATATAAGGAAATACGTTGGAGTTATCAACTAAATCATAGCTCATAGAAATGATATATATATCCTACTGATAATTTTAAGAATTTACATAAATATTTCTAAAATGTAGTTTAATTACTTAACATTTATTTATTTATTATTATTGCTTTTTAGATATGAGCAAGCCTTTCTAACCAGTTTGATTGGATTGAGGCCTGATAAGTATTTTTGGACAGGGCTTTCAGATGTACAACACAAAGGGAACTTCCAGTGGACCATTGGGGAGGAAGTTCAGTTCACTCATTGGAACTCAGAAATGCCAGGTGTGTATTCATTGTGCACAACCATCAGGCAAAGTCTGTTATTTCCTTATGTACCTGTCCAAATGGACAATGCAAATTAATTGTGTTTCAGTATTTTATATTCCGTTCTAGTTTCGGCTTTTGTTTTTTTTAAAAAAAATTCTAATTAGTTTTCAATGGTCTAAGAAAACAAGGAATACTGCTAGATTACCGGGTAGCACTTTATTGGAAACCTATTTAATGAAATCTTAAATGGTCACAAGTGGTCCAAATGGTTAACTTATTTCTGAGAGCTTTAAACTCTACTAAAGGGATATGAACCACTTCAGTGCAACTATCAATAGAAATATTCGTGTGCTTGAGTGGGTGGAGCAAAAGGTCACACTTATGTGGAACTCATTTCTGCATCTTGCATGTGCTACCCTGCTTAGTCCTTTATATATATGTTGGATTTTATTTTGTCCTTATGAGACACCTTTAAGGTAAGTTTAAATATCTTTATTTCAAAGGTATAGAAACTGGGACTCAGACAATTTATGTGTCTAGAAAGCTTCTGACCATGAATTTAGACTAATCTATGTAATTCACAAATCTGTGCTGTTGGCACCAACACCACCTGCCTCCATATAAGTGTTGAGTTGCTTCCTTAGTAAGTAGTTTCTGAAATAGCCTTTGAAAGATTCTTTGCCCTCTTTATACACTGATATCATAGCATATGACCTTACTCATTGTGTCAACCCCCAGGAAACTCAACATCCTTTATCACCAGTTTTTCATTGTGCCTGGACAAAGAGATAAAGGAGGAAAAGTAATTCAAGTGTATGAATTACTACTTAGCCTAACAAATCCTACTCTTGAGGAGTTCTTTTAATTTGTATTCTCAGCTCTCAACAAAGTAGAGAGATCAGTATTTGGATAGTGTGATTCTTGTTTAATTATTGAATGTTCTGAAAAATTGTAAAATTTCAGTTCATTTTAAATGGGGCAATCTATTAAGAACAATATTTTTTTTTAAAGTGCACACTTTAAAAAAATATTGGTAGGAGTGGTAATACTTATTCTAGGACAAACTCCTTGATTTTGCTGGTGGTGTTCATTCAGCTGCAGGATTTAAATTAATTCTGGAACGTCCTTGGGGAATAAAAATAGATGAAACTGGAACCATAGGGAATCAGCAATCTGGAAGAAAATATTTTGGAATAGATGTACCTGCCCAGAGCTTTGAGAGTTACTCTAAACACTTAATTCTCTTTAAAAGAATTATCATGAAAGATGACCTCATCTCAGCAGAAAGAATCCTAATGTTTTCAAAGTTCTGTCTTAATTAATTACTATTTGGAAATACAACTGTGCGACAGAATTATGAGCTATTAATCTTGAAATAGCCCTCATTTTATTTTGCATACTTTTTTATCCATAAAAAAATCATTACAAATCTGTACAGTAGGTAGTGATATTTGCATTTTAAGATGAGGTGACAAGTTCAGAGTGATTGACTAAACTAAAGTCTCTAGCTCCAACGTATTTCATTTTAAAGTCTGTAATGAACTTCTGGAAACCTACATGAACCCTAGGAAAACAGGAATCTTAAAGAATCTTTTTTTTTTAAAGAAATATGTTAAACTACTATTTTTGTCATTATAGTAAATTCTATAATGCTGAAATGCTTGTATTGTTAAATGTCTATAAAGGTGGGCACCCCTGCCAGATGTTGGAAATATAAAATGGTATCAAAACCTTGACCTTTGAGATCATAATTCAATTGGGGGCATAGGACACACAAATATAAGGTAAATAACTATTCAGAAGAGCATAAAAAAATTGCCTAAAGCCACAGCATCTTTCCTCTTCATTTCCTCATCATGTTAGGTTTGCCCACACAATCTGACATACAGGTTTGAACTGTCTTCTGTGAACACGGCCGGCTTTCAGCAGCACCTGCTAAGTGAACTTTATGTGTTTAATGCAGGGAGAAAATCAGGGTGCGTTGCCATGAGAACTGGGTTTACAGGGGGCTTGTGGGATGTTTTGAAATGTGAAGAAAAGGCAAAATTTGTGTGCAAACACTGGGCAGAAGGAGTAACTCGCCCACCAGAGCCCACAACAACACCTGAACCCAAATGTCCAGAGGGTTGGAGCACCTCCGGTAAAACAAGCTTGTGTTTCAAGGTGAGTCACAATTGCAGAGCTAAGTAAGAATTTTGAATATGCTTCAGCCTAAAGAATGAGCAAAGAAATGGAAACAAAACCAAAAACCACCATGCTGAGGCTTCACCTGTAGAAATTCTGATTTTATTGATCTGGAAGGGGGACCTGGCATGATTTATTTTTAAAGAGCTCTCGTTGGATCAGTGCTAATGACCAGTTGCATTTAGACCAACAAAAATAACTGACAGCACAAACACAGGTCCCAGCAGCCTTTCCTCTCATGCTTTGCCTTCACACCCCTTTCTCTGCCTCCTTCCTGTCTCCCATCATTTCTGGTCCTAGTCTGAGCTCGTATCCATTTCATTGTAATGAAAGGATTTTGCTCCCCTTCTTTCTTTCCCATTGTGTCTCATTTCTGCCCGTTCTTAGAGACCAAGCTTTTAGTTAACCAAATTGATAAGTGACTCTATAATAATGGCACGTGGGTATCTTGTAGATAATGCTCCATTGTTCTGCTTTAGCCCCTGGTTATTATGCCTCCAGAAGATGGAGGCATTACTGGGTAGGAGCACAGGGGTGTTCGGTGCCCTGTAAATAACAATTTCATTTTATTCTATTATTTTATACAATCTTGAGTTGGATTATCCATTTTCTCCTTATGAAATCAAGTTCACCTCCCCACCCCAAAATAAGCAAACAAAAGACCCAGTGTATTTATTCAGGTCTTTCTTTTTCTCTCTGATAAGTTTTATCCTTTCTATGAGAGGTTAGGTTTAGCCAAATGCAGAAATGTACTTATCTACTGTTTATCGATATTATTCTCTAAAGTTTTGTCCTCGGGACCTCTGTTATTCAATCCTGTGAGTGGCATATGGCCATGGCATGCTTTGTAAGACAAGCAGCATTGATGGAGAACTTGAATTATCAGCATGTGTCAGAATGATGTTGCTTAATCTTTTCTAACTTGAGGGGTATGGCTAGTTGGCTGGGAAACTCCCATTAGTAACAATAGAAACTCATGAACTATTCAATACAGGTTAGCAAATCTAGGCTAAAAGCATATTTTTAGAAAAGGGAATGTATTGTGCTAAATCAGGAGAGGATTTTGTAAATTGATTAATTGAGGACAAACACAAAAAAGATGAGGTATTTCTTATTGCTGCCGGGAAACTTTACAGTTACCGAACAAAGACCAGGTTTATTTTATACACAGCCATTCACCCAAGGGGTGGTAAGTTATGGAGATTTGTTGCAGGATTTTGAGAGAAGCAGCAGAATTCTCCAGAGCTGGGAAGTGAACCAAAATTCCAGGAGATGTTATCCAGGTGTGTGTGCAAAAAATCCACAGCTGTGCTTCACTAAAGAGTCTGTGGTTTTAGAGGTGTGTGGGATAGCGTTTGTTTGGAAATATATCGACCATCTTTGTATAAATTAAAATATGGAAATTATTAATACAGTTCAGCTGATAGTAAGTTGATTTAATAAAGTAAAACCTTACATCACAGTCTAGGAAGCTGAAGCAGTCACAGGAGTCTTGGGGTTACTTAAGTGGAAACTTGCTCAAGACACCTTTGCCCAGACAGCTCAAGTTAGGGTCAAGGTAAAGGTTATCTTGGGTTGCATGACGACAGCTGGGCAGCCACAGTCTGTTGGAAGCAAATTCCTTTTCTCACAAGCCTTGGACGATGGGGCCATGACTCATGAAAAATAACAAATGAAAACTATAAAAGTTGGTGGAGATGATGAACTCCTATACTGTGTTCAGTCTGATAGGTGTTTGCCAGACTATCACTGTAGATTCAATTTTACTGCAATCCTCTTGATAATATGATGTATTCCCTAAGTTATCCATCTTTTGAATCGAGTTTAGCTTATGACCCATCTTTTTAGATGTTCTGACAGGTGAATGTCAGTGCATGTGCTGCAGTAGTAGTGAAAATATGTATCTTTAAGGGAAAAAGACAAGACAGTTTTGAAGGACATGACCCATGAAGTGTTGAAAAGACTGCCAGGTTTCATTGTGTAAGCCTAACAGCAACCTGTGGCACAATGTTAGGAGGTTATTTCTTTTAATTTTTTTTTACTTTCTTAAAAAAATATTTATTTATTGACCTTAGCAAGAGAGGAAGGAAGAGAGAAAGAGAAAGACAGGAACGTCCATCTGTTCCTGTATGTGCCCTGACCAGCAATCCAACAGGCAACTTCTGTGCTGCATGATGATGCTCTAATCAACTGAGCTTTCCTGCCAGGGTGTTAAAATTTTCTTTATTCATCTTTACTTTTTTCTCTACCAAAAGGTTTTTTCAATTCTTTTTCATTTCATTGTTACTTTTCATATATAACCAAATTAATCCTGTCTTCTGCAATGAGCTGTATGCTTAACCCCTATACCTATAGCTTTTAAGATTTTAATTTGATTTCTCTGATGCTATCAAATAATTTTATTTTTTAAGTTTTTTTTTTTCAGAAAAATCATCCCCCCAATTTTTTTACCCAGCTATTCACACATAAATTGATTATTAACCAAAAGAATTACATTGTTTCTAGCCATTGCAATGTCTTGGTTTTCTATAAAGGAAATTGCATTAAAAGTAAATAATTATTTTTCTTGAATTGATAAGATATGCAGTATAAAATAACTTCTGTAACCATATCATCTTTAGCTGTTTACAAAAGGAATACATGAGAAAAAAACATGGTTTGAATCTCGAGATTTCTGTAAAGCACTGGGTGGAGATCTAGCCAGTATCAATAATAAAGAGGAACAGCTAACAATATGGCGATTAATAACGTAAGTAGATTTTCTACATAATGCTCCTTTCTTTTGCTGGTTTGGTCTTAATGATGTAGAGGGAATTTTTATGTTTCCAGAATTGTTGCCTCATGGTGCTGCTTTGAGTTCATATATCCAATTCCAAATCCATGGGCCTTTTTAATCTAGTTTCACTTCTAAATGCCTTAATCTTACAAGTATAAATCCCGCAATAAATGACTCTAGTTTTTATTTTGAAGGTAACTTTCAAATTTGATTAGTCCTCATAGGCAACCAAACTTTGTTTCATGCATAAGCTTTCTTTGTGTCTTGTGTGTTGCAGATCTGCTGGAAACTACCACGAACTGTTTTGGTTGGGGTTGACATATGGAAGTCCTTCAGAAGGGTTTACTTGGAGTGATGGTTCTCCTGTGAGTGATTCAATTTAATAGATCATTTTCTTACTTTATTGTGTAGTATTTATTTTAATGTTATCTTTTGACTTAGTCCACATTTTTTTGTAAGACTGGTTATTATGATAGCTAGAGACATTTTTCTATGAAAAATAAATGCTACTTTAGAGTCATTATTCTGACCCTGCCCCAGTAGAGTTCTATTCACCAAAAACATACCATGTTGACCAGATGAAAAAAAAAATTGAAAGCTCATTCTACTGGCTTACACAAAATAATATCTTTATTCTATCATGCAAAATTGGCATGCAAGTAAACTTCTTAAAAATTGAATGTTCTACAATGAAAAAGAAGGAAATATTACCTTTTGCAACAACATGGATGGACCTGGAAACTACTATGTTAAGTGAAATAAGCCAGGCAGAGAAAGAAAAATATCATATGACCTCACTCATTTGAGGAATCCAAGAAACAATGTGAACTGAGGAATGGAATTGAGACAGAGGAGGGATCAAAGGGACCAGAGGGAAAGTGGACAGAGGGAAAGGGGATGATAGGATGGAATAAACCTGAAGGGAAGGGGAGAGGGTGATGTTGAGAAGGGGGCAAGGAAGATGTTAAGGGGTATATGGGGGAGGGGGGATGCATTCGGGGCAACACTAGAATCTATGTAAACACAATAAATTAATAGTTCTAAAAAAAATTGTGCTATAGCCTCTTATGGATCAGGAGCTCTAGAAACAACTTCTGATATTCCATTAATAACCATTGGGCTTTGTCAGACTTCTCCATTCTCAGGAATTCCTGAGTGAGTGGCTTGGTACTTGTTGACATTTTGGGTGCTAGTCATTGCAGAAAATGATCTTGTGTGATTTCAGTTCTACCTCCTTTTGCAACCCACCAGCAACTTTTCAAGGAATTTCAGTAAGATAGTACATTCAATGGCTCCATTGATATTTCAGTTTTATATCTTTGGAAAGTGCGTCATAATGCTTAGTCCAAAACTCTATGGACTATGATTCTACATTGAAAACCCCAGAGGGGACTTAAACATAGTGGCCCATTTATTTCTACTGTCAATTTTGGTAAATTTGATAGCTTTATTAGCAACATGTCAAAAGTTTCTTTCGTAAAAAAAACTAATGCATATCTTCATCTTCATGCAACTCATCTAATAAAGAGAAAGTTTCCAACTTTACACTGAAATGTTGTTCCTTAAGAATGGCTTTTTTTTTTTTTTTTACAGAGACAGAGAGAGAGAGTCAGAGAGAGGGATATACAGGGACAGAGAGATGAGAAGCATCAATCATTAGTTTTTCATTGTGCATTGCGACACCTTAGCTGTTCATTGATTGCTTTCTCATATGTGCCTTGACCGTGGGCCTTCAGCAGACTGAGTAACCCCTTGCTCAAGCCAGCGACCTTGGGTCCAAGCTGGTGAACTTTGCTCAAACCAGATGTGCCTGTGCTCAAGCTGGCGACCTCGGGGTCTCGAACCTGGAGCATCCTAGTCTGATGCTCTATCCACTGCTCCACCACCTGGTCAGGCAAGAATGGCTTATAAATGTAGGAACTCCCAGTACTGATAAGTGGAGCTCTTTGCCAAGTTTTTCCTATATACAAATCCTACTTTTGAGGCGTCCTACAGCCATTCTACTTAATGAGATTAAAGAAAATTTTATAATAATAGCGTAGTCTATTCAACTTCAAGTTCTCATTTGATGGAAGCTCTTTCCCACTGGTGTTTATAAATCTTGCTTTCAAAGCGAAGGTACGGTGGGAAAAAAAATGGATTTAAAAATGTAAATCTAGTTTTCCTTTCCTGTTTGAGTGAATGATTGGCATTGGCCTGATGTAAATGGTTGCTTTGTGATGTTTCTAACATAGGTTTCTTATGAAAACTGGGCATTTGGAGAACCTAATAATTATGGAAACACTGAATTCTGTGGAGAGTTGAAAGGTGACCCTAGTATGTCCTGGAATGATATTAACTGTGAACAACTTAAGAATTGGATTTGCCAGATACGTAAAGGTATGGTAACCTGTTCTTTCCTTTATCTGAGCTCAAAGAACTAACCTCTTGACATCCCAGTATCTTCCTTATTATCAGGACCAAACAAACAAAATAAAAACTAAATAAACTGCAGGAGCCATTATTTCACAGGATGAGAGTGAAGTCTCTGAACACAGATAAATATTCCAGAGGAACAGAAGATCAAAAGGTTACCCGGGGATTCTAGACCCAAGTCATGTCCTCCAAAACAGTTCCCATGAGCTGTGATTTCTGGCTCAGTTTGCATAATGGTAGAAGTGGATGTTCTATTCCGTGAGCAGAGCAATGACTATGCCATTTCATTTTTGGAGTTGTCACCCTTTGACCTCCATCAGTCATCCAATAGGTGAAAAATTTCCTAAGCTGAATATTCTAAGTATTGATTTCTCCAGGAAATGTTCAACACAAAGAACAAACAGCATATGGAGGACTCACCATGTTACTAATGGTCAGAAAGCAGCAGTGTGTGCTGTCACGATCTTGACTCAGGAAGGTCTACACATCCGAGTCAGACATGGAGGTCAGGGATCCAGTCTCTCACGTTTGAAAAAAAAAAAAAAGACCCTCCCTTGAACCAAAATATACATCAACTTGTCTTTGTAAACAGATAAATGGAACCACATTGCCCTCTGCTGTCAAGAAACCTTGATCACTGTCTCAACTTGACTGCAAGAGACTCTATTGCTGTCCGCTTACTTTCTGGACTCCTTCTGCTTAGATTAGTGCTTTCAAAGTTTTCAGAATGGAGGAGTAAGTAGTGGCCAGCTTTTCTGTAAAGTTGTAGCTAAAGATAATATATATTATGTCTTAAGTTTCCTTATGTATCATTAGTGCCTCTGTTCTTTTGGATGTTGAATATATTACACCAAAAGGTAGGTAACCCGAGTCATTTTATCAGATTCCAACCGTGTCCAGAGATATCAGTAACTACTTGAAAAGAAACTTATTTTATTTAACTTTTAGTTAAAAGTACATTTAAAATAGATTCTTTGAAGAAAGTATATTTTATAAATAGCTCATATTTAATTATTTTAAATAATAAAATTTTAAGTAATTTCACAGCTAATTATATATAAGATGTGTGATTAAAACTGACATCTACTGAACATCTTCTAAATACCAATAACTCACATATTTTACCGCACCTATTTACTCGTACTACAAACTCCTGTTTACAGTTGAAAAAATTAAGGGTAAACATTTTAAATTCAGGTCTGAGATTTGAACCTAAGCTTTCTGATTCTGAAACTTGTGTTCTTTTCTCTCCTTTATGACATTTTGTGTCTGAAAACTCTCTCGATTTCTGGTGGCTATTACTATACCTACTTTGTTTATCTCTTAACCCCCTACTTCTGTTTTCTTTCATTCTTCTCCTCCACGGTATGATAGGAGAATTGGAGAGTGGAAGGGTGGGAGGGGGGAAAGAGAGGACAACTAAGATTTTAGCTATATTGACCAATGAAAATAGTGAAACTAGGAGACTGTGTCACAGTAGAAGTGCAGCAAATTTTGTATGAATTTCTTTTTTGTCTTCCAGGACAAACACCAAAACCCGAGCCCACACCAGCTGCTGAAGACAGTAGGTGGTTTTTTTTTTTTACTATCATGACATGGTTTGCCAAGCCACATGGGTTTCAAGTGTACAACTCAGTATAAACCCATATTTTCTGATCTCTGTATTGATAGCCTTTCCCCTCTCTTTCTTCTTACAGTGAAAACAATAAAATAAAATACTGCCCTAAGAAAACAGAGAGCAGAAGTTCTTAGTATCTTTGAGAATCTCATGAGAGTTTGGATCTGTCCCCAGACAGATGCTCATGAGCACAGACAGTTGTTTGTACAATTTCTCAAGGGTTAATGAATCCAATCCGACAGCAAATGTATTAGTTTCCTGTGGCTGCAGTAACAAATTTCCACAAACTTGGTGGCTTAAAGTAACAGCCATTTATTCTCTTACAGTTCTGGAGGTCAGATACATGAACTCAGTTTCATTGAACTGAAATCAAGGTGTCAGCGAGACCTGCTCCCTCCAGAAGCTCAAAGGGACAATCAATTTCCTTACCTTTACCAGCTTCTAGAACTGCATTCCCGCATTAGTCGTTTCATGGCCCCTTTCTCCATCTTCAGAACCAAAATGTGGCGTCTTGCTTCATTTGTTATGTTGCTTCCTTATTCTGTAGTCAAGTCTCGGCCTCCCTCTGACAGGGTGCTTGTGATTGCACTTAGGGCCCACCCACATAATCTGGGATAACCTCTCCATCTCAAGAGCCTCAACTCAACCACACCTACCAAGTGGCTTTTTCTGTATAAAAAATGTTCACAGATTCCAGAGATTAGGATCTAGATATCTAGATATCTTTGGTGGCTACTATTCAGCACAGGCTCACAGAATTCTTTGACAGAGCCTTAGGAACCCTCCTAGTATGTGAATTCTTTGATTCTCCCATTATATGCTGAAGCACCCTAGCCCATTTATTACAAATTCTTTGCTGTAATTAGCTGAAGGCTGCTTTGTCACAGCCTCCACTCCTTAAACCTTGAACATCGTGGGTGCATGGATGCAAATTCTTCCAGCTATGCAAGCCTACTGATGAAAGTAATGCTGGGAGTTCTTTTATCCAGTAGAGGTACATGGAACTCAGTTGCGAAGAGATAGGAGTGAGTTTTTACAGAGTTGGTGGGAAGTGGCAGTTTGGCCTTAAGTAATTCAGTCTCTATAAGTAAGCATCCTGCTTATTCTGGGCTCTCAGAGTTGTTGATACCTCAGATATAGTTCCTCCGCCCTTTTCATTTTTTTATACCATACATACCAGATTCTTGAAATTACCAAAGTAAAATTCATCACCTTTTTTTCCATGAATTTTTCAGATCCACCAGTCACTGACGATGGGTGGGTTATTTTCAAAGACTACCAGTATTATATTAGCAAAGAGAAGGAAACCATGGACAACGCACGGAAATACTGCAAGGATCATTATGGGGATCTGGTTACGATTGAAAAGGAAAGTGAAAGGAAGTTCCTGTGGAAATATGTAAGAAAATGATTAATTTAAGAATGGACCAGTGACATGTTATAAGCAAAGATAATGTCTATAATTGGTACCCTGTGGTGCAATTTCAAATTATGTGCTGAATTTGCACCTTCTAAGGTCAGGGGTACAGTTGTAAATGCCACAGGGGAGGTGGTGTGGGGAGGTGTTGGCCATCATAGAAGGGAATGACCTAACTGCTTGAATATTCAGTGTGGACTCACAGAACTAGACACAGTTTATGGTCTGGACTCTTTGAGGATCCCTACTTCATGGCTTTGAGTTCACTAATTTGATTTCAAAGATTGTAATTCCTAACTAGTTGTTTATAGCAATCCTTTGTGTATAGTGCAGGTTGATTGTTCATATAAAAATCTAATTTAGTGGGACCAAATTGTTGGTTAACAGATAGTACAGCTTGATAATTCATATAATTTTCCTTGGTTTTACCAAAATTGTCAGCTAACCGTAAAGGTATTTGTTTCAAGAGTGCTTGAAACTTCATGGCATCCTTGTTTTTTGTTTCTTTTTTGTTTTGTTTCTTGCTGGAAAAAAGAAAGAGAGGGAACAGAAAAAATGTTGAACGATAATGAAGAAATAAAATTAATTTGATTGCAAAGGTAGTAGTAAGGTATAGTCTGACTTACTTTCATCTTTATAGTTATACCTTGGTTTAAAATTCTCAGGATATTTCCTAATATTATACAAATATATATGTGAATGAAGAAGTCTCCTTAGAGGCCTAATCCCAAATGGCAACTTTGTTTTG
Source organism: Saccopteryx leptura (assembly GCF_036850995.1). Classification (NCBI taxonomy): domain Eukaryota; kingdom Metazoa; phylum Chordata; class Mammalia; order Chiroptera; family Emballonuridae; genus Saccopteryx; species Saccopteryx leptura. The sequence goes on from NC_089507.1 coordinate 107,612,355, forward strand.
AAAATGGTCTTCAACCACCTAATTACTATAGGTATTTGTTATTATAAAGTAACTTTAGATATTTGCTTTATAAATTCAGGTTATATAATGTGCATATTTTTCTTTTTATTTTTATGAAAAACATAATGAATTTACCATAAAATTTCTACAAGAATTCTTTCTTAGAAAAAGTCCCAAAGAGGCTGCCTCACTAATGTATAGGTTTTACTTAAGAATTTCCTTACGTAAGTATAGATTGAACTATATATAAACTTTCATGTTTTAGGTAAACAAGAATGATGCACAACCAGCATATTTTATTGGTTTATTGATCAGCTTGGATAAAAAGTTTGTGTAAGTAAATCAAAATAAAACAACTTTACCTAAGATAGTTATTTGATAACACCTATGTTATTTTGAGGCTTTTATTTTGCTGAATGCATTTTAAAAAATACTTAAGGCTTCTCGTCTGACCATGTGTTGGTGCACCAGATAGTGCGTGGGCTGGGATGCTAAGGACCCAGGTTCAAAACCTTGAGGTCACTGGCTTGAGCACAGGCTCATCTGGCTTGAGTGTCAGTCACTGGCTTGAGCATGGGATCATAGTCATGACCTCATGGTCGCTGTCTGGAGCCCAAAGTCGCTGGCTTGAGCAAGGGGTCACTGGCTCAGCTGTAGCCCCCATGTTAAGGCACACATGAGAAAGCAGTCAATGAACAGGTGCCGCAACTATGAGTTGATGCTTCTCATATCTCTCTCCCTTTCTGTCTGTCTCTGTCTTTCTTAAAAAACAAAACAGAACAACTCCAGGCTTCTCAATCTAAACACTTTCTTTAGCCCTAGCTGAGTAGCTCAATTTGTTAGAGCAGTGGTTTTCAGCCTTTTTACTCTTGGAGACCAGTGGAAATAGGAGAATTATTTTGGGGACTGTTAAGGCAGAAATCACCCTGAGCATAAGCAAATTTGACTGAGATCATTGGGTCTGTAATCTTCATACAACATCATAGCAGTCAACTCTTTCATGGATTGGCACAAAACTTCTGGCCGACCGGTCCATAGACCAGGATTTGAAAAGCACTGGGTGAGAGCATTGTCACCACCTGCCAAGGTTGTGGGTTTGATCCCTGGTGAAGACACATACAACAATCAACCAATGAATGTATAAATAAGTGGAACAACAAATTGATGTTTCTCTCTCTCTCTCTGTCTCTCTCTCTCTCTCTTTTCTTCTCTCTCTAAAATAAAAAAGTATTTTAAAAAATAAAATAAAAAGCATTATTAAAAAAACAAAGAATTAAAAATAATTCTCTTACATATTTTCAGCATTCTATTTTTCAACTCAGATTCTGGTTTAATCTTGCAAAACTTCACGTATCTTTGTTTTGAATGTCATCACCTGTTGTAAAGTAGTAAATCATCTCTACTAAGAAGATGTATTCATATATATGAATACTGAATTTATTCTTAAAATTATGGTTCCCACTTGGACTCCTTGTGCACAGACCCAAAGGGCCCTTTTATGTTGCCCCACTCACTGCTTTCCCATCACAACTTTGAAAGACTTTTAACTGCACAAGACGCTTTCCCTTCAAAGGAATACTGTACTGTTTTCCATTGGATGCAGGGGCCAGCAAAAGCTTCGGGAGGGAGGAAGTTAGTAAATTGGGGGGGGGTTCTCTCTTTGATAATTAATATACAAGTTCTTCTAAGTTTGGAGAGCAGATATGTCTTCCTTGCACAGATGTTTTAGCCACATATATTTCCTGTAACTTTTATAGATTGCCATTTTTTGTGCAATGAGACCTAAACTCACCCTCAGTATTTTTAAAGATCAGAAACATTTGATGCTTCTTTGGACAAGCACCTGTTGTAATCATTTCTAAAATGAGAGATCTCTTCAATGATCTCTTGGTCCTTTTCCAACTCATTGTTTCTGAATTACTATAATTCGTTAAAATAAATATTGGTCTGCACAACTTAAGAAAAACCAGAGTAAACATGAAATTCAGAGAACGGGCTTCACGAGAGAATTTATATTCTCAGCCTCTCTAAGGATGGCTGTGTTTTGTGGAAATGAAGCCTAAGAAATACTATGAGAGGCCTTTTGCTCTGGCCCACTTCCAGAGTAATTGTCATCTCCATTTCTTCTCCCACTTCTAGACTAAAGGCAGCTTCCTCCAGGGAGGGAAAGGGGAACAGACTGGCCAGAGCATTGGGTTGCTGCAAGGGAGCACGATGCACCAGAGCACCAGCAGCACCGACAGTCTTTGAGATTTCCCTGCTAATCTCTCTAGGACCTCTCTCTAAAACCTTCACTCTAGAACTGCTCTCCAGAACCCCCTCTTCTGTTATCTTAGGGTCCTATGATCCTTCCTCTTGATTGACTTGCCTTTTCCCACCACTAGGCTGTAGTCAATTATTGTAACGATTATATGGTTGCTAAATGACTTACTTTTCCTTTCCAGTTGGATGGATGGAAGGAAGGTGCAATATGTTGCCTGGGCCTCAGGTGAACCCAATTTTGCAAATGACGATGAAAACTGTGCAGTCATGTATTCAAATTCAGGTAAACAATGTACAAATCTTCAATTTGGTGCAATGTGTGTCATTAGCTACCTCCTTAAGTTGTAGACTTAAATCAGGCAAGAAAAGAGATAATAAAGGAGAATTCTAATTTTGGGAGTGTAATCATCAGATTTTAAGAAGGAAGGATGATTAACATTTACTTTAATAAATGACACAGTCTTCTCACTTCTCATTTTTTTGGTCTTTTTTTTTAATTTACAGAGACAGAGAGAGAGAGTCAGAGAGAGGGAGAGATAGGGACAGACAGACAGGAATGGAGAGAGATGAGAAGCATCAATCATTAGTTTTTCATTGTGACACCTTAGTTGTTCATTGATTGCTTTCTAATATGTGCCTTGACTGTGGGGCTACAGCAGACCGAGTAACCCTGTGCTAGAGCCAGTGACCTTGGGTCCAAGCTGGTGAGCTCTGCTCAAACAAGATGAGCCCGTGCTCAAGCTGGCAACCTCGGGGTCTCGAACCTGGGTCCTCTGCATCCCAGTCTGATGCTCTATCCACTGCACCACCGCCTGTTTTGTGTTCTGATTGGAGAGAAATATCCAGAATGTGTGTTTCTTCTATCTCTTTCTCCTGTCTTTATCTGTAAAATGGGAATAATGATGAAACCTCATCTCTTGAGAATATTAAACAAGATAATACATCTAAAACACTAAGAAAAAACTTCATATATATAAACTCTATTATAAGATTACTATCATCTGCTATAACTGCAATTCCAAGTACTTACATGGCTTATAGGAAGCTCTCTATAAAGTTGAACTGTTATTAGTTTACGTGAAAGAGTATGGCATTGGTTATTTTTTGAATCATTTGTGTAAATTGAAGATTGATTGTAGTCTAAACCATTTTTGAGAACCCTTACAATATATAAATGCATTTTTTGAAAACGAGTGTTTTAAAACATAAACATGCAAATCTGATTTAGCTATTTTTCTCTTTGCCAGGGTTTTGGAATGACATCAATTGTGGTTATCCAAATCCCTTCATCTGCCAGCGACACAACAACAGCATCAACACCACAGCTACCCCAACCATGCCCCCAGTCCCAGGAGGCTGTAAGGAAGGCTGGAGTTTCTACAACAACAAGGTGAGAAGAAAATGAGCTGCAACCTTGACATTGATCCGTGTGTGTGTGTGTGTGTGTGTGAGATAGAGATAGAGAGACAGAGAGAGGAACAGATAGGGACAGACAGACAGGAAGGGAGACAGATGAGAAGCATCAATTCTTTACTGTGGCTCCTTAGTTGTTCATTGATTGCTTTCTCATATGTGCCTTGACTGGGGGCACAGCGAGTGACCCCTTGCTCAAGCCAGCAACCTTGGTCACAAGCCAGCGGCCTTTGGGCTCAAGCCAGTGACCATGGGATCATGTCTATGATCCTATGCTCAAGCCAGCAACCCCACGCTCAAGCTGGTGAGCCCGCGCTCAAGCTGGCAACCTCGGGGTTTCAAACATGGGTTCTCTGCATCCCAGTTCATGCTCTATTCACTGCGCCTCTGCCTGATCAGGGAGATATTGATCCTTATATGGAGAATGACAATGCAGATCTTTCAGCTTATAGTTAATTTTGGCTCACTTCATCACTTTAGAAAATTTTAGGCAAGAAGAGGTGGAGATTCCCATGTCAAATTCTCTATGGAAATGAAAAGTATATATGAAGATATTATCCAAATAGTTGTACCCTTTGTCTCAAGAGAAAGGAGCTTTGTAAAGAAAGTTTGTAATAAAACGGACTTAATTTTTTATATTTATATTTGATTGTGAGGAAATTCATAGGTAGCTCTAATCTTCATAAATGATTTTGATGTCTTTCTATAGTCTTTTTGCTATTATCATTAGTTAATCATTGTGGATTTTTTTTTCTTTCACCCCAGTGTCTCAAAATCTTTGGATTTGTAGAAGAAGAAAGAAAAACATGGCACAATGCACGAGAAGCTTGCAAAAATCTTAATGGAAATCTGGTATCCATACGCAATGAAAAAGAGCAAGGTATGCAGGCATTGTACATGTAATTTTCCTCAGAAAATGGTGGGATATTGTAATAGTAAGTTGTTTTTGTTTGTTTGTTTTCCAGAGGAAAAAAGTAGAAAGGGGGAAAAGAAATCAAGCACATACTGGGAACTATTTTACTCAGTTGTAGGCATCCACTGGGCATTTCACATATAAAATTCCTTTTCATTATCAGAACTACCAGTGGGAGTGTGGTGTTCAGAGAGGCCTCGAGTTGAGGACCTTGCAGAGTAAACAGTAGGGCTGGGAATAAGTTAGGTCTCCCAGTTGACATTCCATTCTGTTTCCAGCAAACCAGATTGCTCCCCATTGAGGCAAAAAGTAGAGTAGGGTTAGCAATGAAGTAAGGACTTGCTCATTTCCCATTTACTTCTCTTCTAGTCATGTTACCAACATAATTTATAATATAAGAAAACTGATTTTTAAATATAAACTTTGAACAACATATTGAGAAAAGTGTTTTGATAAAATGTAAGGACAAGCCAGACAGAGGTCCGAAGAAGAGCGCACGGAGGAAGAGAACTCGCTATAGCCATATAGCAGATTATAAAATTTTTTATGTTGCTCTCAGGTAATAGGTGCTTGGCCACTTTTGCATAGACTTTTCCAGGCCACCTTATCTGAAATAGATAGTAGGTTAAGTTTATGACTTGTCACTTTAAGGAGGATGTTGCCCAGCTGTCAGTGATTCAGATGAAAGTGAATAAACGGATATGAAGGGTTTGGCAACCATAGCAAGTGACAGTTGAGGAATGTTTGAAAGTCCCCTCAGGTTTCACAGCCTAGAAAAGATGTAGACTTTCAAGGGTCATCCTGTGTGGCTCCAGAAGGAAGACCTAGAACCAATGAATGGCAGTTATAGGGAAATGGATTTAGGCTTAAAATTAGGAGGTCATTCTAGCAATTAGAATTGATTGGATGGGCTGCATCTTGAGTTTTCTAAAGGGCTGTGAAGATGCTTAAACTGGAAGGTATTCAAAGAGGTGCTATAGAGTTCCATCTATGGACTAGTCTGGAGTGTGTAAGTTGCTCAATAAATGTTTGTTGTACATATGAATTGATACAAAATTGGTGCAGGTGAGAGATGTGGTCCAGATAATTTCCAAGTTCCTTTTTGGTTCCAAGATTCTTTAATGTCTAAAATCACTGGGAAAAATGGCATATCTCAAAAAATATTTTTTAAAAAGAAAGACCCTAAACCACTATATGGCACTCTCCCAAATGTTTGTTTCACTCCCTCAATGCTGCTATTGTATGAGGAAATGACCAAGCTTTCACTCAGAGCCCTTGACAAGTTCAGCAATTTGCCAGACACTGAGAGAAGAGGGTCAAACCATAGCATACAATAAAAATATTTTTAAAAGTATAATATCCACATTTCTATAACTAGCCTACTACATTTTGGGCTTAGCTACCCCTCAGAGAGACACAATAGTTGATCCCTCTCTTAACCACAAAAGGCTGATTCCTGGCATAACAAAATTAGAACCTGGGTAATAGAGATGTGCAGAAGGAAACAATTTTCACATAAAATAACATTATTCCTGGCAAAACAGGCACACGTTGTTGAATTCTTATTGTGGTTTTTGGCAGAAAAAAAAAACCCTCAGTGCTGAAATATTGGCAGGTGGAGCTTTTCCACATTTCATTTTGAGTTGGGGATAGCGTAGAAGTTATGGTCTTCTTTAGAAAATAAAACTAAAATAAATATGTACTCATGCTCTTCTCTCTCTCTGAAAAATATGAGAAGACAAAGCAAATTTTTTTAACCTAGTTGATTGAGAGAAAAGCGAGTCTCTGGGCTGGGTGGTTGCGGCTTCTACTCTGCGGAAGAAGGAAGCACGTAGCAGTGCATCTCTGTGTTCTTGAGTAAACATACTGGTGTCTCTGCAGGCTTCTCTGTATTTTGCATTTCCTATTAGTAACCTAAGTGCTTTTAGTCATTCAGGTTTCTATTTGTACTCAGGAGCCGTGTTTAAGCATAAATATTTAGAAACTGTTGTTCTGTAGAATTGGTGCTTATCTGCCTGGGCTCCCACAGGTGCCGCAGAAGACAGCTGCTGTGGGCGCCTTGGGGACAGGCTGACGGAGGGGATGGGCGCGTGTACATCTGGATATTTTCTGGATATTTCCTACCATCCTCTCTGCCATGGAATTGATAAGGAAGCAAGAGGCTTCTTATTTGTTCTACATTCTCTGAATTTTTCTAGATCATTTTTCTTAATGATGTGAGCACTTAGCATCAGGGTGTCCCCTGGGTCCAAGCACACTCAGTGGACAGCTGCTAACCCCTAGGAGTTGGCTGTCCAGGGGGAGTTCCAAATGAACGGCTCCTTTTGGTTTGGCAAACCAAGGTTGTGATAATTTTCCAGCCTAAAACATCTTGTTTTGATAGCTAGTGTCCATTTTTAAAACTTTTCTGGATGAAGGGACCTCTCTGCCTCCGAGTTACTCTAATCAGATTATTTTATTTATAGCGTCAGTGTGCCTGCTAACTCCTAGGATGACGGTGCATGAATTAGAGAACTGTACCTCTTCTTTAGGATTCTCTGCAGCCATAGCTCAGAGCAGAGCATGGTGTGGACTTCAGGCTCTCTTGTCCCAGTGTCCCAGTGCCCTTGGCCAGGGGACAACCTGTAGAACTGTCTGTAGTCAGATAGAACCTAGACTTTTACTGTACAAAACTTTTCAAAGTCCAAAGCTAAAGAGTAACACAATGCGAGGTTAAAATGTGTGTGTTTACTTGGTAAGTGCTTTTAAATATAATAATAAAGACAGTAATTACATGCTTTATATTTTAAAATCAATGTATTTTGAATGTTTTTCATATTTGCAGTAATTTACCCCAGAGTTAAAAATTATCTTGTGATACTTTCTTTCAGCATTTCTTACCTATCGTATGAAGGACTCCACTTTTAATGCCTGGATCGGGCTGAATGACCGCAATGCAGAGCACACATTCCTTTGGACAGATGGGGCGGGAGTTCACTATACTAACTGGGGCAAAGGTTACCCTGGTGGAAGAAGGAGCAGTCTTTCTTATGAAGATGTAAATATCACTTTTCAGTCAGCTCTCTATATCAGTTTGCTTAAAGTCATCATATTAGCAATTAATCTTCTGTGAAAAATCAACCCGAGTACTTCTTGGTCTGATTCATTCTTGTAGATTTTAACTGTGTCAAACCGAGCCAGTCTTGAAGGAAGTGATACACATTCAGTTGAGAACTCTTCGGCTTGGGGGTGGGTTGTGGCAGCAGTGAGGGACAGAGAAAGCTAACCCCACTGTGGGCCTATATGTAGTCAGGAGGCACACTGGAACCCAGAGCTATCAACATTCTTTGCCCCTAAACTCTTGAAGCTGTTGTAGTGTTCGGGGTGTAGGTCTGGGAACTACTACTACTTCTAAAGATGTATGTCATCATCATCTTCATCATTATTGAGCTAACATTTGTAGAACGCTCATTGTGTGCCAAACACTAAGTGCTTTACAGTACATTCACCTAAGAGATGGATGATTGCGTCTTTATTTTACTACACTCAATCGCAGATCATTGAACAGTAAACTAATCAGTGTTAAACACTGTACTAAGCATTGTGAAAAACATAAGATTTTGTTCTTACCTTAAAGAAGCTCACACTTAGTCTAGACCACAAGTATTACAGAAGAAAGAAAACAGTAAAGAAATGAAGTGCATAATTAGCATCAGCTATAAAACATGTGGTAGATAGGAGGAAAGAAACTTAATTTGCAATGGAGTGATCTAATTAGTCAACACATACCCATAGGGACCTTCACTGGGTGAAGGACTATGAAAAAGATTTACTAAAGGTCTTTTTTTCAAGAAGTTTAAAACATAATGGTCAGGGAAACTTGGCAAGAGGATGGAGAAGGCGCTGTTATGTGAGCAAAGTGAATAAAGTTTTGCAGAAAAAGGCACAAGGTAGGTTTGGTCAGAAATAAATGGCTTTGGATATAACAGGAGTTTTATGCAAAAAGAAATATGAGTAAGCTTTAAAAGGTAGAAAGCAGAATTTAGAGAAATTTAGATGCCCTATAAAAGGATTTGGACTTTGTCAGATAGACAGTGAAAAAAGGTTTGAGCAGGAAAATGATCTGATCAAAATGACATCTTTATGAGAATTAATCTAGTAGATATAAGCAGAGTGCATCTATTTTGATGATGGTTAAGTGATTTCCTGTAGACAAATTTTTTGACTTCTCTTTGCATCAATGAGGGCTGAAAAGTTATTGAAGAAGTTAAAGTAGAAGAGAGTGAGATAGGTTTTGCTTTGAAACATTTTAGGGATGAGGGGTGAATTTTATATAAAGAAAAGAATTGTTATGGCATAAGTGTTTTGTTTTTAGAACATAAAGAAAAGCAGAAACAATTGAAATAAACAAAATTTGTAATCTTACCCATCAAGAAAAAAATGCTGTTAGTTGTTTCTTGATTTTATTCTTATACTTTTTTTCAGTGTGTGTAAAAATATAAAGTTCATATTTAAAAAAAAATAGAATAAAAACACTTATAGGTATTGTTACAATTTGAGACTTGAAAATGGAAAGATTAAACACAGTTTGATAAAGACAGTGAAAGAGAACTGTTCATGTGCATTTTGTGGTGGAAACATACTTATTGTATATAGGTTTTTGGGACTTGAACAGAGACTTTGAGTCAGGACCATGGATAATAAAAACAACTAGAAAGAGAGATGAGTGAAGAATCTTTAAAATGTAGGATTGGGGGTTCCTAATTGTTGAAGCTCATGGGATAATGAGGTTAGAGACAGGGGGGCTGAGAAGACAATGGTAGCTGGATTATCTGTGGATCAGGAAATTAATGGGATTTCTGACAGCAAAATTGCTCAGACCCCACTTCAAAATGTATCCAACTCTATTTCGTTTTCAGTTAAATAACAAGAGTTTATTGTAAGGGATCCGCATGGAAGTTTGGTGCAGTGCATGGAAAGTGGAAGGAGTTGAACACACTGTAAATGAATGAGGACAATCTAAACTTGGAGGTTAGGGATGGGGATGTTATTGGCTTATTGCTGAATTGATTTAAGTGATTGTTGATTAATCTTTCCCCCACACCCTAAATATACAGGCTGACTGTGTTGTTCTTATTGGAGGGAAGTCAAAAGAGGCAGGAAAATGGATGGATGACATCTGTGACAATAAGCGAGGCTATATATGCTCTGTGCATCCCGGTAAGTTCTACCACACCTCACTGGCCTCTAAGGAGCTGGAGCTTGTAAACATGTATATTTTTTAAATGGTCTCCTCTGTGAACCTTATAATTCTCTAAAAAATAAAATAAAATAAAATAAAGCATTAGTTTTTAAAGTGTTTTTTTAATATATCAACAAGTTTGATTCTCACTTTTAATTCATGTATGCCTATGACAGACAACAAAATGGGTGACATTTTCCCTTAATTTATTCATAAGTGTGCCTTTATCCATTACCAGAAAGTTTTGTGCAGAGCAAACTTGAAGTTGCAACTTTTTTCTAATTTTGTTAAAAATGTGGGGTGTTTAACTATCTATAGTTTAAAAAAATGTAAGAGTAAGAATATTTCAGTTCAACTTGCGTAATTTGAGAACCATTGGCATAAAACATCACATATACCACGTTATTTGTTCTGTGTTCTGTGTCTTAAAAAAAATGTAGCTATGTGATTAGTGTTTCTTTCTTCAGCTTAGGAAGCTTGACTATCATTAAATGAAAATAAAACAGAGGCCCTGGCTGGTTGGCTCAGTGGTAGAGTGTTGGCCTGGTGTGTGGAAGTTCTGGGTTCGATTTCCAGTCAGGGTACACAGGAGAAGTGCCCATCTGCTTCTCCTCTCTTCTCCCTCTCCTTTCTCTCTTTATCTCTCTCTTCCCCTCCCACAGCCAAGGCTCCATTGGAGCAAAGTTGGCCCGGGTGCTGAGGGAGGCTCCATGGCCTCTGCCTCAGGTGCTAAAATGGCTCCAGATGCAATGGAGCAACGCCCCAGATAGGCAAAGCATCACCCCTTGGTGGGCATGCCAGGTGGATCCTGGTCAGGAACATGTGGGAGTCTGTCTTTCTGCCTCCCCACTTCTCACTTCAAAGACTAAATAAATAAACAAACAAATAAAATAAAAATGGAACAGAGTATGTGGATATTTATTGAGAGTCAAAACTATGGTTGTACTCATTTGGGTTTCTGGTACAGCTAGAATAAAAATGTCTAGCTACACAACAAAAATATTAGAATTTAAGAAAATCAATTAGAGACTAGGGTTGAACGTGGGGTAGGTTGCTGTCATACGGAGTACAGCTTTTAGAGGATGAGTTTGAGTTAGCAAGTACTTCTTCCAGAGCGAAACAATTTTTCTACTTTCTGGGGAATCGGGAACTAATGCCAGCTTATGACTAATGGCAGTGGTGACTGAAAATCACTTAAGATACTTGCAGATGATTGAGAAGTGTTGCAGACATTCTAACCTATTAATCCCAAAGCTGGTACAGGCCATGTCACTTCTCTCTCTAGAGTAGCGATTTTCAACCTTTTCAACCTTTCTATTTTTCATCTCATGGTACACCTAAACTACTAACATTCTACAGCACACCAAAAAATATCTTTTTTGCCAATATGACAAATAAAATAGGTATAATTTTGATGAATTCACAATGGACGGCTATTGTCATGTTAGCTATTTTTTTTTAATTGACAATCTAAGGGAAAAGACATTAGTGCCCCGGACTAAATAGTCAGATATTTCATGTTTTTAAAATTCTTGCAGCACACCAGTTGAAGGTTGCTGCTCTATACTATACCCCACAGGATAAGAATTTAGGCCCAGTAATGCCATCTGTGCCTCTATTCTCTGGACAAAGTGGGAGGCTCCTTTTAAGAGTGAATGATGATTCATAAACATATTTAAACCTTTTTTATTATTATAAATGTAAGTAATATAGTGTTTGCCACCAGTGAAAATGTTTTGAAGGTTTTTAATGACTTTAGTTCTAAAGAAAGGCATTAATGTGTTAAAATAAGAAAGGCAGCCTGACCATACAGTGGTGCAGTGAATAGAGTGTCAGACTGGGAACTGGAGAACCCAGGTTCAAAACCCTGAAGTCATCAGCTTGAGCGTGGGCTTATCTGGCTTGAGCACAGGCTCACCAGTTTAAGTGCAGAGTTGCTGGCTTGAGCCCAAGATCGCTGGCTTGAGGAAGGGGTCACTCACTCTGCTGTAGCCCCCTGGTCAAGGCACATATGAGTAAGCATATGTGAACAACTAAGGTGCCCTAACGAAGAGTTGATGATTCTCATCTCTCTCCCTTCCTGTCTTTCTGTTCCTATCTGTCCCTCTCTCTGACTCTCTCTCTGTCTCTGTGAAAAAATTTAAAAAAGATATGTATTAAAATAAAAAAGGCAGACTATAACATTTTATAAACCATCAATTATGCAAATAACACTATGATTTCGCTTTAAGAAAAAAAAAGACAATGAAATGCTCAAAATTAGAATAGTGGTTATATGTGGAAAAGGGGATTAAGGGTGATTTCTAGTGCCTTCATTTGTCATATTTTTCAAAATCTCTTCCTATATATACAAATATATGAATAAAAATATATATAAAATACAGGCCATCCTGGGTTATGAACAAGGTAGTTTCTATAGGTTTGTTCTTTGGTTGAATTTGTGTGTAAGTTGAAAGAGGTACGTTTACCTATTAAATGCAACTTAGGCAGATGTTTGTCTTAACATAGTATTCATTTCTACATTTCTGTGCATATAAATACTTAAACATTTTCAAGTGCAACCTTGAACAATCTTGGATGATGCAGAAGATGAAGGACTTGTTGGAGAGGATGGGACTGGTGTTAGACAGTCAGGGTTTGATTCTGCAGCTGGAGTCAGTTTCTTGAAGTAGCATCAAGGGAGGTTTGTGCAGAGCTTTTCTTTTTCCCACAATGAACGATCCTGTAGCATGTCAGGCCTTCAGTAACTGTATGGTAAACTTTGGTGAACCTCTTGTATCAGGATCTTACTGCCCTAACTTTGCCATTCCTGCTTGAATTAGATGAAAACATCAGCTAACTCTTCTGTAGAAAACTTTTTCAGTTCTGGAGTTTCTAGATCCTTTTTTTCTTCTCTAAATGCTACCAGCTACCATCTGCTGTCTAGTTCCATAAGGTCTTCACTGGTTAGTTCTTTGTCGTGGGAGTCTAATAACTATGATATCATTTTCACTGATGTCCAATTACAGTTAATTACCAATAGCCCTTATGACGCTCTGTTGATAAGTACAAGTTGTGTGGAAGTCGGCTGTTTGTAACTTGAGGACTTACTGTATATGTAAATGCAAAAACGATTTAAAATAATACAGTCTTTGTTGAAAATTTAGGAAATACAAAAGCATATATAGAAGAGAAATTATTACCCACAATCTAACCTCTCATTATTTTAGTTTTTCTCTATTAGTTTTTCTATGCATGTTTTCATAAAAAAGCAAATTAGATAGATGAGCTAAGTTGCCTGTTGTTTTTTAGCTTTATCCTCAAGCCTCATTTGCCACTTTTAGAGGGCCAGAAACTTTCCCAAGATGTTTAAGACAAACCCAAATGGAAAATGTAACATTTTAAGGACCCTGGCCTGAGCCTCTTGGTACTCTACCAACAGCAGGTGGCAGCAATAGCAGAAGAAAGCCAGGGCTGCCTCCACTTGATGAATTAGACTTGTTTGTTGTCTTCCCAGTAAAGTCAGAAGGGTGTCTGGTATTTGTGTAGTGAGAGCTAAAGGCAGATGGTGGATTGGGCTGGTATATAGTAGTATAAGCAGACAACTGGTCAAGACAAAATTGGTAGGCAAGGATATCTAGAACTGTAGACCAGGGGTTGGTAATCTTTTTCTGTAAAGAGGCAAACTGTAAATATTATAGGCTTTGCAGGACATACAATCTAAGCTGCAACTATTCAACTTGGGAGATTAAAGAAGGAAGATCAGAAAGCCAAAATGACTCTGGCTTACAAGGGCTTCAACCCCTGAGTCATTTTGGATAAGATATGGGCTGCCTAGTGAAGGGCATAGGAAATCATGTGTAAGAGGACAGCTTGACCCTGAGATCAAGGGTAAATGAACCAGGGACTCGTGTATGGCTTTGTCCAGAATTTAGACCAGATGGGGGAAGGGAGAGGAAGACTGTTCTTGACCTTGAAATTTGACTGAGATGGAAAAATAAAGATTAGGAATGATAGAATGATAGATGTTTTTTAATTTATGGGATTAAGTTATGTCACTTCTTTTATCCGGACACTAGATCCCACTGAACTTGCAAGCATTTTTTTTTAAGCTTAAAGATTTGATCATATTATATAATAACCTTAGTATTCTAAATACAGTTTGGAAATTATTTCATTCAATCAGGCATATTGATTAAAAATAGAACTTTATTTTCAGGTACGAAATGGCTCAGAAAGATATTTTTAACACTTGAGAGTTTGCATTTGTGCTATTCTGATTATTTTTATGATGTATGAAATATAGTAGTTGTGTGCTGATGGCACTAAAGTAATGATTATTGATAATGCTAATGAAAATAATTTTTGTATTCCAGACCCTAAGGTGCCCCATTCTCCAGCAACAGTCCCAACAGATGGCTTTATTAGACATGGTAACAGTAGCTATTCTCTCATGAAGTTAAAGTTATCATGGTATGATGCAAAGAATTACTGCACGCTTCACGATTCTTCAGTAGCTAGCATTCTAGATCCCTATGATAATGCATTTGCAGTGATGCAGATACAAACATCTAATGAACCTGTGTGGATCGGCCTGAACAGTAACTTGGTAAGATGTGTAAATATGTCTGACCGGAGACAATCGATAAAAATGTGATTGAATATGATTCCCTTTCTGTTCCTCCTGTTGAACAACTGTTATTTGTAAGAAACTGTGCTGGGGTATATGAATGATACCAACATTAATAAGACCCAGTACTTCACGTATCCAGTGCTTTCAAAGATCTAGTAAGCTAGTGATGTAGGTCAGAAATCAAATGAAGACTTATCTAACTTATATTAGCTCTCATGTTGCTTTTTTAAAATTTATTTTTACTTAGAGTTGACATAAAATATTATGTTAGTTTCAGATGTATGACACAGTGATTCAGCATTTATGTGTACCTTACAGAGTCATCCCCACAATAAGTCTAGTAACCATGTGTTACCATACAGAGTTATTACAATATTGACTTTCTTCCCTATGCTGTACATTTAATCCCTGTGACTTATTTTATAACTGGAAGTTTGTACTTCTTAATTCTCTTCCCCTTTCCACCCACCCCTGCACCTTCTCCCCTCTGGCAGCCATCAGTTTGATCTTTGTATCCATGAGTTTGTTTCTGTTTTTTGTTCGTTTATTTGTATTGCTAATTACATTACACATAGAAGTAAGTGAAATCATATAATATTTGTGTTTCTCTGACTGACTTACTTCATAAGTTAGCATAATACCCTTTAGGTCTATCTTTGTCATTGCAAATAGTAAGTTTTCATTTCTTTTTTTTTATGGCTGAGTTATATTCTATTGTATCAATATATATGTACCACATCTGCTTTACTCATTCACCTATTGATGAACAACTTTCACGTTGCTTTTGAATATTAAAATTTAATTTGGCATCTAAGCAGTTTTGTTCATTGACATTTCTTTCTAGTGTCATGATTACAAATATGCCGTGGGAATTAGGAAAGCAGGTCAGGGATATAGTTTCTGGATGATGAGAATACTTTTTATTTTTTGTGGCAAGCCATTCCAGAGTTGTTTTCAGTCCTGAAGTTGTGGTGCTTCTCTCTGTGAGATTTTATTGCAGTCAATTCCCTGTGTTCCATGTTGGCAGAGAATGGGGTGGAGTGAGAGTTGAGTTACAGAACTAAGAGTAGTGATGAGTTGACAAAATATTTCTAAAATGAGTCTTTTCTGATGCCCAGGGATCCATCTATCTTCCATCTATACATCTATTCACCTAGCGAGTCAACTAGCAAACTTCCTAGTAGAAGAACCGGAGATGTCAACAAATAATTAATAGATAATATAAGAGGTATCAAAGAGAGGTTATACAAAGTGCTACAAGAAGAGAGAAAAGGGATCAATTGTGCCACAGGAGAGGACCAGGAGAGCTTCTTAGAGGAAGTCAAACTTTAAAATGTAATGTGGGATGGTGAAACTTAAGGAAAGAGTACGAAAAAGAGAGAAAAGGATGGAAGGGGATAAAACTGGAAAGTAGGTTGGTGTCAGATTTTATAGGGCTTCTAATACCATTAAGGCAGAAATTGAAATTTACACTTCATGCGATGAGTACTTCCTAATTAGGAAAGTGAGCATTTAAATGTCAATAGTCCTATAATGATTTCTGTGATTTTATGTCTGTGTTGACTCTATTTTTAGAAATTACTTGGCATGATAATTCATTCATTTTCTTCCCACAGACATGGTCACAATTCTTTCATGAGTTTGAAATATGCTTTTGTTATTTTTTAGAAATCTTAAGTGACTTTCTACTATACATTTATAACTAAAACAGTGCTATTATTTTCCTTACATCTATGGAGTTCATGATTATATAAGCATTATTTGATTGAACATGGAGAATACTACAAAATCCTAACTTGAGATACCATGTGCTTTTGATTATATCATTAAATCTATAGTAATTGGCTTGATAAATTAAATAATGCAGTTAAAATAGGCAATTGTTTTAATTGTTTAAAAGATTCAGTTTCTCAAGTTAATGTTATATATCATGTGTTCTTAGGCCTCACCTATATATAAAATCTCTTTTATACTGTTAAAAGGTATTTTTATTAAGTTATACTTTTCACATTATATATTAATTTTTATGTGGCCATGAATTTGACTAAGTTTAATAAGATATTAAGTGTGCAAATTGAATAAGACAATCAGCTTTTAAAAAAACACCATCATGATCGGTTGTAGTTGGAAGATCCCGAAGGCAAGGCCTATCCCCCTCTGTTCTTCACCTGTGGAACCTTACCTGAGTCATTTATCACTAGCCTATGTCAACCACCGAACTGTAAGATTAGAAGAAATGTGTTTCCAGGGTCCATGAGTTCAATGAAAATTACTTAAATTTTATTATTTCAGTGGCGATATAATAAGTATTTTATCTGTTTGGAAAATAAAACTTTCATTTTGCACTAAAAGTTTACAGATAAGAGTTTTATAGAATCTGACATAGATTTTAAAGCCAGTCTTCAAATTGTCTTTTAAAGATGTATTTATTGCCCTGGCTCAGTGGTAGAGTGTCAGCCTGGCATGCAGGAGTCCCAGGTTCGATTCCCGGCCAGGGCACACAGGAGAAGCACCCATCTGCTTCTCCACCCCTCCCCCTCTCCTTCCTCTCTGTCTCTCTCTTCCCCTCCTGCAGCCAAGGCTCCATTGGAGCAAAGCTGGCCCGGGCACTGAGGATGGCTCTAGGCCTCTGCCTCAGGCACTAGAATGGCTCTGGTTGCAGCAGAGCAATGCCCCAGATGGGCGGAGCATCGCCCCCTGGTGGGCATGCCAGGTGGATCCTGGCCAGGCGCATGCGGGAGTCTGTCTGACTGCCTCCCTGTTTCCAACTTCAGAAAAATACAAAATAAAAAAAAAGATGTATTTATTGTAGTCTTCTTAAGAAAGGCTGCATTTACTGAATTTGATTTGGTGGAAATGATTCATGATGTTTTTTAAAATTCCTGAATGTTGAAGGTCCTTTGTCAAATCATAGTCTTAAATATATTCTTAACTCTTCATTCGGTCCTTCTGGAATTTTCCAGATGAAGCAAGACTCCGTGGTAATGGCTGTTTTCGTTTTTGCAGACCAATGGTGAATATGTTTGGATTGATAAATGGAGGGTGAGATACACTAATTGGGGCATTGATGAGCCCAAACTGAAGTCAGCATGTGTTTATCTGGATCTTGATGGCTACTGGAAGACAGCACATTGCAATGAAAGTTTTTATTCTCTCTGCAAAAGATCAAGGGGTAATTAAGTATACAAAAACAACCCAGAGATTTGCAATTTTCTCAATAAGCAAATACCATACTACTGTAGATATTAAACCAGAAATGTCTTGGGGAATTTAAGAATAAGATAACACATATTCCTTTACCTAACAAACGACTGACTTGGTAATCAATAAATATACATAGATATTAGAGATAGAAATTTTTTTCATTGCAAGAGTTATTTTGTTCTTTGTAAGAATTTTTATTATTGAGGTTATTCTCTGAATCTATGTTAGATCCCTAAGAAGTTATGATTAGTTTTGATGTTGATAGCATAACAATGTCAAAATAATTTTATCAGAATGCATGTACATTCATCAGTCAGTGATATTATGATGATAGTGTTTTAGAATGCAATCTTAGAGTTGGACAGTGATAATGTCCTATACTTCTACCTATACTAATATTTAGTTATATCACAGATATCACCCATTGCTAAGAAGGGTTAAGACGGATTAGAATTTACCAACACTTTTATCCAGGCAAATAATAATAAAACAAAGCATGTCTTGAAGGAGGACTGTCTTTAACAAATTGTTTTTGGGCCCTGGCCGGTTGGCTCAGCGGTAGAGTGTCGGCCTGGCGTGCGGGGGACCCGGGTTCGATTCCCGGCCAGGGCACATAGGAGAAGCGCCCATTTGCTTCTCCACACCCCCCTCCTTCCTCTCCGTTTCTCTCTTCCCCTCCTGCAGCCAAGGCTCCATTGGAGCAAAGATGGCCCGGGCGCTGGGGATGGCTACTTGGCCTCTGCCCCAGGCGCTGGAGTGGCTCTGGTCGCGACAGAGCGATGCCCCGGAGGGGCAGAGCATTGCCACCTGTTGGGCGTGCCGGGTAGATCCCGGTCGGGCGCATGCGGGAGTCTGTCTGACTGTCTCTCCCCGTTTCCAGCTTCAGAAAAAAAAAAAAAAATTGTTTTTGGGTGGCTTTGTTTTTTGGAACTTAACATTGTACGGGTATCTATAGATCTACATTCTTAATTATGAGTGTGATTAATTGCCATAATAACTTAGTACATCCTATTAAAATGTATTTAAAATGAAAAAAAAAGTAAACCCAATAATAAAAATGGCATATTTAAATGATTAGCATTAGAACTTTAAAATTTTTATTAATGTTATTAATATGTTATTCTAATATATTATTCTATATACTACAGAAACTTCAGGTTTTACTTTATTTTAATGTGTTTCTTTCACAGATATCCCTGCCACTGAGCCTCCACAACTGCCTGGCAGATGCCCGGACTCAGAGCTCTCAGCGTGGATTCCTTTCCATGGTGACTGCTACTATATTGAGTCTTCATATACAAGGAACTGGGGCCAGGCATCTCTGGAATGTCTTCGAATGGGTAAGTACCACATTTACTGTAAGAAAACCCACAGTCATCCATTCTGGATTACCATGATACTAATAATATTGTCATTAAAAACAAGGAACATAAAAATACCTGTTTATTTTGCTTAATAGTTTATGTTGTAACAGAATGGTCATGATTATGCCTCCCCCCCACCGAGATTGTAGCCTCAAAAATCTTCAAGAATTTGGTAGAAAATAATCATTTACTGAACAAATTATTATTTTCTTACTTTTGGTTATAATATACTAAGTTGTTAGGATTCTCATTCTTAGTTATTTAGAGTATTTTGTTCATGTCTTATCACCGAGAAGCTTGGATTTCACAAGTGCCCAAGAACCATTTTGCTTTACCAGTGATGGAAAAGTGTTTATATCTGGTTATCTCATTTATGAAGAAAGACAGAAGAAAACTCAGATAGACCTGACATAAATGTATAATTTTCTCCCAAAATAAAAATATCAAATATGTCAAATAAAGTTAATTGTTTAGGATATATTTAAAAATTCATTGAATTAAATTGCACTGATTTTTTCTTTTCTTTCTTTTTTTTTTTTACTTAATTTTGATTATGCCCTACATCAAAGTTCTTCATCCAACAGTGGTGTACAAGAGTTCTAGTCTCATTTCCTTCAGGCCCATTTAAAAGTTAACCTTGAGCTTTGACTTTTTACTTTTATATTTATATTTTTTCAGCTTTACTGAAGTAAAATTAACATAAAAGTATAATACATTTAAAACCTGCAACATGATAATTTGCAATATATAACATTGTGAGAGAACTGACCCCACCAAGTTAATTAGTACGTCATCACCTCACATATTTACCTTTTTTTTATTTTTTGGTGAGAACACTTAAGTTCTACTCTCAGCAAATTTCAGTAATAAAATACAGTGTTATCAACTGTAGTCACAATGTCATGCATTAAATCCTCAGCCCTTATTCATCTTATAATTGAAAGTTTGTACCCTTTTACCAGCCTCTCCCCGTTTCCCCTGCCCCTACACCTGCACCAACCACCATTCTACTTTCTGTTTCTGTGACTTTGACTTTTTTTTTTAAGTTCTGCATATAACTCTGCTATCGTGAGGTATTTGTCTCTCTCTATCAGGCTTATTTCATTTAGCATAATGCCTTTCACTGTTGCAAATGACAGGTTTCCTGTCTGTTTAAAGGCTAAGTAATATTCCATTACATATATATTACACCCTCCTTGAATGTTCAAAAGCACATTGCTTAATCTCTATATATGTGTAATTTTTTTATTTCTTGTAATTGATTTATAGTTTTATAACACTGTAGTTAGAAAAGATGCTTGATATGATTTCAATCTTAAATTTATTGAGACATTTTTGTGGCCTAACATGTTTTCCAACCTGAGATTGTTCTATGTGTGCCTGAGAAGACAGGCATGTATTCTTCAGTTGTTGTATGAAATGTTTTGTATATATCTGTTAGGTGCATCTGGTTTAATGGGTAGTTTAAGTCCATTGTTTCTTTAGTGATTTTGTTTTTGTCTGGATTACCTATCCACTGTTGAAAGTGGGTATTGAAGTATTTTACTATTATTGTTTTTATGTCTCTTTATTCCTTTATATTTGTTAATATTTACTTTATATATGAAGGTGCTTCAAAGTTGGGTACATATATATTTAAAGTTGTTATATATTTTGATTAAATTGACCCCTTTAGCATTATGTAATGACCTTCTTGTCTCTGATTATAGTTTTTAGTAAAGTCTATTTTGTCTGATAAAAGTATCAAACCTGCTTTCTTTTGCTTCCCAATTATATGGAATAATTTTTTCCATCCCTTTACTTTGAGTTTACAGGTATTCATAAAGCTGAAATAAATTACTTATAGACAGCATGTAGTTGGATCTTGTACCTTTTAATTCATTCATTCACTCTATGTTATTTGGAGAATTCAGTAAATTTTTATTCACAGTAGGGATTAATAGGTATGGACTTAGTGTTGACATTTTAATTGTTTTCTGGATGTTTTGTAGTTTCTTTTTTCCTTTCTTCCTCTCTTATTCACTTCCTTTGTGAGTTGATGATTTCCTATAGTGGTATGCTCAGCTTCCTTTTCTTTATCTTTTGTGTATCTACTCTAGGTTTTTGCTTTGTAGTTAACTATAAGGCTTGCATAAAATATTTTATAGTTATAACAGTCTATTTAAAGCTGATAATAACTTAACTATGAATGCATACAAAAGCCTTACATTTTATATCCCCCATTTTGTTTTTTTATGTCACGATTTACATTTTTTATATTGTATATCCCTTAAGAGTATTGTATTTATTGTTATTTTTAGTAGTTTTGTCTTTTTTAACTTTTATACTACAGTTATAAGGGATTTATCCACCACCATTACAATATCAGAATATTCTGAATTTACCGTATATTTACTTTTATCGATGAGTTTTGTATTTTTAAATGTTTCTGTTTTACTAATTATTTTATTTCAGCTTAAAGAACTTTTTTAAACATTTCTTATAAGGCTGTTTTATTATAGATTAACTCTTTTAGTTTTTCTTTGTCTGAAAAAAACTCTCCTTTAATTCTGAAGGAAAATTTTGCTAGGTTGAGTATTCTTGGTTGGCAGTTTTTTCTTTCAGTGGTTAAAATATATTATCCCACTCCATTCTGGCCAGCAAAGTTTCAGTTGAAAAACCGACTTACAGTCTTTTTTAAAAAATTATTCATTTTAGAGAAGAGAGACAGAGAGAGAGAGAGAGAAGGGGGAGAGGAACAGGAAGCATCAACTTCCATATGTGCTTTGACTGGGCAAGCCCAGGGTTTTGAACCAGTGACCTCAGCATTCCAGGTTGACACTTGATCCACTGCGCCACCACAGATCAGGCCCCCTGACTTACAGTCTTATAGGGGTTCTCGTATATGTAACAAATAGCATTTGTTACTATTTTTGAGACTGTCTCTTTTTTTAACTTTTTACAATTTAATTATATATACTATGTTTAGATAGGGGTCTTTTTAGATTCATTGTATTTAGTACTCTATGAACTTCCTGGATTTAAATTATCTTTTTCCTCCAGGTTAGGGAAGTTTTCAGCCATTATTTCTTCAAATAAACTTTCTGTCCTATTCTCTTTTTCTTCTCCTCCTGTGATTACTATAATGCATATATTGGTTCATTTGTTGTTTTACAAGTCACTCTTTCTCATTCTTTTTTTCCTTTTGTTCCCCTTGATGTATTTGACTGCGCTTTCTTTGAGTTCACTGTTCCTTTTCTTTCAATTTATCTAGTTAACTGTTGAGCCCTTCTATTGAATATTTTAGTGATTGTATTCTTTAGCTCTGTAATTTACTCTCTATCAAGTAATCACTTATCTCTGTTTTATTAACATCATTTGGAGATTTATCTTGTTCTTTTGTTTGGAATTTATTTTCTAGCAACAAGTTTTATTTAAAAGTTTATTTTATGTAATATCAGAGTAGCCACTCCAGCTGCCTTTAAGTTACTATTTGCATTGCTTATCTTTTCCACGCTCTTACTTTCAACATACTTGTGTCTTTGAATCTCAAGTGTGTCTTTTATAGACAGCATGTAATTGAATCATTTTAAATTTTATTTTTATTTATTTTTAATTTTAAATTTATTCTGCAACCTGTCTTTTGACTGGAATGCTAAACCACCATTTATCTTTAATGTATCTACTGATAAGTTAGGATTTATAGCTGTCATTTTGCCTTTTGTTTTCTGTATGTCTTACATCTTTTGGTTCCTCTATTATTTCAATTATGCCTTCTTTTATGTTAAATATATACTTTCTAGTGTACCATTTTAATTTTCTTGTTTTGTATTTTACTGTTTTCTTTAGTTATTTTCTTCATGTTTACCTTCATAATGACAAGTAACATCTTAATAATATGCAACAATCTAGTTAAGATTAATATCAATTCAACTTAAAGGTATACAAAACTTTTTCTCTTCTATAGCTCTATTTCTTCTGCAATTCTTTGTGATATTGTTGTCATACAAATGTATTTTATACATTGTATGCTCATTAGCACAGATTTTTAATTATTGCTTTATGCAGGGTTTTTAGATCAGATAAGATTTAAAAAAGAATTATAAACAAAAAGAAGATAGTTTAAAACTCTGCCTTAGCCTTCACTTCACATTTGTGCACTGCTTTGGGGTAAGCCAGAGGTGAGCGCTTAGGGACTTCCCAGATTTTTCATGAGAATTAACATAATCCTGGGCATGTGCACACCCCAATACATATCTGTCGCTTATGGATTCCCAGGAATAGGTCAGTGCTTTTTTAAGCTCCTTGTATACATCTCATTCTTCAGTTTTTCCTTTTAAATTTTTTGGTTAGCTTGTTGTTTCCCTCAACTGTTATCACTAACTCAGGCAGCTGAGATGCTACACAATTGCCACTGATAGTTTTGGGCAAACACTCCCCAGGGAAAGGCTGTTTACACTGGATGAGCCCTGAGTCAGGTCAAGTAAAGGCAAGTTTTTCAAGTGACGTTTTCCAGAGAACTGTCAAAGAGATCAAATAATAGAAATCCTTTGAGAATGGGACTTTGGAAAAACTCCAACACCATTTGGATTTTTCCAATGTCTTCTAGGCTGCTGGTTTTCAATTTGACTTGGGACTGTTGGTTTTTAAGGCAACCACAGAGCTAAAGATAAAATGATGAGATTAGGGTGAGTTATAACACCATGAAGCTCACTGTTCCTACCAAAATTTAATCTTTATTTTGAATAAATGCTTTCTGGATGGTTATAAGCCATTGGCTAATTTTCAGGGTTCTGAAAAAATTTGAGTTTGACAAATTTGTTAATGTTCTTATCGCTTTCATGAAGCACAGGATTTTCAGGGGTCCTTACTATGTGATTCCTTATGATTTCATCTGAATTCTACTTTGGGACTTTTTAAATTAAAATGTTTTTAAAATATTTGCAATGACTATGTAGAAACTTAGTTTTAAATTATATTTTTCTGTAAATAATTTGAATAATTATCAATTATTGAAATAGGTCACAATTATTTTGAAATGGCTATTGTCTATGAAATATATTCCCTAATATACTATGTAATCATGCAGTGCAAACATCAAGGGGATAATCCAGGACCCAGTTACATGGGATGTGGGCATATGGTTAAGCAGAAGCCCTCAAGATTCAGAATGCCTGGATCATGCCGTGACTTTGTCTTCTACTATCATTAAAATCACGGCAAATTATTTACCTTCTGTATTTTATATTATACTTAACTATAAAATGGGGTACCAATAGTACCCATTTAATAAGGTTGTTATTAGTGATGACAAATAAAAGTGATGAGAATTTTAGTGACATCATGCTTATAAATCCCAAAGCAAAATGGTACAAAGTGCTTAAAGTATATTAGTTATTATTAGTTGTTATTAAAAAGCTATAGTTATTTGCTATAAAATCTAATGCTGACACTGAATCAGACTTAATCTAATGTGTGTTCTCAATAACATAGTCATTGAACCAGTATTTCAGTTTTGTCTCTTCTTACTTTGTACAGTCCTATGCATAATAGCTCGATTAATATTCCTGTGATGCTTTGCATTGTTCTGTTGAAAAAAACAAGTGTTCTTTATCACCACATTGCCCGAAATACCAATCTCCTCACAACTGCAGTGAGTCTAATCCAAAACCCAAGTCTTTTCCACCCATTCACCGTATCAGTCCAGCCAAACTTCAGTATCTATTTACATTATTAATTCCTCCCAATAGATCTATCTGTCTGTTGGTCTTCTGTCTACATCTTATCACCATTAAACAATACAAAGGATTTCATGTATCAGTGAACCATCTCTGTTCCCGAAGAAGCTCTATGCTTTCCTTATCTTCTCTCTTGTTCTTCATCCTGGGATTATTTTTTATTCTTTATACTTGACATCTTATGCTCCTTAGTATCTTAAATTTTATTTCCTACATGCTCCCTTTTAGTTGCTTCACCTAAAACAAATCCTTTCCCTGTTTGACATGTCCATAGTATGTTGTACTTACTTTATTTTCTAAGATTTTTTTATACTTTCTGCTGATAACTATGTACGTTATTATTACCTGCTTAAGACATTCTATATCTTACTCAACTTTGCATATCCTGGAGCAACTCATTTAGTGCTTATACAGAAATGATGCTTATTTCAGAATAGATACTGAAATTCTGAAAGGACAAATATCCACTCCTTAAAATTCTTCCTCTTAGGGAGTAAATGATGATGGAAGGAGATTTGACTTGAGGTGGTGAACACACAATACAATATACAGATGATATATTATAGAATTGTACACCTGAATCCTATATAATTTTACTAACCAATGTCACCCCTATAAACTCGCTAAAAAATAAAAAATACAATATAATTTTTCCCCTTAAGTGGGCACATAAGAATGATTTATATTGCTCTTACTATAAATACTGTCATTAAAAAAAGCATTTTCACTTAATAAAATATTTTGCAGATTCCTCTTTGGTTTCCATTGAAAGTGCTGCTGAATCAAGTTTTCTGTCATATCGAGTTGAGCCACTTCAAGGCAAAACCAATTTTTGGATAGGATTATTCAGAAATGTTGAAGGTAATTAAAATTTTTTTTTCCATTTTTTTTTTTTATGTGGGATGAATGAGAGAGAGAGAGAGAGAGAAGCATCAATTGGTTTCACTTAGTTGTTTCATTTAGTTTTGCGCTCATTGAGTGCCTTTTGTATGTGCCATGACTGGGGGTCGAACCTGCAATCTCTGGTGTGCCACCTGGCCAGAGCCTAAGCTAATTTTTGCAGGATGATGATTTAATCACAAATATTTGTTATATTTGTTATATTTCAGTATGTTAAACAAAGTTTCAGTTCCAGAAAGTCTTGCTTTAAATAATGGTTAATTTGTGAATAGTTTGAAAATTCAAACTTACATTATCATTTGAAATAAGATCTGAAATTTTAAATGACCTATATATTATATTATCCTGAAAGTTGCTAATTAAAATAATCGCTTCTGTAGCTAAATTAGTTTAAGAAGCTTCAAAAATATTGTCTGTCTTTTTCCAGAAAAAAACTTAGAGAAGGATAAGTGTACATATTTGTATTAATTAAGAATAAATCTTCAACTAACGCCATATCAGAAACATATTCTGAGTTTTCTTCCTTATAATAATTAGTCATTATAATCTTGCCTATTAAAAGTCTAGCTGTAAACAAGTGTTGATTGTAGCATAAAATAATATGCTTAGAAGTTTTAAATAAATGAGTTGAACTTATTTTAAGATAGATTATTTTAATTTGTGTTTTTATTGGCTATATTTGATAATCAGGAAAGTGGCTATGGATAAACCAAAATCCAGTGTCCTATGTCAACTGGAACTCAGGAGACCCCTCTGGTGAACGAAATGAATGTGTAGCTTTAGCTGCATCTTCTGGACTTTGGAATAATATCCACTGTTCTTCCTACAAAGGATATATTTGTAAACGACCAAAAAGTAAGTAAGGATTTGCCCTGTGGTATGTATGTTTACAGGCCTCCATTGCTTTCTAATATTAAGGTGTCAGGTGTGGGATTGTAATGTGATTACAGATTCCTTGCAAGGTCTTCTTGCGTAAGTGAAAAATTCAGTCTACTACAGTAATCAGTTGCTGTCTGCAGCTCTATGTGAGCACAAAACACTCCCTGGATGCTTATCTAATGTAGTAGTTTTGATTTATCAATCTATTTATAAAGGGATTTCTGTTCATACGGATTTGTGAAATTGCAGTGTGGAGAGCCGGCCTACAAAGCCTATGGCATGAGAATAAAGGGGTGGACAGTCACCTTGGCAGACTAGAAGGGGCAGGTTCTGGAAGGGAATCAGAATTTATTCAATAAACCATGTAAGAATAAGTCATGTAAGATGTAAGGAATAAGTCTTTTAAGACCAATTAAGCCTCCTTCTTAGATTGAGTGGCAGACTATGGAAGAATATGGAGGATTGGGTGAATTAATAGTGTTATTTACCCACGATGTGTTACTATCTGAACTTCAATGATATTTTTATGCATTCCACTTCACATATCTCCTCTTCTATAGATAACACTATTAATTAGATAACATATTTAAATAAATGAATTAGATAAATTAATACGCTACCCCTGTATATTTTATTATATTAGAATTTTGTAGTTCTTTAGTCTTTTAAAACTCTGTTTGAAGATATCACATACCCTTTGGTTCAGTGTTGGGATCTTATTTCACTTTCATTTAAATGCCTTGTAATACAAGAGGCTTTCATGGGACAGTTTCAAAACTGCTAGACTAAAATGTATTATTTATGGGTAGAGTGGTTAGATTTTTGAGGGTGAGTTTCAATGGTTCAAATGAAAGTTGGAGAATTGTATAAAAGGAAGAGCAAAAATAAGTTTACAGTAGTTGTGAGTACACAAAACAGTTTATTTTTGTATTATTTTTATTAATTATTGTATTATTCATTTGTATTATAACTGTAAACCTACATTTGCCCACCCTTCTATTTTCAAATATTCTGATATATTCAAATTCAGCAGACAACTGTAGAGTGCTGTTATAGAGTAGATAGATAGATAGATCTATTTGTATATCAAATCTATCTACCTAACATCTATATTATATAACATATCATATTACATAATCCAAACATGGAGGATTCGATGTATCTGTGAATCAAGTAATATTATCTATATGCAATTATTTTGAACTTTAATAAATATTTAATACATTTATTATTTTACAGTTGTTGATGCTGCCCCTACCCACACATTAATGACAACAAGAGGTAAGACCATTATACAATTTCAAGTTTCTTATTCGTAATGTAACAATATAGTTTGTTTAGAAAACCATCATGATCCCTTCCTATGCCCACTATACTCTCAGTAGAATTGCTTGAGCTACTAACTAGCCTTTGCCATTATGTTATCTGTCTCCCTTGATTTATGCTCTAGAAAAGCAGGCTTTAGAATCAGGCTGGTGGTTTTACTATTTATGTTTTTAAAGACATTGACTGCTTTGTTACAAAGAGTTGCCTTATAAGAACACAGAGAAGAAATTTCTCCCAAAAGGTTTTTTCTTTTGTCAGCAATAGCTTTAATTTTAATTTTATGCATAACTTACCATCTTATTTCACTCATTTGGTTGGCTGCTAAAAAAACTCAGTGAGATTTATGGCTTCCAGCAACTAACTCCCTTATTAACCTCATAGGTGCTATTTGTGAACTAATTACACTCACGAACCCTGGTTTCTACAACTGTTTTCTCTTTTTCCTAATACTTGCTTTTTATTGTCATCATTATTACTATTACTAT
Organism: Saccopteryx leptura; assembly: GCF_036850995.1. Classification (NCBI taxonomy): domain Eukaryota; kingdom Metazoa; phylum Chordata; class Mammalia; order Chiroptera; family Emballonuridae; genus Saccopteryx; species Saccopteryx leptura. The sequence goes on from NC_089507.1 coordinate 107,640,651, forward strand.
TCTACTTATCTTAATATAATGTATGGTAGGCAGCCTTAAATTATTTTGAAATAGGTATAACTATTTTAAAACATTGATTCTCTATGTAGCTCTATGCTACAATAGATAAATGAAATAGTAGTTTTGCAAGTGAAAAATAATCTAAAATAATCCTCTATTCTGTTTTCATGCCCTGCAATTCTGTTTGACGAATGTTACTGGAATGAATATTTATGCATTTTAATTTTTCAAAAAAAGAAGTTATATTATTGTCCATAGCATTCGACCCTCCATCTCTCTCCTTGTCCCTAATGGTTTTGTTTATCTCTAGCTCAGTCAAGGAAGATGACCCCTACTAAATCGTCCTCTGGTGTGGCAGGAGGGATCGTCGTTGTGATCCTTCTAATTGCAATGGGTGCGGGCACGGCTGCATATTTGTTTTATAAGAAGAGACGTATGCATTTACCTCAAGAGAATACTTTTGAAAACACTCTCTATTTTAACAGTAGGTCAAATGCAGGAATTAGTGATACAAAAGTTCTCATGGGCAACATTGAACATAATGAACAAGCAGTCATCTAGTATTACAATGTAATTTAGGTATATTTGAAATTCATAAGATTATAACTAAAATGCTAACGTCTTTCATTCAATCTGATTATTTTGTTTAAAATTAGGACTGTGTTGCACTGGGCTGTCCTTTTCCTTTGCCTAATTGAAGAAATAATTTCTCATTTTTTAGCCTGGCAAGATATTTTCACAAGAGATAGATAATATTGACTACCATTTTAAAAAATATATCTTAGGTGAATACATAGCACAATCATTGGTGTGTAACTATTGTCAGCTGCATGAAGATTTTAAGAAACCCAGAAACAACTAAGTAAGCTTCTTTAAAAGTTTAAGGAGCTCCCAAAGAAATGTTACCTATTGAATAATAATTTGGTAATTATTTAAATATTAAGTAGAAATAAACTCAGATGGTACAAAAATTTAGTCACTTTTTTTTTTTTACCAACCTTGATTTTCACTCTTGTTATTTAGAGTTGTATTCGTACATGTGTAGAAAGAATGAGGCAACTGAGAATTTTGTTTCCCTGAAGCAGGGATTTAAGGTTGAATATTGCAAAGATGTTCACTGTCCTGTTATATGTATATCAGAAATGCAAAGATGTGAAATAAAAATGTAAATTTACATACCTAGATGTACTTAGATAATGTGACATAAACATCAAATACAAGGTATATTTTTAATAGATTTGTATTTTTGTGATTTTGGTAAGTGTAAATTTTAAAAAAATGAAATTTATTTATCCATTTTCTTTACATTTGTTTACTCTTAAAATAAATAATATTATTAGTAGAGGAATTCTTTAAGTTAAACTCTTCATCTCTTTGGAACAGATAGGTTGCTAAAACACTAAGTATAAAATGAATTTTATCATAATGACTAGCATAGTTTCCCCAGATCTTCCCTTATAACATTGACCCAGTTTAGAATTCAACAAAGAACTGTTATTAGAAATTAGATCTCTAAATATCTTATTCTCACTTTAACAAATCCTTTTTGTTTAAAAATTTTGTCTTGTAAAAGTTTCATGTACATTGTGAAATATGTTGGCGGTTTCTCTTTTTTAATTATTCATTTTTGAGTGAGGGTGCAGAGACAGAGAGAAGGCGGGAGGGGCAAGAAGCATCAACTCCTGTATGTGCCTTGACCAGGGAAACCAGAGGCTTCAAACCTGTGACCTTAGCGTTCCAGGTTGATGCTTTATCCACTGCTCCACCACAGGTCAGGCCCTGGGTGGTTTCACACCTCACATATGTACCATATTGCCTGCTTACCCTGCACCTTTCCCAAGGGATGGTTCATCTGTTTGTCTGTCTATCTATCTATCTATCTATCTATCTATCTATCTATCTATCTATCTATCATCTGTATAATTTATCTATGCATCTATTTATTTTTAAAAACTTGGCTCATGCTATTGTGAAGACTTGGTAAGTACAAAATATACAAGATAGGACAGCAGGGAGAAGACTCAGAGAAGTGCTGCAGTTTGAGCCCAAAGGCCGTCTTTGTCAAAATTCTTCTGGTTTTTTGTTCTATTAAAGGTCTTCAACTGGTTAGATGAGGCTCACTGTAATGCCAGTGGCCGAGGCCAGGCAGGTTCACATTGGATTCGGGCAGATGGTAGAGAAACTGTGGAGCCAGAAAGGGTTGGGCCATTTCGTTTAATAGAGTCTCACAGTGGCAGACAAGCACACAGGCAGGGGGAACCGTTTCTCAGGCAGACAAACAACAAGAATGGCCCGATGGCCCCTCACAGTGGCGGGCAGGCACCCCCATCCACAATCCTCCGAGCACAAGCACCCATAGCCTTACATAGGCTATGCACACGTGGCGCTGCCACACATTTGTGCACCAATCAGGCAAAGTGCTTGCAGCCGGGAAACCAGCAAGCAAGCCCAACACAGCTGCCCCACACTCACTCACACTTGTCTGGTGGGTAATTTACTTTACTCAGTGTCCGCTAATTAAAATGTTAATCTCATCTACCTTCAAAACACCCAGAATAATCCTTGACCAAATATCTGGGCACTGTGACTCAATATCATACCCCCTTTACCTTTAGATGGCAATGGTTTTATGATTATTTTTTATAAAGGGAATAGAAGGATAATGTAATCTTTATATCATGATTAATCAGACTTTTAAAAACATCTTTGATAGTTTAGAAGAGGTCCATTCAACTATATAACTCGTTATTGATAATATGGTGCAAATTTTTAAGATTATGATGAAATATGGAAAAACTTTTATTAAATTTCATTCACATACAATTACTAATACTTCAAGACACTGAGTTTTTTTGTTTTTGTTTTTGTATGTGCAATGAATTAAGTACTATTGAATTAGATAATACTCACTAATTAGTTTGTTGACACTTTTTATAATGCAATATTACGATTTTTTTGGTGAGGTTGCTATTTTGTGTCAAATCAGCTAAAATTGTTTATCTTTTTCTAGTATGTTTATATGACTCACTTTTCTTTTTTCTCTTGCAACGTAAACTAAGTTGCAGTGTAAACTGAGAGTATCTTCACGACTTCAGTTGACACTGACATTGGAAAGTCTCCCTGAATTGGCTGGAGGTCCTGGCTGCACTGTGGGGGCTTTAAAATATTAAAGTTATTCATGGCAGCCCTGCACTACTAGGTTTTGGCAAAGATTATTGATCTCTTTCAACTAGCTCTATGGGTTGAGTGCAAACCTTTCCTATCACAGCTTTCTCCTTATGGGTTTGATTAGAGCCCCTGTCCACAGAGTTCTCTAGGAGATTCAAACAACTGTGCAGAGCAAGCAGGCTCTCCTTTTTATTAACTTAATCCTTTTTTCTTTAAGGGCAAAAAAGTTCAAGACTTTCTGGGCTTGCTCCTGAATTGGGGTTTTGTCACAGATTCTCAAACTTTGATGAGGACTGAGAGCCACATGGAGAGCTTATTGAAAACACAGAGTCTTTAGGGCTCAAGGTTCTGATTCTGATTAAGCAGAGCTCAGTCAGAGTCCTGGGAAGCACATTTCAACAAGCAGCCTGGGAGAGTCAGCCAGGCTCTGACTTGATGAGTGCTCTGTTTTGGAATCAGTTTGCATTAAGATAGCATTTCCTCAAAGCTGTTAGAAATCTTACATAATTCATGGGGTAAAAGCAGTATAGTCAAATAGCAAGGGCGTTAATGAAAGCTGCAGTTTTTCCATTCTGTCTCTTAATTAACCAGGAACTGTAGAGGCTCAAATATAGTTATGCACTTCTTTCCTGGTCTCCCTTGTATTCTGCTATGCACTGAATGTTTGTGATCCCTCAAATTTCTATGTCAAGACCTATGCCCCCAGTGTGATGGTCTTAGCCAGAGGGGCCTTTGGGAGGTGACCAGGTCAGGGCAATGGAACCTTCATGAGTAGGATTGGAGTCATTATAAAAAGCACCCCAGAGAGCTCCTTCACCCCTTCCACTATGTGAGGACACAGGGAGAAGACGGCTGTCTATAAACCAAGTAAATGAGTCCTCACCACACACTGAATCTGCTGACTCCTTGAGTTGGACTTCCCAGCCTCCAGAAATATGACAAAGTCCTACTGTTTATAATGTCTGTGGCATTTTGTTTCGCATCCTGAATGGACTAGACAGTCTTCCAATGTTGTACTGTTCCTACATCCTCTTTATAATCACCATTAATACGTATGTGTGAGTTGAAGATTTGCTTCTCTTATGTAATCTTAGAATAGAAATTTTACTCCAGGAGGGGGAAGGTCTGAAATTATATGGTTCTGGGAATAACCCTAGATCTTTGTGAAAAAGAACCCATTTCTCCATGCTGTGGGTCATAACAGAAAATGGTTTGTCTCCGTAGAGACGTCCATCTCATAAAAATGTCAGTTTCTCTGGGTTAGAGTTGGCTCATTTCATAAAAGGGAGCAAATGGAAACCTTCTAATGCTCATGACCCTCCTAACTCTGTAATTCAGTTTTATTCTCTTGAGAAGTGAAAGAGCAGAAGAAACCTCATCACCTTATTTGAGAAAGATTGTAATAAATACTTCAAAAATAATTGTCTCACATTTCCTCAACTTTCTGGAAATCAAGAATCAAACTTGGTTATAAAGGTAGTAGGGAAACTGATTAAGTACCTACCATATACCAGGCACAGTGGCACATATTCAAATGAATTCCAGATGGTCCCAAAGTATGTTCTGCTGACTGCCATGTGCTACCCTCGGGGTTTATTCCAAAACTTAGAGGTGCTGGCTCTTTAGCTGGTGGGGGGCTTGAAGCTTCTGGTGGGAGAGAAGGGAGGGTCTGAGATCAATCGCCTCAGAAACCTGCTTTTCTGAATATGACTGTCCATCTGGCAAGTGTTGAGTCTCTCTAGGAGAAACTAGGTTGAGAGATGGGATAACCTCCTGCAGGCTCCACATGTTTTTTATTATTGATTTGGGTCTCATAATTAAAAAGGCCTGATTATTCTCCAGATGTGCCTAGGCTTCTCTTGGGTGTCTGTGCTGTCATGTGTCAAGAGGTTGTAACCTGAGATAGATACCATATGAGTTGTGTTGGTCAGAAGAGTCTGTTTCCATATTCTGTGTACTCTGCCAGACCCTTACCTTTCCTGTGAGCCACCTCCCCATGTTGACTGCTGTGGACAAATCCTGCTGGGGGTGAACACGATGGAGACGCAAAGACCCAACTCCAGGGACCAGGTTCAGTGATGCAGATACACTTTATCCAGGAAGTAAACTAGTTTATATACATGTGTTCAGCCAATAGGATGTTACAGTGTGTCCTTCATAGCCAATGGCTGAAAAGATCAGGGAGCTGCGTGGTTGGTGCTGATCCACTTCCTTATAGCAGGCAAGCTCCCTTTCTGGGTATGCCCAAGAGGGTACTGGGAGCTGGAGTATTCTCACAGCATTGTATCAGCCACAGCTGCTAGGAATGCACTCTGCACTCCACCCACATCTCCCCCTTCCCTTTTAATTAAGGCCAATTGGACTTGATGAATGACAGCTTGCTGTTGTTGTAGCTTTTGAATGCTATGCATTATGCAACAGAACCCTGGTAGAACTAAAACAACTATAATACCTATTATACTATATGCTAATAGATTAGCTAGATTAAACAATGAGGCAAGCTTCTGTAATGTTTGACTAGTTAGGAAATAGAATGAGGGTCTTAAACAGGGGATTCCTCCTAGGGATCGGTATGTCATTTCCCTCCCATTGTGTTACAGAGACCTTCTAGGTGCTGTTAAACACAGTTCCATTTTGATTGTAAAAAATGGACAAAGGTCCATGCATGCCCCCTACCCACAAAGGTCCCAGCGTCCAAACACAGAACAGTTGGCTTGCTGTGAGCTGCATACTGCATATGGTTCCAAGGCACATTACACAAATTACAACAACATGACAAATTATACAATTTCAACAATTACAGAGGTACACTTCACCAGTCTCTGAGTACTTTGCCAAAAGCGCAAAATGTCCTTGACCTTCTTTCTAGCCATAGAATAAGCTTCCAGCAAGGCTGCCCCCCAACTCCATTAGGGTATTTCACATTGTCCAAAATCCATAAGTCCATCTAACAAAGGAGCCAGTGCTCACTTGGGTTGTAGTCCAGGAAATCAGTCCATGCACATGAGGCCCCAGCCACCCCCCTCATCCCTGCCATCCTGGCAGGTCTTACATTGTCCCAAAGAGAAGCACATGGCAATGGCAGTCAGCATTTCCATCTCTGCTCTGGAGAGCATGGTGGCATCCACCCCTAGATCCCAAAATGTCAGCGAACCCACCAGCGGCTTAGCAGGCACTCCCTGCCATTCCAGCAGCCACTCAGCGATGCAAGCCTGGCTTCCGTTCATCCTCCCGCTGCAGCTGCCACCTTTACTTTCTGGAGTCTGTGAATCACAACTCTGGCCCAATTCTCCTCATCCTCCAAAGATGAACTGAAAATACCAGCTCGCGCTGCCAGGCTTGAGCCCCAGGCTGCCACCGCCTGCGTCTGGGAGTCAGCAGTTACTATAGCACACATAAGCAAGAACAGAGCACCAGGGCCTGGGGGCCCATCAGCGGCAATTCTCTAGGCCCGTCCTGCCAAAGCCCCCACACCCCCCCAGGTGATGGGGTGCTCATGCCAGCTTCAAGGTGTTCTTATGGAGCACTAAGGACCTCCTCCCCTCAGGCGTAGTCGGTGTGGAGAAGGCCAGGGCTGTTGCTTTGGATGGGTGAAGACTGAACCACTTAGTGGGTGCCCAAGAAACCCTATCAAGCAGGTTGGGGGGTTCCTGGGATCCAAATTGGCTGAAAAACACAAGCATAACCTCTCCCTTGTGTTAGAAGACGGTGTGATCCCTGCCACTGTGCCATGGCTGGGTCCTTCCAGTGTCATTTCAGAGAGAGGGATGGGGGGAGAGAGAATGAGAGATACAGAAAAATAGACAAGACAGAGAGAAAGAAAGAAAAAGGCCTGATTATTCTGATTATGGTTACCGTATGACACATGGGGTTGTATAGGTTGGCCCATGGGTCTGCAGCAGGAACACGTGTTGGAGTTAAAGCTGGGATAGAAAATGGTGTCTGAGAGGCTGGGGTGGGGCATTGGGCCTTGGCAGGGAATGTGGAAGTAGTGACTTCCCCTTTTTCTGGCAGCAGAGCTGATGGTGCAGTTTCTGCGCGCTCAGCTGCGGTTTTGTCAAACTCGAAGGCTAAACTACTTTCCTCCTCAGTGGAGGGGGGCAAATAGGGAGGTAGGGGCTCCTCAGAGAGAGGGGCAGCCTGCAATATCCTTGGCACTGGTGGAGGGTCCCCAGCAGGAGCAATGGTCAGGCAGGCATGTATCGCTAGCAGGGCAAGAATGAGGCCGAGAGGGAAGGTTTGTCCCCCATGTACCTCGGCCAAACGGACACTCCAGAAAGCTTGGGCCCAAGTATCTGGGTCCCAGAGAGGCGCATCCCAGAGCCAAGGGTTGAAACCTGAGAGGATCTCCCAGTAGGTACAAAGATCCTTTTCACAAACTTTAACTCGCCTACTCTGCAATAGGGTGTGCAGGGCTCGAGCCTGCGGGGCTTGAGAGTGGGGGAGAAGGTTTCCCATTGCAGAGGGTCACTCACCTGTCCCTTGGATGACGGTTAGGTCCCTGCCCCACGTTGGGCACCAGTTGTGGACAAGTCCTGCCGGGGGTGAGGACAACGGACTAGCAAAGACCCGACACCGGGGACCAGGTTCAGTGACGCAGATCCACTTTATTCAGGAAGTAAACTAGCTTATATACATGGGCTTAGTCAATAGGATGTTACAACGTGTCCTTCATAGCCAATGGCTGAAAAGATCAGGGAGCTGAGTGGTTGGTGCTGAGTCACTTTCTTATAGCAGGCGAGATCCCTTCCTGGGTACTCCCAGGAGGGTTTCAGGTGCTGGAGTGTTCTCACAGCATTGCATCAGCCGCAGCAGCTAGGAATGCACTCTGCACTCCATCTACAGACTGCAGTCTGGCTGATGCGTCTGTGTTGGTCTCAAGCACCTCTGGTGTGTGCATCACAAAGCAGGTGCTGGGGCTCTTTCTTTAACTATCCCCAGGGCCACTCCTCACCCAGTGTGGACCCCAAAACCAACCCTGCAGAGCATGATGGAAGCAGACACAGTTTAGGACCTTTACCTGAGTAGCTGACACAGACTCAAGTCACTGCCAAGCAACAGAGTCTGCCCAGTCTTCTCGGGTCTCAGCCAGCAGACCTCTGGAGCTACAGCTTTCCTCTAAACATCCCTCAAGATGTGTCTAGTCATTATGCTTGTTTTGATTCCTCTTTCTTCTTATTCAAAAGCCAGATTTCTCCCTTGAAAATCAGCAAAATCTCACTGCTCTAAAGTTTCTGTGAGGCAGAGAAGAGCAGGGGAATAAATGTGGGGAAGCCAGGCAGTATCAGGTAACCCTTCCTGAGGTCGATCTTCAGAGAATCCAAGCCACTGCGTTCTTTTGGACTACCTTCAACCAAGTGTATTCCCCAGTGCCAAGCCTCAGGGTATCAAAGAGCCACTTATAAAACATTCTCTCTCTCATGAGAAACAATGATGTAGCCAAGAGGGCATCTCTGCCAACATATATCACATAGGCTGAGACAAAAACCGAAAAAAATTCTAAAGGGAATGAGAATGTGTTCTTGGTGGAAATAGCCACAGTCATTCCACCTCTGACAATTCCCATTATCAACCAACCAAGGGAAAGTTGATAGTTGCCATCAACCCTAAGGAAGTCATAGAAAAAATAGTAAAAAAATGTGGTATTTCAATGACTATATAGATACAACACCTGGGTAGCTATCAACAACTATAATTGATGCATTTTTAAGCTCTAATTCTGTTCTATTCTACTAATGGCATTTTCTTTTCCACTGTAACTGTTATTGATCGCAGTGTCAAGTTGTAAAATTCTGTGAAAAACCAAAACAGAAAATTGAAACCAAGTTAGTTACAAACTCAAAAGCTGTTGCTGGCACCTAGCCAACGGTAAGTGGTTAGATACACACACTCTGTTCTTCTGAACATACCGCTCATAACATCACAAAATTTGATACGTCTGCAAAAGATGTCATCCTGAAGATGCAAGCAGGCTATTTCATAGTTAGCACAGAAAGCAGAACAACAATTATTTGGTTGAGCTTAGAGGCCAAAACCACTATCACAGGGATGATCAACACCATCACCCCTAAGGATTCATGTCTAAGGCATCAGTGATCACTACACGGGCATGAAGAGTTACAGCAAATGTACCCCCCATACTGACCATGCAGGTGAAGGCTACACCCGATTTCCCATGGAGACCATCAAAACCTTACAACTTTCAACAAGGTATTAATACTATGTATTAATACTATGCAAGTTATTGATGACAGAAAAATAAATCTAGGTTTGAAGACACTCTCAGTACATACCGTGTTGGCTGAGCTTACAAAGATGCTGAAGATGCATGCCATCAGCCCTCACAGCTCCAACATGTGAACGGGGACTCACGTAGCACATGCTGTTCATCCTCTTATCACAGTACTTACTCTGTTGCATTCTGGTGGACTGTTTGCCAGGCTTTCTTCCTCTGACATGTGTGATTGTGGGCAGTGATCATGGCCCATTCATCACTATGTCACTAACATATAGTAACAGAGGAAGATGCTAAATAAATACCTGAGTATGATGCCATGAAAATATATGTCAGGCTCATCCCTCACCAAGCACTTCCTGTGTACTGTATAAAAACCATTACTGTTGAATTTCTGTCACTCCTCACAACAACTCCAAATAGGCAAGTTTCTGTTGTTATCCTTACTTCATAGTTGAGAAAACTGAGAGCAAGGTTAGAAAATGGCTCACTGGAGGCTTGGGGAGTGTCTCAGAACAGTGGTGAGGAAAAGGCGTGAAGGCCACACGGCACAGCGTGCCAGAGATGAAAGCCACTGCTAAAGGTGGGGCGGCCGGATTCCTTGACTCCCAGTCTTTACAAACCCCTTGTTGAGATGATCTTTTTATTTTCCTTTTGGCTTTTCAAAGTTTAATTAAAAGGATTGAGTTATTTTTCTCACTGGATTTTGTCCACTAAAAACGAATACCCTTTCTTCACAATCAGAACACACAGAACACATCTTCAACCACTTTTGTGTTGGGCTTGTTTGGGATGAGCTGGGGTGTCCGCTTAGACCAAGTGCCTGGGAGAGCAGAGCGTTCACACCATAGGCCTGTGTATTTCATAAAAGCTATGACCATAACTTGTCCATAGCAGGTTGGAAACATGTGCTGGCTGAATTAAGTTGTCATTTGATGAAGTAAAATGTTTTCTGGAAAATATACTGTTAAGAAAACTGTTTAATAAACAGTAAGGATAACTTTCATTAACATTCTAACATTATTCTGGGATTATTTATTAAAACAAAAATGAAACAAACAAACAAAAAAACCCAAACCTCTGTATTTCTTGCCTTATTCTGGAACAGAAGTTAAGATTTCAGTGGTCCACTGTGTCAGGGCCTTGGCACAAGAAGGCAGAACTGTAGGACATCAAAGCCTTCTCCGGTCTAGAAAGACACGAGCCAACTTTCTTTCAAGACATATGCCAGGAGCCCCAGATCATGAGAGGAGGGAAGGAAGCATCCCTGAGAGAAGAGAGAGAAAGAAATTTCACCGTCTGTGGTACTCTAGGGTGACAAGACTTGAGAGGAGTGCCTAAAATTGAGACACCAGTCTTCTCAAAGATTCAGAGCTCCACATGCAGAGTAGGAAAGCAGAGATGGTGAACAAAAGCAGACCATGGGGACTGTTAGGATGACCTTTAATATGTGTGAAGATTACAAGACATATCATTGCTGTCTCAAGGTATACAAGTGTTTGCATTTGGTGTGAATGAACAGAAAACTGGACAAAAAAAAAAGACAGGAATATATTGATTTCACTCAATCTAAGCTCTAAGCACAGGCAGCCAGGACTCCTGTCGTCCCTTGGATGACACTGTCAGCTCCTTCTTCTGTCTGCCTGCTCCTCAACCTGAGTGGGGAGGCACCTTGTTCTCTTGCTGCTTACCTCAGTGGGGCCACATGTGGTGTCACCTCTACTTTCCAGGTAGGAGGCCTTTCTTGATGTCTCCTGAAAACTTCCCCTCACTTGGGTCTCAGAACTGTGCCACATGAAGCTCACTTTTAATGAGGGTGCAAAAGTAAGGGTTTTTCGTTGGGCACTTGGCTACCCCAAATGAATGGAATAAGGAGGAATGACTGTCGGGTAAAATCTAACAAAGTCTACCACAGAAAGAACCAAGGCAAGAAGAAAAATGAAGGGAGAAAAATAACAAAAAACAGTAGAAATCAATGACATGGAAAGCAAACTATAATGAGGATTATTGAAACCAAACAGGAAGGTGAATTTTTGAAATGACTCATAACAGACCCATCTCTAGGAAGACTGACAATATGAGTAAAAACAATGAGCTTCAAAGTAATGCATATAAAGTGACCCAAATGATTAGAAAAAAGAAAACAAGAGATGCTATAATACAATAGATATTAATATCTGTTTCCTCTGGTGGAGAGTTCACTTTTTTTTTTAATACTTAGATATTTTCTGCAGTTAAGTTAGTGACCATTTATGGCTTTAATAAAAAGAAAAATATTGTCTGAAAGTTGCACATCAAATATTTTTTAAAAATTATTTTTACTATCAGCTTCCAAATCACACAACCTAAAGGTCAAAATTCAAAACAATTGACATTTTCTAATTGTTGGACATCCAGGGATGTTGGCCGTGTCACGGAATCAGTAGATGTCAGGGAGTCAGTAGCTCCGCCCTTGCCTGGAGGAGCTGCCTCTGTAGGGGAACACTGTGCCTCTTCTAAGAAATCATTTAGAGAAGGAGCAGCATTTGTTTCAAACGTCTGGTGAGTAGCTTGTTGATAAGTAGCATGGAGGAGGGTAGCCTGAAGTTCTGTTTGTTTTAAAGTTCTACATTTTTCAGAAATTTTCTTCTCTCTGAAAATTTTTAGGCTGATGAAGTTTTGGGAAAAAGCAAAAGACAAAATGTAGCAGATTATGTCCTTGCTGATGGGCTCTTGGCAGATTTCTCTGTATCCCCCTGGGCTGCATTGTAAAAGGAGGCTTGAACTTACAAATGAAAACATGGGATCCAAGCAAACGACAGCTCCTTAGTAGTAATAAGCACCAACTTTGATGTTCACTGGCTGGGATTTCCAGGGTCACCTCTCTGTGTGACCCAGGGTACTTCTGAAATATAGAGTGAGATGTTCCATAGGTTCAACTGATATTACATGAGAAAATATACGTAAAGTTGCTTAGCACCACCCCTGAGCATAAAAGACACACAAAAATGTTAATACATATTTTATAACCCTTATTTAGAGAGGTTAGTATCTTGGAAGAGAGGGAAGAAACACATGGGTAGAAGCTAGGCCCAGAGGTGGCTCAGAACTGTAGAACCTCATATTGCTGCCAGAGATGGTCCCACAGGCATAGGCAGGAGGCAGAGCCACCAGCCCAAAGCCTCCTTTCTTCAGGATATTTTCTGGAACATCAATTAATAATATAATTTAATACATTGTCATTAAAATCAATACATAAATCTGTGATGATTATAGAAGTGAATGGCAATCACCAGATTTGTGTGGTGCTTAACCTGCAAAACCGTAGAGGGCAGGTGGCCCCGAACTACGTAAAGATGACTCTACCCTTGTTTCCGACGCTTCTTCAGTTGCCACCATCTTGTATTTCATGTTTTCTGGTGGGCCCCTTTAAGTTCTTCGAAGGCAGGTTACATATGTAAATACATCACTCTATTGACATGAGGATGTTTGTAACTCAGGCCACACCAAAAGGCAAAGAGTCAAAACTGAATGAAGGACAGTTTGGTCAGTGTTCCCCTCCCTCTGTACTACTTCAGCCTGCTGGGAACTACCAGTGTCGCATGGAAAAAACTTACTCAAGACATAAACTGATGTAAAGAGAAAAAGGGGAAGGCCTGCCAAGGGAGTCAAAGAGTGACCTCCTGATTCTCTGTCTCCCTCAGCTTTTATTATCAGAAGCAGAACAGAGGTAACAAGATTACAAGGGAGGGAGATCAGGTGATAAAGGGAAAGAATGACTAAATGAGACTAAGAGACATGGACAAGAGTGTGGGGGTTATGGGGTGGGGGGGGAGGAGAAGGAGGGGGTTGGGGGAGGGGAGGGGCACAAAGAAAACCAGTTAGAAGGTGACAAAAGACAACTGGACTTTGGGTGATGGGAATGCAGCATAATCAAATGTCAAAATAACCTAGAGATGTTTTCTCTGAACATGTGTACCCTGATTTATCAATGTCACCCCATTAAAATTAATTTAAAAAAAAAAGACTTTTTGCTGAGGTGGCGAAAGGACTAATTTTTCTTTTGCTAATTAACAAGCACAAAGGAAGGGGCAATCCAGAATCTCTAGGCTAACTTTCTAAAGCCCACTCACACGCATTCCTCTGTGTCTGCACAAAGCTCACTCACTCACACAGCTTCTTGGTGTTTGCATCCAAGAGACATTCACTGTGGGACAGCTGTGTTAGGCTTGCTCGGGGGTTTACCGCTGCAAGCCCTTTGCCTGATTGGTATGTGAGTGTGTGGCAGCACCACGTGCGTGCGTATGGCCTGTATAAGGCTGTGGGTGGTGGTGGTTGCGCTCAGGAGGATTGTAGATGGGGGATTGCCTGTCCACCACAGTGAGGGGCCACTCTTGCTGTTTGTGTGCCTGAAAAGAGGTTTTCCCCTGCCTGTGTGCTTGTCCACCGTTGTGAGACTTCATTAAATGGAACGGCCCCAACGCTTTCCAGCTCCGCAGTTTCTCTACCGTCTGCCTGCATCCAATGTGGACATGCCTGGCCTTAGCCACCGGCATTACATTCACTAAGGCCTTTTTATTAAATTTTAATTTATTATAATTGCATGGATTCAAGTGTCCCACTGAATATAACTCCCTCACCCCACTGCTGTGTCCCTCTTTATATCACTTTTACCCCCCCTCCCCCTAACTCCCTCCCTCCTTCCCTGTAGGATTTGCTGTCCTGTTTTCTATATCTCTGTTATGTATATATAATTTCACTAATCCCTTTACCTTCTCTGATCCCATCCCCTCATCCTCCTTCCCTCTGCTGTCCATATAGTTCCTGTGACCCTGCCTCTGCTTCAATTCCATTCCTAAGTTCACTTTGTTCATTAGATTCCACATATATGTGAGATTGTTGGGCAGATAAAATATATTATGCTCACTTTGTTAAAGATGGTGCTGCCCACATGGAAGCCATTGCCCAGGTGATATTAATGTGTGTTGGGGGGGAGGCTGTGGGCAGGCAGGATCCTTGTAGCCTTGGGCTTGGTTTTAGGACTAAACCTTTCCCACCCTTTTTGATGTGGGGTGGTGCAATCCCATCATGCCCCAGATAAGTGACTTTGTATTAGAGACGTCCCTATTTTGTATATTGGATTAAAGTTTTTGTTGTTGGTGTATAAAAATGCCACTGATATCTGAATATTAATTTTATATCCTGCCATCTTGCCAAATTCATTTATCAGGTCTAGTAGTTTTTTGAGATTTTAGGGTTTTCTATGTACAGTATCATGTCATCAGCAAATAGTGATAGTTTCACTTCTTCTTTTCCAATTTGGATGCCTTTTATTTCTTCTTCTTGTTTGATTTCTGTGGCTAGGACTTCCAGAACTATGTCAAATTAGAGTGGTGAAAAGGAACACTCCTGCTTTGTTCTTGATCTTAAGGGGAGTACTTTTAATTTTTGCCCATTGAGTATGATATCGTCTGTGGGTTTGTCATAGATGGCCATTATCATGTTGAAATATGTTTCCTATATTCTCACTTTGTTGAGAGTTTTGATCATAAATCGGTGCTGGATTTTATCAAATGCTTTTTCTGCATCTGTTGATATTATGTGATTTTTCTCCTTCCTGATGAATCACATTGATTGATTTGCAAATAGTGTACCAGCCTTGCCTCCCCAGAATAAATCTCACTTGATCATGATACATGATTTTTTTTTATGTATTGTTGGATCCAGTTTGCTAATATTTTGTTGAAAATTTTAGCATCTAAGTTCATCAGGAATATTGACCTATAGTTTTCTGTCTTTGTACTGTCTTTTCCTGGTTTTGGAATGAGGATTATGCTTGCCTCATAAAAGGAGCTTGGAAGTTTTCCCTCCTCTTGAATTTTTTGAAATAGCTTGAGAAGGATAGGTATTAGTTCTTTTTTGAATATTTGGTAAAATTTGCCTGTGATGCCATCTGGTCCAGGACTTTTGTTTGCTGGGAGTTTTTTGATAACTGTTCCTATCTCATTTATTGTAATCAGTCTGTTTAGGTTTCTGATTCTTCCAGATTGAGTTTTGGAAGATTATATGTTTCTAGGAATTTATCCATTTCACCTCACTTGTCCAATTTTTTGGCATACAGATCTTCATAGTATTTTCTTACAATCCTTTGTATTTCTGCGGTGTCAGTTGTTACTTCTCTACTTTCATTTCTAATTTTATTTTTTTGAGTCCTCTCTCTTTTTTTCTTGACGAAATCTGGTTAAAGGTTTATAAATCTTGTTTACCTTTTCAAAGAACCAGCTGTTGGTTTTATTGATCTTCTGTATTTTTTTTCATCCTCTATGTCATTTATTTCCACTCCAATTTTTATTATTTTCTTCCTGTACTTCTTCTGGGCTTTATTTGTTGTTCTTTTTCCAGTTCTTATAGATGGAGGGTTAAATTGTTTATTTGAGCTTTTTTTTGCTTCTTAAGGTATGGCTGCAATGCTATGAACTTTTCTCTCAGGACTGCTTTTGCTGTGTCCCATAAGTTTTGAGTTGTTGTATGTTCATTTTCATTTGTTTCAAGGAAGTTTTTTATATCTTCCTTGATCTCATTGTTAACCCATTCGTTATTTAATATTATTTAGCTCCAAGTGTTTTTTAGCCTCCAAGTGTTTGAATGTTTTTCAGTTTTTCTATTGTAGTTGATTTCTAGTTTTATGCCATTGTGATCAGAGAAGATGCTTGATATGATTTCAATCTTCTTAAATTTATTGAGACTTGTTTTGTGTCCTAACATGTAGTCTATCCTAGAGAATGTACTGTGAGCACTTGAAAAGAATGTATATTCTGCTGCTTTAGGGTGAAAGGTTCTGAAGATATCTATTAAATTCAGTTGATCTAGTGTGTTATTTAAGGCCATTGTTTCTTTGTTAATTTTCTTTCTTGAGGATCTATACATTGATGTTTGTGGGGTATCAAAATTTTCTACTATTATAATATTGCCATTGATCTCACCCTTTATATCCATCAAAATCTGCTTTATATATTTAAGTGCTCCCATACTAAGCACATAGATATTTACAATGGTTATATCCCCTTGTTGGATTGATCCCTTTATCATTATGTGGTAACTCTTTTCTTTTCTTTTTTTTTTTTTTTGTATTTTTCTGAGGTTAGAAGTGGGGGTAGGCAGTCAGACAGACAGACTCCCACATGAGCCTGACCAGGATCCATCTGGCATGCCCACTAGGGAGCGATGCTCTGCCCATCTGGGGCTGAAGCCATTCTAGCACCTGAGGTGGAGGCCATAGAGCTGTCCTCAGTGCCCAGACCAACTCTGCTCCAATGTAGCCTTGACTACAGTTGGGGAAGAGAGAGATAGAGAGGGAAGGATGGAGAAGCAGAAGGGTGCTTCTCCTGTGTGCCCTGACCAGGAATTAAACCCGGGGCATCCACAGGCTGGGCCGATGCTCTATTGCTGAGCCAACTGTCCAGGGCCTATGTGGTGACCTTCTTTATCCTTTATTATAGCCTTTGTTTTAAAGGTTATTTTTTCAGATATAAGTGTTGCTACCACAGATTTTTTTTTCCATTTCCATTTGTGTGAACTATTTTTTTCCATCCCTTCACTTTCAGTCTATGTGTATCTTTTGTTCTGAGGTGTGTCTCTTGTAGACAGCATATGTATGGGTCCTGTTTTTTTATCCATGCAGCTACCCTATGTTTATTGATTGGAGCACTTAATCCATGTACATTTAAGGTTATTACTGATATGTAGTTGTTTATTGCCATTTTATTCTTTAAATCAACAATCCTCTTTTTCTCAATTATTTTTTCTTTTGCTTTCTTTACAACAGGCTTCTTAACATTTTTTTCAGTGCTGGTTTGGTTACAATGAATTCCTTGAGGGTTTTTTTTTTGTGTGTGTGTGTGTGTGTATGTGTGTGTGTGTCTGGGGAGCTTTTTATTTCTCCTTCGATTTCAAACAATAGCCTTACTAGATAAAGAAGTCTTGGTTGTAGGTTCTTGTGTTATATCACCTTAAATATTTCCTGCCAATCCCTTCTGACCGTTAAGTGTTTCTGTTGAGAAGTCAGATGTCATTCTGATGGGAGCTCCTCTGTAAGTAATTAACTGATTTTCTCTTGTAGCTTTTAGTATTCTTTCTTTGTCTCTTAACTTTGGCACTTTATATTTTTAAAAAAAAAAATTAAAATACATACCAGTCAGAAGTGTTTTATTTTAAAAAATCCTTAATCAGAAAGTCTGATTAAATTAAATATTAACGCAGCTCTCAGAAACCTACTGGGGAAAGCCAATAGGTACATCAGAAAGAAGCAGGCAGCTGCTGACAATTCTTTGGTGGAAAAGTAAGTGGCATACTTAAACAAGCTGCCCTAACAATGATCAAGCCCAAGTTTCATTTTTCAAAAATAGGTTTCAAGATCTCATACAGACACCCCAATAGTACAGACATTTAACAATGAAGTTTAAGGATATAGGAAAGACCAAATATGACAATACACATGAATTATTTATAAAATAAGCCTTTTTATCCCAGAAAACTAAAATGGGGAGACCTCATGAATGGTAACACACATAAAACAGGGCTAACAGCACATGGAACAACCGCAGACATTTCCCCAATGACTAAGATATAAAATGACAGGATGCTATTTATGTGCAGCTTTTTTTCTGGTTATCAGTCAGTATGTATAAAATTAGGGTAAATTTTTCTACTCAATTACTAGTACTTCTTCCTTTTAACCTTTACCCTAATTTTCTCTAGAAACATTTTTCCTTTGGTTTGACCAGTTGAACTCAAAAGGTTGGAACCTAAAGTGAGTAGCAACTTTTATTGGAGTAGCACTTGGGAAATGCAATCCTAGAAAAGGTAAATTGTAGCTGAAGTGTTCTGACAAAGTTAAGCAGCCATTTTCAATGTGACAATGTTCCCATGGTAATCACTAGGTTTATGGCTTCACTTATGGCTAGGTCACATGACCCAGCATGATAATGGGGTGCTCCCTGGTGAGATACTACAGAGTTATGTGCCCTAAAACCCACTATCTAAGCTCTCAATAATTACAAAGCATCATTTAAAACCAATTCAGTAGAATAAATAAAAATATTGCATTTCTATTGGCCTGTTTTGCCTCTTGAACTGACCTGGAGTACTATTCATGATAAAGACATATTAATTAGTTGCCACTCCAAGCTCTTTAGACTTCAAGACTTCTCACTCTTCAAGCCTCAACACTGTTTTTGCAGCAATAATGGTATTCTTCATGAGCATTGCTACTGTCATGGGCCCAACACCCCCAGGGACTGGAGTGATATAACTGGCTTTCTTCTGGACGCCTTCAAAATCCACATCTCCAACCAACTTGAGTTTGGCAGTGATAGGATCCTGAATTCTATTTATTCCCACATCAATGATAGCTGCTCCTTCCTTGATCATATCTGCTGTGATCAAATTTGGGATGCCTGCAGCAGAGATCACAATGTCTGCAAGAATTGTGTGTTTCTTCAGCTGCTCCTTGGGAGTGTACCGATGAGATATTGTAACAGTGGCATCACCTCCAGGACGTTCATGTGCCCTGTCTGTGTGTAGTAACATTGCAATGGGCATTCCAACATTTTTTGACCTTCCAGCTACAACCACATTCTTCCCTAGGGTCGTGATGCCAGTTCGCTGAATTATTTCCCACACGCCCCATGGGGTAGCTGGTAACATGGAATACTGGTCCAAACACATTCACCCCACATTAATTACGTGGAAGCCGTCAACATCCTTGTCTGGAGAAACAGCATTGCAGATCTTTCTCTCATCAATGTGCTCTGGAAGAGGCAGCTGAACAAGGAGGCCATCTACATTATTATCATTATTTAGTTTATTGATTAAATTCAACAATTCTTCCTCTGAAATTGAAGCTGGTTTCACAATTGTCTCACTGTTGATTCCCACATCTGCAGTGGCCCTGGTTTTGTTGAGGACATAGGAGTGACTTGCAGGATTCTCGCCAACCAGAACCACACTCAGGTATGGCCGTTTGTTGCCCGAAGCCACCCATTCTTCTACCTCCTGCCGCACTTCCTCCTTGGTCTGCTGGGCAAGCTTCCTTCCAGTAATGACAACAGCTTCATTTCGAACTGCCGAGAAGTGGAGGGGATGATGTCGGAAGCAGTGGTGCTGTGCAGGCCAGAGAAGCAGGGTGGCAAACATGGACATGAGGAAAGAGGAAGCCATGGCCTGCACCATTGTAGATCAACTTTGGCACTTTAATTATAATATGTCTTGGTGTAGGCCTCCTTGAGTTCCTCTTTAATGGAACTCTCTGTGCTTCTTGAACTTGTGTGACTTTTCCCTTCATTACCTTAGGAAAGTTTTCAGCTATGAGTTCGTGAAACAAGTTTTCTATCTTTTGTTCATTCTCTTCTCCTTCAGGAACCCCTATAATGCGGATGTTTGTTTCTCTTCATTTTGTCACAGAGTTCTCTTAAATTTTCCTCAGACTTTTTGAGCCTCTTTTTTTTTTTGCTGCTCTGCTTCCGTTTATCTTGTCCTCTAAATTGTTGATTTGATCCTTTGCTTCATCAAGACTGCTGTTGATTCCTTCTAGTGCAGTCTTCCTTTCTGATATTGTATTTGTCATTTATGTCTGTTTCTTTTTTATGATTTTAATGTCCTTTTTAGTGCTTTCTATCTCTTTATTTAGGTGCTCATTATGTCCATCTATTGTTGCTCTAAGATCCTTGAGCATCCTAAAAATTATTGTTTTAAACTCTGTATCTGGTAGTTTGGTTACTTCTATCTCATTCATTTCTTTTTCTAGGGATTTCTCTTGTTGATTCATTTAGGTCACATTTCTTTGTCTGCCCATTTTGTCTGTATATTAGGTAGCACTGTCTGACTTTGAAATTTTTGTGTGGTCTTTATGAAGAAGATGAACTCAGTGGTACCATCCTCCAGGCCACTTGTTTTCTTTGTTCTAGGAATGCTTCTTGAGGGTACTATTTTTCCTTTTGTTGTATGTGAGTATTGGTCCTTTCGTGTATATGGTTATCCCTTCAGGCTAGCTAGTTCTAAGGGTCAACCTTGGTCATATGTATTACACACTGTGCAATGTCTCTCATGTTTTACGTATTTATTCTCCACGGTGTCTGGTGCCTGCTAGACTCCAACTTTGGATGTGCTGCTTGTATAGGTAGTTGAGTCTAGGGTTGGTGCTGTATGCCACCTACTACCAGTAGTGTTGGCTCTAGTTTTTCTTGGATTGGTGTCAGCTGTTTTTTGTAACCCACTGTGGGCTACCAGGCTGCAGCTACTGCAGTTTTTGCCATTTGTGTCTGAGTTTTCTGTGCCTTGGTAGTGTGGGAGAAGCCAACCTTTGTTAAGGATTAGCTTCCTCTGCTTAGAGATGACAACAGCTCTGTAAGAGCCCCAAGTTTTTAAGATTTGTCTCAACTTTTCAGCTACTCCTCTTCCTCTTGCAGCTGCCTGGTCTTCCCACAGAGTCTTCTGTAGTAAAACTCTAGTGTGGGCTCAGATTGGCCTCACCCAACCAACCCCTCTACAGGTTGCATGCTTGGTGGGTTAGGGCAGCTGAAGTTGTAAATACAATGTTTGTGGGACCCTATACTTCAGGGATCTCTTGGTCAGGAGCTCAGTATGGGGAATGTGGCCCCTACTTCAGAGCTTGATCCCTCAGCCACTGCTGGCTACTCAAATTTTATTTCTCCTCAACAAGGTGAGCAGCAAGTTCAGACCAAATGTGGCCAACAGTCACATTCAGTTCTTTCTGCTGGTGAGACCCTGTTCTCAGGGAGAAAGACTGAGAAAGTCCTCTTCTGGGGCTGACTGTGCCCCTCCC
This sequence comes from Saccopteryx leptura, assembly GCF_036850995.1. Lineage (NCBI taxonomy): Eukaryota > Metazoa > Chordata > Mammalia > Chiroptera > Emballonuridae > Saccopteryx > Saccopteryx leptura. The sequence continues at coordinate 107,661,875 of NC_089507.1, forward strand.
AAAGGTGGCTAAGCCCTTTGACCTAGTCCAACAAGAGATTCATAGGGACCCACACGTTAAATGTTCATGCTCCAAACCTCTCTCCCTCCCCCCTATGGAATCTAGCCTAGAACGACAAAATATCCACTGCCCAGGCTGTCTGACTGTGAAGTTTCACCCTATCCAATGCACACGAGCTGCTTTGCGGTGCTGATCACAGAGAGTGGAACTTGCCTCAGCTGGGCCAGGTGTGAGGAGCCCTTTTTTAGGATACCACTCTAGCAAGGGTATTAGGTCCTGAACTGATGCTTTCTGTGGCTGGTCCCTAGATGTGCCAGCCCTGGGCCTCCCTGGCAGGAACCTGGTGCAGATTAGTGGAAGACAATGCCCATGACTGGCCTTCATCTACCTTCTTGGAGCTACAAGCAATTAAGAGTTTGTGGCTGCCTCTGCTGGGCCCAGGTGTACATGGAAATACCAAGATGCACTCCTAGGCTGCCTTTTACCCACACTGGGCCTGAGGGGAGGTGTGTTCAAATGGCCAAGTTTCCCTGAGTTCCGCCTCCTTTAGCCTCTGCTGGCTGCTTGTTGGATTCAGCCACTAAAAAAACCTCTGCTAGAGGAACCACCATACTTTTTTCCATAATGGTTATACTACTTTACATTCCCACCTCATCCACTGCATCGGATCATTTACAACGTGAATGAACCCTGACAACATTATACTGAGTGAAATAAATAAATCAGAAAAAACTAAGAACTATATGATTCCGTACATAAGTGAGACATACAAATGAGACTCAGGGACATGGACAAGAGCGTGGTGGTTACCAAGGGGTGGGGGGAGAGGGATGGGGGAAGGGAGGGGCACAAAGAAAACTAGATAGAAGGTGAAGGAAGACAATTTGACTTTGGGTGATGGGTATGCAACATAATCAAACGTCAAAATAACCTGGAAATGTTGTTGTTTTTTAACCTGGAGATGTTTTTTCTGAACCTATGTACCCTGATTGATCAATGTCACCTCATTAAAATTAATAATAAAAAAAAAACTTCTGCTAGAGTCTAGATCCTTTGGCAATTCAGGGATCAGGAAGGATGGTGGGTGTGGCTCCACCTCTTGGCTCCAGGTGTTAGTCTGTCCAGACCTTTTTTACAGACCTCAGTAGGGGGTAGCCTCAGGAGCCTGGTGGTTGTTGCCTCTGAGTCACAGAAATGTGGTCTGCCCATTCTCCAGACAGTTTCAACTCTGTCTCCTGTGAGGTAGAAACACCAGTCATAGATATGACAGAGTATGGGGGGAGAGCTTTGGTCTCAACACCAGAAAACTGAGTCACTGACGTGCCCGCTGCTTTCTGGCCTCTCAAAACAATCTGTCTCCATGATTGGGGTAGGACAGACTCTCGGGGGCGGAGCAGCTGCTTTTCCCCAGGCTGATGCCACTCAGAGGGAATTGTTCCACCTAAGAAAGATGGCGACTGCAGTACTAGAAAATGACTCAGCACAGGGGTTCCGGTGGCCATCCCCCACAGTGTCTCTCCCTGGGCCTCCAACTTTACAGTCTCCTCATACAACTCCTGTCCTCTCAGCTCTCCCCCTCCAGAGCCCTGGGTAAGTGGAGATTTTTTTTTTCACTGGCCCTTTAAGACAGAGCCTGTGTCTCTGAGAGCTTTGTCTCTTTCTCGCAGACAGAAACCTGACTCTTTTCATAGCTAAATGCTGTCTGGGCACCTCTTCTAGGCTCTGGGGCTCTAGGTTAGGTCTCTGGGCCTGGGGCTGAGCACCCACACCTCTCAGGGTGAATCTCCCCTCAGTGAGAGTCCCTCCAGACCCTCAGCCGCCACTCACTCCTGGGAGCAGGGCAGCCCTTTCCCTGTCTTTACCCTTCCTACCAGTCTTGGTGTGGCTTCTTCAGTGATCCTTGGTTATAGACTCCTCTTAGTTTAGTCCAAAATTGGTTTTTCAAGATGATTGTTATTAAATTAAGTTGTAATTCAATTTGGTCCTGGGAGGTGTCAGTTGGAATGTCTGCCTACTCCATAGCCATCTTTGTTTCTCCTACTCAGGGCTTTTCAACTAAAGTTTCCCAATTCAAGTCATAAAGGGTTCAAGGTTAGATGGGTGATTCCCTACATTCTTCTGACCTGTCTTCTGGCCACTTATCTTCCTGTGATAGAACAAGTAAGTGTCTGCATATCAGGGATATAGCATCCCATGAGACTGCTCCCACCTAGGTGCTGGCTACCTTGTGAGTATTAATCAGGAGTAAACTAGCTCTTACTTTACACAACTGGTGAGTTAATATGTAAAATTGATTTGGATTACAAATATAACAATGTTTAAGAAGGGCTGATTTCAGGCTTGCTGGGGAAGCAGGCAAGTTGGGTGCTTGGAATCAGTGCAACAACTCAAAGGCAAGCAAAGAATACAGAGTTACCATATTCAGCTAAATGTTTTGTTTCCTTCTTACTCCTGTTTTTTGTCATCTGCCGACCAGCCCTTCGTGGCTTTGAGCCTATATCCGAGGCTTCTCCCTACACTTTCATACTGCTGTCTCACCCTGAAATAGGAATAAAAACCCAGTTGGTGGCAGAATTGTAGGTTTGACTGTGAGGGTAGAACAAGCCTTGGGGGCAAACAGAGTTGGCACTGGTTTGTGACAATAAGAGGAAATTCACTTTGGGAGGCTTGGGGCTTGCTACAAGGTGATGGAGGTGTTGGGAGCCCCTGAGACTAATGAATGATGTTCAAGTATTCTTGGGGACAATAACTCTCTGGGGCCCTGTTATGGGTAAATCTATAGCCATAGGAAATCAGAGACCAGGAAATATGAGACTTCTAGGCTGGACATCAGCACAGGCCAATAGGAAAAATGTCCGAAAGTCTGAGCAGAGGCACAGTCCTGTGAGTATCGGTCAGAGCAAGTCAAGATCCAGTTCTGTGGCATCTGGGCAAGTAATATAGTGGGATTTGGGCAGGGATGGCTGGTTTCAGGACCTGTTAATTGAAGCTGGGCCAGCAAGTGAATGTTTATTTCTAGAAACAAGGTCCTGAGCTTGTTCCCTCCTCACTGGATCTGCAGCTGAAACGTCTTGATCAACTCCTCACTCTTCTGTTGGACTGTCCATTCTGAACTCTAACTCCAGTTAAGCTCACTACAGAACCAAGAGAAATAGACCAAGGCCCTTCCCTTGACAATTCAGATAAATCCAACTACTCCATGATATGGAATTAAAAAGAAGTCAGAAAATTTCTGGGAGCATTTATGTCAGTATTACTGCTATATTTTTTCTCCTTTTTAGACCATGTCTTTTAATCTTGTCAAATTTGTCACCTCTAGAATGCAATAAGGATGCCAGCTAGTCCAGCAGCATCATCCACTAGACAATCATGTATCCTGCCTTCTAAGGACAGCACCAGAATGACCGGGACTTTGCAAAATCTCTCTCCCTTTTTACTCCCTTCTTTCTTTAGCAGATAATGAGAGCCTCTGAGCCCAAGAATAGGCAGGACTATGCCCCTCAAAAGCGAGAAGTACCTGTAGACGATGAGACCTTCATCCATTTACCCTTGTAGGATTATAAATGGCCCAGGGGCCTCAGAGGGGAATGTTGACACAGGTTGATAGCTAGATATTAATAAGGAAAGGGAATTAGACATAAAATTTTACAAAAATGAAAAAGCTTACTTACAGGAAGCTGTAGCATTTATATTTCCAAATAACCCAGGAGATTGACACTCCCTCCTTCTTGCAAAGAAGGAGGAAGAACCCACTTTTCCAGCTCCCCAGGGTATGGAGGAGGTGTTTCTGTGCTTCTTCTTTCAGGCATTTGCAGTGCAAGCCTAGATGGTGGCTATATGGGTCTGTCAATCTAGCATAGAAGAAGGATCTAACTGGTTAGTAGGAAGAACTATGAGAATCCCACAAAATTTTAAGAAATAGATTAATTGGTTTAAAGAAAAGCTATTCCTTCCCAGTCCACAGATAAAAAACACAGGCTTAACAAAGCTCTCTCTCTCTTTCTCTCTCTCTCTCTCTTCCTGCTTGGAAAGGAACTTGCCCCATTCATTCACTTTCTATTTCTCCTAGCAGCAGACAGGCTGCACTGGCTGGCAGCCACCTCTGGTCCTGCAACCAAGAAGTCTCCCAGGTATAGGCTTTGACCAGTACCTGGACTGAACTAAACTTTGATATGGGCTAAAGACCCTAGTGCAGAATATCTGGACTTTGTCTTTCATCAGCCTTAATGCAGAGAAGACTAGACTTTTTCCCAGGCAGAACAGATGGAAATGAGACACCTATGGACAGCCTTCTCTTTTAACCCCAAATAAATCTTACTGTGAAAGCCTAATCTCTAAATGTGGGTCCTGCAGAAAGCTTTTTCTGTGACTCCATAAAAGAACTCTATTTCCACCAGTAACATTACCAGCATTCTTTTAAAATTATCTCACCCTCTTGTTCCCAATTTTTATATCCAATTAGTGATGGAGGGAACTAATTATCCCAACTTTTTTCTCTTCTTATTTCTTCTGTCTCCTCAACAGTAGCCACATGCCTTCCTATTCACCAGCTATGGAATTAAACTTAGAAGTTTCTATCCATTTGTTCAATTTTGCAGAGTCACTTTGTGTTTCTATGTACAGTGGTACCTTGAGATACGAGCAGACCAACATACAATTTTTTCTTTTTAAGATACGAGCTATGACTCGATCCATATTTTTGTTCGAGATCTGAGTGAAATTCCAAGATACGAGTCGTGATTTGGGAAGCTGCCACTAGTTGGCGCATTGGCACATGGTCCAGTATCGGCAGCACAACACCAGCATCTTGTTCTTTCTCACATGTTACCCACAGAATCAAGTCGAATCTCTTGTGCTGTACTTGTTCTTGCATCATTTTTGCATTTTTTACTAACTTTTTTTGTGTGCTATCATGGGGCCAAAGAAAGTTAGTGTAAAGGACAGTGGTGAGAAGAAGAAGAGAATGATGTCAATAGAAGTAAAGCAAGAAATAATAGAAAAACATGAGCGTGGTGTACGAGTGATTGAACTGGCAAGGCTGTACAACTGCAATACATCTACAATTTGTACCATCCTTAAACAAAAGGATGCCATCTAAAGTGCAAATCCAGCAAAAGGAACTACAATTCTGTCCCAATTAAAGACAAATATTCATGAAGAAATGGAGAAACTTCTGCTGGTGTGGGTGAAAGAGAAAGAGATGGCAGGAGATATAGTGACAGAGACTGTATAATATGTGAAAAGGCACATATTACTTAGGTGACTTGAAGAAGAAAGAACCGTCAACCTCAAGAGGCAGCAGAAGATACATTTAAGGCAAGTCACAGCTGGTTTGAAAATTTCAAAGAGAGATCTGGCATCCACTCGGTGGTGAGGCATGGTGAAGCTGCGAGTGCTGATGTTAAGGCAGCTGAGGATTACATCACACGTTTTGCTGCACTTATCACAAAGGAAGGTTACATCCCCCAACAAGTGTTCAACTGTGACAAAACAGGATTGTTTTGGGGAAAACAATGCCTTGGAGGACTTTCATCACCACAAAGGAGAAGAAGCTGCCAGGCCATAAACCCATAAAGGACCGTCTGACCCTTGCATTGTGTGCAAAAGCTAGCGGTGACTGTAAAGTAAAGCCACTGCTAGTGTATCATTCCAAAAATCCTTGAGCCTTTAAGACTCACAAGATTCTTAAAGAAAAACTGCAGGTTAAGTGGCTCGCCAATGCTAGGGCATGGGTTACGTAGCAGTTTTTTATTGAATGGGTAAATCTCGTCTTTGGTCCTGCAGTGAAAAAATATCTTCAAGAAAATAAACTCCTGATGAAAGCATTACTAATCCTTGATAATGCTCCAGCCCACCCACCTGGTCTTGAAGATGACATTCTCAATGAGTCCAAATTCGTGAAAGTCCTCTACCTCCCACCCAACATGACTTCAATCTTGCAACCTATGGAGCAGCAGGTCATGTGCAACTTTAAAAAGCTTTACACAAAGCACTTGTTCTGCCGCTGCTTTGAGGTGACTAAGAATACAATTCTAACCCTTCGAGAGTTTTGGAAAGATCACTACAACATCGTGATATGTTTACGCATTATTGATTTAGCATGGAAAGAAGCTACAAGAAGAACCTTGAACTTGGCATGGAAAAAATTATGGCCTGATGTTGTTGCTGACAGGGACTTCAAAGGGTTTGAAGGAGAGACCAAGACTGAGGTAGAAGCATTGGAGGAGATTGTGTCTCTCGGAAAGTCAATGGGTCCAGAGGTAGATGAGGGTGATGTAAATGAGCTCATCAAGGAACATGAGGAGGAACTCTCAACTGAGGAGTTGAAGTAGCTACAGATGATGCAACATACGGAGCTTCTGCAAGAGATTAATAGTGAGGAGGAGGTAGAGTCGGAGGAAGTGATTTCTACAAGTGAAATTAAAGACATGCTGGCAATGTAGGAGAAGCTTTCAAGTTTCATTGAAAAGAAACACCTAGAAAAAGTTTCAACTGGTCGTGCTTCAGCACTTTTTAATGACGCTTGTTTGTCACATTTCTGTAACATTTCAAAAAGCAGGCAAAAGCAAACCTCTTTGGATAGATTTTTATTCAAAAGTCCTGCAAGTGAAAGTGCTGAAAGTGCAGCCAAAAAGGCAAAAACAGGTGATGATTAAATAAAAAAATATATAATGTTAAGCTTAGGTTAAGTTTAAAGTTAAGAAAATGCATTTTTTTACAATTAAGTTTTTATGGTTTTATTTTAAGTAAAGAAAGTGCAGTTTTAGTTTTGTTTAAAGTAAATAAAATGCATTTTTAGTTTATGTTTAGTGTTAAGAAAGTGCAGTTTTAGTTTACGTGTCTACAGTGCCTGCATCCCTTCCTCCCTCCCTCCTCCTCTGCCTTTCACCTTCGTTAGCCACACTTGTCTGTCTCCAAGTAAGAATACAGTACTAAATAACACTTTTTTCTTTTATTTCATATATTTTGTTATGCATTGGTAAAGTATACTGTGTGTTTCTTAATTAAAAACATGTCTTTTTTCATAATTTAGGATGGTTTGGAGATGGAATGGATTAAATCTATTTCAGATATTTTAAATGGGAAAAACTTGTTTGATATACGAGTTGACTGACTTATGAGCTTGGTTACAAAATGAGTTAAACTCGCAACTGAAGGCACCACTGTACAATGTGCCATTTACGTGTACTCTGTTCACTTTGAAAGTTTGCATTTTAGCTTCTCTTACCTCCTATAAAATTTACCACTTTGTTATTTCAGTCATTTATTCACTAATAATTTATCGAGAGCTTGTTTCACAGAGCCTGAAGGGCTCTATGTAATCAGTTCTACCACAGACCCTGTGATCACAACACACACAGCTAATTAAGGTTCCCCATTCATATCCACTCACTTCCCAGGAAAGGCTTTATTCCTCCAACAAATACTTTTCTTCTCAGTTGAAGATATCTCTTTATGAATTTATAACCACATTAAATCTCTGCACCTTATAAAACAAATAAGGTTCCAAAGAGCCTATCTGTTGGGCAAACAAATGTGTAACAAGTGTGTTAGGTTTGCTTGCTTGCACATTGCCTAATTGGTGCATGAGCATGGAGTAGCACTATGTGTGTACAGTCTATGTAAGGCTGTGGGTTCTTGCCCTTAGAGCAGCAGATTGCAAATTGTTGATTTCCTGCCTGCTTAGGAGGGGCTATTGTTTGCATTGTTTTCCAGGGAAAGAGTCCTCCTACCCCTGGCTTGTTTTGCTAGAGAGTCCGGGCGAAAGAGAAGGAAACAGTTTTCCCTGCCTGCTTGCTTGTATGCTGTTGCAAGACTAACAAATGAAATGGCCCACCATCCTCTGGCTCCACAGTTCCTTTACCATCTGCCCGAATTCTATGTGAACCTACATGGCCATGGCTACTGGCCTTACATCTGGTGCAACCAGCAGGATTTGGATCATATTGGTGTATGGAGCCACCACCACCCTTGAGTGGTGGAGTAGAGGAGTAGTTGTCGCTCTCCCGCATATGGTTCCTCTTGGCTCTCCTTTTAGAGACTGTCAGCTGGCTGTTTTTAACAGCCCTGAGAGAGGAAACTGAGAGTTCTGTGCGAGAAGCTGCCCGAGATCAAAAGCTCCAGTGAAAGCTGCAGTTCAGAGAATTGCAAGTCAGGCTATAGGCTTAGAACCAGCAATGGTATGAACTGGAGCAAGCACTGGAGAGGGAGGCTGACCAGGTTCGAGAGCCGCAGTGTGAGATGCAGGCTGAGCACCAACAGTGCCTGGAACTGGAGCAATCTCTGGAGAAGGAATTACGGGTTTGCGAGTTGCAGTTTGCTCTGGAAGCCGAACATTGGCACCAACATTTGGTGGAGAAACAACTGCAGTTTCAACAGCTCAAGTCTCAGCTTCAGGCCCCTGCAGGAGCTGAAATGGTCAGTAAAGGAGCAGCAGCATCCATGCTCGTGGAGTGGCTTTGAGTCAGGGGAAGCAGGCATTTCCAACTCCTCTTCTGAGGATGAGGAGGCTCAGGCTGAAACTGCCATCTGCAGACTCAGAGCCTGGCCACCTCTAGCTCCACAGTTGTCCACTTGGTCATCCAGGAGGTAAAAACCCAGGTAGAGCTGATGGAGGTGGGGGTCACAATTCAGGCAGAAACTCTCTGAGCCCCTGGTAGCCTGGTTGCTGCAGTTGTGGGACATAGGGGGTGGATGGTATCATGCTCTCTGGAACAGAGATGAAGAAATTGACCGTTATTACCACACACTTCTCTTTCAGAACTGCCATGCCACAGGGATGAGGGGGGAGGCCTGAGGCCACATGTGAAATTGACAATTTACTGGTCTCCTTCTAATGTGCAATAGGTGTTGGCATTAGAAGATAATAGGTGCTCTTTTGTAGCAGCAGCAAAGAGAACTGTCAAGGAGGCACAGGCTTTGAATGTGTTTGACCCCGCCAGACCCTGTGAGCTTGCTGAGGGGTTGGGATGGGGATTGTGTTAACAGACAGAATGCTTATGGAAAGATGCTGAAGTCCATTAATAAAAAGCTGTATGCCTAGCTGCCTGTAATGGACCTTTACCTTGGTGATTTGCACAGACAGCTGGGCTGTCTACCATTGACTGATTATTGAGCAGTATAATGGACTCTTGGACTGCAACGAGAGGGAGGCACGAGCTCCCTTGTTGGATGGACATGCTGCTTTTGGACAATATGAGAGACCCTGATTGAGAAGCTCCACCTCTGGTGGAGACCCTCCTGCCCCAGGAAGCTGCTCTCATCCAGTGGCAGAGACACACCAAGGACACTTTAAGGTTTCCATTGACACAGCCCTGGACTATATAAGCCTTTCCACCTACCATGAGGTAGGGGGCTAGAGATGAGCCTCCAGTTAGCACCCTTGGGCAGAGTGCTCAGGAAGACATTGTGAAGGGCACCTTTGTGATTATGGTAATTGTGTAACTTGTGCTGTTGCTATAGTCCTTTTGTTTGTGTAATGTACTTCACACCTCACACGGGGATCATTGAGGAAGATACCTGTGGTATAGATTGTGAAGCAAGCAACCTTAAAGGGGTAGAATTTTGGACAAACAAGTATGTAACAAGTTTGCTTTCTTGCACTTTTTCTGATTGGAGCATGAGCACAGGGCAGCACCATGTGTGTACAGTCCATGTAAGGCTGTGGGTGCTTGCCCTAAGGGTGGCAGATTGCAAATTGCAGACTTCCTGCCTGCTTGGGAAGGGCAATTGTTTGGCAGGAAAGGGATTTCTCCCCCATCCCCCACCCCAGCCAGTTTTGCTGGAAAGTTTGGAGAGAAAAGGGGAAATGGTTTTCCCTGACTACTTGCTCATCCGCCATTGCAAGACTCTAATACAATGGTTCTCAAACTTTTTGAAGCGGAGTGCATTTAAAATCCTATAATTGGCCCTGGCTGGTTGGCTCAGTGGTAGAGCGTCGGCCTGGCGTGCAGAAGTCCCGGGTTCGATTCCCGGCCAGGGCACACAGGAGAAGCGCCCATCTGCTTCTCTACCCCTCCCCCTCTCCTTCCTCTCTGTCTCTCTCTTCCCCTCCTGCAGCGAGGCTCCATTGGAGCAAAGATGGCCCGGGCACTGGGGATGGCTCTGTGGCCTCTGCCTCAGGCGCTAGAGTGGCTCTGGTCGCAACAGAGCGACACCCCGGATGGGCAGAGCATTGCCCCCTGGTGGGCAGAGCGTTGCCCCCTGATGGGTGTGCCAGGTGGATCCCGGTCGGGCGCATGCGGGAGTCTGTCTGACTGTTTCCCCGTTTCCAGCTTCGGAAAAATACAAAAAATAAAAAAAATAAAATAAAATCCTATAATTAATTGTAGGTACACTATATACAAATTTCTGAAAAATATGTTATAATAATTAAGTCAAATATTAAAGGAAAAAATATAAAGTCCAAGCGTGCTTTTATGATAATTAAATGAAATAAATACGACAAAATTAAATTTATTCTGACATTAAAAAAACATTTTTATGTTACATTTTTTGAGTTATACTTTTTAGAATTTGTAATAAAGAGGGGTTAAAAATTTTAAAATGACAAAAAGTTATCTTTTTTTATATATAGATACATTTTTAGTAAGATTTAGTAAATTCAGCAGGTCCCAGTGCAAATGTGTTAAGGTTTTTCATTCTTGTGTTTATGAGAAACATGTGCCTGATGTATCCTAGCAATTTCTTCAATGTTTGGCATATATTTGAAAAGCAAACTCTCATTTCCTCATCAATACCTTGAAGAATTTCTCTCTTTTTACTCTTAATTGTGTTGAGTGTAGAAAACCCCTACCATACATATCATCTTAACTTTACACCAAACAAAGGATAGAAGAAACTTGCCTCCAATCTTTTCGGAGAACATAGGGTGTAGTGTAAAAAATCCAGCACCACAGCTTAACAGCCTTTGCAACTTAATCAGGCAAGTGAGGTGGGGGTTTGGGCAGTCTGTCAGTTTACAGTCTATTCCCCACACCTCTGCCCCCCAAAATCTAAACTCCACGTCAGTCAAATAAGTTTGTAAATATGATATATACATTTGCTCACTTATAGTTTGCATTGGGTGTGAGAGACAGGCTGTAAGCTGGCAAAGTCATTATAGCCTAAAGCTTAGTTTTAAGACTAAGCCTTTCCCACCCTTTTAATACTAAGATTTTTTTAAAACTAAGCTTTTCCCCACATCCTTGACTATTGCATGATGTGAAGTGGTGCACTCCTATGAGGAATCTCAATTATGCCTCAAATAGGTGGCTTTGTATCAGAGACTTCCTTATTTGTATATTGGCTTAAAGGTTTTGATTTATACACTATAAAATGGGGTAGACCAGGGGCTTGCTCTCTCTCTCAGTTCCTGAAATTAGCATTGTATAGGAAAGGCAGTCAAGATGGCAAAGTGCTGAAGGAGAAGCCAGTTTTTGCAGAGTTTGTGCAGAGAGAAGGAAATGGGGAACAGAGGTGAATAAGGCTGGCGAGGTAGAAACCTTTGATTCTAGGAAAGTCGGATCAGTCAGTGGCTTTGGGAGCCCTGAATGGAAAGGGAAGTGTTTTCCCACTGTGTGTATTTCTTGCCCGTTGAGTGTGAGCTAGGATTAAATGTAATGGCCCACCAGTTCTTGGCTCCATTGTTTCATTACCATCTGTAAGGTTGGTTTACAATGGGGGAAGGTCTCATGAGGAACCACCCACGCCCATGACCATCAAAAGAAATGGCCCAGAAACATTTTGAAAAAAGACAACTGTCTGTCAGCCAATGAAATTCCACCACAATCTATCACCCCCACCACCACTCTAACAACACTATAAATTACTCCCGGGCGGGAGAAGCTGCACAACTTCCCTGGCCCCTGTCTTGCGGGCAAGTGAACCTCACCTGGGAGCACTCTAAATAAAGCTTTTGCTTGTCCACACTTGGTGGCTATGTCCTTCTTTCTTCCTCAGCAGAAAATACCTTACATTTGGTGCCAAAACCCGGGAGGAGTTTGAGCCTGCAAGGGCCACTCTTCTCCCCTTCCCTTCCGAGGAAGACCAGGGACCTCCAACCTCCCACCCCCTTCAGCATATGGTGCGGTAAGTCCCCTGCCTCCAGCCTCCCCTCAGTTTTTTCTGACTCTGAGACTCCCTCTCCATAATCGCAGCTACGTCAGGGACTTCCTACCCTTTCTGAGTGTGTGTGTACCCATGGAGATGTCCTGGACACTCCCACTCTGCCTGACTGTCCAGTGGCCAGAGATTGAGTTGTGAGATGCCAATGCTCATCTCCAATCACCCCAAGGCTAAACCTGACTCAAAAACACCCCTAGGGTGCCTTATCCAAAACCTCTCAAACATAGATCCCTCCCTAAAAAAGAAGATACTGATCTTCTGCACTGTGGCCTGGCCACAGTACCCACTGGATAACCAGACCAGGTGGCTTCCTGAAGGGACTTTCGTCTTTAACAACCTCACCAATTTACAGAATTATTGCCAGAGAACTGGGAAATGGTCAGAGATCCCTTACATTCAGGGCTTCAAGTATTTGTGCTCCCGTCCTAATCTCTGTGCCGCCTGCTCTATGGCACAGGTCCTTTTAACCAGAGAAACCTCGCTAAACCCTCCACTCCTGATCTTTCCTCCTTCACCGACCCCCTTGAGGAACTCTCTCCCCCTCCTGCATGACCCCCTTCACCCTATCGGGGTCCTCCTCTTCCTCTGCCAGATTCTGTTTCTCATCTGTCTGCAGATACCAGTCTCTCTGTCTCCTCCCCTATCAGTGCTCACACCAGATCTCACTCCGGGCCACAAGAGGGAGACAACCTTCTCTGCCCTCTCCGCTAGGTGGCTGGAGCAGAAGGAGTTGTTCGGGTTCATGTTCCTTTTTCCCTCTCTAATCTGCCTGCAATCAAAAAGTGTTTAGGCTCCTACTCTTCTAATCCTACTGCCTATACCAAGGAATTCCAATATCTCACTCAGGCATATGACCTCACTTGGCATGATCTCTATGTTATCATGTCTTCTACCCTTACCCCTGACGAACAGGACTGAATCCGGATGGCAGCACAGACTCATGCTGATCAGTTTCACCTCAGAAACAACCAAATGCCAGTTGGGGTACAGGCGGTCCTTGACACGGACCCCAACTGGGATTACCAGATGGGACAAACAGGTAGTAGGCAATGAGAACAAATGATTGAATGTCTCATAGCTGGTATGCAGAGCACAGCCCAAAAGGTAGTTAACTATGACAAATTGAGAGAAATCACTCAAGGGCCTGAGGAAAACCTGGCCCTCCTTTTGAACTGCCTCACTGATGCTATGGTCCTCCATACCCGTCTAGACCCTGCCTCCAATGCCGGGGCCACTGTATTAGCTACTCACTTTATTTCCCAATCGGCTCTGGACTTTCGGAAGAAACTTAAAAAGGTGGAAGAGGGCCCTCAAACCCCTATCCAAGACCTGATGAATATGGCATTTAAAGTTTTTAATGGTTGGGAGGAAAAGGCCGAGGCTACTCGCCAGGCCCACATGCAGCAAAAGGTAACACTCCAAACCCAGGCTTTTGTGGCAGCTCTGAGGCCGGCAGATCAACAGGGGCAAGGCATAGGAGGTGCCCGACCCAAGTCCAGGTCGCAAAGAGGAACCCCACCAGGAGCTTGCTTTAAATGCGGCAAAGAGGGTCACTGGGCCCGGCAGTGCCCCTGCCCGAGGCCGCCCACTAAGCCCTGCCTTGACTGCAAGCAGCCCAGTCACTGGTGAAGCGATTGTCCCCTTTGGGTAACAGGCTCTTCTTTGGTGCCTCCACGTGGAGGACAAGCCACCCAAATGGGAGGCCAAGCCAGCCAGGTGGGCCCATCGCTCAAACTTCTCGGTCTCATGGACGACTGACGCAGCCCAGACTTGAAGACCCCCATCACCCTCGCCAAGCCCAGGGTAATGCTGTCTCATTTCTTGTGAACATGGGGGCTACCTTCTCTGTTTTGCCATCACACTCTGGACCTCTAGTTCCCTCACAGGTCTCAGTTATGGGAGTTGATAAGAACCCTTCTTTTCCCCTTCGCACACGACCTGACAGGCAGTTTGGACAGATCCCCTTTTCACACTCCTTCTTAGTTATGCCCTCATGCCCTGTACCCCTTCTGGGTCAGGACATTCTACAAAGTCTCGAAGCCACTATCCAGCTGACAGCATCTTCCCACCTACTCCTACCACTCCTGACTGAAGGCTCTCTCACTACCACAGATCACCCTAACCCGTCATCACCCTAACCTCCTATTCCACCAGATGTTCTCAACTCCCAAATTTGGGACACCTCAACCCCAGTGATAGCGACCCACCACCCACTTGTACATATCTGCTTGAAGAATCCCTCCCAGTTTCCATCTAGACCCCAATTCCCCATTTCAGTGAATCATCAACAGGGCCCTAAACCATAATTACCTGCCTCTTAAATCAAGGCTTACTCATCCCTACGGACTGCCCCTGTAATACCCTTATCCTTCCTATTTGAAAACACTCAGGGGCTTACCGCCTCATACAAGACTTATGCATAATTAACAAGGCGGTTTTCCCCTTCCATCTGGTGGTCCCTAACCCATACATGTTACTTTCACACATTCACCCTGACACCACTCACTTCATGGTCTTAGACCTCAAGGATTCCTTCTTTACCATTCCTCTACACCCTGACTCTTACTTTCTGTTTGCCTTCACCTGGACGGACCCGGACACTAACGCAGCCCAACAACTTATGTGGACTGTCCTACCCCAGGAATTTAGGGACAGCCCACACCTGTTTGGGCAGGTGCTAGCTCAAGATCTAGCTGCACGCGATCTCGAGACAAGTACCCTCTTGTAATATGTAGATGACTTACTCCTCTGCAGCCCCTCCCTGTCCACCTCAAAGAGAAACACTGCCACCCTTCTTAACTTCCTCACTGTGAAGGGATATCGTGTCTCCTCTACTAAGGCTCAACTTCACTCTCAGTCTGTAGTCTATCTGGGCATCGCCTTAAGCCCCACCACCCGAGGTCTCACTCTAGATCAAACTCAGACCCTCCACAGTCTGCAGCCGCCTACCACTGCTGATCAGATTCTTTCTTTCCTTGGTCTGATGGGCTTCTTTAGACGCTGGATCCCCAATTTTGCTCTCTTACCCAAACCCCTCTATGAGGCTGCAAAAGAGACTCCCACGGAACCGTTCACCTCCCCCAATACTATTAAAAAGAGCTCTCTCTACCCTTCAAGATGTCCTCATCTCCTCTCCCCCCTCACTTACCTGACCCCAGACACCACTTCCACCTTTTCACTGATGAAAAGCATGGTAATGCAATTGGAGTACTGACTCATCCTGTGGGGTCTACATACCACCCCATGGCATATCTCTCTAAACAATTAGACACCACCATCAAAGGCTGGCAGCCCTGCCTCCGGGCACTGGGCAGGGCAGCTGAACTCACCAAGGAGGCTACTAAGCTCACCCTTTCCCAACCCATCACTGTCTTCTCCCACAGGCTCATCGACCTCCTTTTGCACAAATCTCTTTCTCTATTGGGTCCTTCCCACCTACAAGAATTTCACCTCCTGTTCATTGAAAACCCTTCAGTCTCTCTTTTTCCCTCTCCCCAACTCAACCCAGCCACTCTACTGCCAGCTCCAACGACACTTCCGGAACCCACCCACTCTTGTACAGAGCTAATAGATTTCCTCAACAGACCCCAAGATGGATTATCAGATTCTACAGATCTAAAAGATCCAGATCTGCCAAAGCTTTTTAATCCATTCATCCACTGACGGACACTTGGCTGTTTCCAGATCTTCACTATTGTGAACAATGCTGCCATAAACATGGGGGTGCATTTCTTCTTTTGAAACAGTGTTATGGTGTTCTTGGGGTATATTCCTATGGAATACTACTCAGCCATAAGAAATGATGACATCAGATCATTTACAACAACATGGATGGACCTTGATAACATTATACTGAGCGAAATAAGTAAATCAGAAAAAAACTAAGAACTATATGATTCCATACATAGGTGGGACATAAAAATGAGACTCAGAGACATGGACAAGAGTGTGGGGGTTATGGAGTGGGAGGGAGGAGAGGGAGGAGGTTGAGGGAAGGGAGGGGCACAAAGAAAACCAGTTAGAAGGTGACAGAAGACAATTGGACTTTGGGTGATGGGAATGCAGCATAATCAAATGTCAAGATAACCTAGAGATGTTTTCTCTGAACATATGTACCCTGACTTATCAATGTCACCCCATTAAAATTAATTTTTAAAAAAGATAGATTTAACTATAAAAAAAAAGATCCAGATCTAATACTCTTTGTAGATGGGAGCTCTGTACAGGGACCCGATGGATGACAACAGGTGGCCTACGCGGTGGTCACCACCTCCTCCACCCTAGAAGCCCAACAGCTGCCAGAGGGCACCACCTCCCAGAAAGCAGAGCTGATTGCTCTCACGCGGGCACTCACTCTGGCCCAGGGAAAACGCGTAACCATATATACTGACTCTAAATATGCGTTTCTTATCACCCACAGCCACTCTGCCCTCTGGGAGGAAAGGGGCTTCCTCACTACCAGGGGCTTCCCCATAATCAATGCTACCTTCACTTCTAAACTTTTGCAGGCATTATACTACCCACTGAGGTGGCCGTTTTACATTGTAGGGGCCATCAAACCTCTCAGGACCCGGTGGCCTTAGGAAATGCTCGGGCCGACACTGCGGCTCGAAACCTCACTGTGGGGACCTCTCCACTCCTCTCATGTTTCTCTCCACCTCCTTGAAACCTTCCTACACCCCTGAGGAAGAACAGGCCCTCCTCAGAAAGGGTGGAGACGTGTGCAACCAGGGATGGATATTTCTTGGAGATAGAATTGCCTTACCAAAAGGACAAGCTGAAACTCTCCTTTCTGATATCCACTGTTCCTTACATATAGGGCCAAAAGCTCTCTATCGGTTCTTGAAACCACTCTTTTTCTTCGCAGGCCTACAGCAAACTATTGAAAAGGTACACACAGCATGTGCTGTCTGTTCCAAAACCTCTACGCAAGGGGGTCTTTGCCCCTGCTTCCCTACTCATCAGCTGAGGGGGCAGTTACGGGGTCAAGATTGGCAAATTGACTTCACTCACATGCCCCCTCACAAAACACTCTGCTATTTCCTAACTTTTGTTGACACCTTTTCAGGGTGGATAGAAGCCTTTCCCTCCTCTCGAGAAATGGCAGACACCGTTGCCTCCATTCGCATTGAATGTATCATCCCGCAATTTGGACTGCCTACTATTGTCCAGTCAGACAACGGCCCAGCCTTCACTCTTCCTCTCATAGGGGGTCCAAGTGAAGCTCATCCAGCAGTCTCCCTCCAACCAGGGAACAAAGTTCTTCTAAGGGGACTCCAACCCAGCTCCCTACAGCCCAGGTGGACAGGACCCCAAATGGTAATACTGACTACTCCTACTGCAGCCAAGCTCCTAGGGCAAACACCTTGGTACCATGTTTCCCACCTCAAGCTTACCCCTCTAGAGGACCACTGGCAATTGGAACCACTGGGTCCCACCCATCTACAGCTCACTAAAAAGTTGGGCCGTGCAGATCCTCCTGTTACTTCTGTCCCTTTCACAGAGAATTTGCCACCACCTTCGGACCTCCCTTTCCCATGACACCCCTAACCAGCAGGAAGTAGCCAGATGAATAGCAGCACCCCTATCTAACATAAAAGGTCAGAATGTGAAGTTGGTTGGCAATGGGGGGAGGTCACATGAGGAACCACCCACTCCCATGACCACCAAAAGAAGTGGCTCAGGAGCATTTTGAAAAAAGACAACTGTCTGTCAGCCAATGAAATTTTTCCACGACCTATCACCTCCCCACCACCATACCAATGCTATAAATTACCCCCCAGGTAGGAGAAGCAACATGACTTCCCTGGCCCCTGTCTTGCGGACCAGGGCATCTCACCTGGGAGCACTCTAAATAAAGCTTTTGCTTGTCTGCACTTGGTGGCTATGTCCTTCTTTCTTCCTCAGCGGAAAATACCTTATACCGTCTGTTCGAATCAAATGCGAACCTGCATAAGACAGGCAGCTGTGGTGGTGGCCGTGGTTACTGGCTTTACATTTGGCGTAGTCTGTGACAGGATTCAGATCAATTCGGTATGGAGCCACCACCACCTTTGAGCAGTGGGGTAGAGTACTGGCAGCTGTTATGGTTCCCCATGGCTATTCTTTTGGGGGCCGTAGGCTGGCTGACTTTTACAGCCACGTGTGAGGAAACTGAGAGCTCTGTGGAAGAGGCTTCCCAGGACCTGCAAACTGAGCAGTGGAAGGAGCTGGAGCAAACATGGGAGAAAGAGATGCCGACCTGGAGCTGCAGCAAGCACCACAGGAGGCCGACCAGGTTAGTGAGATTTGCCTGGAAATGGAGCAGCTGCTAGAGGAAGAATCACAGATTCGTGAGCCTCAGATGGCCCTGGATGTTGTGGAGAGCCAGCAGCAGTGGGAGGCCGGGGCCAAGGCTGCAAGGCCCGTAGAGCAGGAGGCAGCAGTGGCCTGGGGCTCAAGCCCGGCAGCAGGAGCTGATGTTTCCAGTTCCTCTTTGGAGGATGAGGAGAATTGGGCTAGAGTTGCAATCCGCAGTCTCCAGAAGATGAGAGCCCAGCAGCAAGGAGTACCTACTATAACCCTGATAGGTCAGCAATTTGGGGACATACGAGTGGTTGCCATCATGCTCTCCAGAGCAGAAATGGAAATGCTAACTGCCATTGCCATGTGCTCCTCCTTGGGACAGTGTAAGACCTGCCAGGATGATAAGGGTGGGGGTGTGTGTGGCTGACACCCCATGTGCTTGGACTGATTCCTGGACTACGACTGTAATGAGCACTGGCTCCTTTGTTGGATGGACTTACAGATTTTGGACAATGTGAAATACCCTGATGAAGTTGGGGGGTGGCTTTGCTGGAGCCCCCCCCCCTGCCCCAGGAAGTTTTTTATATGGCTAAGTTTGAGGACATTTTGCACTTTTGGCAAAGTGCTCAGAGACTGGTGAAATGTACCTTTGTAATTGTTGAAACTGTATGATTTGTGCTGTTGTTGTAATTTGTGTAATGTGCCTAATTTCCTTGTGCAGGAATACCTGTGCTTTAGATTGTAAGTGAGCAAAAGGGGTCAAATAAGTCAGTCAAATAAGTTTGTAAATATGATATATATGTTTACTCACTTATAGTTTGCATTTGGTGTGGGAGACAAGCTGTAAGCTGACAAAGTCATTATAGCCTAAAGCTTAGTTTTAAGACTAAGCCTTTCCCACCCTTTTAATACTAAGATCTTTTCAAAACTAAGCTTTTCCCCACATCCTTGACTGTAGCATGATGCAACAGGGTGGTGCATTCTTATGAGGAACCCCATTTATGCCTCAGATAGGTGGCTTTGTATCAGAGACTTCCTTATTTGTATATTGGCTTAAAGGTTTTGATTTCTACACTATAAAATGGGGCAGACTGGGGGTTTGCTCTCTCTCAGTTCCTGAAATTAGCATTGTATAGGATAGGTAGTCAAGATGGTGGAGTGCTGAAGGAGAAGCCAGTTTTTGCAGAGTTTGTGCAGAGAGAAGGAGATGGGGAACAGTAGTGAATAAGGCTGGTGAGGTAGAAACCTTTGATTCTAGGAAAGTCGGATCAGTCAGTGGCTTTGGGAGCCCTGAATGGAAAGGGAAGTGTTTTCCCACTGTGTGTATTTCTTGCCCATCGAATGTGAGCTAGGATTAAATGTAATGGCCCACCAGTTCTTGGCTCTGTTGTTTCATTACTGTCTATCCTAATCAAATGCATACCTGCATGGGCCAGGTGGCTGTGATGGTGGCCGTGGCTACTGGCCTTACACTCCAAAAACCCTGTTGGTTTTTTGGTCCCCAACAGGCACAAATTTCTCTGGTATACCATAGGGCACACCTGGAAATCTTCTAGGGTGCACCACGGTGCCCTGGTGCACACTTTGAGAACCACTACTCTAATATATGGAATGGCCCACCATCCTCTGGCTTTGCAGTTTCTTTACCATCTGCCCAAATCCAGTGTGAACCTGCATGGCCATGGCCACTGATCTTACACTATCTTTTCAACAAATCCTTGATTGGCATGTGTGTAGAGGCCCTGAATAAGAAAAAAAAAGGGGGGGGACAGAGTTCAGTGCCCTGAGGCAAAGGCACAGTGACTTTACTGACAAAAGTACTGCACTGAACGCAGCACCATAGGGATAGAATGATCAATTCTGATTACCCAATAGGTGGGGTACTTTGCTACCCTTTAATCTGCTCTAAAGAAGTTCCCCTTCCTAACTTCCTCATTCTCTTCTCTGCTTCCTGACTTGCTTGTTCTTGTCCCTGCTTCTATTTTTAAATTTGTTTATTTATTTAATTTAAAAAAATTTTTTTTACAGAGACAGAGAGAGAGTCAGAGAGAGGGATAGATAGGGACAGAAAGACAGGAACGGAGAGAGATGAGAAGTATCAATCATCAGTTTTTCGTTGCAACACCTTAGTTGTTCATTGATTGCTTTCTCATATGTGCCTTGACTGTGGGCCTTCAGCAGACCGAGTAACCCCCTGCTTGAGCCAGTGACCTTGGGTCCAAGCTGGTGAGCTTTGCTCAAACCAGATGAGCCCACGCTCAAGCTGGCAACCTCGAGATTTTAAACCTGGGTCCTCCGCATCCCAGTTCAACGCTCTATCCACTGCGCCACCGCCTGGTCAGGCCCCGCTTCTATTTTATATGTATCAATAAATACCCATAAGGACTAGGGGTCTGGGCTGTCTCATGAAACCTGAGTAGGGGATTGTGAGGCTGTCTCCACCAGGTCCCTTGGTGCACTCCATGTGGTCTCTGAGAAGTCATTGTCTCTGTGACACATGTGGATGAAACAGTTATCACAGAACCAACTAGAAGAAAAAAATCTTTCCATTTTGCAAGGTGAAACTCATAGACTTCAATCTGCCCCTTAAAAGGCAAGTGACTGTGGATGACTCTAAGAAAATTGGTAAATATTGATGGAAAATGTTTGGTTCATGGACCATTTTATTCGATTTTTTAGAAAAGCTGCCAGACAGAAAGTTCTCATTTTTTATCCACCTTCATTTTTACCTTCAGAGCAGCTCTCTCCATAGCAACTGCAAACTTCTCTGGGCCGAAATAATCCTCTTCAGTTCCCAGCATACAAGCAAGGAATTTTAAAAACAGGACTTTGTAACCACAAAAAACTCTCTGAGATTTAAAAGGCCACAGAGCTCCAGATAATAACCATCTGTCTTTCTTCTGAAGGTAAGCACTGGGGTTAGAAATGTTTCTATCATCTTCTGTTATGTTTTAAATGCTAACCTAAAAATGTTAAATGCCTTTTTTTTTAAACCATAAAAGTAATCCCCGTATCTTTGTTCCTATTCCACAGTCATTATTAATTCATCTCTGGGCCAAGATCTGACCTGAGACGCTGTTAATATTTTGCATTTCTGAAGCAATTGTTTGAATAGATTAGATTTTTTTTTTTTTCCAGAAGGCTGATTGGTTCTGAAGTTGTCCCATCACCCCTTTGGTGACCAGTTAATATCTGGATTTATCATAGTTCACGAGATCTTGAAATACTCTTTCTTTTTAAAGATTGTTTGAACTTTTAATCAAGTAAAATCTAAAAACTGACCTGTTTTCTGAATGTTACTATTTTTCTTCTAGTATCTTTCTTTGCCTAAAACCTTCTGAATCAGCATGACATTGGTATTTTATTAAAATTTATTTTCTTTTTAGCTTTGTTTACTTATTTCAGTGGTAGAGGCTGCAAACCACTGGGAGTTTTATTAAACAAGGAGATAAAAAGAGGGTGTTTCTTGTCCCGGGTCCTATGACTTATACCACCTGCGCAATGAATAGAGAAACTTATTCTTAATTTTGACTCTAGGTTTAGTTCTGAGAGAGGCAATATAACAAAATTCTTAGCTTTTCAATGGGTTGAAAGTCTACAAGCATGATCATTTCCTGCCTTTGGGGTTATAAATGACCCACAGACCTCCTGTTGTTCAGCTACAGCTTGTCATTGCAAATCAGCTTAGCCACCCAATTAATGAATCCTTTCAAACATGTTTCAGGCACAAGAATTAAAGCTTTTATTTTTTTTCCCTTTCACCACAGAAATTCCTCTGGTTACAGGGTCACACCGTGAACACTAACCCACCTACTCCATCAAAGACAGACTCAAGGTAAAGGAAGAGTAGAAATGTGCTTCTGGACAAGGCTTTCCGTATTCTGGCCGCCATTGTTCCTTCTCCTCAGCCTCGCTCCCTCTACTGGAACAGAAACACACTCCACCCAGCACAGCAGTGTTGTTTGGGGTCCTGGCCAACTGATAGAAGTACTCCGAGTTCTCTCTGCTGGCGACCAACATCCCCAGAACCACTCAAGAAGCCTTATCAAAACATTGTTGGAGAAAACAGGCTGCCCCCGGAGGACAAATGGAATGCAAGGAGACTGCAATCCGGTTAGTGCCATAGAATGGGATCAGGTACCAGGGCATGTTCAAAAAAGAGCTGTGGATTCTTAGCCACTTACTTCAGTAAAGCACAAACAACACGAACCTTCCAGTACCCAAGTGCACAGTGCACTGTGGCGTAATAACTCCCATATTTGGGAGAGATAAAAGTCTTAAAGTAATCTACAGATAGCATTTAAATATGGGGAAATTTTCCTTTTTTTTTTTATTAAAATAGAAGTGTTTATGTAAGTCTTTATACAACCGTTCTACAGATTGGGAAGTATTGACTTGTGAGTGTGAATTGAGTTCTTTCTTCTTTCTTATTCACTAATCCCTTTTGTGAGTTTGTGGTGGACTTGTATATGTCTGGTTAGGTGGATGATATTTCTTTTCTGAGACATAAAAATAGTGACTATTTGTCAGATATCAATTGGCATTTTCTAATACTTTGCATGGTGGGTAATAGATTGGATAACCACCTTCTTAAAAATAATGAACCTGACCTGGGGAATGGAAGTGCCATGGGTAGGGCTAAAATGAGACCCAGGGCTCCTAAGGGCCAATTTTCAGCCTTCCCCTAGTCTACCAAGTGACTCAAACCCTGGCTGCATGTCATTGTCACCCAGACAGATTTCAAAAATACCCATGTTGGAACTTCCTCTTCCAGGGATTGAGATTGAATTTTCATCGATGGAATTTTTAGAAATCCCTGTCGGCCACTTTAATATAAAATCAGCATTAATGTGGGATCAGACTATTCCTGTTAGTGTGGGTGGGTGGCATGGTGGAGGGACTGACCGGACCAGCACAGGAGATAAGAACCCATGTCGTAAAATGACCACAGACAAATGGTGATTCACTGTTCCTTTCCTGACTGATGTGATTTTTCAGAATGTATCAACAAACAAATGAATAAATGAAGATGCCAAACAATCAGTAAGAGATGCAAATAACTGCCCCCCCAAATAATTTGGCAGACTTTCCCAATCCTGCTTGGTGCCAGGAGAAACATTTTGGGCCAAGTGTTCTTTTTGTTTTTTGTTTTTTTTCATGAAAGAAGGGCCTTGCTCATACAAAGAATTTTTCTCTGGTCTGTGCAAACAAATAATTCAATAATTAGTCCTAGTCCCAAGGGTTCCCAGAGAAAACATGTGTTCTAATAGTCAACTCATCTGTGATGACATTAATTTATATATATAGCAACATAAGACTTCCCGCTGGAAATAACTAGAAGTCATATCTTATTAATGTCCTCTGAGAATTTGCTTCAGGGAAATGTTCTCTAACGACATGACGTGTCTTATTAAAGTTGGTTGAATATTAGTTTAGCTAGGGGAGAATGTAAACATGCAAAATTGTTCTCCACTTTTGGGGGGAGGAGCAGTTGTTTTGCACTTTCTGGTTTCTGTGACTTTATTACAAGATTGGCCAAGGTAGCTTCCGTTTGAATCAGTTCCAATACTAGGAAGTGAAACTCTGTCTCTCATGTTGTTGCCCTCTTGCTGTTGCTATTTCTCATTCTCTTTGGAAGAGACTAAAGTTAAAAAAAAAAATAGAAAGAAAAAAAGGCAAATCTCAGATTAACCTGTTCAGAGGGTTACAGTTCACCCAAATCACCCACCAGCAAGGAGCCATGAAATCTTTTCCATGTCATTCATAAAAAGTCGGAGTGGCCTGACCAGGCGGGGACGCAGTGGATAGAGCGTCGGACTGAGATGCCGAGGACCCAGGTTCGAGACCCCAAGGTCGCCAGCTTGAGTGTGGGCTCATCTGGTTTGAGCAAAGCTCACCAGCTTGGACCCAAAGTTGCTGGCTCGAGCAAGGGGTTACTCGGTCTGCTGTAGGCCACGGTCAAGGCACATATGAGAAAGCAATCAGTGAACAACTAAGGTGTCACAACAAAAACCTGATGATTGATGCTTCTTATCTCTCTCCGTTCCTGTCTTTCTGTCCCTATCTATCCCTCTCTCTGACCCTCTCTCTGTCTCTGTAAAAAAAAAAAGTCGGAGTGACAGTGTCCTGTTGATTTCACAAATACCCACACCCTGGTGCAAATCACAGGCCTTCAGACATCACTGAGTCTTTCCTGTATCTTTAGGACTTTTGTTCACTGAGAGGCAACATTCAGATTTGAACTTTTGGGGTAAAAAAAAAGGACAAAAGAGTGAGTTCATATCCCCAAATATCTGCAAAAAGAGGAAAGTGGAGAGAAAGAAGGAACTCCCAATTTATTTTAGGTCAAGGTAAAAATTGAATTCTTTTTAAAAATCCATCTGAAGCATTTGAGAGCACGGTGCATTTAAAAAAAAATTTATCTAAACTGCAGCCTTTGAAAATGGATAGTCTTGCCTGTTGGTGGCTTTTTTTTTTTTTTTTAGTGAGAATGGCTAGAATGGAATTTTGATGAATTTAATGAGGGATTAAGTAACTCCAAAAGAATAAATTCCACTTCAGTAATAATGAGAACCACAACCCTACATGAATTCCAGGTGTGGGGAAGGGAAAAGAACCTGGTGGTGTCTGGAGTCAGCCAGCCATGTCCTGGCACCTTCTAGCTGTTCGGACATGCAGAAGGCCGCATTCCTCATCCATACGACCGATGGGGCAGTGGTGCCTCCCTCCTCAGGCTGCTTTCTGTGAGAACCATACGGGCATGCATGAATGAGTGGAGCTCAGGCTCATTCTGTCCCCTTACATTTCCCGGACCTCATGGAAATGCCCAACCCTCCTTTTCCAGGGACACTGGAGCGTGTCTGTGAAATACCTGCAGTGCTGCTGAGAAATGGGACTGTCCTGGGCATCCCCTCCTGCTGGTCTCCAGCCCCCTCCCCTGCCCCAGGGGCTTAGGGTTTCTCACCAAAATCTCCAGGCGATTCTTGTACCACTTTGGGGAAGAGAACCACTGCTTTCAAGATCTGCATTTAATTCACACCCCTCCTGCCATGTGTCATAGCCATCATGCAAAATGCACCAAGCTTTATCTTGTTTAACAAGTTTATCTTAACTCTTCTCAGTTAAGACTTTTCTATTTTGCAGCCATAAGTGCCCCTAAATTGAAAACAGACCTGCAGGAAGCTGACATCCTTCCTGATCTTTGTTTGGGAGGAATAAAGAAAAATATAACTTCCCTCCCGTATTTTACAATTAATTGTTAACCCCCCTACCCTACCTCTAGCCCCAAATACCTTATTAAAAAATCTAAGAATTTAAAAGAAGTCAGTGGGTTTATTTATAATCCCAAATCAAATTCTAAATATCTTTTGGTCTAAAGCGCTTGAAGTTTATCGTGGAGGTTTGACAACTGCTTTATTCATGTAGAAGAAGGAATATTTCTTGTAGCTTTGTGTCACTGTGGCTCTCACCGGGCGGTTCTAAACAGTAAAGGAAGCTGAGTTAGGGGAGGCGATCTGGCTGGGCTCCGGAGTGCAGCAGAAAATGACTGCCCGATAGCTGAGCCATCCATTCAGCTTAGTGAGGAGGGCTTCTCACATTTTAACCAGTATTTCCCCAAAGTTTACGAAATTTTAAAAACTCATTCCCGGAATCTGTGTTTTCCCTCTATAAACCTTATGCCTGACAAGATTAAAACAAAAATCAGTGGATTATTCCTGAATGAGCTCATTCTTCTTTAACAAAGAGTTGTTTCACTAGAGCCAGTGCTTTGTACAGATCTTGATGCCTATTGGGTGCCAGCATTTGCAAAATTTTACTAAACGTCCTCTCCCAAACTCAACTGAGTCGCTGCAAATACTTTAACAGCTAAAACTAGTGGGTGATGGACTGAAAATTCCAGTCCTCCCCCCCCCCCATGTCTCCCCTCCCCATTGTGCTTTTTGTCACATCCCTGTCCAGAGGAGAAATCACGTTTTCTGATATTGGCAACTCTGATGCTTCCTATAGACTTATTTCCTCTAGCTACCACCTTCTGAATTAAGGGAAATTGTCTAAGATTCAAATATCATGAAAGAGCCCTTAGTCATTTGATTCACAGACAAGCTTCCTTCCAGCAGGCCTCAAAAATTAAAGCAAGGGGCAGGTGTTACATCCTGGCGAGATAGGCCACAGCAGACACAAAGTAAATTTTATAAGTTTTATTGCAGACCTGCACAGGGACTGCAGGCAACCCATGCAAGGGAGCACTGCAGCCCCCCAAACCTGCACAGGGATGCAGGTAACCCACACAGGGGAACACTGCAGCCCCCCAAACCTGCACAGGGACTGCAGGCAACCCACGCCTCCAAAGAGACTGGAGCACTGCAGCCCCCCAAACCTGCACAGGGATGCAGGTAACCCACACAGGGGAACACTGCAGCCCCCCAAACCTGCACAGGGACTGCAGGCAACCCACGCCTCCAAAGAGACTGGAGCACTGCAGCCCCCCAAACCTGCACAGGGATGCAGGTAACCCACACAGGGGAACACTGCAGCCCCCCAAACCTGCACAGGGACTGCAGGCAACCCACGCCTCCGAAGAGACTGGAGCACTGCAGCCCCCCAAACCTGCGCAGGGACTGCAGGTAACCCACACAGGGGAACACTGCATATTTGGTTTGTTTGTCTGCTACTGGAATGGCCAATTTAAGAGCAGACTGGCCAAGCCAAGGATTGCTAGACCCATAGAAAACATAGAGAGTCTAGTGTACTATCACCAGCACCCACCTGCAGGCAGGTGTCACAGTCAGTATGCAGCCCAGTACGGCAGCAGAGGTAGAGAAAGAAAAGGCAGCCAGGCTGCAGCTGGCTGCAGAAGAAGCGGCAGGCTCCCCTCACAGTTTTAGGCACTTGCCCCTCCCCCTTGGGCACCAGCTCAAGGGCTGAGCCACTGCTTAGTCAGGCAAAAGATAACAGTGCAGTAAGCTAGAGGCTATCATCACCTTGCTACAGCCCCCTGCCCTCCTCTGCTTTGGCTCCGGGGAATCCCCACCTCCTATCTGGAGCCAGACCCGAGGAGAAGATTTAGGGAATACGGCACCTTCTAAACCCACTGCCTTAGGGTTCTTTAAATACAGGATTCCCAATTTTGCTCTCTTAGTCAAGCCCCTCAGTGAGATCTTCTGAGCATGGCTTTTAAGGTCTATAACGACCAAGGAAGTAACAGAAAAGGCAAATAAGGCCCAAAGGAAGTCAGGAAATACCAACTTTTGGCTCCAGCGCCCTAAGGCGCTTCATAGCATGTCATCAAGGCCCTGCTCCAGAGTGGAAAGAAAGGTCATTGAACTGAAGCCTGCCAGGCTTCCCGGCCCCATCAAGGGACACGTCTATGCTGTGGAAAGAGGGACATGAGAAGGTAAGCTGCCCCCTTGCTCCATGGAGGGAGGGTTCAGTCTCTTCTAGCCCTGCTCCAGCTACCTGTGACCTGACCTTGCCCAGCATGCTGGGAATTTCCACTGAAGGCCCAAGGACATCGTTCACGAGCCTAAGGTATTTCTTCCAAGTAGATATTTAAGTTTTATTTATCCCTCAAAGATCTCTACTGTGGGTATTGACAGTCTGATTTTATTGCTTTATGTTTAGTGTCTCCTTTATCTCAATGCCCCATGCCTATTATAGGCTGGGACCTGCTGCTAATTCCAGCTAGAAGCAGTAGTCACTAGGACTTAAACTCTAACTGCAAAGTGTAGAAATATAACACCCTTTCCCTAAGTACTTACAGGTTTTATAGGTTACTCAGAAAACTGTTCAAAGACTGTCCAAGAGGCACTTCTAGCAGTACACCACCCAAGGACTGACTCCCACCTAGACGGGTCCAGACACCATGATCCTGACTACTCCCACTACTGCCAAGGTAGAAGGCATACCCGCCTGGGTCCACCGCAGCTGGCTGAAGCTTGCAGTCCCAGCAGAGACACCTTTGTGGACAGCGAAGACTGACCCCGCCAACCCTTGTAAGCTGACCCTGAGAAGGACAGCATGCCCTGCTTCAGCCACAAACCAGAAGTTAACTGGTCCACGCATGGAGACTTTGGGGAGGGAGGGAAACTAAGGTAAAGGAAAGCCAAGTAAGTCATCTTAAGGTTTGATGCATGCACTGCTATGAGTCATACAGAAAGGGGGTATAAGTCCCTTGGCTGAGAGAGAAGCTACAAGGTAAATGAAAGTTATGTATGTGCTCATAGCTACCACTATAGAATAATCTGTGAATATTGGTCATGTGTCCAATAGGCTGCTTATGAAAAGGACACCTCCAAAAGCAATCTTTAAAAGAGGATTACTTAGTACTAACTTAGTCTTTGCTGAAGGTTAAGGTTTTTAGGAATTAAGAATTCTGATAAATTAGAAAGGAATTGTATGGTTTTGATAATAGAAGGTATAAGGTGTAGAGGTACTTTTGAAAAGAAAAGGAAAAACAAGTTGTTATGAAGGCCAGTTATTCCTGGATAAGAAAGTGCATAAAAGTTGAAGGTTTATGTAAGTTGCAGAAGGTTTGTGTAAGTTGCAGAAGGTTAGTGTAAGTTGCAGAAGATTTGTGTAAGTTTCAGAAGGTTTATGTAAGTTGCAGAAGGTTTGTGCAAGTTGTAAGAAGTTAGTACAGAGAAGAAAAATGCAAGGCAGAAAGAAATTCATCTGTAAAGCTTGTAGTACTAAGGGCACACTATCAGCGTGCCAGCACACACTAGGGAGGACCCCTGACCCAATTAGCTTATAGCTACAGCTAAAGCAGAAAATTCTCATGAGCCCCAGCCTTATACCATTCTCCCCACTGATGAAGAATCAAGGATTTGATTTATGCCCAAAAGAGATGGGGGAATGTTAGATTCAAGGAGTACTGACATGCTGGGGCTGCCAAGAGTGTACAAGGTCCCTGTGATGCTGAGAACAAAGAGTTCAGCAACATCCTGCATTGAGTCAGAGACCCTTATCAGAAGTTTATGTTTGAAATTCTCCACTGAGTAATACCCCCCCCCCCGTAACTGCGCACGACCTCCCTAGCCAATGACTAACAGCCACATCAGCTTCTGTATGATGCTTGCTCATCCTAGATAGCCACCCTATAAAAAGGAGCCATTTTAGAAGCTTGGGGCTGCAGTGCCCCAGTCTCTTCGGAGGCGTGGGTTGCCTGCAGTCCCTGCGCAGGTTTGGGGGGCTGCAGTGTTCCCCTGTGTGGGTTACCTGCAGTCCCTGCACAGGTTTGGGGGGCTGCAGTGTTCCCCTGTGTGGGTTACCTGCAGTCCCTGTGCAGGTCTGCAATAAAACCTATAAAATTCACTTTGTGTCTGCTGCGGCCTATCTCGCCGGGATGTAACAGCAGGCAACGTCTGTTCATTCAAGATGACCAAAATATCTTGTCAGACTAGATGAACTGCTTCCACAACTATGTAAAAGTTTTCAAAGTCGGAAACGAATTTGCTTTCCAAGTTGTATGCTTTTTACAAACCATTTCTGGAGTGAATATCGGCAGGGTTACAGATCTTACCCTATTCTCTGCTGCCCCATGCCATCCCCTCCTATGCCAACTCTAGAAAAAGACAAGGCAAGAGCACTGAGGAGGAGCCACAAATGGACAGGGGTCTCAGGCACCTCGGATGGGATCAAGGGTGGACACACACCCTGCTGTATGTTTTCAACCAAGCCCCTGGTCATGTGCACATGACCTCAGTGGGGGTCCTATTCCTCATATTCTTGACGCTCTTCTTCCTACCTACTTGGTTCCATCAAATAACCTGATTAGCACTTGAAAGCCCACGAACATAACCTTGTTCAATACTCTGGTTGTGGAATATTCTGATTGATAGATATTAGCGCTTTACCAGTCCCCTAGCCTCTTCATTGATGAAATTTCTTCCTACCAAACTGGAGGGAGAGAAAATTATTGGGTTAAGGGCTGCACAGCAAGTATGTGCAGGGGTCCATAGCTTATTTTGCTCATGGCACAAGACAATGGAATAAGAGAATAAAGTCTGTCATTGGCAGAACAGGAATTAAGACTGGACAAATGATATTAGCTGTGTGGCTTTAAATCTGTTACCCTCTCATACTTACCGTAGTTTTTACACATACTGTAGGTATACCTCCCTCCAAAGGAAATCATGGTTATGCTTGATTCTGTGCAATATCCTTGAAACTTCAAATAAATGTACTTATTAATTCATTATGCATTAAATAATTGGGTAAGTGGTATTCTAAATACTTTACATTATGCAGAAATATTTGGTAGATTTTTACATAGGCTTTAGACATTTTTTTTTTAATTGAGAGGAGGGGAGATAGTGAGACAGACTCCCACACATGACCCAACTAGGATCCACCTGGCAACCCCTGTCTGGGGCCGATGCTTGGATTAACCAAACTATCCTAAGTGCCTGGGGTTATGTTCAAACCAATCAAGCCCCTGGCTGTGGGAGGGGAAGAGGGAGAGAAGGGCAAGGAGGGGGGAGAGAAATAGATGCTCACTTCTCTTGTGTGCCTTGATTAGGAATTGAACCTGGGACATACATACACTGGGCCAATACTCTATCCACTGAACCAACCAGTCAGGGCCTGGACATTTTTTTTTTCTTCATTTAAAATAATGCAATAAGGTTCCTACCAGGCAAATAAATCATTGTTTGACACCTTTTCCAGAACCAGTTATATTTATACACTGAGGAATGCTGAGATACATAAGTACTTAGACTGTCTTGGACACATGGCTTCCAATAAACAGACTTCTCTCCTTGATGACAATGGGTCCATTAAGCCTGTATTTTGTCTGTTTTCATACCTTCTACGTGCCAGGCACTGTGCTAAGTGTTGAGGCTGAACTGTGCACAAAGCAGACAAAATCCAGGCTTAATGGACCCGTTGTCATCAAGGAGAGAGAAGAAAAACAAGTAGACAAAGTAATTTTAGAATTCTATTCTGTGAAGAAAATAAAAAATGGGGTATGCCAGATCTGCCACTGGCCACGTGTGGCTCTCGGCTTTGCTGAATGGTATATGCTAGTCAGTTTAGAATACACACCAGGTTTCAAAGACTTAGCAGGACAAAAAGAATGTCAAATAGCTTACTAATAATTAAAAAGTTTTTTTGATTACATGTTGAAATGGTTGTATCTTGCACATAGAAGTTTCAATAAAATAAATTATTAAAATTAATTCACCACCCTGGCCGGTTGGCTCAGTGGTAGAGCGTCGGCCTGGCGTGCAAGGGGTCCCGGGTTCGATTCCCGGCCAGGGCACACAGGAGAAGCGCCCATCTGCTTCTCCACCCCTCCCCCTCTCCTTCCTCTCTGTCTCTCTCTTCCCCTCCCGCAGCAAGGCTCTATTGGAGCAAAGATGGCCCGGGCACTGGGGATGGCTCCTTGGCCTCTGCCCCAGGCGCTAGAGGGGCTCTGGTCGCAACAGAGCGACGACCCAGAGGGGCAGAGCATCGCCCCCTGGTGGGCTTGCCGGGTGGATCCCGGTCAGGCGCATGCGGCAGTCTGTCTGACTGTCTCTCCCCGTTTCCAGCTTCGGAAAAATACAAAAAAAAAAAAAAAAAAATTAATTCACCAGTTTCTGTTTTCTTTTTAAAATGTGGCTGATAGAAAACTGAAAATGGTATGTGTGGCTCACATTTGTGGCTTGCAGTCTATTTCTGTTGAACAGCACTGTGCTGGAGAGCATGGATGGCTGCTGGGCTTTCACCTCTGGACAGTGTGTGGGAGGCATCCAGAAGGGCTGGCCCTTTAAGCTGAGATCAGAGAAGAGAGGGGAAGAAGGAGACCTGAAAGATGGTGGGAAAGGGCTTGATGGGACTGACAGAAACATCAGGGGGACAGAAGTTTGATAAGAGAAGTAGAAAGAAGCTAAGATAAGGTAGAGGAGGTAGGGTGGGCAGGGGCTAGACCAAGGAGAAAATTATAAGGAACTTGAATTTCACTCTAAATGCAATGGGGCATTGCTTTCAAAATCGAAGAGTCAGCTGGTTTTATTCAAGGTAGCAAATGGACAACTGTTGGTACTGTAGTTGGAGATAGAGGGATTGCTCTTAGGGAATAGAGACTTTCTGAAAGGGCAGGCACTACTGTTACATAAAAGTCCCCCCATGTCTTTCTTATTTGAATCTGGCTATTGGGCATGCCCACTTCCCCCTACTATTGATAAAGTAATAAGCAGTGGAAACTGTGGTCATTGGCGTTTTAGGAATATGTTAAGCTTTGTTTCATTTCTGTCTTCGTTTTTTGCTTTTTTGCCCAGTGCTTTGAACCAGATGACCTGTTGCTAATAGCTGGAGGAGATTTTGAAGATCAGCTTGGAGAGGAAGTGGTTCAGAGAGTGTCTCTTCTTCTCCTCTACTACATCATTCACCAGAAGGAGATTTGTTCTTCAAAGCTCAACATGAGTAACAAGGACTATAAATTTTACCTTCACAGCCTCCTCAACCTCAGGCAGGATGAAGACCCCTATTTCCTTTCCCAGAATGAGACAGAAGATGTCCTGGCATTCACCAGGAAGTACTTTGACACTTCGAGAAGCCAGGTAAGAAACAGAAAACCGCTAACTGGCTCTCCTACTAACGTACAGCCTTGGAGCCTGATTTTTCATCAATTATTTATTCCTAAGATATCCATTGACTTCTAAGAGAGGTAAGTACTTGTGGTTTTTAGATATAGATGTTAAGTGACATGGTTTTAAAATCTAAGTCTAAAATGGAAAATGTAGTGACTAATTGTTGTAAGATGAGTTTGAGACAGAAGGTGGGTGGGTGTGTGTGTGGGTGTGCAGGCCAGGTGACAGGGCCACTCCCTTCTCCTGAGCCCCCACACCGAGCATGGAAGTAAGTGTGACATACAACTTTTGATCAATCTCCAACAACTGACCCATGGTGGTCAGGGCACTGTGTCTATTTAGCTTGCCTTCTGGCCAGGGAAGGGAAAGGCACAACCACTTTGAGAGAGATGAATTTATTAGTTATTTCAACCAAACCAGCAGCTTGCAAAAAGTATGATTCATGACAGTCAGCACAGATGATCTCTCTGCTATGGCTTTTGATTCATGCTGTGTATGTTCAGGGATCTTGTCTCTTCCTCTCTCTTATTTGTTCCTGTTAGGAAATGGGCCTCTGGTCTCTTGTTGCCTTCATTATTATCCCAACAAAAACTGGCCTTTCAGTTACCTTTTTGCTTCCTTCTTTGCAGTGTGATGCTTCAGGAGATAGTCTTCTGATCATAAGAAAGCTTTTTAAAAGCATATTTTCTGAAGTAACTAATTGAGGAGCCACCACCACATTTCTGAAGAGTGTGACAGGAAACATGTTGTGTTTTTATTTCTCTTGAAATATTCATTGATGTGTGTCATAGTCCACTGGAGCTACTATAACAAAAATGCCATAAACTGGGTGGCTTATAAACAATAGAGATTATTTTTCACAGTTTTGGATGGTGGAAAGTCCAAGATCAAGTTGCTGGACATATCTAGTGTGTGGTGAGAACCTCTTCCTGGTTCACAGATGCTGTCTTCACATTGTATCCTCACGTAGTGGAAGAGGCAGGAAGCTCTCTGGTTCCCTTTTATGAGGGCACTAATCTCAATCATGAGGGCTGCACCCTCATGACCTAATCATCCCTGAAGGTCCCACCTTATACTACCATCATATTGGAGATTAATATTTTAACATGTTAAATTTGGAAGTACACAAACATTCAGACTATAGCAACATGTGTAAGTGAGTTTGAATTTTTGGTCTCAATTTTGTGTTTCAGGAGCCCAAAGGTATCAGTGTATTCATGCTGGAGCTTAATGGTCAGCAAATACATCTCCAATTTGCTGTAAATATGTTTAGTTTCTCTTGTTATTGGCAGAAGAAATGGAAAAATATTTTACTAAGGACTTTGTGAATATCACTTTATTAACAACTCTCATGAATCTCAAAATTTGGCCTTTTTTCTTTTGTTTTGTTTTTATTTCCAATTGAGAAAACAGGGTTTTTAAAAATATAATTCAGGATTTTTTGCTTAAATAAGGAGGTGTTCCTACATATAATTTCTTCACTGCAACATCTATGGAATACAGGTCAGTTCAGATTAGCCACTAGGATTATAATTATCCTATCTGTTGTTGCCTTTTGATGCAGATTAAATGGAAATGGAAACCCAGCACTTAAAAAAACAGTTGATGTGCATATATTTAATACAGATTTCTGGTTATTCAACACATACTACATACACCTGGACTTCCTAGTGTTTGTGAGAGTAAACATTCCTAGAACAGAATAAAGTAATTCAGTATTATATATAGACCTACTTTATCCATTTATTCAGTTAAGAAGAAATGAGCTCTTGTTGAGTCATAACCCTTTGCTAGGCCTTAGGTCAATTGTTCCTGTAGAAAACCACTCTCCAGTTCCCGGGAAGGGTCCTTTAGCCCATTCACCTGGGCTGGGATTCCTTTAGAAAGTCAGACTTTACAGGAGGCCTGTTGGTCCCTCACTGCGGGTTACTGTTCTCTCCAACTAGAGGGTGTGAGGTCACAGAAGATGCCAACAGACCAGGCCCACCCCCACTAGCATTTCCAGGTCTTGGTGTGTACAAGACTCAACCTCCATATGTTAAGTCACTAATAGCTGTTCCACGTGGGTTTTAACCAGCTCACCAAGAGAAGCAACTTTACACCATATTACTGTACTCCAGCCATCCTCCCCAGTAGCCCAGAGGGTAAACACCCCTCCATTTCTTCATTCTCTTTTGTCCAATGACTCTGGTTTATCTTCCTGATTCAGTCTACTAATGCTCACATCTTCCTCTGTCCTTTCCATGGCTTGCTGTTTCCACGGTAGATGAACAGGGATCTGCACAGTTCTTCTAGCCCTGCCTCTCACGTGGAGGACTGGCCTCATGACCACATTCTCAAGACTTTAGGGATGGACACTGGTTGGAATTCTTTCTCCTCTGTGTCACATTGAGACTGCTACTCTTTATGAGCTCAATGAAAGAAAGCACACCTCTGTGAGGTTTATACTTTTGTTATTTCAGCTTGTTGTTTTTATCCATGGCACTTCTGGCTACTTCTTCAAGTTTATCAAAAGTCTGGTTACTGACTCAGCTTTTCAGTCTGCTCTCCCCCACAGCTATGACTATGCTCTTGTCAAGCTCAGCAATTA
This sequence comes from Saccopteryx leptura, assembly GCF_036850995.1. Taxonomy (NCBI): domain Eukaryota; kingdom Metazoa; phylum Chordata; class Mammalia; order Chiroptera; family Emballonuridae; genus Saccopteryx; species Saccopteryx leptura. Next base: position 107,697,431 of record NC_089507.1, read on the forward strand.
CAAACTTAAAAAACATCCAACTGGCACTTTCTACTCCTTTTCTTATGTCACAAGAATGCAACATAGACAATAATCTTTTCTTGATTCCTCTTTTGATGAACCCGCTTTTTCCTTCTTCTTGTAGTTGAGCTTCATGAGAGAACTGTTTGTCTTTCTCTCTCATTCTCTGTCCCCATTCATTTTGTTTCTCAACAATCTACCTTTTGCTTTCTGCTCTCACTTTGTCCAGTCCTGCCTCTATGAAACTTCCTTTCATTCACTGATTTCTGTCATCTCATATTATATGGATTTTTCCCCCCTGTTTCCATCAACCTACACCTCCTGGTTTTCTTCTCACTCCTCCAGCTGCTCTGTTCCAGGTCCCTCTGCAGGATACACTTGATTGCCATCCCTTGAACCTTGGCCTCCATGGCTCCACTGCTCATTATATCCTCTTGCTGAGTGATAAGCTCTCAGAGCCTCATGCACAATGAAATACTGATTGCTGTTGATTCTGCTGCTGGCCTGAATTTTTCTTTTGAGCCATTTATGTACTCATATATGCACCGATCTGGCAGAAATCTCCAGTTTCTGGATAGCTCCTTGGCACTTTGGACTCAATATTAACATCTAAGGCTTATTTTTATTCCTGAGCCAGTCCTTTCTTTTGGTGTTGTTTAGGTAGCTGTTGAAACAGTCTCTAATGTGGCTGGTAGGACACTGCACGTTCCTGGTTTTCTTTCCCTCTCCCTCTCTTTAGCCTCCAGTTTCACCTATACAGGTCTGAGTTTTTCTGTGAAGCTTTAAAGCATTGTGCTCCTTAAGGCCTAGCCTCAGCCCCCGTCATTGCACACGCTTTCTCCAGGCTAGGGCACATATACATGTAGGTGACTAACATGAGTGTGTCTCCATTCCAGACCTCTCCTTTGGATTCCAGACCCATGTATCCTACACAGCATCTTTGTTTTAAAGGATATTGTAATGGTACATCACATTTAACATATTTAAATCAAGGTCATAAATTAATTGGCCAGACCAGATCCTCTTGTTCTGCTCCATATGTCAGTAAATGGCACCACCATACAATCAGTTGCTCAGTTAGAAACTTAGTTTTCTATATTTCTTTCTCTTTCATGTCTAATTAATCTCTAAGTCTTGCTGTTGACTTTTCTTCATTACTACCACTACCATGTTCTACTTGGACCATTGTAATCACCTTCTAACTATACTAGTAGTGATCACTTTGAGTCTCTTTCCAATCTTTTTATTCTCCATCATGTAGCCAGAATGGATTTATTAAAATAAATATCCAGCCATTTAACCCCCACTCCTGTGATAAGGTGCCAAGAAACTATAAAAATTAGCATTAGCAACCGCCATTTTAAAGAGGAAAGTCAGGCCTCTTACCCTCTCTTTCCTGTGGAGAAAGGAAAGAGAAGAATGCAAGAAGAAGGACTTACAAGGACAACTGGATCATCTAGTCATAGTTTAGCTAATTCTTATAATTCTCTGGAAGGGTGCCTGGGGCCACTTGCCACACAGAGCAAGGAAGATGGAACTTACCTGAGAATCCCTTTACTTCTTTTTTCTTAAAAGCCTTTAGACCAGTGGTGGTCAACCTGGTCCCTACCGCCCATTACTGGGCGTTCCAGCTTTCATGGTGGGTGGTAGCGGAGCAACCAAAGTGTAAATAAAAAGATAGATTTAACTATAGTAAATGTTTTATAAAGATTTATTCTGCCAAACTTAGTGAAAATCCAACATAAAGTACTTGGTAAGTAATTATTATTATATGCTTTAACTTGCTGTAACTCTGCTTTATAAATTTTATAAAGTAAAGTTACTTCCTACTTTATAAATCACCATTACTGTGGAACTGGTGGGTGGGTGGAAAATTTTACTACTAACAGAGATACAAAAGTGGGCGGTAGTTATAAAAAGGTTGACTACTCTTGCTTTAGGGTATAGCAATGTTCTCTTTTTTTTTTTTTTGTATTTTTTTGAAGCTGGAAATGGGGAGAGACAGTCAGACAGACTCCCGCATTCGCCCGACCGGAATCCACCCGGCACGCCCACCAGGGACGATGCTCTGCCCACCAGGGGGCGATGCTCTGCCCCTCCGGGGCGTCGCTCTGCTGTGACCAGAGCCACTCTAGCGCCTGGGGCAGAGGCCAAGGAGCCATCACCAGCGCCCGGGCCATCTTTGCTCCAATGGAGCCTTGGCTGCGGGAGGGGAAGAGAGAGACAGAGAGGAAGGAGGGGGGGGTGTGGAGAAGCAAATGGGCGCTTCTCATATGTGCTTCTCATATGTGCCCTGGCCGGGAATCGAACCCGGGTCCCCCGCACGCCAGGCCGACGCTCTACCACTGAGCCAACCAGCCAGGGCGCAATGTTCTCCTTTTGATAGATCCTATAGATAAACATTGTAACAAGGCAGTAAAATTCAATGAATTTGTTAATGAGATTAATGACTTTTGTGCCATGCTCCCCCTCCTCCCAAGCCCAGCCAGTATGTAATTGGGTCTATAAAAAGGGGCCTCTGAACTGTAGGAGAGCTGCAGGATTTGGGTTTGTCTTACCCCCATGTAGTCGCCGGCCAATAAACTCCTCAAAAATTCATCAGGACTTGGTGTCTTTGGGGAACTCACTGGTCACTTTACAACACTCCCATCCCTTTGGCTTCCTGTTGATTTAGGATAAGGGGCTAATTCCATTACCTGCCAATAGACCTTCAGCTTTCAACGCGCTCCCTAACTCTACCTGCTCTGACTATTACCCTCCTTCCAGGCCTTCCTGTTTGCTATCCTCCTTCCTGCTGCAGAAGCCTCGTCCACACTGTTCCTTTTGCCTGGAATAGTTTTTTCCACCACTCCTTCGGATCTGTCTGTCACAATCTCAGAGATGCTCCCCTTGATCTGCCTGACTGGGTGGAATAGTTGTCTGTTTTTACCCTCAGATGGTTGTACCTGTGGCTCTCCTTCAAGACTATTCCTACGGCTGTCATCTTATATTTGATTACATTATTATTTTATTAGCAATACTGAACTTTAAGCTCCAGGGCAGGGAGTGTTTTGGTTTTGGATGTCATTATATTTCCAGTACCTAGAAAAGTAGCAGACCTACATTGGGTATGTAGGGAAAGTTTGAGGGATAGTAGATAACATTACCATATATGGTTGTCAAACCCAGAAACATGTCATTTTTGGCTCTGCACTCCTTCACATTTTCCTCCAAGTTCTTTAGTTCACCTTTTTAATATTCCTCAAATGCATCTACCTGTTTTCATTGCTAGCTCTATTATCTTAGGTCAAGTAATATCTTGGGTTAATCAATAATTTATTAATTCTACCCTTAAATTTTACCCCTGTGTTGGGCAGATAAATTATATTATGCTCACTTTATTAAAGATGGCACTGCCTACGTGGAAGTCTGTCACCCAGGTGATAATATTATTTGCCCTTCTTGCTTGGGATGGGCATGATTATATTAATGTGTGTTGGGGGAGGGCTTTCGCGCCAAAAGGTTTTTAAAAGGAAGAGGAATTACGTTCCAGAGAGGAGAGCAGCGAAAAGAGAGCAGAGAAAGGCCACGTGGAGGAGAGGAGAAGCAGCCAAGATGGCGGAGTGCTGAGGGAGAAGCCAGTTTGTACAGAGTTTGTGCAGAGAGAAGGAGATGGGGAACAGAGGAGAATAAGGCTGGTGAGCTAGAAACCTTTAATTCTAGGAAACTCAGATAAGTCAGTGGCTTTGGGAGCCCTGAACGGAAAGGGGAGTGTTTTCCCACTGTGTGTATTTCTCGCCCACTGCGTGCAAGCTAGAATTAATGCTAATGACTCACCAGTTCTTGGCTTTGTTGTTTCATTACCGTCTGTTCAAATCTAATGCGAACCTGCACGGGCCAGGTGGCTGTGATGATGGCTGTGGCTACTGGCTTTACACCCTCTTAATTCATTTATTACTTTTCTATGAGAGTGATATTTCTATAAACTACATTATTGTATTATTTTCTTGTTTATGTCCTTCAGCAGTTCCCCTAGAGTCTTTCATAGCACAAAATATAAGGCTTTTCTTGATCTGGATCTTGCTATCTCCAACATACTATCATATGTATGCCTAGACACTGGAAACCACAATAATGGTAGCTGAGATTAGCTGACTGTGTCCTATGTGCCAACTACTATATTAAGGATTTTACATGGACTATCTCATCTAACTTGATAATCTTTATGTTGGGTGGAATTTTACAAATAATAACTAGGAAGCTTAGCAAAGGTAATTATTTTGCCTAACTTCACCCAGTTAGAAATAGCAGAGATAGTATTAAAACCTTATTTGTCTGGCCCAACCCCTGGGCTATGGAACTTACTTTAATGGTATAAAAGTCCCATCACCATCCTAAATTTCAATCTATTTCTACATATAAGAGGGAGAGTATTGAACAGCACAGGTTATGGAGTCAAATCTGTGTGCAAATTGGGACTTTGCCCCTCATTGGCCAAGTGCTTTGTAAAAAGAGTACCCACTGCATTGAGTTTCAGGAAAAAGAAAAGATAGTGTATATGGAATTGACTTAGCACGGTGTCTGGCACATAGTAGGCACTCAAAAAATATTTAAATAAATGAACAGGAATACTATTGAGATGTAAGTCAAGATTCAAGGCTTATGGATGCTTGTAATTTAAATGAGAAAAATTGCTGCATGAATTGATAAGGTCCTATGTCATATGTCCCATGGTAGTTCAAAGAACACAGACACCATGCTGCCTTTGGTTTGTGATCAGAACATGTTGGGCTTGAAACTAAAGGCCAGTGTGAAAGGGGATATGCTCTGTGATAGTACAAGGCAGCCAGTGTGAAGTCAGCGTGAAGTCAAGTGAGCCAGTGTGAAGTCAAGGTCGGGAGTACAGATTTGAATGCCATTCCTGCAGGCTGTCCTTGAAGCTGGAGAGAAACAACCCATCAAATGTAAACAATAAAAACAAGAGACCTCCTTGGAGAAGACTCATCTTTAAGTCAGTAATGAGACATGTTAGATCAATAAGGACCAGTGGAATAAGAGTTAGATATATCAGTGTCATGTTCAGATGGAAGAAACAAGTATTCTGTGAGAGCCACATTCCACAAACAATTTAATCCTCTTTTTAGGTGAAGAACTATTCCTCATCCTCGGTGAAATCCTAGAGGCATCTTAATCAACATAACTTCAGAGGTTAAATTTTTCTTCTTCCTTTGTCTCTGATTTCAGTGTATAGAAACCAAAATGCTGCAGAAAAAGTCTGGAATACTGAGAAGTGATGGTGCTGATGAAAATATGCTTCCTCAGTTGGCAGCAACAATCATTGCTCTGTCTCTTCAAGGTGTTTGTCTGGGGCAAAGAAACTTGCCTTCCCCAGACTATTTTACAGAATATATTTTCAGCTCCTTGAATAGTACAGATACTCTTCACCTATCAGGTAAGGATGTTTTTCATGAATTTAAATTCCAAGTTACACCAACTAAATACATTGTGCTAACAAAAAAAAAAAAAAAAGGACTGACACTTTTGATGACTAAATTTGTTCAGGTACGTTTTGTGCACCATTTTATTTAGTGTGTAGTAAGATAGCTCAGGTGGCCTTTTTAAGACAAACATACTATGATAATATTTATGTGATGCTGAAGCAAAAATATGGACTCAGCCTGCTTCAGCAGTGATGATGAAATCGTGGGTGTAGAGCCAAAGGGAAAGTTTTTAATGAACTGCTGTGGGAAGAATGAACTGAACACATACCTATTTAGTACACAGTGCTGAGCTATGGGTGGCAAACTATGTGTAGAATGATGAAATAGTAGGCCAAATGGTGCAAGAGCCTTAGTAGCAGTTTGCTTGTAACCATAAAAGTAAGTCATTTAATTTTACATAAAAGTAATGTGAAATATCTATTTGGCTACATTCATGACTGCCAGCTTTTAGGAGCTTCCAGATGAAATGAGATGCCAGGAATAGAATCAGAATATCCATTTTGCACATTTCTTTGTTCTTGACAAGAAATTGAAAGTGAGATGACTTATAATTATTATTATTTTTTACTCTGCATCAAAATGCCCAAGTTTGCACACCAAGGGATCCTGGTATGTTACATAATAGCTTGTGCTGCTGCCAACACACTTCTTCTTGGGAAGTCACAACGTAGATAGAGATATAAATTTACCAAGAGACCAACAATAATATCATGATCTGGATAAGTCTCCCAACTCTGAAAGGAGGGATTAAGAGCTGGTAGATGTACAATTCAGTGTTGATCTTTTTTGGACTTGTTTGTACAATAAATTGAATGACAAATGTGTTTTTTTAGGACTCATTTGTATTTTCTGTTAAAATGAAAGTTGAAATACAACTAAATCATGTTACCTAGCTGTCGTAACTAGGAAAGAAGCCAGGGAAAGTCATGTTATATTGAGAACTTTGATATGGGAACCAGGAGTCAAGAAAGTTCAGCAACAGAGTTTTCATTTCAGGGGAAGGCATGCAATGATTCCACTTTTCAAGTAATGTGAAAATATGCCACTGGAAGGCTTGATCACTCTAAATGGAAGAGACATCAGACCACGATACAGACTACCGTAAGAGGCAAACTGTGCTATAAAGTCAGGGCCACTTGTTTAGGTATTAATCATCATAAATCCTGGTGAAAAAAATCCAAATAGTTGCTCATAAGAGATGTTCTGGCCTGACCAGGCAGTGGCGCAGTGGATAAAGCATCGGACTGGGATGCGGAGGACCCAGGTTCAAGACACCGAGGTTGCCAGCTTGAGTGCGGGCTCATCTGGTTTGAGCAAAGCTCATTAGCTTGAACCCAAGGTCACTGTCTCAAGCAAGGGTTTACTCGGTGCTGTAGCCCCACGGTCAAGGCACATATGAAAAAGCAATCAATGAACAACTAAAGTGCCACAACGAAAAACTAATGATTGATGCTTCTCATCTCTACGTTCCTGTCTGTCTGTGCCTATCTATCCCTCTCTCTGACTCTCTCTCTGTCTCTGTAAAAAAAAAAAAAAAAAAAAAAAGAAGAAGAAGAAGATGTTCTGTATCACCTATTTGGGCTAAAATCAACCATTTTTTTCTAATCCTTTTAACTTTTTCACCCATCCTCCCAACCCCCATCATATCTGGCAACCAACCATCAAGATGTTTTCTGTATCTATGAGTCTATTTCTGTTCTGCTTGTTCTTCTATTTTGTTTTTTAAGATTCAATTGTTGATAGATACATATTTATTACCATTTTATTGTTCATATTTTTTATCTTTTTCATCTTCTTAAAAAAGACCCTTTAACATTTCATGTAATACTGGTTTGGTGGTGATGAACTTCTTTAGCTTTGTTTGGTCTGGGAAACTCTGTGTCCTTTGATTCTAAATTATAACTTTGCTGGGTAGAATAATCTTGGTTGTAGGTCCTTGGTTTTCATTGCTTTGAATATATCATGCCAATCCTTTCTGACCTGCATCAATAAATTTGTAAAAACTGACCAAGGGAAAGAACTGACCACCATACCACAGTAGCATTAAAGAACAAGGTCTAGTTTGTCTCTACAATCTGAACATTTTTTTTTCATTTTCTTTCCCTTTTCTGCATAAACAATTAAGAGAAAAATAATTTGGTTGACTTAACTACATTGAAGTTATAGTTAATCTACTAAGGATGTATAGTGCCTCAGAGAAATAAATTTTCTACGGATTTGGCCAGTGTCATCTTTTGTTTACATTTTTATAGGGAACACTTAGAAAAAGAATTGGTTGGCCTAATTGAAGGCATTGCTTTGGTAGAATTACTTATTTCATTTTCTCTAGGAGATAAATATGGTGGGAAGATCTTCGTAAGACGAGTTCAGCCCCAAAGCTTAGCCAAGATCTTGTGAAGGAACCAATATCCACATGAAGTATAAATGTTATTTATTAATGTTCAGAATAAATTTTTTTCTTAGAACCAAATTTAATTAATAAAGTATTTATTCTGTGGCCATGTGAAATTGTGACTATTCTGAAATTGACCTGTCTTTATTCTACGTGACACCAGACTTTGTATGAAATTTCTAGAACTAGACCAACTTCTTAACATTCTCTGGATCAAAAGTGCCTGTAGCAGAAAAGATAAAGTCCATCAATATCAAAGGAAACAAAACAATATAACAATTCATGATTGGAGTTACCCTAATCTCTCTGTATTCATGGACCAAGAGTCAGATGATAGTCCAATTTCCTGGGATCAGGTATTGTCATTATTCCTCTTATATCATCATTTGTTACTCTCAATGGAAGCCCAGCTATGAAAGTTCTCTATAAGAGTTATAGATGACTTAAATGATAATGTGTACTTTCTGAAATGTAAAAATATTCTATTTCCACAGAGTTGCCATAATTTTTTTCCTTCTGCAAGTGGACCTCTGCAAACATAGACACGAAGGCCAAGATATTTAGGAGAATAATGTATATTACTCTTTCTTTTCTCAGGTCTATACTGAATGCATGAATAACTAATTTTATATATATATTAAACCTTTACTATGTGCAAGTCACTATTGTTGGCATTAAGGCTATGTACGGTATTGAACCAAAATAAGCATAGCTCCTATGGAGCTTAGGAGGATAAGGTATTCCATACAATGATGACTGAATACTTTAAGCTTAGATTAGTTAATTTAGATTAAATTACAAAGAGATTACTTTGAGCTGTGAGCAACAGAGAAATATTTGTATAGCACTGAAATGATTTTTGAGAAAAGGTTATATATGATCATGTAAACATATCCACGTTTCTTAATGTATATTCAAAAATGCATTTACTAGTATACCTTGATGCATCTTGAAAATGGGTGCTATGCTCAAATAAGTTTGGGAAATACTGGAAAAACATACTTGGGAAGTCCTTTCGTAAATAAACCTCTTTATTCTTATCAAAGCTAATATTTCTCAAATTTTGACCATAGAATCCTTCCCTACCCTAATTATTTAAAATCATAAGAAATTAGTGTTCTGTGATAATGGCTTACATTTATTGAGTACTTACTATGTATTAGACACTGTGCTATGTCACCTGCATTACTTCATTTAATTATTACAACTATATGAGGTTAGGTTATAGTATTTCATCTTACAGATGATGGAACGGAGGCATGGAGCTAATAAGTAATTGCTTAAGTTCACAGAAACTGAGAATATATACATAGGTTGCTTGATAGCGTGTTCGGTGCCCTTAACAACTATGTTATTGTTTAGGAAATGTTGATTTAAATAAATAAAAACGATTTTTGTTATTTGTATCTTAGATGAGCAGTATTGTTATTGAGCACAACCTATATTTGAAGAGAGCATAATTTCTCACATAGTCTTAACACTGCTGATTGCTGTTTCCATGAGTTATAAATACATGATTGGGTAGAATCACATATTTTTACTACTATACACTTTTTAAAATGAATTTTTTACTGTTATTTCTTTACTTTTTTGTTAAAAGGTAGCTATACAAATTCATTCTTTCAGTGTTTATTGTATCCAACTGAAGATGACAAGAGTGGATGACTATATAAAATTCTTGTTGGCAAAGTTTCTTTAAAAGCTGTTTCAGGGCCAAGGTTATTTTTTAAAATTTAGAGATGACCTAATTAAGCCATGAAACTTCTAAAAACAGTAATAATCATTTCCTGGGCTGACTTCACAAAATAAGCAGAATAACTTCTTCTCTCTTCTACAATTCTTCTCTGTCCCAACATGTCACTTTCCTTCTGACTCTTGATGAGACCCTAAGATAGGAGACCAGCTCTGAGGACCCTTCCTGTATTATTTAGACCAGTGGTCCCCAAAGTGCTGTCCCTGGACCAGCAACATCAGCATCACCTGGCAACTGGTTAGAAATACCAGTTCCTAGGTTCCACTCCAGGATCTACTGAATCATAAACTCCAAGAGTGAAGTCCAGTACTCTGTCCTTTAATAAGCCTTCCAAAAAATTTTCAAAACTAAAGTTCAAGAAGCACTGCTTTAGAATATATTTGTAAACTTACCATAGAAGTCTGATATCAGCACAAGTATACATATATATTGAAGTTTTATGTAAAGGGATAAAGAAATTGTAAAAGTCATTGTCTGGGTAATCCAAATATTTATGCAATTTTTTAAAATAAAAAATGTGTTGTGTTTAAATATAATGCATTGTCTTTAAAGACATTTGTTTTAGTCATATCAGAGGAAATGTAAAACAATGACCTAAATAGCACAGAAACAGCAAATAAAGATCAAAGGCACAGAAGCTTATCATGGCAGTCTGTTCCTGTTATCTCTACATTCATTTACTTGCCAGTCATTCTCCAATAAGAATATTTATTGTGGCCGGACCAGGCGGTGGCACAGGGGATAGAGCGTCGGACTGGGATGCAGAAGACCCAGGTTCGAGACCCCGAGGTTGCCAGCTGGAGTGTAGGCTCATCTGGTTTGAGCAAGGCTCACCAGCTTGAGCCCAAGGTCACTGGGTCACTGGCTCAAGCAACGAGTCACTCGGTCTGCTGTAGCCCCCCTCCCACCCCATCAAGGCACATATGAGAAAACAATCAATGAACAACTAAGGTGTTGCAATGAAGAATTGATGCTTCTCATCTCTCTCCCTTCCTGTCTATCTGCCCTATCTGTCCCTCTGTCTGTCACACACACACAAAAGCATATTTATTGTGGAGTAGTCATCATCAAAAGTTTGTTGCTAGTTTCTCTTCTTGTTGTCAGTATTTTAAATGATAAAGTACAGTGGTTCCTTGAGATACGAACAGACCAACATACAAATTTTTTTTAAGATATGAGCTGAGACTAGATCCGTATTTTTGCTCGAGATCTGAGCGAAATTCTGAGATACGAGTCGTGATTCTGGAAGCTGCAGCTAGTTGGCGCGTTGGTGCACGGGTCCAGTATCGGCAGTTTGATATATGAGTTGACTGACTTACGAGCTCGGTTACGGAACAAATTAAATTCGTATTTCAAGGTACCATTGTAATTATATTCCATTAGTAATAAATGATAAAAAAGAGAATAGGTTTTGAGGATTTTTCCTTTGATAAGGAAAAAAAAATCACAAGTTTAGTTTCCTGTTGTTGCTTTTTGTAGTAGATAAGTTTCAAAGTCCTTGCCCTGTTCCTTGCTGAGAAGTCTCTTCCTCACCCACGGGAATGAGGCCAGCAGCCATGTTTAAACAGCATGATCCCACCTCCTATCTTGTGGGAAAAACTGATTGAACCAAATGGATGTCTGACCCAAGAGTCCATCTGTGGCTTTGCTAAAGCCATCAGAGATCTCTATGAGCAGAATCAACTCAACCTTGGGTTTGTGGACTAAAAGGTCACTCCAAAGTTGGGGATTATATGTCCATGTAATTTCTGAAAGAGAGAAGGCAAGATTGTGAAAGGTAATAGATATGTGCAAAGGGGAACAGAAAGGAGAAGATAGTTGGTCCCAAAGAAATAAGCCTTTAAGTCACTGATAAAATTTTTTTTAAAAAAAACCCTGATTGGTTGGCTCAATGAATAGAGTGTCAGGCTGGCATGTAGATGTTCTGGGTTCGATCCTTAGTCAGGGCACACATGAGAAGTGACCATCTTCTTCTCTTCTCTTCTCCTCTCTCTACCTCTTCTCTCTCTTTTCCCTTCTCACAGCCAGTGGTTTGATTGGTTTGAGCGTTGGCCCGGGGAATTAAGGGTGGCTTGGTTGGTCCGAATGCCAGCCCAGATGGGGGTTTGCCTGATCCATGTTGGGGTGCATGCAGGTGTCTGTCTCTCTATTTCCCCTCCTCTCACTTAAACAAACAGACAAAAAAAACAAAAAACCTTATTGATTGTAATTAAAGATTGCAAAGCCATTATACTGGGGTCTTATTTCAATAGATGACATCCATTTGTGTTAGTGGAACTATGTACCATTCTCATCCACAAATTAAAGTTTTTATATGTTATTTTTGATATACAAAATCAGACCTTAACACTTCTGAGATGGACAAAATGACTTGTGGCAATTTTTCAGAGACCTGTTGCATATTCTGTTTATTTATAATTCTCATCTATTATAAATATGCCCATAATATAAAAAGAAAACTGCAAAGATTTAGGTAGATATCAGTAGGCAAAACAATGATTTCAATTGTTTTTGTGGAGATGTCAATTGACAAATGCTGTGTTAACTAGATGGTATGTAAATGCTAAATGCCAGGCTGTATGTGTCCATTTTAGCCAGAATGGCAATTGATTGTGAGTTTGTGTGCTGAGGTTAGTAACAAAGTATGTTTTTCCCATACAGACTTGCTTCTCTGCTGGGCAACTGGTGAAGATATTTCTACAGAACAGCCTTTCACCTATTTCTAAGGAGGACTTTAAGCAAATGAGTCCAGGAATCATCCAACAATTACTAAGCTGCTCTTGCCAGCTGCCCAGGGACCAACAAGCAAACCTGCTGCCCACCACTCTGGAGAGTGAGTTCTGCTTCTTCCCTAAGAAATGGAATACACACAATATATGTAATAATAAGCGTGTACACTGGGTACTTAACTATGAAGCAGGTACTTCTCTAAGCATTTTACACTTATCAACTCATTTCATCCTTACAACAATGCTATGAGCTAGATATTATCCCCATTTTACAGATGAGGAAACTGAGGTGCATAGAGGTTAAGTGACTTGCCCAAGGACACACCTCAGGTAAGTAATAGAGTTGAGATTCAAACCTAACCAAGCTGGCTCCAGAGTCAATGTTTTTAATCACTGTGCTATGCTAGCTTTCAATGAATATATATATTTTGTATACAATTTATATAAATTAATTTTGTGCCCTTTGTAGGACTTGGTTACAGACCAACTTAAAAGTACGTAGTTGAGAAGCGGCATAGTAGAAGAGAAAGAACACATGTAATGTTGGAATCAGAAGTGCGGAGTTGAGTTGTGGGTTCTATCCCCAGCCGACTCTGTGATCTTCAGCAATCTCTTCATTTCCAGAGCCCATCTCTTTTTCTGCACAGTGGGAAAGCAGTGATATCCTCCAGGGCTTCCCATCCTTTCACACATCACAGCACATGTAAAACAGAAAGCATGAATGCACTCTGGGGTGAACCAGAGGCTGCTCTGGAATGGTGGCGACACGTGCAGGCAGGTACCAGCTTCCCAGACCTGGCAGGTGCCCTGGATGTGCTCTCACCTGTCTCCTGTTGGGTCAGTGCAGTAGGTGAGCTCTTCTGGAAGGCTTAAGAGGGTTCTGGTAAGGTTCCAATGGGATACTATGTACAAAAAGACATTGAAAATTTTTATAAAATGATTACCCAGGAACATCCACGGTGGATAGAAAAACTTGACAGATAACACAAGAAACCTTTAAAATATTATCATTGACCTGAGGGCCTTATACATATTTTTTCAGTGACCTTTCTTTTTCTTTGAGACAGTCTGCAGTTTCCATAATAGCTCAATTGTTTGGCTACTCGCTTCTAAGTCACAATGGATTCTGCAGCATCAAGAGACTCATTTGAAAATTTTAGGTGAACAAAAACATGCCAGGTCAAATATCTAAAAGTCCACATTTACCAGAGGAAGAAAGCTTTATTATAAGTGAACTGCTAAATAATTCAGCACCTAGTGATCAGTGATGACTCAAAAATGGATGAGGCAGACAGACCACAATCCCTTGGAGCTTCTAGGAGCATGTTTATATTCCCATGATGTGACACAGTGTCTAATACATACGGGCTACCTGGGAATGGGTTTATAAACTGAAGATCCGTGAAAAAAGTTTTGATCTTTCTAATGACCTTCTAGACCCTGTGATGGATAGTCTTCCTAAGAAAAATTCAAACAACTCACACTCACTGAATAACCTAGATAAACATTACTGTCCTCAATTTAAAATGTTGCATTATGTAACTAAAGGGAAAGGCTTGTATTGGCCTTTTGAAATTACAGAAATATAAGATGAAGAGGTGATGACAAGGGGGAGACATTATTAAGAAAACATTGTTCAGTGTAGTAAAACTCAATCTCTAAGCATCACCTTCGATTCAATTTCATGAATTCTATTTATACATTGAGAATCGATTTAGACATTATGACTATGTATAAATCAAGTTTCAGATCTATGAAAAGTAGCTGCTTAAAGTAGTGGCTAAGAATTTAATTATTTTGTTAAGTTCCACTGTAACGATGAGAAACATTTACCTAGTGTTTGTCTGCAAGTCACCTGGCTCCAATCAAGATGCCATGGCACCTGTGAAGGGAATTGGGGTAAGTTAAGTTAGTAAAATCTGATGGCCACAAAAGTCAGAGATTTTGTGGTTTGGGGGCTGTGCTTTGCATATGGGAACAGGTGAAATCTGACTCACAGAGGACCTAAAAACATCCATAAGCTCTAAAGTGAGGAAACATTCGTTCTCTTCCAATACCACACTGTCAGGCCCTCAGGACAAAGGGGAGAGGAAAAGAGGAATCCCAGAACTTGGAACTGTGCCTTTTGCCTTGGAAATGTCAGATGTTGATTTGTTCTTGTGAGTTTTTAACATTTTATGAACTTTTGTAACTACCTTAAAAATGTGGCAACTTTAAACTTTATTAGGCACCCAGGTGTTTGTATTAAACTTCAAATGTCTTTATGTATTACATGAGAAGAATGACATTTCCACATGAAATCTGTTTGTGGAAGAATAGAGTATGAAACATGATTAAATATCTCCAGGGTTTTTTATAATATAGGTTTTTATTTATTTTTATTTATTTTTTTACTAAATTAGAACAGAACAAAAGTTCTAAGTAGCTGTATGATCATTCTAAATCATTTTGTTATTTTTTAAACTGTAATTGTGGTAAAAAAAAAAAAAAAAAGACATGGAATTTATGATCTTAATTATTCTTAGGTGTAATATCTACAGTTCAGTAGTATTAAGTATTTTCACATTGTTGTGCAACAGATTTCTAGAACATTTCATCTTGCAAAATGGAAACTCTATATCTATTAAATAACAATCACTTTATAGTGGATTCCTAGCAGTAAAAGAATGGTGATAAGAGTGGGGAAATCAAAGTTTGAGAATTTTTGTTTTTGGCCTTGGCTGAGCCCAGTGTGTGGAAGTTCCAGGTTCGATTCCCGGTCAGGGCACACAGGAGAAATGACCATCTGCTTCTACACCCCTCCCCCCCCTCTCTCTCTCTTTCCTTCCTGCAGCCGTGGCTCGAGTGGTTCAAGCAAAGTTGGCTCCAGGTGCTGACGATGGCTCCATGGCCTTGTTCAGGCACTAAAATAGCTCAGTTGCTGAGCAGCAAAGCAGAGACCCCAGAGAGGCAGAGCCCTAGGGGGCTTGCTGGGTGGGTTCCATTGGGGTGCATGCCAGACTCTGTCTCTCTTGCTTTCCTGCCTCTCACTTAATTAAAAATTTTTTTTTGTTTTCTTTGAATATACAATCAACTCTATTTCATTTCATTTTTTTTAATCAACTCTATTTTAATATTAGACTGCTATATAGTTTAGAACTTAAAATTCAATAAACTTCATCTTAAAATCACACCCTATTACCATGTTATCAGCTAGAATCATTAATATGATCTAACATACAGAGTGAACGTTCCAGAAAACTGCAAGGATAATGAGAACCGACTACCTATTTTCTATTATAACTACCTCTAAGATGATGGTTTCTTAAAATCTACAATGGACTTTAAGTAGTATAATTACTACATTGTTTGATTTAATTTATTTATCTGTGTGTAGTCACTGAAAGAAGTGATAGTTTAATTTTGTAATTACCTTCCTTTATTGTTTACAAACCAGTTTGCCATGAATTGTTAGTAATTTCTAAATAAGTAGAAAACAGAGTATATGTTCTGGAAATCTGCAACCAAAGGAAAGTGTTGGCTTGAGTAACTCTTTACCTCCAAGTCATTCATATTTGACTCTGAAAGCCACTTTTTCCTGTTAATCTTTCTCTTTCTTTTCCCCCTTTGTTTCTGCTCTCCTCATACATATTTGGGGTTTATTTAGAATAATTTAAAATATTGTACTTTCTGAATATTTTTGAAAAGTCTACAACTTGTAGAAACAAATAAATTTCAAGGTTAAAAAATATTATTGTAATAATCTAAAATGTAGGCTGTCCAACTTTATTATCAGCCATTAATCATTCATTGATCAGTGTTTACCAACACATTCACTCATTTTAGTCATTGAGAATAATAAGTGTTTTTGACATTACAAATAATCTTGAGAACTTTTGAAAGAAATTAATCATTTTGTACACAAACATAGATCTACATGGGCCCAAACTGTATGTTCCCATTGTAACCACACTGGCTTGCCTACAAAAGGTTTAAGTGTGACTAGATGGAAATCGTTACCAGTGTTGGACTCCACCTGCTCTGCAAGGGATGGCTTCGGTGGTGAGATTCCCAAGGTGAAGAGAGCACTGGGAACTGGAGGAATATGAGACATGCTGCAGTGCTTTATTCCTCCCTCCTAGAAGTGCCAGAGGGGCAGATATAGTGTTTAGGGACAATGATGGCATGGTGCCAATGTGACATCAGTGCAAGGGGCAGGAAGGTGATATTAGGGCTTACACCTTACACAGCAGTTGCCGGGCCAGTCGGCTCTGAAAGGCGTGGGAGCCAGACAGCCTCTGAAATTCATGTTGTTGGCCAGAGCCCACAGCCTGGGTCTTACTATTATTTCCCCACAACCAGTATCTGTCCACAGAGGTTGTAGTTTAAAGTGAGAAAAATTAATTTCTTGGGGGGGGGGGGTAGGAGGTAAGCCAGGTCCTTGCTTGCCACCATGATTTTTTTTTTAATAAGCAGTCATTAGGGCAACTTAAAAGCAACAGAATTTTTAGGTGAAAGTCTTTTCATTCTTTTCTTAAAAATTAAAACCTTTTAGCCAGTATCACACTTAACAATAAACAATTTCATATCCCTTGTCAGCATTATAAGATAGATTCTTCTGTCATTTTCATGAGCTGAGGCACTGACAGAAGGTGAGGAGCACTGACTGTGTCTGCATCTCCTTTCAACTTAGAATATGGCTACAGCACCTTGGCGGTGATGCTGCTCACACTGGGCTCCATGCTCGGGACAACACTGATCCTTTTCCACGGCCGAGAGGAGAACTACAGGCTCGTTTTACAGCTGTTTGTGGGCCTGGCTGTTGGGACCCTCTCTGGGGATGCTTTGCTCCACCTTATCCCTCAGGTATGCTGCTTTTTCCCATTTCAGATGGAGTGTTTTCAATTTCTCTGGATATTTATTCTCAGGATGCGTTTATGTCACAGCAGCTTGGGTGAGTAGATACAGTGGCCGATGTTTTCCTTGGAAGTACTATCATTTCTCCAAAGCACTTGTAGGAGAAAAGGGATAACCAATTGTTATGTTCACCACATGTTATTCTTATTTTTGAGAGAAAAAAAGGGATCAGATATAGATTGCTACTAAGAAAAATTCAAGAAGTATTTGCTAATTACCTGTAAATAAAAATGAACAGGCTATAAGACATGACAGTGACTTTCTCCAGTGCCCTCAAAATGTGTCCATTTCATTCTCTGCCCTTCTCTGCTGTCTTTTGTGCTCTGGAAGGCTGCATCCTTAGCCCCTTGCAGGATGGATAGTTATTGGGTTCAACCAATGGGAGGCATCACAGAAAAGTCAGGACAGGAGGAGAGAGTAGCAGGGCTATTTCTTCCTGCCCCCTCCTGGTTCTGGTATTTGCTATAGAACAATAATTTTCAACTGGTGTGCTGCAAAAAATTTTAAAACATGCAATTTTTTAAAAACCTATTTGGTCAGGGGCACCGACATCTTCTTCTGTAGATTGTCAAATAAAAAAAACCCAAACAGACAACAGCCAACACAACAATAGCCGTCTGGTGTGAATGAATCAAAATTATACCTATTTTATTTGTCATATTGGCAAAAAGTATATTTTTGGTGTGCCGCAGAATTTTAGTAATTAGTTTGTGTGTGCCATGAGATGATAAAGGTTGAAAATTGCTGCTCTAAAAGTAGCTGATTACCTGCAGTCAGTGATGGGATTCAAATAATTTAACAGCCAGTCAGTCCTCTTCCCTAATGACTATTGTGAGTATAAAAAAATGATATATCAAAAAGTAGTTTATTATTTCATGCATTTAATATTTAAGTAAGAACAGTAAAAGAGGTACACAAAATGAGATTATAAGAAAGTTTTAAAATATTAATAAAAATATTAATGTAACATACATTTTCTTCATTTTATCGATACTAAATGAAAATTTCTAGGTTGAATTAGTAAGTGGTATAGGCTATGCAGATTAAATACGATCAACTAATGTGTAAGACAAACCTGTTTGTCAAGGGAAAGTTGTGAGCATTCTTCCATGGCTTCTGAGATGGGTAATAAAATAACCCTTGAAATCTATAGTTCTATTGGTTCACTATGTCCTAGCTTCCTATTAGTTCTCCTGTTCAGGGAACACCAGCACACTCACAATATCTCAGGGGAATTTGGGGCATAACACAAAGCTGAAACAAATGACAGCTGTCACCCCCTGGTTGTTTGGCCCTTTTTCTCTTTACATTATATGTTTGTTTATTGAGATAACAAACATGAAGGAATTAAAATGCAGTGTTTCATCAAAGGTATAATGAGTTTTATGAAATGGATTAACATTACAAGCATAGTTCTGTCAAATTTTTTTCACCTATGGACGGAATGAACATCATTACAGGCGCTTAGAATACGCTGTTGCACAGATGAACATTAAAAAAGAGTAAAGTTGCGTGCGGAAGTCCTGGGTTCGATTCCTGGCCAGGGCACACAGGAGAAGCGCCCATCTGCTTCTCCCCTCCCCCTCTCCTTCCTCTCTGTCTCTCTCTTCCCCTCCCGCAGCGAGGCTCCACTGGAGCAAAGATGGCCCGGGTGCTGGGGATGGCTCCTTGGCCTCTGCCCCAGGCGCTAGAGTGGCTCTGGTCGCGACAGAGCGACGCCGCGGATGGGCAGAGTGTCGCCCCCTGGTGGGCGTGCCAGGTGGATCCCGGTCGGGCGCATGCAGGAGTCTGTCTGACTGCCTCCCCCTTTCCAGCTTCAGAAAAATACAAAAAAAAAAAAAAAAAAGAGTAAAGTTTGTAAATTTGTGATTTCCATATTGGGCAGCTACCCAGGCACCCACCTTAGGGAGAACCCTGATTACCAGTGCCATTTTAACAACCGGTTCACCAAACTCAACAAAAAATTAGGTATTGGAACTGGTGAGAAGTGGCTGAATTCCACTATGCCTGTACTTCCACAGCTCCCACGGAGGCCTCCTCTCCAGCTCCACCTCCCAGTGAGCTTTAGTAACATTGTTTCCAACCATTGCCTTTTCAGCCCTGGGTGCTCATGGTTTCCTGGCAGGGCTAGTCTGGGTGTCTCATTATCCCATGTTCTCACACTTGACTTTGTCTATACCTCTGTAATAGCACCATCCTTAACCTCTCTTCATTTGAACCATTTTATCCAGCTAACCATGTTTAGATTTCACTTCAGAAAAATGTAAGCAACAGCATGGAAGTTGGCTCTTTGCTGAAGAAGAATTTGAGGCTTTTATTTGTCAGAAACTTAAGGACTAGGACCTGAGATGCAAAAGAGTTCAGGCAGATGGATCTTCAGATGAGGATGTCTGTTTCCTCAGAAATCTCTTATTATGGAAAAATGATCACAAAGTCCAAGATGTTAAAATTTTCCACATGCCTCTGGCAATTTCCTACAGGGTCACTCTTATTGCTTAGAGGCTCAATAATTAGATGTTTTGAAAATTGCAAAGTGAGCATTGGAGAAAATAAAACAAACCATTATTAGTTTTAATTTCCTCTGTAATCTAATTTTCTGGAAATATTTCAGGGCTCATTGGCTCGAGGTGGTGGCCGAGGCCTTTTTCTAGGTCACTGCAGTGACTGTAGAACTGTTCACTCCCAGGATCCCGGGAACCAGCAAAAGGATCTTAAGGCCTCCCGAGTCTCCACAGAAGAGGAGTGGATTTGGGGGGGTTGGGACTGTCACCTGGCTCAGCAGAGACATGTCTCAGAGGGGAACTTAAAAAATTACGTGCGTTTCATGAAATTTGGAAGGCAGTTGTTTTACTTGAGGAAAGGGACGAGGACCAAAGTTATTGGGGGAAAGAAGATGCAGTACAAGGTGGTGGAAAGCTAGAAAAATCAGTGGTTCCTGAATGTGATCTACACCAACTGTTCAAAGGGCTTGCAGAGAAATGAGAAAAAATTGCCACTGTCATTGTTTCCTCTAAACTAGCTAAATTTGCCTGACCTGTGGTAGTGCAGTGGGTAAAGTGTCAATCTGAATGCTGAGCTTGCCTGGTCGAGGCACATATGAGAGTTAATACTTCCTGCTCCTCCCCCTTCTCTCTCTCTTTCTCACTCACTCTCTCTTTCCCCTCACTAAAATCAATAAAAATAAATAAATAAATAAATAAATAAATAAATAAATAAATAAACTAGCTAAATTTCTTCAACTTAAAGATCTACATTTTATTTTGAGATTGTATGGTCATTTCCTATTCTGTGATATTACGATGTTCTTTATACTGTGAAATAATATTCATTACAAATATTAGGTGGTTATCCTTTAATATCTTTACCAGAAGAAAATGTTGACTAACATATGCTGGTTTTTATTTATGTCTATAAACTCAATGTATATACTCACTCATATATTTGTGTGTAAATATATGTTTAACACATAAATATATAAATATCTACATACATATACATATAAACACATATATAATATGTACACATATAATTTCTTTTTTCTCTTTTTAATGGTCAGTAACATCCTACATGAGGAAAACACTGAGCTATTTCTTAGATTGCCTTCTTCTGGGGAAGGAATATTGATAAATAATAATTTAATAGCTTATAAGAAACCATGAGGTCAACCAATGGAATATGTCAAACAATGGGATGAATCAACTGGAGAAAAATTCCTAATGCTATTC
The DNA here is from genome assembly GCF_036850995.1 of Saccopteryx leptura. Lineage (NCBI taxonomy): Eukaryota > Metazoa > Chordata > Mammalia > Chiroptera > Emballonuridae > Saccopteryx > Saccopteryx leptura. Next base: position 107,718,406 of record NC_089507.1, read on the forward strand.
TTGTATCCTTTTCTGTCCTGAGGTGCTGACAAAATCATTGGGCATACAGTATGTGCTCAATAGAAAATGTCTCTCAGGCAGATTTCTTATCTGAACATTTATTAAACAGTATTCTTTAATTGCAATGGGGCATAGGGAGAAAAAAGCCCAGATGAAGTGTATCTTTATATTTTTTCTGGATATAAAATACGTTGGCTTGTTATAAGACATTGCTGTGCAAACAAATGCTTTTGAGATCCTGGGGGGGAAAAATCAGCTAAAGGACTGAGAATGTATAAAAATTTAGGCCACTTACTGAAATAAGCTTAGGCTTTATTCTGTTCAAAAGCAGACGCTACTCAAAGTTCTCCCTTCTTTTCTCTTATACATATCTTATCTGACTGTGATTAAATCTACAGTGGAAATATTTACACATGTAAAACCAAACGGGCTTTAAGTGAGTTCCAGGGTTGTCATCGGGCTCCCCAGAATAAAGTCGAGTGTATTCAATACTGGACCTACCAATTAATATTTAAGTCATCAATAGTTATTTCTTTATGTCTCTCTCTTATTTATTTATTTTTTTAGGTTCTTGGTTTACATCAGCAGGAAACCTCAGAGTCTGGACATTTCCATGAAAGCAAAGGTCACATTTGGAAACTGTTGGGACTAATTGGCGGCATCCATGGGTTTTTCTTGATAGAAAAATGTTTTACTCTTCTTGTAACACCAAGTGTTGAGGTATATTTTAAATTTTATTTATCCGTTGTTTTAGGGCTTCATTAATATTCATCTTTTATTGAAAAATCACTTGCTCAAAAGTAATTGATACCTCCGTGAAGTTGTCTCTGTAAGGGATGAGGCTCTGCTCTCCAGAATACACAGGTCATTCTGTCTGGGAGCTTCCCTGTAAGTCTGGTTATTAATCTTTTAAACATCTGTTGCTGGCCTGTGGATGTACTTGTTATAATCTGCTATTTGACCTTCATGGCTAGTGTAGATACAGGAGACTATTTCACGTCTGAGAACGAAGGGGCCCAGAGGCCCAGCTATCAGTCAGTGTTTTGAATGTCTTTCCTAAACAAAATCATTCAAGCAATAAAATTTTTAAAAATTTATAAAACTACTCATTTTTTTCTATCTTAAGGGCATTTAAAAGTCTAAAAACAAGATGCTCAGGAATAGTATTTGTGACAACCCGCCCCCTATTTTTTTAGCTTGAATCATTGTTTTCATTTGGGCCTGTATTTGATCAAGTTCTACATATCTGATGAAACATATAAATGCAGTGTGGTTAATTAATGATTTTATTTTTTGCTCTTACACATTATCTCATAAGAAAATAGTTGAACTGTTTGGTAGAATGGCTAAAAAGGTAAACACTGTTGAAAGACTCCAGGAGTTGAAAATAAAACAAGTTTTCTTTACAAAGTCCTAAGGCTCTACAGTTCTTTATGGCATTTTACTGTGCTCAGGTCAAATTCAGTAGTCTTAAAATATCAGCACTTCATTACTATTATTCCTAAGTTTATTTAAAAATTCTATTTTATGCATCAATAAAGATGGATTTGTGGATTAGTAAAGAACTGCTGGACAGCTAGATATGTGATAAAAATAGACATAACAAAATGTGAGTGGTAGGACCCAGAAGTAGGTATCTGAGGGTTCACATTGCAGTTCTTTCAGTTTTTCTGTATATTTGAAATTTTTCATGATAAATAGATTTTAAACAAAAGCCTGAGAAATAATTTCTGTTTTAATGAAGTAGGGTTGCTTTTGCCTAAGGAGTATGCTAGGATGCTATAGTAACTCAAAATTGAGAATTCAAGCTTCAATCATATCACCTACTATAGATGTTTAGGACATTAATCTTCATAAAAGGGGTTATAATCTTAATAAGCATGGAAAAAATAGATCAACCTATATACACAATAGATTAGCATTCCTAGACTGGGAAAACTAAATTAAAAAGCCAACATATCAACCTAAATGTACAGTTGTCCCTCGCCATATTGCAGTTCACTTTTCATGGTCTCAGTGTATTGCAGATTTTAAAATTGTATATATCTAATTTTGTATCGCAGCTTTTTCGCTATATCGTGGGATTTTGCTGTATATAGGTATTTTCATATATTTATTATTTTAACTATTTTTGTGGCAAATAAGCATTTTCTAGCCTAAAAAATTGATAATAGTATAAAAATTAACTAAAACATATTAAAAGAATATTAAATCAAAATAAAATATGTAGCATATGGCAGATGAGTAGACAAAGACTCGCACATATGGAAAATGCAGCTACGCCGGCCACTTCTGCTTGAGCTAGTTTGCCCACGTGAGATTGTACAGGGCACACTATTGGCTGATGGATGGGAGGTGGCTAACCAGAGGACTGTTTTCTGTATATATTAATAATAAAATAAATATAAGGTCGCTACTTTGTGGAATTTTGCCTATTGCGGGGGGTTCTGGAACCTATCCTCTGAGATAGATGAGGAACCACTGTAATGAGAAATGTAACCAGGGGGGAAATTAGTGAAATAAATGCTGAACATCCAAAAACGTTGAGTTTATTCAGATTGTCCTGGTATTTGTCAGGGAACTTAAAATAAGTTTTAAGAACACAATTTCAAGGTTCATGATCTTGTGTCAAATGAAAGGAATGCACATGTTTTAGAAACTACAAGTGCTTTAATTGATGAATACATTTCTGGAGATTTTAATTTAGTAGTTTTAGGGTATAATATAGTTTCAATTATCATCCTTTTGGTACTCCCATCAGAAAAAAAAAATAAAAATTTAATTTTGTAGTAAAGAAAAAACACTATAAAAACCATTACTGTTCAGGTCTTTTAAAATTCTTGAAGTTGCATTCTTAATGCATTCTGAATGTGTATAATTCAGAGCAGTCCTGTGCCTGTCCAGCATGAGACATCTTAGCAAGTACTTATCGCAGTGGGATTGTCCCATTTTTCTTCTTGTGCCACCTATTACTTTCGCCAATAAGCAAATGTTAAATAAAATCATGAAATTGACAAAGGCTGCACTTGCATTCTTCCAGCAGCAGCCCTAATTTTAAACCATCCTCATCCGTCCAGCAGGGCCTGTCATTGGTTAATAGGCACGTGGGACATTCTCACCATCTTGCACTCAACTCTGAATTAAGTGACCAACCAGGCAAAGGCAAAACTGCTTCAACTATCCAGTTGGTAGGTTACTGATATGAAATATTTTCTTGGTTTGATTACCATCTTTGCTTTATTCCTTGATTACTAGATAAAAATCAGTAGTGTAGACATAGAGAGCACTCCTGATTTGCCTATATTCTTGACCATGATAGTTTGAAGAACTTTGCCAAGCACCTGAAAGCTGTTTTGAACTGTAACAAACATTTTCCATAGAGTTAAATCGTTGCCATCTGTACCACTTTGACAGATGTATGGTTTAGATCAACATAATATACAGCAACTTAATCATTTTGCTTACAAGTTTTCATAAACCGGTTGACCATTATTTAGTTTTCCATCCTGAATAATACTTAGCCCTGGCTAAGTGGGTGCAAATAAATGTTAAGCAAAGAATTAGTGCATCTAGGAATGGGGTGTTCATTTTACAGTGCAAGAGAGAACTGATTTTGCCCAACAAGATGTCTTGTTTTAAGTGCCTTCTGTTACATTGAATTTTCCATGACAAAATTGTCCATGTGAATTCTCAAAAGACAGCCTCCAATCATGTTCATAACAGTATTCCTATTCTAATTTTCAAAGTAACAAGTAAAGGTACAGGCAAAATATCAAAGTAGTATATAATAGTTAGAAAACTTGCCTTCTATAACCATGGCTTTGGGGATAGGGATTACAGTTCAAGGACAGATTCCCAACTGAGTAGAGATAAGCAAGCTATTTCTGAGACATTATCACAGCAAAATAGAAGTCAGGCAGTATATGGCATATCTAGAGCTAATTCAGAGATAAGAATAAAAAAAGTTCCTTTAAAAAGAATTTTAAAAGTCCTATTGTGCTGAGATACTTCAAATGTGTTTGAAAAAAGATAAATTCAGTCTGAGATTAGTTATAAAATTACTCAAATGCTGACTTTATTCATTCTGTTTGATTGAAGGGTCCAGAACCCCAAGATATGTATAAGAAAATCTCTGATTCTAACAATGAGTTTGATTGTATTTTAATATGCTGGCTCACTAATAATATATCCAACAGCCCATTTTACTACTTAAACTGTGAGATCAACTTAAGCAAAGAGAAATAATATGAAAAAAATAAAAAATAAATAAATAAAAAAAAGAAATAATATGAACTTTAAGGATCGTTTGGTTCCATTTTTGGCTTTTTAGGCAAGAGGGGAACTCATAGTTCTTTCCAATCAACAAGGAATTATGGATGTCTGCCTCTAAATTTCTTTACAGGGTATGACATTATATAGCTTTGTTGGGGAAAATATCCTGGAATAAACATTTGAATTCTTGTCTTTTAATGGAACTACAGAAACTTTTGATTATAATCAGGCTTTTGATGTAATATTGAAAAAAATCACATGGGGGGGTTCTAAATCCACAAGTTTCAAGCAAGAAGCTCCAACCTGTATCCTTTAGGTATGCTTCTCAGTATCCTTCTCCAAACAAGATTGCCTATCATTACATTTTTTTGAATACCTGCTATTATTACTTAACGTGTGAACTTTAGGTTTATTTTCTGTTTTACATTAAACATGTTTATGTCTCATATTAATTTTGTCTCAAAGTCTCCACAGCTTTGGATGATATAATTATATGAATATGCTTTTAAAATAACATGTTTAAAAGGCATATAAAAAGTAGTCTTTTCACATAATAGAATAAGAGTCTGAGATATAGGGATGGGAGATAACTTTCAAGATATTGAACAAGCCCTGGCCGGTTGGCTCAGCGGTAGAGCGTCGGCCTAGCGTGTGGAGGACCCTGGTTCGATTCCCGGCCAGGGCACATAGGAGAAGCACCCATTTGCTTCTCCACCCCCCCCCCCCCCACGCGCTTTCCTCTCTGTCTCTCTCTTCCCCTCCCGCAGCCAAGGCTCCATTGGAGCAAAGATGGCCCGGGCGCTGGGGATGGCTCTGTGGCCTCTGCCTCAGGCGCTAGAGTGGCTCTGGTCGCAACATGGCGACGCCCAGGATGGGCAGAGCATCGCCCCCTGGTGGGCAGAGCGTCGCCCCATGGTGGGCGTGCCGGGTGGATCCCGGTCGGGCGCATGCGGGAGTCTGTCTGACTGTCTCTCCCTGTTTCCAGCTTCAGAAAAATGAAAAAAAAAAAAAAAAAAGATATTGAACAATGAGTCAGTCTCTGAAATAAAATCATGTAACCTTAATTCATACTACAGATGCCAATTTCAAAATCTCACTTCCTTGTCATATGAAAAAATGAGAAAACTTAAAAAATGTATTATATTTGCCTGACCAGGCAGTGGTACAGTGGATAGAGCATCAGCCTGGAATGCTGAGGACCCAGGTTTGAACCCCTGAGGTTGCCAGCGTGAGCGCGGGCTCACCAGCTTGAGCATGGGGTTGCCAGCTTGAGCATGGAATCATAGACATGATCCCGTGGTCACTGGCTTGAGCCCAAAGGTCATTGACTTGAAACCCAAGGTTGCTGGCTTGAGCCCAAAGTCACTGGCTCAAGCAAGTAGTCACTGGCTTGGCTGTAGCTCCCCGGTCAAGGCACATATGAGAAAACAATCAATGATCAACTAAGGTGCTGGATTGATGCTTCTTATCTCTCTCTCTTCCTGTCTGTCTGTCCCTGTCTGTCCCTGTCCCTCTCCCTATGGCCTTCTCTCTAAAAAATAAAATAAAATAAAATAAAATAAAAATAAAAATGTATTGTATTTGTCTTTTCTAAGTCTATTAATTATCTTTCTTAATTCTTTTACTTACTGGTAAAGCAACAAAATCAGAATATTATGCCATGATAAATGAAATGTTGCATTGTGTTAGCATGGGTAACTTCTCCATCCATAATACACAACTGGCCTAAAGATCAGAAAGTGAATTCTGGAACCACAATCAGTAGAAAAGTCAAATTTGGTAAAGAATCAAGAATTGTTTTTTCTACAACTTTTGTTATACATAAAGTTTTACATAATTTAAGAGTCTGAATTACCAACTGTCTCAGTAGCTTCCAGCACTTCATGGAAGACTGATCTACGTGAGTGCTATTTTCATCAAAATGCAGTTAGAACAAAAAGCTTGCTCGCACTCTCTCAGCCCTAACTCTGTGTTTGTCTGTGAAATTAAGAAGTTCTAATAAACTCTAGCGCAGTGATTTTCAACCACTGCGCTAAAGTATTAAAATGTCTTTTTAAAATCATCATAACTTTTCAGATGTTTTCTTTTTCATTAAAAATGATAACTATAGCTTATGTTTTATCATTTATTTATTAATTTAAAATAGAAAGGCCCAGAAGATTCCCAGGCAGCTGAAATTCCTATAGGCAGTATGACAGCCTCCAACAGAAAATGTGAGTACTAGTTTCAAAAAGCTAAACATTAAATGTAGACGGTGCCATAGGAAAAGGTTATGTCTGCTTTAAACTAAATGTCATAAATTACATATTGGGTATGTATTTCATTATTAAAATCTTTGCAGTAAAATATTTATTCCCATCAGTCTTTCAAGCATACCATACATTAGTATCAACTTTAATTCATTCTTCAAAAATGCTGTTTTCCCCAATTGCTTAAAAACTTCAATTAGTGTAACTATGATGTGGTTATTAGAGCTTCTTTATAATCATGCTTACATGATGACTAAGCCTTTATTTAAAATGGTAGCGTTCAAGTCAGTGATTCCTCATTATTCACATCTTATTCTATCATTCATTTGTTCATATAATTTTCAATTTTTTTTCTTTCTGTGACTCTCTATTTCTGAATTTAAGTTATCAATTTTGGATAAAAATTTATTTCTGTTTTCTTATGTTTGTGGATAATTATTAGAAAAAAATTTTTTTGGTCTGTTTTGTTTTTGTTTTTCATCACTTGCTTCTGGACCTTTGCCTATTTTTATCATTAATATCACCTTTTCATGACAAACACTTCTCAGTATTTAAATGTTAAGCAGCCATTATTAGTTATTCCCATTCTACCATAATAAGTTAGTTACCTAATAATAAAAATAACTGTCATTTATTGAACAATTATTATATGCCAAACACAGTGCTAAAAACTAGACATGGGTTATCTCATTTAATCTTCCTACAGTTTAATAAAGTAAGAATAATTATTATCCAGATTATACAAGTGAAGACACCATTGTTAGAGGATAAATCACTGCCCAAGATTGCATAACTAGTAAGCTCTAGCATTGAGGAAACTAAGGAGATGATGATGTACCAACAATTCCTTTGTGATCTTTCATTAATTCATGCGTCCTTGTGTTTTCTCACATTTTCATTCATTCAAGAAATGTCTGAAGATATGCCCCGTCTCAGGCACTGATGCATGAAAGACTAAAAATAAGAATGGTCTTCACGTTCAGTTTGCAGTGTGGTTGGGGGATACAAATACTAATAGGAACAAACATGACTGTACCAATCACCATGCTAAATGTGTTTGATATATTAACTCTTGTAATTTATTTATTTGATTCAAGATATCTAATTACACAGTCTGTCCAATCCTGCTTTCAGGACATTATTAGTACAATTTGTACAATTTTTTCTCCTAAATCTTCTGTTCCAGGAGACATTATAGAATGCCTGGCATGAAATAGGCCTACAGCAGACATTTCCTCTGCATTTTTTGTTTTTGAAAGCAAGCAAGCAGCAAGAAGGATCTGCTCAGTCAAATTAGTAGCAAGGACCAGTGCTAGATCAGGGAGTAATGATTTTGGAGGCCTCAGATCTTTCCACTTCAGATATCAGGCTTGGTATACAGAATGAATAGTGAACAAACCCAAATTTGATTACTCCATTGCCCTTTTGCCAGGGATATATTGAATTAGCTTCACATATTTGATTATTTGTTTTATATTACCTCACTGGTAGAGTTCAGTTTGTGTTTCAAAACACAGGATGCAAAAAATCTTATCCACAGTCTGATTTAAATAAACCCAAAGCCAAACGATATAAAGTTCATCTCACATTCTACCGTGGAAAAATCTCTGGTGAGTCAGAAACGTGGAACTCCGCATGACTGCCAGGTACATATGAAAAGGTAAATCTTATCAATAATTCTGTAATGAGTATATTACATTTCCAGTGAATGCTTCTCTTACCTTTCGCTTAATGTTTAAATCAAACATATTCCTTGTGGCTTTCATGCAAAAATATGTATTTGCCCTGTGGCTTGTTACATGTCCATGATTTGACATTTAGAAACCCATAACTAGAGAGAATAAAATAACAAAAACCAAAAATAGGCCACACTGTTTTTTTGCAGAATATAAATTGGGTAAAATTTTTCATTTGAATATATGCTATAAATATCAATACTACATGTATGAATGTGGAAATTACAACTAATACGCATGCTGTAATGTTGTCCAATGTATTATTTCATTTTCTTATATTTTCACAAAGAAGAGTATTTTTCTGAAGAGTGGCAGGAACAGCTAAGACACCTGGTAGCATTACTAGATTCTGAGAGCTTCCAGGAAAGCCACCAAGAGCTTCCCAAATTCAATAATTTGATATGTAGTCTGTGTTTTTAAGGATGTTGCCTGAAATCTTCTCATTTTTAATAAAAAATAAAATAAATTAGTAACCAGAAGAAGGCTGTAAGTCCATCTCACAGTGATAGTTCAAAATAAAACATGCTTGTTTAGAAGCAAAATGCATGGGAACCCTTTGCAACACAGTCAAACCAGATGTCTCCTGGCTGATAGTCTGGGCTGTATTTCCTGTTCACTCAACTGAAGTTACTTATTTTATGGTGTGAGATATGAAAGAAGTCAAATTATATTCTCCCAAATAAAATAGCAAACCATATTATAATATAGTCCTCCTGCTGTTGTAGACTATGTGACAGAAACCAGGAGCCAACTTCTTCCTATTTTTATTCAGTGTACAATTATTAGAATACTGTGTTCAATTCTAACAGTAACAACTACTACTTATACCTGTCACACAGTATATAGTGATGAGTAATTCATTAAGTTTTATACTATGGCAATTGATTGTAATGCCATCCCTTATCAAATGGTATATCTGGGTTGTTTACTGTCAGAATAAGTATTATCTCTGAAATACTTCTTTTTGTAGTCATTCAACTCCCTAATTGGTTATACTAACATACAATTTTAGGTTTTTGAAAACAGAAATTCTGTGTGTTAAAAACTTGAACCTCCTGACCAAGCAGTGACACAGTGGATAGAGTGTGAGACTGGGATATGGAGGATCCAGGTTCAAGACCCCGAGGTCACCAGCTTGAGCACGTGCTCATCTGGTTTGAGCAAAGCTCACCAGCTTGGACCCAAGGTCGCTGGCTTGAGCGGGGTTACTCGGTCTGCTGAAGGCCCGTGGTCAAGGCACATATGAGAAAGCAATCAATGAACAACTAAGGTGTAGCAACGAGAAACTGATTGATGCTTCTCATCTCTCTTCGTTCCTGTCTGTCTGTCCCTATCTATCCCTCTCTCTGACTCTCTCTCTGTCTCTGTAAAAAAAACAAAAACAAAAAAACCCACAAAATTTGAACCATTATGATCTAAATTATTTCATTAATTAAAACTATTATAATGTAAATTAGTTCATCACCTCTTCACTAATCCTATCATGTACATTATGTAGTAGAATCCCATGAACACAGCTTCTCTTTATTTTGTTCAACATCTAGCTGGGCCAGTACTGAAAATTATTTTCAGAAAGATAAGAACATTAAGTAATTGCTCCGAAGCTAACTTTGGGATCAGCAGAGTTGGGAGTGGTTTCGTTGTGGTCACAATCGGCAAGTGAATGAGGCCCTCTGTCAGGATGATTAGCAGCAACCACAAGGAAACACAATGATCACGCAGTAGAAACAGTGGACTCTTGCAGGTTGACAGTAGGGGCAGTCTGACTGGGAGGAGACAGTTTTGGAAAATAGACTCTATTTTAATGACATTCTGCAGGGAGGTTTTTAAATTATCTTAAAATGCTTTACAGAGACACATGGAAAGGTCACTGCTGGTATTTTGAGAGGTTATAACAATATTATTTTTATGTTCTTTTTTTGGCACAGCTGGACAAGGTGATAGAATATTGAATGCCAGTGTACAATTTATCTTTTATTAGTCAGACCCATTAAAAATCAGTGACCATACATCCAGACATGTTGGTTATTCTATTTGCATCTCCAGTCCTGACTTATTTTGAAACCTGAAACAAAGTTGGGTTAATCTGATTCAATTTAAGATTGTCAAAGATGTATGGGAAAGTTGATTGTGTTTGAAGAATTTCATGATATATGTAGTGCTCTGTTAATGTTTCTCACACTTCATTTGCTTTTTTTTTTTTTTAAGGCAAATCCTTTAGCTTATTAGCAATAATGATACTGGTTGGAGACAGCCTGCATAATTTTGCAGATGGCCTTGTGATAGGAGCAGCCTTTTCATCTTCATCTGAGTCCGGAGTAACCACAACAATTGCTATCTTGTGTCATGAAATCCCACATGAAATGGGTAAGTCTAACAGTAGGATCACTTTTTCCTGCTTATCAAGAAACTCATTTATCTAGCTGTGGTTTCCTCGGCTTTCTTTTCTAAAACTTGATGAAAAGATGAATACTTTCCTTTCATATTTTATTTTTAAAAGCCTGAAAAAAAACTAGAAGAGAAAATCCTGTACCTTGGGATAAAATTCAGTTAGACTCTATATTTCACAAGGCCAAAAGTGACTCTTTGCATTCTGGAGAATTCTATGTGGGAGAAAATCATTCAGAGAAACTTCCTATTAGAGAATTTTGGCAAAAACTTTAAAATCTGTATAGTAAATGTGGGAAAAACATTAAGAGGGGAACTTTACCCATTATGTCAGCAAAGAGGCCAATGAGATAAAACGACATTTAAATTAAAGCCAAACCATGGTTTCACCAACCGGATTTTCACAAGACATCTAAAAAGCCATATGTATGACAGGCATATGGTAGCAGATGCACATAAGACCCTTTTTGGATAACCTTAATAGCCTTGTAATTCAAACCCTGCCTCCCAGGATGATTTGAGATGACTGTGTATTAATGCAACAGACCCAAAAAGAGTAGAGGCTGGCCTCAGGCACACACATACCTGAGAAAGGGTTCCCACTGTCACTTTTTCTGTTCCCATTTTCACACCTACTTTACCCCCTTGGGCCAACTTTGTCTTCCGTGTTAAGTGTCTATTTTCAGAAATCTTACTGCCAACTTATTACTGACCCATCCCTCTTGATGAAGTTTATCCAAGGTCCTTCTTAAATCCATTGAAGTGTGTCTGGTCTGAGTGGCCTATCCAATGGTCCTGCTTGAAACTACTGTAAGAAAACCACAGGGGATTGTGACAGTCTGTGGCAGGACAGCAAAGAAGTTTAAGTCCTATTCATAGGGCCAATTAGACAATGAAACTAGGAAACTAAGACCCAAGCTGTTCTTATTGAATTTCAGTTTAGGTCTCAATCTCCAAAACTAGGAAATAGAGGCTCTCAGATTAACAGGTCATTCTTCTCTTGGAGGAAAGGAGAGAATACGATGTTTTTTTTAAATCATTAAGGTCTCAAAAACATTTTCTAAAGGAAAAAAATTTTTTTAATCAACTTTGGCAAGGATTTTTAAATCTCATATTAAGTAGTTTTCTCTTTTCCCAAAGCAGTTCCAACATAAGTAAATAATGGAAGCCCACATAATATTTACTATCTTGTGATTTGGCTTGGCAAGTTTCCAGGCAAAATGATTTAGAAATCCTGGGACAGCAAGTGCTTTATTTTGCATTCATCTAAACTGAAAATGCCACAGGAGTGTTGGACATCAGAAATCACAGAGTATGTCACAGTCCTCTCTGTATGTACTATATTCGGAAGCAGTAAAAGGAATAGGACTCTTAAAATGTAACTTCTTAATTGCATAATGAGTTAGCTATGAATCCTAGAGAAATATAGAAAAATGGTTTCTTAACTGATCACCCAGCCTAACTTAGAAAATAGAACCCAAATGCTGATGTTTGAAACAACCTAGTAGTATAATACTCTACCAAAGCCATCATCAGTTAATTGATAATGATTATATATATATATATTGTTTTAATTTCAGGAGACTTTGCTGTGCTCTTAAACTCTGGACTGCCTGTTAAAATTGCCATCCTGATGAATTTTATAAGTGCTCTAACTGCCTTCATAGGATTGTACATGGGCCTCTCAGTATCAACTGATCCTTGTGTTCAAAATGGGATCTTGACAGTTACTGCTGGGATGTTCTTATATTTATCCTTGGTGGAAATGGTAAGCATTGTGACTTTTCCATTTTGTTTTTCTAAACACTGAAAATATAAAACAGAGAAAAATAAAATAAAATGGAAGGTTAGATGGGGAGAAGAAAAATATAGATAACAATATAAAAGACAATAGAAATATATGTTAATCTAAGAGAGGAAATTGTTGGCAAAAGAAACATAATTTAAGACACAGATAATATTAACATTCTTTTAGTGAATTAAAGTGAAATGAATAAAACCTTTATAATTGTTAAAAAGTGATCATCAGTTGATTCTGCTCTGGCTCTGTGTCTGTAAAGAACGCCTGTACTTCTAGCTGAAATAGGAAAAGTTAGGTTAAACAACCGGCTGTGAAATAGTTCAACTGAATTTGTCATCGCATTAAATAGCTGTTTGGATTAATTAACCAACTGTATTTTTAAAAATAGTAATTTAATCTCTAAATTTTAATTGCCAAAAGGTTACTATGTGGTGATATAAGAAGGATGATATAGTATTGGGTCTCTAAAATCACAACATATAATTTCTAAAGGGGTCCTTGCTGACATAAATGGTTTAAACTAAGTCATCAATTTTCATTTTCTATAATCTAATTAAATCTGGGAAATTTCACTTTTTTTTTGCCTTCTAAATTCTGGTTTTCATCAGATAAGCCAGACTTTTTCAAAGTCACTTTCTGTTAAACTTGTTTACAACTTAAATGTCTTAAGGTAAAAGTCCTAATGATGATTCTTTCTCATAGACTGGCATAAGGTAAATAAAAATGACAAATTATCAAAAGAAATACTAGTACTGAGAATCAATAGAAAACCAATCCAAGTGAAAGTTAAATACATGATTACATGCATCGTCAAGTAGAAAGTCATACAAACAATTTTGAAGATACTGTCAGGGACAGGACCATTGAGGTGGACTAATGACATGCAGAAACCAGGTACCATCCTGGAAGTAAATATAGAGAAATGCTTCATAAGGAAAAAAATATATATATATATAGAAGACAAGAACCTGTGCTAATAAATTCAGAACAACAGTGCATTCTTGAAGTAAAATTTAATAAGGGAACTCTTCAAGTGAATGTCATCATTTTAAATTCCATTGTAAATGCTTCTGACTTTCTGGTTATATTTCTTAATTCTTATATGATTCAAATAGATAAGTGAATACCAAAATGTACTTACATATTTAGACATGTTCTTAGGTTATTTATGATACTCAGTAAAGTTCCTAATCTTGATAGTGAAGATAGCTTTAATTGAGATAACTTCTACCCTCCCCTTTTCTGAACCCCAATCACCAACTCACAGACAATGTACACATCCTTTGATTTTTTTTAGTTTATGAAATCTGTATTTCTAGCCCTTTGTCACTTCAAAAGCACACTGTCACTCATCACTGAATGTTGAGATATACCTTTTATTTAAATGTCTCTATATCAGTCTGCACATTCACTCTTAGCCTCTTAATTTTTTTTTAATAATTTTATTTTTTTAATGGGGTGACATCAATAAATCAGGATACATATATTCAAAGATAACAAGTCCAGGTTATCTTGTCGTTCAATTATGTTGCATACCCATCACCCAAAGTCAGATTGTCCTCTGTCACCTTCTATCTCTTCTATCTAGTTTTCTTTCTGCCCCTCCCCCTCCCCCTTTCCCTCTCCCTTTCCCCCCTCCCCCCGTAACCACCACACTCTTATCAATGTCTCTTAGTCTCACTTTTATGTCCCACATACGTATGGAATAATGCAGTTCCTGGTTTTTTCTGATTTACTTATTTCACTTCGTATCATGTTATCAAGATCCCACCATTTTGCTGTAAATGATCCGATGTCATCATTTCTTATGGCTGAGTAGTATTCCATAGTGTATATGTGCCACATCTTCTTTATCCAGTCATCTATTGACGGGCTTTTTGGTTATTTCCATGTCCTGGCCACTGTGAACAATGCTGCAATGAACATGGGGCTGCATGTGTCTTTACGTATCAATGGTTCTGAGTTTTTGGGATATATACCCAGTAGAGGGATTGCTGGGTCATAAGGTAGTTCTATTTTCAGTTTTTTGAGGAACCACCATACTTTCTTCCATAATGGTTGTACTACTTTACATTCCCACCAACAGTGGATGAGGGTTCCTTTTTCTCCGCAGCCTCTCCAACATTTGCTATTACCTGTCTTGCTAATAATAGCTAATCTAACAGGTGTGAGGTGGTATCTCATTGTAGTTTTGATTTGCATTTCTCTAATAGCTAAAGAAGATGAGCATCTTTTCATATATCTGTTGGCCATTTGTATTTCTTCCTGGGAGAAGTGTCTGTTCATGTCCTCTTCCCATTTTTTTATTGGATTGTTTGCTTGTTTGCTGTTGAGTTTTATGAATTCTTTGTATATTTTGGATATTAGGCCCTTATCTGAGCTGTTGTTTGAAAATATCATTTCCCATTTAGTTGGCTTTCTGTTTATTTTGTTATCAGTTTCTCTTGCTGAGCAAAAACTTCTTAGTCTGATGTAGTCCCATTCATTAATTTTTGCCTTCACTTCTCTTGCTTTTGGAGTCAAATTTATAAAATGCTCTTTAAAACCCAGGTCCATGAGTTTAGTACCTATGTCTTCTTCTATGTACTTAATTGTTTCAGGTCTTATGTTTAGATCTTTGATCCATTTTGAGTTTAGCCTCTTAATTTTTAGCTTTCTAATTTCTTTTCTCTTTATGAGTCAGTTGGGAGTAGTTGCTGTATTCTTTTGATTTGATTTTATTTTTTACACAGTCAGAATCTCTCTTCAAGTATGATGAATGTATACATATGTAGTCAACCCTTTTTCTTTGTTAAGGAGACGACTCTCCTAAGATTGACCTGATAAGATGGTCAAGAACTATCTGTCATGTCAAACCCCGAGCTAAATATATCATTAGCCCCTAAATATTTCTCCTCCTGATTTTGAAAGGGTAAGAAATTGCCTATAAGAAAGCAATGTGCCTGATAGCCTATGAGATTCTAACTAGAATAAATCTTGCCTTTATTGAAAATTACTATTGGTCCAGGAAAAAACAGCATTCTGGCAAAAAGACAGGAAATAAAATACTCTGAGCTTCCTGGGGCTACTTCCTATAATCCAGGTCGCCTGCTCTCACGGCCTTTGCGTAACTTCTAAACAAATTCGACTCTTTCACACAGCAGCAAATTTAACCGTTGCTGTACTTGGGAACTGTGCCAAATAAAACAGTCTTTTGCATTTAAAGGAAAGAAAACAAGGTTTCACGACTCTGTAAATAGCAAAGAATATAAATGACAACAAGTATAGGGGAAGGGGGAATACTTTCATATATGGGTTATTTACTAAATCCTGGAAATTTACAGCAGTTAATGTGGAAAGATTATCTAGATTTTTGCTTTCCTTGTTTGTTTCAAAAAATTGGGTGCATTATTTCAAAGTCCTAAAAGAAAAAGAACTAGGGGCAAAATGGGGCCATTAGCAATAAAGTCAACAAGGAAGAAAGTCTTCTCTGAGGAAATCTGCCAGCCTGAATTCTCCAAAGTGGTATTGCCTATCCAAGCACACTAGCTCCCAGTTGTATTGAATGGTTTCTAAAGAAAGTTAAGAATGAATGTAGCTCTGGATGGCCAAAGGAAATTCATTCTCTGTTATGAAATTTTCCTTAAGCAGAAGCGAAGACAAAGACAATTTCTTTAGGAGGTAATTCTAAGGAGCAGAACCAGGGAGTAGCTCAGGTAAAACAGAGGAGGATGAAACAGAGGAGGATCCCTCTGGTGGATCCATAACATAGGACCTTCTGAAGGGGTTCCTGTCCTCATTATTCAATGCTGGGTGCTCAAACATCATTGTCCACACTGTCAGGTTCTACATGCTTGAGTTGCAAGGGAGTTCCCATGGTGGCTCCATGACATCACATCAGAGAAGCCTGGGGCAGGAGAAAGAAGAATACAGTGTGGCCTGAAGCAAGTCTCTATGCAAAACAAACCAACTCTTCAGATCTGGTGTCCGAGTGTAGGTAGGGTGAGAGATGTGGCTGGGAGAACAGAAGATAGCACGAGAGTGATGCCCATGAACAGTGGACTCCTTCTACCACTCATATATGCTCATGTTCTTCTTCTTTTTTTTTTTAAGATTTTATTCATTTAAGAGAGAAGGTAGAAGGGGAGAGGGGCACCCCCATGTTTATGGCAGCGTTGTTCATAATAGGGAAGATCTGGAAACAACCCAAGTGTCTGTCAGTGGATGAGTGGATTAAAAAGCGGTGGTACATATACACAATGGAATACTATGGGGCCGTGAAAAAGAAGGAAATCTTACCTTTTGCAACACCATGGACGGACCTGGGAACTATTATGTTAATTGAAATAAGCCAGGCAGAGAAAAAAAAATATCGTATGACCTCACTCATTTGAGGAATTCAAGGAACAATGAGAATTGAGGAACAGAATGGAAACAGAGGAGGGATAAAAGGGGCTAGAGGAAAAGAAGACAGAGGGAAAGGGGATGATAGGTTGGGATAAACCTGAAGGGAAGGGGGGAGGACACTCTAGGGAGGGGGGAAAGGGAAATGTTGAGGAGAATATGGGGGAGAGGGGATGCATTGGGGGTGACCCTAGAATCTATGTAAACACAATTAATTAAATTAAAAAAAGACTTTATTCACTGAAGAGAGAAGGGAGAAGGGGGAGGGGCAGGAAGCATCAACTCCCATATGTGCCTTGACCATGAAGCCCAGGGTTTTGAACCAGCACTTCAGCGTTCCAAGTTGATGCTTTATCCACTGTGCCACCACAGGTCAGGCTTTCACGTTCTTCTTTACTTATAACTCCCATCTATCTCAAAGTCCCTTTCCAATGGTGGCCAGCCAAAACTGCACAAAGACTTAATACAAAATAGTGGAACAAGCTGGTCTTGAGGCTGTATTTGATGTTCATCAGCTGTCTCCTCCAGCACCTTCATTGTCCTCATCTTCAGACAACAGTCTGGCTGACTAGATGTCTTTCCTCACAGGGCAACCCAGGGTTCACTGAGAAATCTGCTCTGAACTTGTCAGACCCTGTTTCCTGCTCACCATTGTCAATAAGCATGAAAGCACCAAAGAGATGCCTCAAGAGATCCCCTTGCTTATTCAAATGTGTGACAATAACCCTAACTCCCATGGTAACCAGTGACAACTATACCTACCAATACTGTAACTTTTCTCTATTGGTTTGATCCATTAGCTATGAGGAGCTCAAATGATCAGGTGGTATCTATGTCAGTGGATACATTCTCTGGCGTGTTTTCTTCAAGGTAATGGTAGTCTGAACAGTGCTAAAATTTGCACAAACAGGAAGCACAAATTTCACAAGCAGAAAAACTGGCAGTGATTGGCTCCTGGTGCTTCATAATTTCCTCTATTATTTCTGCTCTCATCTCTTCCTATCCTCTCACTTTGTATTTAATTATCTGTTTATTTTCTTGCTTTATGTGGTGAAATGATATGTGATTGATTTTAAATTGATATTATTTTCTGATCTAAGCACTTAAAGTGATAAATTTCCCTCTAGCACTGCTTTAACTGAATTCCATATATTTTAACATGTTGTGATTTCAGTATTGACTATTTTGAATTGTGTGTGTGTGTGTGTGTGTGTGTGTGTGTGTGTGTGACAGAGACAGAGAGAGGGACAGATAGGGACAGACAGACAGGAAGGAAGAGAGATGAGAAGCATCAATTCTTCGTTGCAGCACCTTAGTTACTCATTGATTGCTTTCTCATATGCGCCTTGACGGGGGAGGGGGGTATAGCCGACCAGGTGACCCTTTGCTCAAGCCAGAGACCTTGGGCTCAAGCTGGTGAGCTTTGCTCAAACCAGATGAGCCTGTGCTCAAGCCAGCGACCTCGAGGTCTCAAACCTGGGTCCTCTGTGTCCCAGTCGGACGCTCTATCCACTGCGCCAATGCCTTTTGAATATTTTTAACTCCCCATGTAATTTTCAATCCATATGCTATGTTGCTTAATTTCTCAATATTTGGAACTTTTCTAAATACCTTTTAGCTATTGACTTTAATTTCTACATAGTTAGAGAATATACTCTTTATTTGGTTGTTGAAATTTCTGAGACTTGTTTCACTGCCCACCCAGCGTATGCTCTATGCCGGTGAGTGGCCCTCTGTGCCTTTGAAAAATATAGGAGTACCACAGTTGTGTGTGGGGTTCTATGAATGTCAGGCTGGTTGATTGTGTTAGTCATATTTTCAAATTCTTTACTGATTTTTTTTTTTTTACTTGTTCTGGTAATTATTGAGGAAGTCATGTTAAAATATAAACCTATATTCGTGCCTATTTTTTCTTAGTTCATCAACGTTGCTTCATGTGATTGAATTTCTGTTATTAGATGCATGCATATTTAGGATGGTAATGTCTTCTAGAGGAACTGGTACTTCATCATGCTGACAGGTGCCTCTTTCCCTCTGGTACTGCTCCTCGTCTTGAAGTCTTTTTCTGGTCTTATACAGTCACATCTGCTTTTCCGCTCACTGTTTGCACAGATTATCTTTTCTATCCTTTTCTTTTCCACTTATCTGTGGAAAGTAAGTGGCAGTGCCTTGACAGAATATTGAAGTGTCATTTAACAGAACTGTCTGACACAATCAGTAATCCTTGTGATGGTTAGGTTAGTATGCATTTATCTTTTTATCCATTTTCTCTTCATCTTAGTTATAACTGGATCAATTTGGTTTGCTGTCTTTTTTATAGTCCCATGTTTCCTACAAAGATTTCATGAGATTTGTTCTCTGTACACATAAATGACCTACCCTCTACCCAAAGATATATGTGTCCTAATCTTGGGAACTTGTGAATATATTATCTTACATGTCAACAAATTAAGATTTAGGGCCTTGAGACAGGGAGATTATCCTGGATTAATTGTGGTCCCAATATAATCACATGAGTCCTTAAAAGTGGAAGACCTTCTCCATCTGGGGTCAGAGAAAGAGATGTGATAACAGGAGTAGGTCAGAGAGATTGGGCGTTGCTGACTTTAAAGATGGAGGAAGGGTCCGGGAGACAAGGAGTGCAGGTCGCCTCTAGTAGCTGGAACAAGGAAGGGAAAGACTCTTGCCACGGCTCTGGAATGGAGAGCAGCTCTGACTCATTTTCACCTGGTGACCCTGTAAGACATTTGTAAGATAATTCATTTGTGTTGTGAGCCACCAGGTTAGTGGTCATTTGTTAACAGCAACCAGAGGAGATGAATATATCCCTGTGCCTCTGACCATGGTGTCAATGTCTTAGGAACAGAGGCGGCTCTGTAGAAGCATCTCATTCCAAGAACTAAAGTTCCCTGTAAGAAAATTCTCAGGCTGAAGCCAAGAGGATTTCTCAGCTCCGCCTTCTCTAATGTTTATAAAAGTTATCAAATAGGAGGAGAAAAGAAGTTCTGAAAGTATTGTTTTCTTCAGCAGTTTGGATCAGAGGGACTTTATTTTTAACGAATGTGATTTATTGTTTAGAGAATACATTAATTTATTAAAAATATAAATAGGTTATGCCAAGGAAAGGTTTATTTTGGATCTGAAACAAATTCCAAATCTTTAGGCAATTTTCCTAAGGTTTTAGATCCTGTGAAACTGTTTCCATAGCAACAGGCCCATAGAAACTTCAAGGAGCTGTCCCTATGAATATAACTGGAGATGTCCCTAGGATTGAGGGAACTGGACAACTGCTCAGGATCCAATGTGTTAATAACACCGAAGCTGCCCATGGAGAAGCTGTAACTCAGAGAGGTAGGTAGTGGAGAAGGAAGAGCCTCACCAATTTATGTCAGACGAAATAAAACAAACCAAAATTCAGCTGCCCTCTCTGTAAGCCAGGGTAAATGATTTCCAGCCTCCACCACTACATAGTTCTCCCTTCCCTCTGTACATGTTTTTAGGATGCTCTTTTAAAAATTCTCTTCCTCATGAAAACTATTGCTAATGTTCCTCCAATCTTGATTTTACTTAAATAATAACGGGGGAGGAAAGAGCAAGATGGAAGAACAGTCACTTAGAGCAATTTGCTTATCTACCATGTACTGGGAAATGTCTCCTCCAAGTAAAACCTGAGGTAAACTTTACCAGGAGCATTTTCCAATTTCCAGATAATTTTTCTTGTATGAATGGTAAGGTAAAAAGTATTTGAATTTGAATTTAAGATCCTCTACTTTTAAAATATACCCAAACACACAGAACTAAGGTTTGAATATTAAACCCAGTCAATAATCGGATTATCAATAGTCCAAATGAAAAGCATCCATTGGCTTTTCTACAATTACTTTAGTTCAGGAAATGTAACAGCTACAGGATAGTGAATTGCCTGAAAAGAACATAAATGGAATAGCAAAATAGTTACCTTTCTAGCTAGGCTTTGCCTCATAATCACCTAACTATAAAATGAACTAAAATAGAATCTATACTTTTAGGAAATTGATTGTATTCCTTCCTTCATATTATTTCTTTATTCTCTAATTTATTGTTTGATTAAGTCTTTTTCAGAGAAATCTAGATAAATTCAATGTAATCTAGTGAATAATCTATGATCACCAAATTGGCTCTGGCAAATAAGTCCTTTCTCCATCCCCAAACTAGTAAACTATCCTTTCCCTGAAATTTGGCAATACCTAGATGTAATGCCCTTTAAACAATATTCATCCATAGAAAAGGTATATTTTGTTTGAAAAATACATGTAAAATGACCTTGATATATGTATTTGCTTTCAACATATATTGTATTTAAAATCAATAAATGCAACTGACACTATTTCAAATATTCTTCTGCTGTGATAAAGAAATGACAAGCATTTAAAAACCATTTCAGGCAGCAAATTAAAATAATTTAGCATTCACAATTATTTCTTCACAAGAGCAAGAAGTATGAATCATTCTTCCAAACAATTGTGAAAGATTTCTATTCTCTTTCTCTAAAAATTAGTCAAAACCTACATTTAAATATTTTCTATTGAAAAAATGAATACTATACCCAACTTGGATGAATGCTGAGCTCTGTAATTTAAAAAATTGACCACCAGCCTGACCAGCCGGTGGCGCAGTGGATGGAGCGTCAGTCTGGGATGCCGAGGACCCAGGTTCAAGACCCTGAGGTCTCCAGCTTGAGCGCGGACTCATCTGGTTTGAGCAAAAGCTCACCAGCTTGGACCCAAGGTCACTGGCTCGAGTAAGGGGTTACTCAGCCTGCTGAAGGCCCGCAGTCAAGGCACATATGAGAAAGCAATCAATGAAAAACTAAGGTGTCGCAATGCGCAACGAAAAACTAATGATTGATGCTTCTCATCTCTCTGTTCCTGTCTGTCTATCCCTGTCTATCCCTCTCTCTGACTCTCTCTCTGTCTCTGTAAAAAAAAAAAAAATTGACCACCAGAAATGTTTGTATTTTTCTTCTACTTATATGTCTTTTCTTCTAGCTAGTCTAAATCACCTTGTGCAAGTACACACACACACACACACACACACACACATATCTTCCAAAGTAATACATTGCTTAAGAAATGCTAAAGCTGGCTGATGGCTCTCTTTGCTGAGTTAAACAAGTAAAAATATTTTCTAACCAAATTGCTTTTCCTAAAATATATATACATAAAGGTTAAATGTTAAGTACAAGTGAAAAGCAGGTAACATTTTTGTCTCTCTTAATGGTGAATTACAATGACATGGTCTTTGTCTTATAGCTTTATTTTCAAAAAAGAAAATTTCATTCATCTTCTGCTGCAAACTTCTTGAATTTCTTTGGGAAGATACCATTAAGAATTTAGAAGCTTATAATATCCTATATTTGAATATTTAACAAAATATCTAATGATGAATTTTAATAAATACCTTTAAGTCCAAATACATTGAGAGCTGTGGTCTTTGCTTTCTTGCTTGATAAAAAAAAAATTAAGACTGCTGTAATAAGTTGTTCTGTGAATACAACTGCTAATTTAAAAAGACTTACATTCAAAATAGGCCCCTCCTGTATCAGCAGGAACAAATTCCTCAATTTCAGGATATAGTTGAGTCAATACCTCAGTCTATATTTGACTGTCTATTAATAATAAAATATGATGCAAAAAGAAACACACTCCAGCATTTCCCTTTACAATGTTGTCAAAAGGCATAACCAAGGTCTACGTATAGATTATTTTTTGCATGTGGATGTCCAGTAATCCCAACACCATTTATTGAAAAGACTATCTTTTTTTTTTCCCTTCATTTTATTACTTTCGCACCTTTGTCAAAGATCTGCTGACAATTTTGTGGGTCTATTTCTGGCCTCTATATTTGTTCCATCGATATGTTTGTCTGTTCTTTCACCAACACCACACTGTCAATTACTGTAACTGTATAGTAAGCCTTGAGGTGGGGTAGTGCCAATTTCCCACTTTTATTCCTCTCCATTAATATTAAGTTGGCTATTCTGGGCTTTTTTCCATATCTGTCTAAAACTTGGAATCAGTTTTTCACTATCCATAGAAAACTTTGTTGGATTTTGGTTGGGACTGCTTGCATCTATGGAAGAAAAATCTTGATAATATTGAGTCATATCCATGAACATGAAAATTCTCTCCATTTATGTAGCTTTTCCTTGATAACTTTTATTAAAGTTTTGTCATTTTTCTCATATAAATTTTATGCCTATTTTGTTAGATTTGTATCTAAGTATTTTATTTTTGGTGCTAATGTAAATGGTAATATTCTTAATTTAAATTTCACTTGTTCCTTCCTGTCATATAGAAAAGCAACTGACTTTTGTATATTAATTTTGTATCTTGCCACCTTGATATATAAGCACTTATTAGTTGCAGGAGATTTTTTGTTGATTCTTTTGAATTTTGTAGACAGCTGATCATGTCAACTACAAATGGAGACTTTTATTTCTTCTTTCCCAGTCTGTATACCTTTTATTTCCTTTTCCTTTTTTCTATTCTTTTATATTTCTTTACCTTTTCCTCTCCTTCCCTGGTATTTTCTTTCCCTTTCCCTTTTCCTTCCTGAATTTGAGGAAGTTTCTATTTCTAGTTTTCTGGGAGTTGTTTTTTTTTAATCATGATGTGTATTGAAGTTTGTCAATGCTTTTCATACATTTATTGATATAATCATGTGATTTTTCTTCTTTAGCTTGTTGATGTTGTAGTATAGATTATATTAATTGATTTTTGAATGTTGAATCAGCCTGTATACCTGGGGTAAATCGCACTTGGTTGTGGTATATGATTTTTTTATACATTCTTTTACTTGATTTGCTACTTTGTTGAATTTTTTGCATTTCTGTTGTTCATGAAAGATATTGGTCTGTAGTTTTCTTATAAGGATAATATCTTTGTCTAGTTTTGGTATTAAGACAAAACTAGCCTCATTGAATTGAGTTAGAAAGTGTTTCCTCAGCTGCTATTTTCCGGAAGATTATAGAAAATTGCCATAATTTCTTCCTTAAATGTTTGGTAGTATTTACTGGTGAACCTATCTGTGCCTGATGCTCTCTCTTTTGAAAGGTTTTTCAGTTTATTTTATAAGATATAAACCTATTCAGATTGTCTGTTTATTCAGTGTTAAGTTTGGACAGATTCTGTCTTTCAAGGAATTGGTGCATTTTATCTAGGTTATCAGATTTATGGGTACAGAATTATTTATAATTTTTCTTTATTATACTTTTATTGTCTATGGAATTTGTAGCGATGTCCCTGCTTTCATTTCTGATATAAGTAATTTGTGTCTTATTTTTTCTTAGCTAGCTTGGGAAGAAAGAGGCTTATTTATCTTATTGATCTTTTTACAGAATTAAGTTTTGGTTTTGTTAATTTTTTTGTTTTCAATTTTGTTGATTTCTGCTTTAATTTTGATTGTTTTCTTCTTCTCACTTTGGATTTAATTTTCTATTCTTCTAGCTCCTGAGATGAAAACTTAGAATATTAATTTTAGATCTTATTATCTACTATTTCCCTCTGAGCACTTCTTCCGCTGCATCCCCCAAACTTTGCTTCTTCATTTGCATTTGGAGTAAAATGTTTTAAAATTTATCTTGAAATTTTTTCTTTGATCTTATATTATTTAGAACTCTGCTGTTTAATATCTATGAATTTGGGATTTTCCAGCTGTCTTTCTGTCATTGATTTTTAGTTTAATTGTATTGTTTTTCTGAAAGAGAACATTGTACAGTTTTTATTCTTTTAAATTAATAAGGTGTGCTCTATGGCACAATGTGGTCTAAGTGAGTGTTTTATGTGAGCTTGGGGAGAATGTTAATTTTGCTGTTATTGTCCTAAGTAGCTTACACATGCCAATTATATCCAGTTGACTTATGCTGCCCCTCAGTTCAACTGTGATCTTACTGATTTTTTTGTCTTCTGGGTCTTTTCATTTCCAACAAAGAGGTGTTAAGGTCTCCAACTATAAGAGTAGATCTATCTGATTCTCCTTGCAGTTCTATTAGTTTTATCTCATGTGGTACTTTGACACTCTGTTGTTAAGAACATACTCGTTAAAGATTATTGTAGTACAGAGTCATTTATCTTTATCTAATGACCATCTTTATCCCTAGTAGCTCTTCTTGCTCTGAAGTCTGCTCTGTTGGAAATTCATATAGCTACTCTCATTTACTTTTGATTAGTGTTAGCCTGATATATCTTCCTTCATCTCTTTACTTTTAATCTATATGTTTCTTTATATTTAAAGTAGGTTTCTTATAGACAGCATATAGTTGCATCTTATATTTTATCCACTCCAAAAAATATCTGACTTTTAATTTGTGTATTTATAAGATTGACATTTAGAGTGATTACTAATACAGTTGGATAAATATCTATCATATTTGCTAATATTTTCTAATTTTGCCCTTGTTCTTTGTTGCTAATTTTTCACACTTTTTCTGCCTTGAGCATTTTATATTATTCCAATTTATATTATTCAATTCCTTTCTTAGCACATTAATTATATTTCCCTTTTTAGATATTTATGTGGTTGCCGTAGGGTTTTCAATATACATACAACTAATCCAGTATCCCTTTCACAGAGCACTATACTGCTTCATGGATAATGTAAGTACTTTAAATGTTTCTAATTCATCCTTTCCCTTTTTTGTGTCATTGCTGTCATTTGTTTCACTATACATAAGCATATGCACACATACAAGCATACATATTTGAATGCATTATTGCTGTTATTTTGAAAAATTTTGTTATAGCAATCAAGTGACAAAATAAAAGTTTTTAATTTACCTTTACTTACTTATTTTCTGATGCTCTTCTTTAGGTAGGTCCCAGTTTCTGGCCTATAATATTTGCTTCTCTCTGAACACTTCTTTTAACATTTTTTGCAAGGATGTCCACTGGCAACAAATTCCCTTGGTTTTTGTTTGTCTGATAATATTTTTTTTTATAAATAAATTTTTATTTTAATGGGGTGACATCAATAAATCAGGGTACATATATTCAAAGAAAACATTTCCAGGTTTTCTTGTCATTCAGTTCTGCTGCATACCCATCACCAAAAGAGAGATCGTCCTCCGTCACCCTCTATCCAGTTTTTTTTGTACCCTTCCCCTCCCCTTACCCCTCTCCCTCCTTCCCTCCCCCCACCCCCCGTAACCACCACACTCCTGTCCATGTCTCTTAGTCTTGCTTTTATGTCCCATCAATATATGGAATCCTGCAGTTCTTGTTTTTTTCTGATTTGCTTATTTCACTCCGCATAATGTTATCAAGATTCCACCATTCTGCTGTAAGTGATTCAATGTCATCATTTCTTCTAGCTGAATAGTATACCATGGTGTATATGTGCCCCATCTTCTTTATCCAGTCTTCTTTTTTTTTTTTACAGTGATTAAAAGCCTTTAAGCCAACTCTTGGCCAATACAGCAAGAATCCATAAAAGAGTAGTGTCCTTAACATGTTCACCAAGTCCAAGTTGGCCCCATCACCATGCCAAATCCCTGAGAAATGCAACCCAACCACAGTTCAGTCTGTTAGGAGCTGTCACAGGGAGCAGGAGTCCAGGAAAAGTCCACACAGGAAAAATCCGCATGGCACTGGAATTGTTGTCACCATTCTATACTTTGCAGCTCATGTCCAAGTCCCAATGACAGCTGCTTCTAGCTGGTAATGATTCAGGTAGACTGGAAAAGCCATTTGCAGCATGCGTGGATATGGAGCTTCTGTTCTCCTCTGCCTGGAGAGATGAGACCAGGTTGCTTTTCCCTGGAGCTCTGCGACTGTGGCATGGTCAAGAGAACCTTGGGATACACTAAGCAGGGTGGCAAAGGTAAATTCATAATACAAGTTGGCAAAAGGGGGAAGGAGAGCTCTACATTAGGAGTAGGTCCCAGCCTGAAATATGAGTGGGGCATTGAGGTAGGAGGGATAAAGGAAACACTATATACTAAGCAAAGCAGCAGAAAATAGGACTATTGACACCCACAACAGAGATCTTTGAGGGAAGAATAAAAAACCTGACTATTCAGGCAAAACATAGTTAAGTGGCCCTTGTGCAAATGAGATCAGTTTACCTGCTTCTTGGAAGAAATACCTTAGGCTCGTCCACAGTGTCATAGATGGGGCCGACGGCCCTGGGCACCTTCAGCCTTCAGTGGCAAACCCCAGCTTTCTGGGCAAGGTTAGGTCATAGGTGGCTGGAGCAGGGCTGGAAGAGACTGAACCCTCCCTTAGAGGAGTGAGGGGGAAGCCTACCTTCCAGTGTCCCTGTTTCCTCACAGCAGAGGCATGTAAGCCTGGCAGGCTTTAGCTCAATGACCTTCCTTTCCATTATTGAAGCAGGACCCAGATGGCATCCTGAGAGACCCCTTTGGGGTGTTGGAGCCTTTAAGGGTGTATCCTAAAAGCTGGTAGTTCCCCTGATCTCTATTGGGTTTTTTTCTGCCTCTAGGTATCTCAAAAGCCATGCTCCGAAGATCTCGCTGAGGGGTTTAAGGATCCCCATCCGCCTATATAAATCTTTTCTATATATCTGGAGCTATTTGGAAAAAGACAAAACAGTGTTATTAGCTGGATCTAATAAAGAAGGTAGTAGTTTGCAGGCAAAAAAGATTTGGTGTCTCCTGTTCATCAGCCTTCAAAAGAAATGTAAATTTTTTTTTTTTAAGTAAAAAGCTTGATATGGTAGACCTGTAGGAGTCATTGGCCTGGTGTGCAGGATTCCTGGGTTCGATTCCTGGCCAGAGCACACAGGAGAAGCGCCCATCTACCTCTCCACCCCTCCCCCTCTCCCTCCCCTCCCTCCTCTCCATCTCTCACATCCCCTCCCACAGCCAAGGCTCCACTGAAGCAAAGCCACCCCGGGCACTAAGGATGGCCCCATGGCCTCTGCCCCAGTTGCTAGAATGGCTCTGGTTGTAACAGAGCTACACCCCAGATGGGCATAGCATCCCCCCCTGGTACGCATGCCAGGTGGATCCCGGTCAGGTGCATGCGGGAGTCTGCCTGACTGCCTCCCCATTTCCATCCTCAGAAAAATACAAAAAATAAATAAATAAAAGAAAAAATACAACAACAACAACAATGAAAAAAAAAAAAGAGAGGGAAAAAAAAGGCATTCCCTTGTGTTAAAGCTCCAGGGAGCATGGAGTGAGCTTGAGTATGTCCTATGAAACATGGACCTCTATGTTGACATATAAGTCTTTGAAGAAGGAGGATCTGCTGAAATAGTTCATCAGCATTTGTCCCTAAGACAGAAGTCTTTATAGTGGAAACACCATAAGTAAATATTTGCTGTCTGTCTATAGATTAAAGGGGGAATATGGCAAATGCTGAAAAGCCATGCTCTTTGTGCCCCTCCCCTCCCCCAACCTGCTCCCTCTCCTCCCCCCACCCTGTACCCCCAACACTGTTGTCCATGTCTCTGAGTCTCATCTTTATGCCCCACCTATGTTATGGAATCATATAGTTCTTAGGTTTTTTCTGATTTACTTCTTTCGCTCAGTATAATGTTATCAAGGCCCATCCATGTTGTTTTAAAAGATCCTATGTCATCATTTCTTATGGTTGAGTAGTATTCCATAGTATATATATACCAAAGCTTTTTAATCCACTCGTCCTCTGATGGACACTTGGGCTGTTTCCAGATCTTTGCTATTGTGAACAATGCTGCCATAAACATGGGGGTGCATTTCTTCTTTTCAAACAGTGCTATGGTGTTCTTGGGGTATATTCCTAACAGTGGTATAGCTGGGTCGAAAGGCAGTTCGATTTTTAATTTCTTGAGGAATCTCCATACTGTTTTCCACAGTGGCTGCACCAGTCTGCATTCCCACCAGCAGTGCAGGAGGGTTCCCTTTTCTCCACATCCTCGCCAGCACTTATTCTGTGTTCTTTTATTGATGAGCGCCATTCTGATTGGTGTGAGGTGATATCTCATTGTGGTTTTAATTTGCATTTCTCTAATGATTAGTGATGTTGAACATTTTTTCATATGCCTGTTGGCCATCTGTGTGTCCTCTTTTGAGAAGTGTCTATTCATTTCTTTTGCCCATTTTTGGATTGGATTGTTTGTCTTCCTGGTATTAAGTTTTACAAGTTCTTTACAAATTTTGGTTATTAACCCCTTATCAGATGCATTGTGAAATATGTTCTCCCATTGTGTACTTTGTCTTTTTATTCTGTTCTTATTGTCTTTAGCTGTGCAGAAGCTTTTTAGTTTGATAAAGTTCCATTTGTTTATCCTGTATTTATTTCACTTGCCTGTGGAGACAAATCGGCAAATATATTGCTGCGAGAGATGTCAGAGAGCTTCCTGCCTATGTTTTCTTCTAAGATGCTTATGGTTTTATGGCTTACATTTAAGTCTTTTATCCATTTTGAGTTTATTTTTGTGAGTGATGTAAGTTGGTGGTCTAGTTTCATTTTTTTGCAGGTAGCTGTCCAATTTTCCCAACACCATTTGTTGAAGAGGCTGTCTTTACTCCATTGTATTTCCTTACCTCCTTTGTCAAATATCAGTTGTCCATAGAGCTGTGGGTTTATTTCTGGGTTCTCTGTTCTGTTCCATTGATCTATGTGCCTGTTCTTATGCCAGTACCATGCTGTTTTGAGTACAATGGCCTTATAATATAACTTGATATCCGGAAGTGTGATACCTTCTGCTTTATTCTTCCTTTTCAAGATTGCTGAGGCTATTCGTGTTCTCTTTTGGTTCCATATAAATTTTTGGAATATGTGTTCTAAATCTTTGAAGTAAGTCATCGGTATTTTAATTGGTATTGCATTGAATTTATAAATTGCTTTGGGTAATATAGACATTTTAATGATGTTTATTCTTCCTAACCATGAGCACGGTATATGCCTCCACTTATTCGTATCTTCCCTGATTTCTTTTATCAATGTTTTATAATTTTCTGAGTACAAGTCTTTAATCTCCTTGGTTAGATTTATTCCTAGGTACTTTATTTTTTTGGTTGCAATGGTAAAGGGGATTGATTCCTTGAATTCTCTTTCTGACAGTTCATTATTAGTGTATAAAAATGCCTCTGATTTCTGAGTATTGATTTTATATCTTGCCACCTTGCCGAATTCATTTATCAGGTCTAGTAGTTTTTTGACTGAGACTTTAGGGTTTTCTATATACAATATCATATCATCTGCAAATAATGATAGTTTTACTTCTTCTTTTCCAATTTGGATGCCTTTTATTTCTTTTTCTTGTCTGATTGCTGTGGCGAGGACTTCCAGAACTATGTTGAATAAGAGTGGTGAAAGGGGGCACCCCTGCCTTGTTCCTGATCTTAAGGGGATTGCTTTTAATTTTTGCCCATTGAGTATGATGTTGGCTGTGGGTTTGTCATAGATGGCCTTTATCATGTTGAGGTATGTTCCCTGTATTCCCACTTTGCTGAGAGTTTTGATCATGAATGGGTGCTGGACTTTATCAAATGCTTTTTCTGCATCTATTGAAATTATCATGTGGTTTTTCTCCTTCCTTTTGTTTATGTGATGAATCACATTGATTGATTTGCAAATATTGTACCAGCCTTGCCTCCCAAGAATAAATCACACTTGATCATGGTGTATGATTTTTTTCATATATTGCTTGATCTGGTTTGCTAATATTTTGTTGAGGATTTTTGCATCTAAGTTCATTAGGGATATTGGCCTATAATTTTCTTTTTTTGTGTTGTCTTTGCCTGGTTTTGGAATCAGAATTATGTTCGCCTCATAAAAGGAGTTTGGAAGTCTTCCTTCCTCTTGAATTTTTTGAAATAGCTTGAGAAGGATAGGAGTTAGTTCTTCTTTGAATATTTGGTAGAATTCACTTGTGAAGCAATCAGGCCCAGGACTTTTCTTTTTTGGGAGTTTTTTGATAGCTGTTTGAATCTCATTTGTTGTAATTGGTCTGTTTAGGTTTTCTGATTCTTCCAGATTGATTTTTGGAAGATTATATGATTCAAGGAATTTGTCCATTTGTTCTAGGTTGTCTAGTTTTTTGGCGTACAGTTCTTCATAGTATTTTCTTACAATATTTTGTATTTCTGTAGTGTCAGTTGTTATTTCTCCACTCTCATTTCTAATTTTATTTATTTGAGTCCTCTCTCTTTTTTTCTTGGTGAGTCTGGTTAAAGGTTCATCAATCTTGTTTACCTTTTCAAAGAACCAGCTCCTGGTTTCATTGATCGTCTGTATTGTTTCTTTAGCCTCTGTGTCATTTATTTCTGCTCTGATCTTTATTATTTCCTTCCTTCTACTAGCTCTGGGCTTTTCTTGCTGTTCTTTTTCTAGTTCGTTTAGATGCAGGGTTAAGTTGTTTATTTGAGCTTTTTCTAGCTTCTTGAGGTATGCCTGTAATGCTATAAATTTTCCTCTCAGGGCTGCTTTTGCTGTGTCCCATAAATTTTGAGTTGATGTATGCTCATTATCGTTTGTTTCTAGGAATTTTTTAATTTTTTCTTTGATCTCAATGTTAACCTATTCATTATTTAATAACGTGCTGTTTAGTTTCCAAGTGTTTGAATGTTTTTCAATTTTTCTATGGTGGTTGATTTCTAGTTTAATGCCACTGTGATCAGAGAAAGTGCTCGATATGATTTCAATCTTCTTAAATTTGTTGAGACCACTTTTGTGCCCTAACATGTGATCTATTCTAGAGAATGTACCATGAGCGCTTGAAAAGAATGTATATTCTGCTGTTTTAGGGTGAAAGGTTCTGAAGATATCAATTAAATCGAGTTGATCTAATATGTCCTTTAAGTCTGCTGTTTCTTTGTTGATTTTCTTTCTTGAGGATCTATCTAATGATGTTAATGGGGTATTGATATCCCCTACTATTATAGTATTGCTGTTGATCTCGCCCTTTAAGTCCATCAAAGTCTGCTTTATATATTTAGGTGCTCCTATATTAGGTGCGTAGATATTTATAATGGTTATATCTTCCTTTTGGATTGCTCCCTTTATCATTATGTAGTGACCTTCTTTATCTCTAACTATGGTCTTTGTTTTAAAGTCCATTTTGTCTGAAATAAGTATTGCTACCCCAGCTTTTTTTCATTTCCATTTGGGTGAAATATTTTTTTTTCCATCCTTTTATCTTCAGTCTGTGTGCATCTTTTGATTTAAGGTGTGTCTCTTGTAGACAGCATATGTATGGGTCCTGTTTTCTTATCCACGCAGCTACCCCTATGTCTCTTGATCGGATCATTTAATCCATTAACATTTAAGGTTATTACTGATATGTAATTGTTTATTGCCATTTTTTTTCTTTGAAACTGTATTCCTCTTTTGCTATAATCTTTTTTTCCTTTGATCTGTTTACAACAGGTTCCTTAGCATTTCTTGAAGCCTTGGTTTGGTTGCAGTGAATTCCTTGAGTTTTTTGTTTTTTTTTTTTTTTTGTCTGTAAAGCTTTTTATTTCTCCTTCAATTTTAAATGATAGCCTTGCTGGATAAAGTAGTCTTGGTTGTAGGTTCTTGTTCTGCATTACTTTGAATATTTCTTGCCATTCCCTTCTGGCCTCAAGTGTTTCTGTTGAGAAGTCAGAAGTCATCCTTATGGGGGCTCCTTTGTAGGTGATAGCCTTTTTTTTATCTAGTAGCTTTTAATATTTTCTCTTTATCACTTAGCTTTGGTATTTTAATTATGATGTGTCTTGGTGTTGGTTTCTCCTTAATGGAGTTCTCTGTGCTTCCTGAACATGTGTAATGTTTTCCTGCCTTAATTGGGGGAAGTTTTCTGCTATAATATGTTTGAACAAAGTCTCTATCCCTTGTTCTTTCTCTTCTTCTTCAGGAACCCCTTTGATGCGGATGTTATTTTTCTTCATGTTGTCACAAAGCTCTCTTAGAGTTTCCTCAGACTTTTTTGAGTCTCTTTTCTTTTTTCTGCTCTGCTTCCATGTCTTTATTTATTGTGTCCTCTAATTCACTGATTCGATTCTCTGCTTCATCCATCCTGCTTTTAATTCCTTCCATTCCATTGTATTCTTTATTTCAGATATTGTATTTGTCATTTCTGACTGATTCTTTTTGATTATTTCAATGTCCTTTTTTATATTTGTTATCTCTTTATTTAGGTTTTCATAATGGCCATCTATGGTTGTTCTGATATCTTTGAGCATCCTAACAATCGTTATTTTAAATTCTGCATCTGGTAATTTGGTTATATCTGATTCACTTAGGTTCTTTTCTGGGGATTTCTCTTGGTTTGTGTTGTATTTCTCTGCCTCCGCATTTTCTCTTCACAGGAGTGGCT
Organism: Saccopteryx leptura; assembly: GCF_036850995.1. Lineage (NCBI taxonomy): Eukaryota > Metazoa > Chordata > Mammalia > Chiroptera > Emballonuridae > Saccopteryx > Saccopteryx leptura. The sequence continues at coordinate 107,751,522 of NC_089507.1, forward strand.
GTGATCACGTGCTTGGGTGCACAAGCGTTGGTGGCCTTGGCCTTTGCCCTGCCCCCATGTGTGACGTTATGCTCGGTCCTGAGGGCACTGGTGAGCACCTTTGCTCAGCTGCTGGTCTCCACCTGTTTCCGGGCTTACGCCCTGCCCTTGCAGGAGGAGCCCACTCGAGGAACAGCTGCTAGCCTTGGCTCTACCACTGGGCAGGACTGCGTTCCCAAGTTCAGCTCAGTAGCGGAACTCCGCATCTACTGGGCTTTTGGCTCCACCCCCGCTGGAGGAGCCGGGTACCATGTCAGACCGCAAGCCTGGGTTGCATGGGTGGGGCAAGGCTGTGCTCCTCTGCCCTTGCTCAGGGGCTGTTCTCCACCCTTTCTGGGGTTCCCGCCCTTTTCCCCCACAGGCTGGATTACAGGCTGCCGGCAGCTGAGCGTGACCGCTTTTGCACGCCCCCTTCTCCCCAGCCAGGCAAGATTGAGCTCACACCTGAGCCCAGTGGTGGCCAGCTGGCTTCTGCTCCTGCCAGCAGAACTGCACTTTTGTCTCCCGCTGCCGCCCGCCGCCCTCCGGCACGCCCTCAGCCTCGTGGGTGGGGGCGTTGCAGCTTGGACCCTAAGACTCACTACTGTAGACCAAAAAGCTCCCTCCTTCTATGCGACTCTGCTCTGAATGCCACGGGGGAGCTTGTTTGGCTGCTCTCCTGCTTCCCTTTGCTGGTATTGCTGTTTCCGGGGGAAATATTCACTTCAGCTTTGGGGGGTGACTCGTCCCAGGGGTTAGGGTGGCTATCTCCCAAAATGCTTCTCCCTGTGCCTCCTAGATTTCACTCTCTTCCTGTTACTCTGGTCCTCTCCCCTCTCCCCCCATCCCCAGGAGCCCCAGGTGGTGGTTATGAGAGAGATGTTCTGCCTGGTCCCTTTAAGAAGGATCCTGGGTCTGAGAAATCAGACTCTTTCTCAAAAACAGTATCCTGACTTGTTTTCAGCTAATTACTGTCCTTACACCTCTTCTGGGCTCTAGGGCTACAGGTTGGGGCTTTGTTCCTGGGGCTCAGGACCCTTCCCCCTCTGCTAAACTCACTTCCCGCCACACGAGTCTCTCCCTGCTGCCGTTCACTCTGGGGAGCTGGGCAGCCCTCTCCACATTTCCCTGTTTCTGCTTTTCCTACCAGTCTCTGTGTGGCTTCTTCAGTGTTCCTTGGTTGAAGAGTCCTCTTAGTTTAGTCCAAAGTTGGTTTTTCCAGATGATAGTTCATAAAATTTCTGATAATATCTTTATTTCCTCTTCACTTGTGTGTGTGTGTGTGTGTGTGTGTGTGTGTGTGTGTGACACAGAGACAGAGAGAGAGAGAGAGAGAGAGACAGAGAAAGGGACAGATATGAACAGATAGGAAGAGAGAGAGATGAGAAGCATCAATTCTTTGTTGTGACACCTTAGTTGTTCATTGATTACTTTCTCATATGTGCATAGACTGGGGGCAACAGCAGACTGAGTGACCCCTTTGCTCAAGCCAGCAACATTTGGGCTCAAGTCAGTGACCATGGAGTCATGTCTATATTGCCACGATGAAGCCAGCAACTACATGCTCAAGCTGGTGGGCCCATGCTCAAGCTGTTGACCTCAGAGTTTTGAACTTGGGTCCTCTGCATCTCAGTCTGATGCTTTGTCCACTGTGCCATTGCCTAGGCAGGCTCCTCTTTACTTTTGAAGAATAATTTTGGGGACACATATATCAAGGTTGGCGATTTTTTTTTCTCAACACTTTAACTGTTTCACTTCAGTCTTTCACTTGCATAGTTTCTGAGAAGAACTTAGATGTAACTTGTATCCTTGCTCCTCTACAAGTAAAATATTTTTCCTCTGGTTTATTCACTATTAAAAAAATATTTGATATTCTAAAGTTTGAAAATGATATGCCTAAATGTTATATTTTGGCATTAATCCTGCTTGATGTTCTCTGAGCTTCCTGGGTCTGCAATTTGTCTGACATTAATTTGGGAGACATTCTGCTCTAGTAAGTGGACTTCCCTGTGTCCGCTGCCTTTCTCTTCAGTGTTGGGTTTGGGCCAGCAGTTTGCCCTGTGGCATCACGTCTCTGGCTTATCTAAGAAGAGTAGTTGATTTTTTCAGTTTGCCCAGCTTTTTACTTGTTAGGACACGCTGGCAGAATTCTAATTTTATATGCAATACCTCAAACTGGAAGTCTTTATATTCAACTTTTAAGTGTACAGTTTATACATGCAAACAGATAATTGTGATTTGCAAGCCAAATAGTGACTTTAACTAACATGTTTCCATTTTCTTCTTAGCTGTGTGTCTCTTGCAAGAACAAAATTAAGCCATTTAGGAATATGACAGAGTTAGAGCAGCCCATGGAATGTGTGCCCCTAATTAAACATAATTAGGATGTCCTGCAAAATAGGTTTGAGTTTTTTTTCCTCATCATTATTTTAGGGACAAATATGGTTCTTCTTATCAAATGTAAATGTATACCTGACTCCTTGTGCACAATGGACTTTAGGGTCCCTCCAAAAAGAAGATGGTGTAAATCAGTTTTCATGGGAGCCTCATAAATGGGAAAGAAAATCATTTCTCTTGAAAGTTGACGATGCCAAAAGCTTCAGTCTCACGAGAGAGAAAAATATATTTGAATTACAGTTTTATCTTCACAGAGACATCACCAATGTCTTCAATAAATGAATGTTGAATTTCTGCATATGAATTGTAACTTTTAAATAATGATAGGCCTTTGAAATTTTTAGTGTATTTTAGAAGCATTTGATGATGAACTTTCTTTTTTAGTAAGTACATTTATGAACCATATTCGAGGTAAATGTTAAAATATCCAGTAACAGGTCTTTAATGACAACAATACAAAACCAGTTTCAGATTGCAGGTGGAAATAAACAGAAGATTTTGCATGGAAGAAGAGTCTGAAGCTTAGATGTACAAGGAGAGACAAAATCTTAATTCCAGGGGATGTTTTATAGACCAGACTTCTCTGTGATGAGTCCTCCCTAGTATATAATTATTATAGAGTACACAGTGTTTGTGTTCATCCACATTCCTTTCTTTTTTTTTTTAATAAATAAATTTTTATTTTAATGGGGTGACATCAATAAATCAGGGTACATATATTCAAAGAAAACATTTCCAGGTTATCTTGTCATTTAGTTCTGTTGCATACCCATCACCCAAAGAGAGATCGTCCTCCGTCACCCTCTTTCCAGTTTTCTTTGTACCCCTCCCCCTCCCCCTCTCCCTCCCTCCCTCCCCCCACCCCCCGTAACCACCACACTCCTGTCCATGTCTCTTAGTCTCGTTTTTATGTCCCACCAATATATGGAATCCTGCAGTTCTTGTTTTTTTCTGATTCATTTATTTCACTCCGCATAATGTTATCAAGATTCCACCATTCTGCTGTAAGTGATCTGATGTCATCATTTCTTCTAGCTGAATAGTATACCATGGTGTATATGTGCCCCATCTTCTTTATCCAGTCTTCTATTTTTTTTACAGTGATTAAAAGCCTTTAAGCCAACTCTTGGCCAATACAGCAAAAATCCATAAAAGAGTAGTGTCCTTAACATGTTCACCAAGTCCAAGTTGGCCCCATCACCATGCCAAATCCCTGAGAAATGCAACCCAACCACAGTTCAGTCTGTTAGGAGCTGTCACAGGGAGCAGGAGTCCAGGAAAAGTCCACATCCAGGAAAAGTCCACATGGCACTGGAGTTGTCACCATTCTATACTTTGCAGCTCATGTCCAAGTCCCAATGACAGCTGCTTCTAGCTGGTAATGATTCAGGTAGACTGGAAAAGCCATCTGCAGCATGCGTGGATATGGAGCTTCTGTTCTCCTCTGCCTGGAGAGATGAGACCAGGTTGCTTTTCCCTGGAGCTCTGCAACTGTGGCTTGGTAAAGAGAACCTTGGGATACACTAAGTTCCCGCCACGCGAGTCTCTCCCTGCTGCCGTTCGCTCCGGGGAGCTGGGCAGCCCTCTCCGAGTTTCCGCTTTTCCTACCAGTCTCGGTGTGGCTTCTTCAGTGTTCCTTGGTTGAAGAGTCCTCTTAGTTTAGTCCAAAGTTGGTTTTTCCAGATGCTAGTTCTTAAAATTAGTTTGTAATCCACTTTGGTTCTGGGAGGTAGATGTTGGTATGTCCGCCTACTCCAGCGCCATCTTGTCTCTCCTCTCCACATTCCTTTCTGATGTGTTCTAACATTCTCTGTGAGCATTCATTTTAAAGCTTCAGTTCAACTGGGAGTATAGTTATGGGGACTGACTCAAGTTTAAAACATTTACTCAATATCACTTTCTAATGTGTTCAGAAATCCTAATTAGCAGTTGACCATTATAACTACATCTCATTGAGTTAATAAAACTTGCAGGGATCATTATCTGTAGACAAGTCATAGTCAAAATGTGAACTTTATGCATCTCAGGAAATTTCTTTCTTGTGCCTGACTCAAAATTGAAGAAAAGGTCTTAATGGCATTAAAGGCTTACACTTTCGATAAAGATTTTCTCCCAGAAAATTACAACTCCTTGACTATCATGTCTTGATATCCACTGATTTGAACTGGGAAATTGGCTAGGCATAGAGGTAAAAAATGAGATTACTTTTTCCTTCAGGGATTTCAAGTTTCTGGCAGAAATCTCAAAAGCATTTCTCTGAGCTCTATCTTTGGGCAAGACTGTTTTACTAACATTTCCTCTCTATTTTCCTGACCTTTTACATCAATGTCAACATACTCTATCCATCATTTCACCCTTTATAGTCTTAGAGTATAAATAAAGATCTGTAAAATTGTTCAATAAAGGAATTTAATTGCCCTGAAGGAAAAATAAACTTTTTTTTTTTTTTTTGAGCAATGGGGAAATGGTGGCACTTAAACTCCAATAGGGAATTTTAAAAAGAGAAAAAGAATATATATATACACACTTAAAATCAATTTTTCTGGACTTTTATTTTCCTTCAAACTTTACTGACTGAAATGTAAAAAATATAAATGGGTGGATTAAAGCAAATGAAATGCTGTAATCAGATGTGGTTTGAGCTTTGGCATTTTATATTTGTATCTTTTGGAAAGATTTTCTGTAGGACTCTCTGGTATTTTGGTATGAACTCAAGAGATATTATGGTTCCTATGTTGATCCATAATTACCTAAAAAAAAAAAAAGCCAAGTATTGTCTCCGAAGCAAATTAAGCTGTGTTTTCTTACCAAATCCATTTATGTGTAGACATGGAAAGCTCACATAGGCCACTCAAGTTAAGATTAAAGCTTCAATATTAGGATGAGAAACTCCTTAAACTGTTTTTTTAATGTTAATTTTTATTATTTGTCTGGGGTTTTTTTTTGTTTGTTTTTTGTTGAGAGAAGGGGAGATAGTGAAGCAGACTCCTGCATGTGCCCTGACCAGGATCCACCTGGCGATCCCATCTAGGGCTGATGCTCCATTACTGAGCTATTTTTAGCACCTGAGGCTGATGCATTCCAATGGAGCTATCCTCAGTGCCTATGGCCATGCTCTAACCAATGGAGCTGGCTGTGGGAGGGGAAGAGGGAGAGAATGGGGAAAAAAAGAGGTGAGAAGCAGATGGTCACTTTTCCTGTGTGCCCTGCCTGGGAATCAAACCCAGATATCCATAAACTGGGCTGACGCTCTATCCACTGAGTCTCCAGCCAGGGCCTATTTGTCACTTCTGTAGGCTTACAATGTTAGCCTGTTGTTACATCTTTAGTCAAGTGCATATTGTCTGCTTTAGAAAGAGAACAAGCAATATGATCTTTTATGATAAAGGCAGCATGATATCTATATACTGTATTATATAATTTCATCATATACAGTAACTATTTTATGCCTATTTGGGCATTTTTAGTGTTTTCATTTTCCATTTTTTTCTAATCAGGTAGAAATGTATTGGTCAAAATAGAGATGAACTCAGATAGAGAACTGGTCTTTATAAGCTTTTATATGTCCTCTGTAGTAATGAGGTTACCTGGCTTCCTTCCTAGTTCTGACATCACATGTATGTGACTGGATAAGTTGTTTTCCTTCCTAAGCCATTGATGTTTCATAACCATAATAAGTTAGTAATTTTTTCTCTTTCAAGGTTACAATGAGAACATGGAGAGGGAGATATCTTCAAGGGCATGACGAAATGCGTGTAAATGAAACTAGGCATTGTGTAAGACCTTCAGCCAGTGAACTCTGAAAGACCTTGAGAGAAAGAAATATGAGCTGATAGAAGGCATACCTGAATGGATGTCAAGTTATCATAGAGTCAATTATTTTGGTTAAAAATAAAAGCAGGGAACCTGTTGCAAAACTCCACAGACGACATAGTATTTCCTGTGAATGATGGTTCCTGGAGCTGTGAAATACTATGATGTGTTCTAATGGGTGACGCCATGTACATACTCAGAATAAGAGATTATTTGTTTTGTCACTGGGAATGGGGTCATTGGCAGAGACTGGAAACTCTTATAAACATGTATTCAGTTTTATTATGTCACTATAAGCAAACATCAGGTCTATAAATTTAGGCTAGTGAGATAAATAAGAGATCAAATGACTTTTTTTTTTAACAGACAGAGAGTCAGAGAGAGGGACAGATAGGAACAGACTGATAGGAAGGGAGAGAGATGAGAAGCATCAGTTCTTTGTTGAGGCACCTTAGTTGCTCATTGATTGCTTTCTCATATGTGCCTTGACTGGAATACAGTAGAGTGAGTGACCCCTTGCTCAAGCCAGCAACCTTGCAACCTTGGGCTCAAGCCAGTGACCTTTGGGCTCAAGCCGGAGACCATGGGGACATGTCTATGATCCCATACTCAAGCCAGAGACCTTGGGGTTTCAAACATGGGTCCTCTGCATCCCAGTCTGATGATCTATCTATTGTGCCACTGCCTGGTCAGGCTAGATCAAACAATTTTTAAAATATTGTGGCATTTTTGGATTTATTCAGAACAGAAACTGGTTGAGATTTGCAGAACTTCTATAGACACTAATTCTATCACTGTAGGTGTTTTTTGTTTTTTTGTTTGTTTTTTTTTTTTTTTTTTTTTTTTTTTGTATCTACAGTTTTGGCTATTAAATCTATACTAATCAATACCTACTTCTTCCCAGCCAAATATCCTTACTAGAAGTTTGAGGCAAAAAGGGGAATTAGAAAGTGAGCTTACTAAATGTAGTTTTATTAAGACACTGATGGCTTAAAAATTCAAGTATTGAACCAGAACCATTTTCACCACCATGCTTATATCTTGTTTGGAGTATTTTTTTTTCATGAGGACTCACTCAAAACCATCATGATGGTTCAGTAAGTGATCCATATTTTATGACGATTTGCCAAGAAAAGCTTGCCAGAAATTACAAGTACTATTTTGTCAAAGAATAATAGGTAGGTGGCATTAGAGACACTGGCAGTAAGACAAGCTGTTAATTCAGTTACATCTTATATATGAATATTAATTATTTTGTGTGGAAAACAAGACAAGGGAACTATAAAATGTCTTATTCCAATATTTGGAAATAAGGTTAAATTTAAATTTTTACTTGACCTGAGATGGCATAATTGTGTCTCACAGGTACAGTCTGAGATACAAATTAACAGGAAAGAAGGAAACTGGTTGCCTCTGTTGTCTAACCTGGGGGTAAACTATTGTAAACTGCTTACAAACTATTGAGCATCTGAGGTAGTGGGGAACTCCAATGGTGTATTTTGTTAATCCCTCAAAAATACTATCCATGGTAAGCTCTCTGAGAACAAATACTATATTCTATGGATTTTTAAAATGTCACTTTAAATTTATAGTAGATAATGAACCATACAGGATTTCTCTCAAGTAGCACGGTTAATTAACCATATGTTAAAATATGGCAGAAAAACACCAAAAGGACACATCATTGAAGGGGAGTTCTGGGTCCGATTTTGTTGTTTGGTCCACTGTTCCATGCTGAAGTATGAGATAGCAGGTTGTAATAATCCTAATCCTCTTTCCATCAATTGATCTAATTAAAATGAAGAACTAGCCATCTCTAGCATGCTGAAACTGAACATTTAGGATGTTCCCATACAGGCATTAAAAAAATACACCAACATGTTTTTTTGTTTTGTTTTGTTTTTGCATTTTTCCAAAATTAGAAGTGGGGAAGCAGTCAGACAGACTCCCGCATGCCCAACCCGAATCCACCTGGCAAGCCCACCAGGGAGTGATGCTCTGCCCATCTGGGGCGTTGCTCCACTGTGGCTGGAGCCATACTAGCGTCTGAGGCAGAGGCTGTGGAGCCATCCTCAGCGCCCGGGCCAACTTTGCTTTAATGGCTGAGGGAGGGGAGGATAGAGATAGAGAGGAAGGAGAGGGGGGAGGGGGGAGAAGCAGATAGATGCTTCTCCTGTGTGCCCTGGCCAGGAATCAAACCCGGGACTTCCACACGCCAGGCCAACGCTCTACCGCTGAGCCAACCAGCCAAGGTACACCAACCTGTTTTATAGGGCTATATATTTAAAACCCTTGCATATTGTATGTTTAATAGTTTTCTTGCCAAATAAAATAATCTAGTAGTTTTCAACCAAAGAAGATTTTTTTTACCTCCCCCCAAGGAACATTTAACAACATTTGGAGACATTTTTGGTGGTGAAGGTTAGGGGCAGAGGGACAACAAACATCTAGTTGGTAGAAGCAAGGAGGGTCCCCACAACAAAGAATTATTCAGCCTAAAATGTCACTAATGCCAAGGTTAAATCTCTTGACGTGAGCCTACATTCCAACAGAAATGACTATGATGTGAGCAAGATATACTTACTCTGGCATTCTCCAGGTGATGATTCAAAAGAATATGAGACAAAAACAAATTGAGGCACTTCCCAAAGATGCTTGAGTGAATGTTTTCCTTTAAATGGTGTTATGGCATTTCACAAATATAAAACGGTGGTCACTTGTCTTTCAGAGAATAAAATATAGCCTTAGGAAATGATAACTTGATTGTTCTAAAGGTCAGGAAGACCTTGGGTTATCTCTTTGAAAAGAAACAAATATATGCTTGTAATAACCAGTGTATTTAGGAGAGTCTCAAACATAACAGAACAGTCAACAATACCTTCTACATAGTATCTATTTCACATTTAAGCATTTTCTGAAAATAAAAGTAAGAGTTGGATTTCCTTTCAGTTGATAACTATGTCATTTTAGGACTTTGCAATGCTAGAAACCTTCTAACCACAGTCAAATGGCTTAATTTATCTTTTAAAAATTTTGGTAAGAGTAGGTACCAAGCATTTTGTAATTGTTTGGGGAATTTTAAAGGTTATTAAGTTCTGAATAACAGAGTCTCTCATGTTTTCCCACCAAACTTTCCCAGCAGTGAATATATCTGGATCTTATTCTGGTTTTTCATTCTTTTTTTAGCTTCCTGAAATGACTCATGTTCAAACACGGCGACCCTGGTTGATGTTTCTCCTGCAGAATTTTGGATTGACTCTAGGTTGGCTTTCTTTGTTACTCTTGGCTATATATGAACAAAATATTAAAATATAAGTCTCAAAATCCTTCAAATATGAATTTATAAGGCCTCATTTTTTATTCTTTTCCTGTACTCTATAGTGATTTGTAAATTAAGAATTTTTTATCTTTGGTGTGTGTCTTTTAGTTCTTTAACTTATTAATTTTATAAAACTTTATTAATTTTATATGTAGTATATACATATTAGGTTGTCCTTAATTGAAATTTTGTTTTTAGTCTCCAACACCACGATGGGAATCATACCTTTTTAAGTTCTTAGTAAATTTCAAATTAATTTTGCTGAACTTTTAAAAAATATCACTTCCTTAATAAAGAATGTTTGTTTGTAATATTTGAACTGAACAGATACCTTTTGGGATAAGACTTGCTGCAACTTCCTTGATGTCAATAATATCTTTTTCCTGTGAGATTATAAACCATAAGCAAACTAAATTCCAAACAAATATAATAAAATTTAGTTTTAATATGATGGTTTGTATTAGCTTCTGTTACTGGATGTCAGATTCTAAATCAACTTTCACAAAACCAATCTTGCATATATAGTTCACCTGGAAACATTTCCCACTGGCACATAAATGTTCATAAATAAGCAGACTTGGGAAGACCAAAGGATAATATGTCAGCGTTCTTCTATATAATCACCAGATGGAATCTGTTCTGGGCATGGAGAACTGGGAACACAAGATAAAGTTCAAAAAATTTAAAAATAACAAAGCTTAATTCAGGCGGTCAATTTCTGCGTCAGTTCACATAGAGTTAACAGAGCATGCTTACGGGAACAATATTACTGACAAGTGAGATATAGTTTATATTCTTTCTGAGGAAACAGACCCCCTAAACATTATTTTGGTAGGCAAGCTCATGAAATGTACAAGCAACATAACTAATAACCTGTAAAAATTATTAAAATAGAAAATAGCACTGACTTTAGTAATTTTTCTTGGAAAATAAATGGCTAATATTTTTCTTATTTTTTCATGATATATTTTGACAAGGGAAAAAGCCCATTTGACTGCCCAAATGACCCACGGCACTCACATACCTACATTGCTGCTACCTCTTACTCACCAGTAGATCTTTGCCAAGTCCCACTCAAACATTCTTTTTCAGCCACCTTTATTAGATTTCAAAATGAGATGGGTTTCTTTTTCAGTTGTTTTTTGAGCTTGATTTTAGGGGGCAGCATGATAAGTATAATAGCTCTCAAATGTTGGCGTACATTAGGATTAACTGGTGGTTTGTTAAATATAGACAGTTGGGCTCCTCCTGAGAGATTCTGATTCCGTAAGTCTCAGGGTGGAGGGGGCTGAGACCTTGACTTTGAACAACTTCCAGGTGATACTAATGCTGATGTTGCTGGGCAGAACAGCCCTCTGAGCACCACGGGTGTGGTAGAACTCAGGCACACCTGGCTTCACAAAGGAGCAGACACACAACTGTGTTGCCCAGGAGCTGTGTGATGTCAATTAAGTTGATTAACACTCTACAAACCCCATACCATCAATAGATCTAAGTTTGTAGTTCGGAAGCACCTTCTCTTGGCCCCCTTGCCTGCGAGCTCTGGGTCTATCACAGGAGCTGCTGGATGAGGAGTAGCACACAGATCCTTGCCTTGAAAGGTAAGCAGACCTGACACGTGGAGCTCTGCCCCTCTCCTGTTAGAGAGTAACCTGTAGCTAAACAAAAACCCCTTTGTACATGTCAGCACGGTGCAGAGGTTGCACAAAGTAGCCCTGGCACCGTCTGTGTTTGGGTTTCTATGCACAAGTTCTGATGTTAACATTAAGCCTTAATTTAAGCCAATTTAATTAGAAAAGCTCTCATGATGACTTTGTTCCAAGTTCCAGTTTAGAGTCTTTGGGGGCTAGCTAAATTAAAACCTGTGACCTGAACTACTCACTTCATAACCTGCAAGTTAGAGCGACTTTAATTTGCCTCCTAGGATGAGGTTGTGGGCAGAGTTCAGAGGGGCGTGAAGGCAGCTGGCTGTTGGAAAGATTTGCTGGGACAATTCTCGGTGAGTATTCTGCAAGCCAGTCATCAGTGTGCCCTGACTGTAAGCAGAGACCTGGCCGTCAGAGGTCATCTGCAGAGGTCGTCCAAAAATAGTGAGCTCTAGAGGCTCCTGAGGGCTCCTCTGTCTGCCCACCACTCCTCCTGCAGGCCACCCTCACACTGGCTCTTTGCTAGTCCACATAGGGGGGATTCACTTGCTTATCCAGGCCAGCAACCCAATAGCCTGAGCTGGACCTCCAACCAAGAACAATCTTAAAATTGCTAGAAATCCTCTTTTCTTCAAAACTGAGTAGTAATGATAAAAATAAGACAACTGTTTATCTTCTAAATATGGACAGAGTCTAAATTTGGGATGGCTTAATGTTCATCCCGTTAAGTTGTCTAAATTGTGTGTTACTGAGCTTTGGGGTGAATTGTGTTTTCCTTGAAACCAGATTTCTCCATAATGATAGAGAATTTCTGTTTACTAGGACTAAATTTAGGATTCTACTGAATTGCTACTTGGTGATTGATTTAAACAAAATTTTTTTTTTATTTAGTGACTGAACTAGAAATAGTCCTGGAGAAAACAAAGAGCAAATCACAGAGAAGTCTTCTTTGAACATCCAGCACCCATTGACAGAGCCCTCTTTAGGGTAGCAGAATTGCATTGCGTCGCTGGGATGCCAAGTGCAGGGCCTGGGAAGATGTTTTCTCTGCTGTGTGCTGACCAGGACGCGGGTGTTTTATGAATGTGCTCATAAATTATGGCCCGTATTGCCCCTTCACCACTCCTCCCAGAACCTGGCCCTTAAGATAAAAATGTGTCTCTCTCTGTAAGACCTCTCAAATTACCGAATGTTTTCTCTTCAAAGCTGGAGTGAAAAGTTGTATCATGAGGCTGCTTATCTCTGGGGTAGACATGAGGCTTTTGTGAGATCATTAAGAATTCAGGCTCTAACCTGGAATGTTGGTTCAAATCCCAGTGATGCCACCTCATGGCCTTGTAACTTCTTTGAACAATAATTTCTTCTCATGTGAAATGAGGCTAAAAATGGACGACCCCGCCTCACAGGATTGTGGTAAAGCTCAATGTGGGGCAAGGGCTCATGAAGCTCTTGGCACAATGCCTGGAAAATCCTGCTGGCTCAGTAAATATGAAGTCATCATCATCATCAATATGCCCTCTCCCCCCTTCTATCCCAGCTTCAGGTCGCTTCTCAGGGCAGTACCTTGGGTCAAGGAAATGTCTTTTCTTGGTAAAGAATGCGTATCAAGCCTTTTTCTGTAACTGTCATCCTCTCCTGACACCTCCAAGCCAGCCCCCACCTGTCCTTCAAAGCTGTTCTCAACATATTTCCAGTCTGACTCATTTCCAGAGCCAGAGAGATGGGTGGGGTGGCTCGGGCTGACCCCACTCCACCCATCACCCATGGAAGGCTTCGTTGATGTGGAATAATGCTTACCCTCAGTGTGAGCCCCTCTCTCTTACTCTTTGTCTCTCACAATAAAGCAAAGCTCTATTATGTCCTACTCCAATCACGTTCCTGAGGATGTGGAGGTTGAACAATAGAACCTGATGAAGAGGAACCTATCTGAGGTCATGGTTATTGTGACAACTTGATTTCAACTCAGAGCAAAAAGGAGTTCAGTTCATTCTCCTTGTTGCCAATGTATCCGCTGAGGGAATGAGCCCATCTGCATCCAGGCCCATCAGGCTGAACAGGGTGTGTGCCCAAGGGAGGCCTGACCTGTATAAATGGGCAGAAGCCCTCCAGTGGGTGGCACACACAACCTGCCCTGGACAATCCAGACAAAAAGGGCACCATGGAGACCAGTGCCCCCCCCCACACCTGGGGCTGCACATGCCTGCACTAGCAAGCGCCCAGTGTTCGGGGATAGGACGCACATGCTCAGGCTCTACTTCCATTACACCTCTCAAAACGCAGTGAACTATAGGAAGTTTGAGAAGCTAAAGACACTTTCCAAAATCAGAAGTGATCTTACCCCACATAGCATTGATTCTTTGAAGAACTCCTGAAATGCATTTGCACATTCTCCCACTGTACCAACCTGTCCCTTCCCACAAGGTTCCTGTCCCAAAGACAGTCTCTGTCACACAGACTCCTGCCCCCTCCAACACCACTACACACTCACACTGCTTACTTAGCTTTGCAGAGTCTTATTCTTGGCAGCTTTTCTTCATTGTATAATAACTCCCTCCAAAAAGGCGCTTCATCTCCCATTTTGTCTGGAGAGGGATGCCTTGTCCAGCTGGAATCCACCTGGACCACCATCACTTCCCACTTGTAAACTTGGCTTCCCTCATAACTGTGGAAAGTATCCAGGACTTCTGGTGTGTGGATGAGGTGTGTCTCATGATCTCAGCATTTCCCTTAGTTGCTATGCAGAGTACCCATAGATTTAGCCCCCAACATCACATAATGCTGTGCTGGACCAATGTCTGGTGTTTAATTCAACTCTTTAAATTTATAGTGGTGATATAGTAGCAAATATTTTATAACACAAAGTACCAGATATGTTAAAAGTGCTTTATGAGAGTTATTTAATTCTACAATATTAAGAGCCCTGGGAATGTAGGTGTTCATCCCTCTTTTCCCAATGAAGATACTGATGCCCAGAGAGGTCAGTTAACCTGCCCCATGGTGGCTCCAGACTTGGTGTCTTAATCCCTGCAGCACATGGCCTCCACAGAGAGAGGAGACTGAGGTTTGGACTGCCCCATGCTGGCTCCAGACCTGGTGGTCTTAATCCCTGCAGCACACGGCCTCCACAGAGAGAGGAGACTGGGGTTTGGACTGCCCCATGCTGGCTCCAGACTTGGTGGTCTTAATCCCTGCAGCACACGGCCTCCACAGAGAGAGAGACTGAGGTCTGGGAAGCTAAATGATTGCCTCAGCTCTCATCTGTGTAAAAGAATTAACACTGGCCTTAATTTAGATCTCTGACTTCCATTCCATCCTTCATAACAATCTTTGCCATCTTCTCTGGTCCTGCCCAATCAAAGCTTCTTGCCTTTAAGGTCTCAGTCATTTGAAGTTGCTTTTACAATTCCAGTTTATATCAATTTCTCCCCACGAGGATCTAGAATCTATTCAGCAAGTTTTTAAAATTAAGATGTAATTGATATATTATATTAGTTTCAGGTGTACATAATGATCTGATATATGTATATATTGTGAAATGATTACCACAATAAGCCTAGTTAATGTCTGTCATCCTACAGAGTTACAAAATGTTTTCTTGTAATAAGAACTTTTAATATATACTCTCAGCAACTTTCAAATATATGCTACAGTATTGACTATAGTCACCTTGCTGTACATTACATCTTGTGATTTATTTTATACCTAGAAGTTTGTACCTTTTGACCACCCTCACCCATCTCTTCCCACCCACCCCCAGCTCTGGCAGCCCCACTCTGTACTCTGTAGCCATCAGTTCAATGTTGTTGTTTTGGGACCACATATTAGTGAGATCATACAATATTTATCTTTTACTCTCTAATGTAACTTAGCATAATGGCCTCAAGATACATCCATGTTGTTGCAAATGGTAAGATTTTTTTCGTTTTATGGCTGAATAATATTACATTATACATATATTACATTATATTTTATATATTATATTGCATTATATATTAGATTATATACATTTGTCCCTCACCATATCGTGGTTCACTTTTCACGGTCTCACTGTATCGCAGATTTTTAAATTGTATATATCCAATTTTGTATCACGGATTTTTTGCTCTATCGCAAGATTTTGCAGTATATAGGTGTTTTATTTATTTATTTATTTATTTTTAAAAGAAAGTGCTTTTTTAAAAAATTTTTTTATTTATTCATTTTTAGAGAGGAGAGAGAGAAACAGAGAGAGAGAAGGGGGGGAGGAGCTGGAAGCATCAACTCCCATATGTGCCTTGACCAGGCAAGCCCAGGGTTTCGAACCGGCGACCTCAGCATTTCCAGGTCGATGCTTTATCCACTGCGCTACCACAGGTCAGGTTATATAGGTTTTTTATATATTTATTATTTTAATTATTTTTGCTGTAAAACAAGTGTTTAAGAGCATAGGAAGTGTTTATAAAAGTGTGGGAAAGGTTAATAACAGTATGGGAAAGGTTTATAAGAGTGTGGGGAGGGTTTAAAAAGCCTTAAAAAATATATAAATAATAAAATAAATATAAGGTCACTACTTTGTGGATTTTCACCTATCACGGGGGGTTCTGGAACCTAACTCCTGTGATAGATGAGGGACCACTGTATATTATGTTACTATATACAGTCGATACTTTAACAATATGGGGATTAGGGACACTGACTCCCATGCAGTTGGAAATTTGCATATAACTCTTGACTCCCCCCAAACTTAACTACAGTTGTCCCTCAATATCCACAATGATTGGGCCCAGGACTCACTGCAGATACTAAAAAACCTGTGGATGCTCAAGTTCCTTACGTAAAATGGCATAAAACAAAGCAGAAAATTGACTCTCCCATGCATAGATCCCAACCGCAGATCAAAAACGCGTTTTTTAATCTGTGGTTGGTTGAATTTATGAATGAAAAACTCAGGGTACAGAGGATTGACTGTATATTTACCGGGAAAAAATCCATGTATAACTGGACCTACACAGTTCAAACCCATGTTGTTCAAGGGTCAACTATATACCACCTGTCCTTTATCCATCCATCAATGGACACTTAAGTTATTTCCATGTCTTCGTTATTGTAAATAATGTTGCAATTAATATAAGGGTGTAGATACCTTTTCAAGTTAGCATTTCATTTACTTTGAATAAATACCCAGATGTGGAATTGCTGGATCATATGGTAGTTCTATATTTCACATTATTGAGAAAACTTGATACTGTTTTCGATAGTGGCTGCACCTGTTATATTTTCACCAACAGTGCAGGGAGTTCCCTTTTCTCCACATTTGTTATTGTTTGTCTTCTGCTAATAACCATCCTAATAGGTATGAGATGATAGCTCACTGTGGTTTTGATTTGCATTTCCTTGCTGATTAGTGATGTTAAGTACCTGACATGTACCTATTGGTCATTTATATCTTTGGGAAAATGTGTATACAGTTTCTCTGCCCATTATTTAATTGTATTATTTGGGGGTTGTGATTGTTTTACTTGTTTGTTTTTTGCTACTGAGTTGTATGTGTTCTTCATATATTTTGGATATTAACTCCTTATCATATTTTGATTCACAGATATTTCCTTCCATTAGGTAGGTTGCCTTTTCATTCTGTTGATGGTGTCCTTTACTGTGCAGAAGCTTTTTAGTTTGATATAGTACTATTTGTTTATTTTTGCTTTTATTATCTTTGCTTTTGGTGTCAAATCTAAAAAATCATCACCAAGATAGATGTCAGGGAGCACACCATCATGTTTTTATCTACTGGGGGTTTATGATTTCAGGTCCTATGTTCAAGTTTTAGTCCATTTTGAGTTTTTTTGTGTGTGTGTGCATGGTGTAAGATAGTGGTCTAGTTTAATTCTTTTGCATGTAGTTGTTTAGTTTTCTCAACACAGTTTATTGCAGACACTGTTCTTTCCTCATTATATATATATATATATATATAGCCTTGGACTCTTTGTCATAAAATAATTGACCACATATGGATGGGTTTATTTCTATGTTCTCTTTCTGTTCCATTGATCTATGTGTCTGTTTTTATGTCAAATACCATAGTGTTTTGGTTACTATATCTTTGCAATATAGTATGAAATCAGAGAGCATTATGCCTACACTTTTGTTCTTTCTCAATATTGCTTTGACTATTTGGGATCTACGGTGGTTCCATAAAACCTTTAGGATTGTTTGTTCTATTTCTGTGAAAAATGGCATTGGAAATTTGATAGAAATTGCATGGGAGAAAGTGATTTTAGGATCTTCCAACAACAGTATGTTTATTCATATTGAGCTTTTTGCCAATACAGTGAACAGCTGCAAAATGTTAAATGTGCAATTTCACCTAATGTGGTTATTATGGGTAGAGAAACTGTCTCATGTACAGTTTTGAAGGCAGTGCTCTTTTAAAAATGCAAAAGGAAATACCTGGCTATCAGGCTAACCTGGAAAAGATGGACACTCTTGTAACTTTTAAACTACCCAGCTCAGCCCTGGCCGGTTGGCTCAGCGGTAGAGTGTCGGCCTAGCGTGCGGAGGACCCGGGTTCGATTCCCGGCCAGGGCACACAGGAGAAGCGCCCATTTGCTTCTCCACCCCTCCGCCGCACTTTCCTCTCTGTCTCTCTCTTCCCCTCCCGCAGCCAAGGCTCCATTGGAGCAAAGATGGCCCGGGCGCTGGGGATGGCTCTGTGGCCTCTGCCCCAGGCGCTAGAGTGGCTCTGGTCGCAATATGGCGACGCCCAGGATGGGCAGAGCATCGCCCCCTGGTGGGCAGAGCGTCGCCCCATGGTGGGCGTGCCGGGTGGATCCCGGTCGGGCGCATGCGGGAGTCTGTCTGACTGTCTCTCCCCCGTTTCCAGCTTCAGAAAAATGAAAAAATAAATAAATAAATAAATAAACTACCCAGCTCAGCTGCCACAGTAAAAAAAATAGGTGGGGGTAGATATCAGAAGTAGCCTAAATTGGTGCTTGCCAGTTGGCTCAGTGATATAGTATCTGCCTGGCACGCGGATGTCCTGGGTTCGAGTACCAGTCAGGGCACACAGGAAAAGCGACCATCTGCTCTTCCATCCTCCCCCATTCTCTCTCTCTCTTCCCCTCCCCTCCCACAGCCATGGCTCTATTATTTTGAGCACATCAGCATCCTATGCTGAGGATGACTCCATGGAGCCTTCATCTCAGGAGCTAAAAAGTAATTTGGTTGCGAGCATGGCCCCAGATAGGGGCTGCCGGGTGGATCCTGGTCGAGTGCATGCAGGAGTCTGTCTCTCAATCTCCCCTCCTCTCACTTGGAAAATAAGAAAACAAAAAAACAAACAAATAAATAAAAGAAGTAGCCTAAATATTTATTTTGCTCAAGAGACATAGTATTCTGTGATAGTATTACCTGTATAGTATTACCTGTGATGAACCCAGATAATAAGTTTAATACTAGCATCCACATTTGGAGAGTTCATGGAAGAAAGTTTTATTTATTTATTTATTTTTATTTATTTATTTATTTACTTATTTTTCTTGTGGGAGAGACAGAGAGAGTCAGAGAGAGGGACAGATAGGGAAAGACAGACAGGAAGGGAGAGAGATGAGGAACATCAATTCTTTGTTGTGGTTCCTTAGTTGTTCATTGATTGATTTTTCATATGTGTCTTGACTGGGGGGGCTACAGCAGACTGAGTGGCCCCTTCCTCGAGCCAGTGACCTTGGGCTCAAGCTGGTGAGCCTTGCTCAAATCAAATGAGCTCATGCTCAAGCTGGCAACCTCGGGGTCTTGAACCTGGGTCCTCCACATTGCAGTCCGATGCTCTATCCACTGCGCTATCACCTGGTCAGGCTTATTTTTTTTTAAATGAGGGCAGAGGCATATCCAGAAATAATGCTTTAATGATAATAATAGTAAGAGCTATTTGTTGAACTTCATTATGCAAAAGACTTGCTTATTGCTTTACCTTTAATATTTCTCTTGCCTTTTAGTTCCATAGTGAACCATTTTAGATATGAGTGACTTGAATGAGGACGTTTAAGTAACTTATCAAAGACCACACAGCCAGTACATGGCAGAGCCACTGTAATTCCATGGTCCCAGGACTTTCTCGGCATACACAGTGCCTCAGACAGGAAGTTAAAGGAACCAGAAAAACACTAGCAGAAGAGGACCTTCTGAAGTACTGTGCAGGAATCACCTTTCTAACATAGTATCTAGGACAGTGAAACAAGCTGCTTTGGAATGAGGCAGTCTTCCAGCCAGGGAAGGCTGTTAATAAAGCGAAGTGGAGCTAGACGGCCTCTAAGGCTCCTGTCAACCTGGGCGCTGATTCCTTTGCAAAGGCGTTTTGCTGGGAAGAATGGAGAACGACATGTTTGTTTTTGCAAAAACTCAAATTTTGTCCTAGATGCAACTCAGGAAAGAGAAGCACTTTCCCATCTATTTTTGGAGATGTTTTGGGTTTGCCAACTATGTCTGGGTGTTCTTTTCTCAAAAAACCAGGTCACTGTCACAGCGTTCAGCAAAACTTTTGAAACTAGACTTTTAAAACTAGACTTTTTGTTTTAGGATAAAATCTATCTCATTCATTTTTGTGTTTTTAGAACTTAGCATACTGCCTAGAAGGTGCTAAATAAAAATGTGTTAAAATGAACTATTGGAAAGAAATCAGATCATGTCATTTCCCCATTCAAAATATTTTCTTTCTCCCTATTGCCTCAAGGGAAATGTCCAAATTACTCAATATGAAATACTTCTATGATTTGGCATCTTTCTGTGTCTCCCATAGTATTTTCATCTCCTCCTTTGTTGTGTCTTATGTTCCAACCAGAGCAGACTGCTTCTATGTTTGCTTTGTACCCTGGCTGTCTCTCACCTCCCTGTATCTGTGAGGTGGTTCTCTGTCCCGCATGCCGCAGGTGTGACTTCCTCTAGAAGTTCCACAGTCTCACTAAACCCTGTAGGATTATGGCACCATCGTTCCTCTTGCCGTTGAACCTCTGTCATGGCAAATAGGGGTATGTCCCTCCCTCCCACCAGACACTAGTCTCCTTGAGGACAGATACAACATTTTATTCATCTTGATATTTGCAGCACCATGATCTTCACCAGCTCCATAAAAGGCATTGGGTGAATGACTGAATCAAACAATGTGCTTTAACGATAGACACTGATAGTTCAACCAATATGATTTTAAATTCTTTCAAAATTCACTTGAAAATAAGAAAAACCTCAAAGATACACCCAATTGCTTTGTCTATACAAGTAAGAAGCAGATCTAATTGGCCTACATGACAGTGAAAGGTAGAAACCATCCTGTTTCACACAAGCTCATTGTCTGGTAACTTCATAGATTCAGTAATTTTTGATTCACTGAGATGTATCTAGAAATATGGCATTACATTTTTTAAAGAGTTGTTCATAATGAGAAAAGTTAATTCCTGGTAGAGTTCTGCAAATCTTTAGGCTACAAAGAACTACTTTGTATAAATTTTTAGAGTAATGATACTGTTGGAATCCATGGGAGTTCAAAAGACCAGAGTAACAGGCTCTATTGAAAGGAAGAAAGAAACCCTGCTGGGCACTTCTCGGGGGAGAAGAGTGCCACTTACAGACTAGGGGCAAGTTATATAGTGTTTGGGAAAGCCTGAGGGGATACTGAGTCAAAGGTTCTGGTATGTTCCCTTTTACAGTTTTAGGATTTCAGCTTTCTGGAATGCTCCTTCTTGGGGCAGGTTGATCAGCTTTCTGGAATTCCTCTGTCTCAGGGGCGATAGTCCAGTAAGGGTGAGGTCTGACAGATAAGTGGAACATCAAGAGGGCAGTTTGGAATTCATGTATCTATCATTTCTCAACTCTGTGGTTACATATAAAAGAAAGGCAGTTATTAATTTTATAATATACAGTGAGGACTGATGAGGAAAAAGAGGAGAAAAAATTGGAAAATTATTGCTTCTTCTGGAGAAAACTCAAGAAAAGAACCTTGCCAAGCCAAGTTCCCCATCCAGTTAAGGAGGTCATCAATTTCCATGCTGTTAGGTCTGAACCATGAGATATCTTCGAAAACCTGAGTGAGGAAGTAAAAAATTTGGCTAGGTAATAATTGTTAGTTGCTTGCTGCGAGTGCCGATTGGACAGGGTGACAGGGTGATAACATGGTCTCCTGGATGAGCCTCATGAGATGTGCTGGTCTGGTTCCTCTCGAACGGAAGGACATGTGGAGATTTTTAGTCAGGGAACCTGTTGGTGTAAGTTTTTAGAAGGACTGAGTATGTGTGGTTAAAAGGAAGGGGGTTTGGAGAACATTCAGGAGGGAACTTCTCAGGCTGAGGGGTGGCTTCTTCCTGCTGTCATCCCTACCTTTTGATATTTCCCTCATGAAGTTCTCCTTGGGGTGTTGGGGAATAGGAGTGTAGGAGCATTTGATTGTAGGTAATCCTAGAGATTTCTCTCATCTGGGCCTGTAGGAACTTGATAAAGAAGGGGGCAAGTATTTGGAGATCAGGAATGCAGAGATAAGGAGGGTTGTATAGTGGGGGGGGGGGGGGTGAAAGTTCTTCCATGATAAAGTTAGAGATAGCCTTTCCTGGAAGCCCTGGAGAGAGCAGTTAGTTTGAGCTAAAAGAAATGTTTCACGTCTGTTTGTGGGCTCTTCTTCAGCCAAGATCAGCGATCTTGTCCCCTTACTATGTGAAGGGTAAAAAGACTGAGAAGCGTTAGGAGGTGAATGCTATTCATTCTCCTAGTTCTTCAGGGATATGGGAGAGCTTTAGGGTTAGGGGACTTGTAGGGGTTGGAAGATAGAATTTAGGAGGTGTAAAGCCAGTGGCCAAGGCCATCACAGCAGCCTGGCTCATGCAGGTTTGCAATGGATTCAGAGAGTCGGTAAAGAAACAATGGAGCCAAAAACTGGTGGGCCATCATCTTTAATCCTAGCTTGCACCCGGTGGGCAAGTAAAAACACACTGGGCTCCAAAACCCACTCACATTCAGTGCTCACAAAGCTACTGACTTATCTGAGTTTCCTAGAATCAAAGGTTTCTAGCTCACCAGACTTTATTCACCTCTGTTCCCCATCTCCTTCCTTCTCCCTGCACAAACTCTGCACAAACTGGCTTCTCACTCAACACTCCGCCATCTTGGCTGCTTCTCCTGGCCTCCTCCACGTGGCCTTTCTTTGCTCTCTGCTCTCTGCTGTCTCCTCTAATGCTAATCTCAGGAACTAAGAGAGCAAGCTCCTGTTCTGCCCCCATTTTATAGTGTAGAAATCAAAACCTTTAATCCAATATACAAAATAGGGAAGTCTCTAATACAAAGTCACTTATCAGAGACATGATGGGATTGTACCACCCCACATCAAAAGGGGTGGGAAAGGCTTGATCCCAAAACCAAGCCCCAGGCTACAAGGATTCTGCCTGCCCATAGCCCACCCCCAACACACTTTAATATCACCTGGGTGACGGCCTCCACGTGGGCAGCGCCATCTTTAACAAAGTGAGCATAATATATTTTATCTTCCCAACAGGAGGTTTTCTGATATAGGGTTTCAGATTTTTCAGTTTCGCAAGGGCAGGTTTCAGGGTTGGTGTGTAGGGTTAGGTAGATTTTTCCAATTTTCTGATTGGTGAAGGTCTGTATGCGGTTCTGTAAGAAACTAGTGAGCAAATATAAGAGGCAGGGTCCAAAAGTTAGAAAAATAAATAGGAGAGCAAGTGGACTAATGAAAGGCAATAGTCAAGACACCCAGCTTGTTCTGGTATGTTCCCTTTTACGGTTTTAGGATTTCAGCTTTCTGGAATGCTCCTTCTTGGGGCAGGTTGACCAGCTTCCTGGAATTCCTCTGTGTCAGGGGCGATAGTCCAGTAAGGGTGAGGTCTGACTGATAAGTGGAATATTAAGAGGGCAGTTTGGAATTCACGTTATCTATCAGATATATAGTGATTCTTTTCTTTTTTTAAAGATTGTTTTAATGCAAACCTTTAGGAGGCCTGGATTATTGGGAGATATTTCTAATATCATGGAGGCCTGGATTATGGGGAGATATATATATTTCTAATCTCATTCCTTTCATTCTTTTCCTGGGGTAAAATTTATACATCTCCCTCCATATCTGAAGCCTGTTGAGTAAAAAATAAGAGTCCAATCCAATGAAATGCCAGACTAATCTTTTGGATGGGATCACAATCACAGATAAGACATTTGAAGTATTTACTTATAGTTGTGCAAGTTTTTAATCTGATGTTCTTATAAATTATTAAAAACATTTTAGTTATTTCTCTAATAGTGTCACAAGGTGATTGAAAACTAATAGCTCTGTGCTATAGACTGAATAGACCAATGTGACTGTATTTGGAGGTAGAGCCTTTGGAAGATGATTAGGTCATGAGGGTGGAGCCCTCCTGCATAAAATTAGTGCCCTTGTAAAAGGGACTCGAGAAAGCTCCCGTCCTTTCTGCCTTGCAAGGTTAATATGACATGTGTGAAGCTATTTAACAGTTCCTAGAGTGTGATAAGAATTCTATTGTTATTTCTGTTAATAATATTTTAATCAGCCCAGTTATAAGAAAATAAAGCCCAAATTGATTTAAAAGCAATAATAATATTAACAACATTTGTCAAGCATTGTCTTTATTTTGGCACTGTTTTATAAATATCTATATTATTTAATTCTCACAACCTTTGCTCCCTATTAAAATTTCATTATATGAACCAATGAGTAAATATTTAAGGAGTTAGAATAGTTTTTGCCATATATTAAGTGCTATATGTGTTTCTTAAAATATAAAAAAAGATAAATACTATTATTTCCCTTGTTTATTGGATAGGGAAACTGACTCACAGAAATTGAGTGAGTCAGATAAAATTACGTGGCCAGAAAGAGGTGACACTGGAACCAAGCCCTGTCAAGCCTGTTCCCACATCCCTCACACTGAAGTGCCATGGCAAACTGTGCTGGCACTGCCCACAAAGCAGAAGGCTGTGCCCCATGATGGACAGCGAGTCATTTGTGGAGTTATCATACATGTTCCATTCTTCCCTTGTTTCCTTACATAATAATTTCTTCCAACTACCGAACATCCAGTTCCCTCTCTCTTCATCTTCTTGGGTGGTCCTTTGTCTCTCAGAGAATCACTCACCCACACAGATGCCTTTTTCTTTTTCTGATCACAAAGGGACCTTGAAACTACCCTTCTCTCTCAAGAAATTTACAGTTTAAAAGAGCTGCATTTCCATCCATACTGTAGGTTGCAGGTCAAACCAGAACAGAAACCTACCTGCTGTTTTTCATCCCTCTGTGAGTTTTCCTAGAATGTTTCTAATTCCCGCTTTGGAAAATTCTATATATCTTTTGCCTAGAGTCCCAGGAAACACATTCCTGACAATGTGCTTCTGTGTTACATAATCGTACAGGAGAAGTATGGGGACCCATGTTGTCTTTTAGCTGCTCGCATGGAGTGACAGAATGTATGCACATCGTTAGCACAATCATTTGCCTTTTCTTTCAAATAACCTGTATTGCATGTTTGCACAGAAAGCCTCATTTGTATTCTGAGTCTGTTATTTTGATCTACATGATAAGAAAATCACTATTCTTTGAATCCACAGCCTTCGGGGCCTGCTTTGCTTTTCGTGTAAGATAGGTTCTTAAACACAAGCGAGATGAAAAACACATTGTGCATATCCCTTGGGGACTCTTTAAAATGTAAAATATAAATATTTCTGCTTTGAATGTACTTAACTTCACGAGCCCGGCTCTGGTTTCTGTCTGTTCAGTCATCACACTGACATGGTGTTTGCTATTTCTTCATTTCGCAGAGTCAAAACGAGCTGGAGAAGCGAAAATCAGCACTTCAGCCTTTTCCGCAGAGCCGAGTGCATGGATGTTGCCAAGTCTGCCTTGATCACATAATGCCTCTCAGATAAGGTTAACTCCGCAGTAGGCCCTGCCTCGTGCTAGTGTTTTATGGTGACAGATATGCTGGCTCACAGGGTCTCCTGCTGCAATGAATCTGTTGGAGGCAAAGCTAATAGGACAGTCAACCAGGCGGGAGAGCACACTTCATGTCCCTGGCGCTGCGCCTGGCGCTTGAGGTCTTTGCCTCCTCGGGGCCAACTCAGAGCCACCCCACTCCCCTTCACCTCTGTCCCTAACCCTGGGTCCCTGGCTTTCCTAAATGTAGGGAAGAATTAACATCTTTATTCTGCCAAGCTTGACTGCTATACTTCGAATAAGACCGTGCATACTGTCTTTGTCTCACAGTTTTTGTCTCACAGTTTTCAGAAATCCAGCATGTCCTTTCTTCCTTTCCTGAGTTAGGACTCAGGGTGTTCGGGGCAGCGGACAAAGCAGTGCCACCTCTCTGATTCCATCCATTCTGCCCACGGGTCTTAGATCCCGATGACTGCAGATCTGAGAGGGTGAGATTTCGTATATGTTCTTTCTGCAGGTCTTCTTTTGTTATGAGAAAAATTAAATACTAAAAAAATAAAACTTCACTGGGTGAAAGAATAGTATGTCTTTGTTAAGACAAGAAATACCAGGTGCCCCAGGGACAGCACCGAAGGAGACAGTGGCCAGCGAGTCTCCCAGCCATGGAATCCTCTCCTCAAGCAATCCATGAGAAGTCCCGACTGCAAAGAGGATGTTCTGACTGAAGGAGAGGGTTGGGAGCCCCGAGTGCCTACGAATAGCACTTCTGGTCCACACCTGAAACTGTGAGGAGCAGAGCTGGGAAAACACCTGATGCACGAGCCCCGTGCCGCCTGTGGGTCTGACTGCAGGTCCGCTCTACCCTCCTGGCGGGGTGCTGAGTGGTGCATCTCATACTTCCGGGCTCGCTTTCTCCCCTGTAAATGAGTGTTCAGATGAAAATAGTGTGTGATGATCAATCCACCTGTCACAGAGCCTCCTGGTGGGTGGGTTCCAGGGGAATATTGGGGCCGGGTACAGAGAAGTCACCATGGGAACCGCTGTTATTTCCCTTCCACTCCTTCTAGCTCTTGCATCATTTAGGATCAGCGAGAGGAGAGATTCTGCCTGGAATCTCACCCCACCCACAGTGTCTTAGTCCTTTCCAGCTGTTATAACAAAGTATCAGAGTCTGGTGGCTTATAAACAACAGACATTTACTCCTCACGGTTTTGGAATTGTAATTCTGAGATCAAAGTGCCCGCACAATTGGGTTCTAGAAATGGCCCTCTCGCTGGTTGCAGACAATACACAGCCTTCTCATGTGTCTCCAAGTGGCAGAAGGGGTCAGTGAGCTCTCTATAAGGTCACTAATCTCATTCATGAGGGCTCCAGCCTCATGAGTCAACCACCTCCCTAAAGGCCCTATCTCCTAACAATGTCACATTGAGGGATATGCTTTCAACATACGAATTTGAGAGGGTCACAAACATTCAGTCTATAATATCCAGCAACGGCACATATTGCAGGTCAACCAACCTCAGGCATTTTCTCTTCTTCATACTCTAGGATCTCCAACAACATTTCAGATCTAAGGTTCTGTGGCTTATCTTCTTTTCCCCATCATTTCCTTCATTTTCCTTTTTATCTTTCATTAAAAAGCAAACAATTATGTATATTTAGAGACTGTAATGCCTCATGATTTGCAAGAGCTGGGAGAGATAGCTGGAGTCAAAGGCAGTGGACAAAGATAAGATAGGGAACTTTCCAGCCACCTTTGCACGAAGGTGAAGGGCATTGGTGCTCTAGGAATATCAGAAGCCATTATTCCTGGCCTGGGGCCATTATTCATTCCAGGATCCTGTTTCACTGGGGCTCTCTGGCCCTCAGTGTCCTCATCTATAACATAAAGAGGTTGAGTTTGCTGATCACCAATATTCCTTCTAACTCTAACCTCCTTTTATGCTGCTTCTTCCTTTATGTCTTATGAGTTTGAGCTGGAGCTAATTGCAGCATCTGGTGAAGAACTTTGAGGAATAAAGCTCAGAAGTCCTGCACAAACTTCTCTGGTACTGCTAGGCTCATAAACCGAAGTAAAACAACATGAATAAGATATAAACTTTAGCCTGACCAGGTGGTGCAGTGGATAGAGCATTGACCTAGGACACTAAAGACCCAGGTTTGAAACCCTGAGGTTGCGGGCTTGAGTGCGGGCTCATCCAACTTAAGTGCGGGGTTGTCCATTTGAGTGTGGATCATAGATATGACTCCATGGTTGCTAGCTTGAGCCCAAAGGTCACTGGCATGAAGCCCAGGGTTGCTGGCTTGAGCACTGACTTGAGCAAAATATCATTAGCTTAACTGGAGCCCCCAGTCAAAGCACGTATGAGAAAGCAATCAATGAACAACTAAAGTGCAACTACTAAGAGTTGATGCTTCTTATCTCTCTCCCTTCCTGTCTGTGCCCCCCTCACTTAAAATACGTATGTATATCTGTTGGGCAGATAAAATATATTATGCTCACTTTGTTAAAGACGGTGCTGCCCACGAGGAGGCCGTCGCCCAGGTGATATTAATGTGTGTCTCTGTGGGCAGGTAGAATCCTTGTAGCCTGGTGTTTGGTTTTGGGATTAAGCCTTTCCCACGTGTTTTGATGTGGGGCGGTAAAATCCAATCATGCCTCAGAGAAGTGTCTTTGTATTAGAGACTTCCCTATTTTGTATATTGGATTAAAGGTTTGGAATCTACACTATAAAATGGGGGCAGAATGAGAGCTTGCTCTCTTGGTTCCTGGGATGATTAGCATGAGAGAGCAGAGGAAGCAGAGCAGAGAGCAGAAAGAGGCCATGTGGTCAGGAGAAGCAGCCAAGATGGCAGAGTGCTGAGTGAGATGCTAGTTTGTGCAGAGTTTGTATCTGGGATAAGGAAGGAGATGGGGAACTGAGGAGAATAAGGCTGGTAAGCTAGAAACCTTTGATTCTAGGAAACTTGGATAAGTCAGTGGCTTTGTGAGCACTGAATGTGAGTGGGTTTTGGAGCCCAGTGTGTGTTTTTTACTTGCCCGCCGGGTGCAAACTAGAATTAAAGAAAATGGCCCACCAGTTTTTGGCTCCATTGTTTCTTTACCGACTGTCCGAATCCAATGCGAACCTGCATAGGCCAGGAGGCTGCTGTGATAGTGGCAGCCCTGCCTACTGGTTTTACAATATCTTTTTTTTTTTTTTTGTATTTTTCTGAAGTTGGAAACAGGGAGGCAGTCAGACAGACTCCCACGTGTGCCCGACTGGGATCTACCCGGCATGCCCACCAGGGGGCGATGCTCTGCCCATCTGGGGCGTTGCTCTGCTGCAACCAGAGCCATTCTAGCGCCTGAGGCAGAGGCCATGGAGCCATCCTCAGCGCCCGGGCTAACTTTGCTCCAATGGAGCCTTAGCTGCAGGAGGGGAAGAGAGAGACAGAGAGGAAGGAGAGGGGGGAGGGATGGAGAAGCAGATGGGTGCTTCTCCTGTGTGCCCTGGCCGGGAATCGAACCCAGGACTCCTGCACAGCAAGGCCAGTAGCCATGGCCACCATCACAGCCTCCTGGCCCATGCAGGTTCACATTTGATTTGGACAGATGGTAATGAAACAGTGGAGCCAAGAGCTGGTGGGCCATTACATTTAATCCTAGCTTGCACCTGGTGGGCAAGAAATACACACAATGGAAAAACACTTCCATTTCCATTCAGGGCTCCCAAAGCCACTGACTCATCTGAGTATTTCTACAATCAAAGGTAGCCTCAACAGCCTTATTCACTTCTGTTCCCCATCTCCTCTCTGTACAAACTCTGTACAAACTGGCTTCTTCTTCAGCACTCAGCTATCTTGGCTGCTTCTCCTCTGCAATGCCAATAGCAGGAACCGAGAGAGAGAGAGAGCCCCCGGTCTGCCCCATTTTATAGTGTAGGAATCAAAACTTTTAAGCCAATATACAAATAAGGAAGTCTCTGATACAAAGCCACTTATCGAAGGCATAAATGGGATTCCTCATAAGAGTGCACCACCCCACATCATGCAACAGTCAAGGGTATGGGGAAAAGCTTAGTGTTGAGAAGATTTTAGGATTAAAAGGGTGAGAAAGACTTAAAACTAAGCCTTAGGCTATAAGGATCCTGCCTGCTTACAACCTGTTCGCCAAACCCAATGCAAACTATAAGCGAGAAAACATATGTATCATATTTATAAACTTATTTCACACACACACATATACATACACACACACACACACACACACACACACACACATGATTTCACAGTGGAATACAGTGGTACCTTGAGATATGAATATAATTTGTTCTGTAACCAAGCTCGTAAGTCAGTCAATTCATATATCAAACTGCCGATACTGAACCCATGCACCAACGTGCCAAATAGCGACAGCTTTACGAATTACGACTCATATCTTGGAACTTCGCTCGGATCTCAAACAAAAATATGGACCAAACCGCAGTTTGTATCTTAAAAAATTCATATGTTGGTCTGTTCGTATCTCAAGGTACCACTGTACTACTCAGCCATAAGAAATCATGAGCTAGTTCCATTTACAACAGGGATGGACCTTGAGAACGTTATACTGAGTGAAATAAGTAAATCAGAAAAAGCTAAGAACTATATGATTTCCCATATAGGTGGGTTATAAAACTGAGATGCAAGGACATAGATAAAAGTGAAGTGGTTACCTGAAGGAGGGGGTTGTGAGGGAGGTGGTTGAGGGGGGGTGATTGAAATATATAATACAAGTATATGGTGACAAAAAATGATTTGACTTTAGGTGATGGGCACACAACGCAATCAAGAGTTCAAATGCTAGAGATGTTTACCTGAAACCTATGTGTTCTTATGGACCAATGTTACCCCATTAAATTTAACTTATAAATAAAAAAGACATATATTTTCAATAAAAAAGATTTCCCTTACTTCCCTTCATTAAATTGTACCAGAAATTCAAAAAAATCATGGAAATTTTATTTTACAAAAATCACCTATAATCACCAGACTGTGCCATTATAGACTGACATTTTTTGCTTTTCTGTTTCAGGGTTATATCAGCTGCATGGTTATTACATAGTTGAGAGACATTTGTCCTATGCCTTATTTTATAATGATGCTCTTTGCAAATACTCTCCATAATCATTTTAATATTTGGAAAAAATTCCATCCACTGCTATAATAGCATCAGATTTTCTCATAGTTTTTGTTGCTATAAATACTATAATGAACATCTTCATACATAAGAGACCTGACCATTGAAATGTCTAATTCTTTTTTTACGTGTGTGACAGAGCAAAAAAGAGAGAGAGAGAGAGAGAGAGAGATACAGACACAGACATACAGTAAGGGAGAGAGATGAGAAACATCAATTCTTTGTTGCACCATCTTATTGTTAGTTGACTGCTTTCTCATAGGTGCCTTGACCGGGGATGGGGGGGAGAGCAGAGCGAGTAAACCCTTACTCAACTTGCTCAAGCATGTGACCTTGGGCTCAAGCCAGCAACCATGCTGTCATGTCTATGATCCCACGCTCAAGCCAGCAATGCCACACTCAAGCTGGTGAGCCTTTGCTCAAGCCAACAAAATCTGGGTTTCACACCTGGGTCTTCTGTGTCTCAGTCCAGTGCTCTATTCACTGCGCCACCACCTGGTCAGGCAAAATTTCTAACTTTTTAGGGATTATGATCCTTACTCTTGGGAGTAGCACCCTGCTGGCCAGGCAGATCTCCAGTGTATATTTCAGACAGCTTTGTTGCTAATGAGATCAGAGACTCTGGAGTCAGCCAGTCACTTTCTACCTATATAACTTTGGATACTGTCTACAACATAATTTACCCCATCTATAAAATAGAACAACTGTAAAGAATAAATGAAATAATATATGTGAATACACATAACACAGAGCTTGATATATAATGATACAATATTAGTTCTGTCCTGCCTCCCTGGCAACTATTATTTATGATGTTTTCTATCTAACTGAAACCTAAAAGGGATTATGAACATAATTCTACATTTTGTTTTGCCAAAATTGTGCTGGTGTATAATATAAATTCAATCTAATGTATATGTACTGAACTTCCATTTTGATAGACACTGAGCCTTTTTCTGTGTAGAGTGTAAAAAGCATGATCCTCATTCTCAAGAAAATTTGCCATCTTTTAGGAGAAATGAAACAAATGTGCAAATATCTATCATTGTGATGCAAGGTTTGCTGAGCGACATGTGAGGAGTGTGGACTGCAATGGGGCTTCAGAGGAGGAAGAGGGAACTTCCACAGTTCTGGGACGTCCCCTTTAAATGCAGCCAGCTAGCCACCCACCCACCCACCAGCATGAACCCTATTCTTTTGTCTCCTGTTCCATGATTATATCCTCTGGTTCCTCCAGCTTGTTTAACGTGCTTTTGTTCTTGCTCTCTATTTAAACTTTTTGGATTAGAAGTGCAGTTTTAAACCACTTTTCTCCTGTCCGGCTTCCTGCGCCTTCAGGACATGACATCTTGACCCTCTGGCTTCATACACCATGTAAATGTAAGTTCCAGGAAACCATCTGGTTTAGTCGCGCCCTGAATTCCTAGCCACGCCCTGATTCATGTTTCTGCCAGGTAGTATGTTCAAGAAATACATTTTGATAGAGACTGGATCTATTTAAAGTGAAAAAATATTTCAAAAAGTAGAGGGATATCTAAATGATGGGAACAGGCCAAAGGTTCAAAGACAGGAAACTGTCCCAGGTTTGAGGAACACTAAATAATTGCACTGGAATATAGATGTACAAAGAGGTGAGCGATAGAAGATAATTCTGGGATGGATAAGTTGGTGTAAAATTGTGGAGACTGCAGAAATACCAGTTAATAGTTTTAAAATTCACTTGAGAGGCAGTGTGAAGCTACAGAAAGTTCTAAGCTAAACATGCTCAAGCTTTCCTGACAACATCTTTGCTGTGTAGGAAGAATTATAATCCCATGACTATATGCACCAAGTTTTTCTTGGGTTCTTTTATGGCCCTCTGTTACCCTGGATATCACCTAAAGACACTTGCTTCCTCTGCCTGGGTAGTATTTCACTTTCTGGCCTGAGACTTTGATGCTGCATCCAGGACAAGAGGGAAGACTCCTAGCAGACACTCAGTCCTATGGGCCAGGTGTGCAAGCACATCAATCTACAGCAGAAGCTGTCCTCAGTAGGGAGGACAGTGGGTGATAAGTGCTACCCTTCTGGGTACATTCTGCAAAGCTCCTGCTGCACAGTGTCCAGCAGGATTGAGCCCAGAATGTACTATAAAATTGCTGCCTTCATTTTCTCTTTCATTCTCTGCACTCTTCCCCTCCTATTCCTTGTGATCCTTTCCCAAAATAAATACCTTTTGAGAAATATATACTTGTCTCAAGGTCTGTTTTCCCTTGAAAAGTTGGGCTAAGACCCATGGAACTTGTGTCTGCCCTCCAGCAAGGATAATAAAAAGGTTCCAAACTACATTTCAAATTCATTACCCTATGGAACTGTGTGAGGTTGTTTTGGTTCTTTTGTATTCCAAATTCTTTTTTTTCCTTTTTTTTCTTTTTTTGTATTTTTTTGAAGTTGGAAACGGGGAGGCAGTCAGACAGACTCCTGCATGCACCTGACTGGGATCCACCCGGCATGACCACCGGGGGTGATGCTCTGCCCATCTGGGGCGTTGCTCTGTTGCAACCAGAGCCATTCTAGCGCCTGAGGCAGAGGTCACAGAGCCATCCCCAGCGCCCAGGCCAACTTTGCTCCAATGGAGCCTCGGCTGCAGGAGGGGAAGAGAGAGACAGAGAGGAAGGAGAGGGGGAGGGGTGGAGAAGCAGATGGGCGCTTCTCCTGTGTGCCCTGGCCGGGAATGGAACCCAGGACTCCTGCATGTCAGGCCAATGCTCTATCACTGAGCCAACTGGCCAGGGCCTCCAAATTCTTTTTATTTTTATAAAATACACTTAACATAAAACTTGCCACTTTAAGCATCCTTAAGTATACAGTTCAGTGGCATTAATTACATTCACAGTTTTGTGCTGCTATATGCACTTACACTTCAAAATTCTTTCATCACCTGAACGGAAACTGTATAGCTATCAAGCAAAAACTGCTGGAGGTACCCAGCCCCGGTAACCTCTGATCTACTTTCTGTCTCTAAGAATTAGTCTATTCTAGCTTTTTTATATAAATGGAATTATGCAATATTTGTTCTTTTATGTCTGCTTATTTTGCTTCACATAATGTTTTTGAGGTTCTCCAAATTGTAGTATGTATCAGAATTCCATTCTTTTTCATGACTGAATAATAGTTCTGTTGCTGTATATACCACATTTTGTTTTATCCATTCAACTTTTATTGAATGTTTGAGCATCCTCAACTTTTGGCTATTGTGAATAATGTTGCAATGAATATTGTTATATAAGAATCAGTTTGAGTCTCCATTTCAATGGCTTTGGGTATATACGTAGGAGTGAAATTACAGTTATATGATAATTCTAGGCTGGTGTTTGACAAACTCCCAAGCAGTTTTCCACAGACCTGTACCATTTACATTTTTACCAACAAGGTAGGAATGTTTCCATTTCTCTACATCCTCACCAACACTTGTTACTTTGTGTTACTTATTTATTATAACCATTCTACTGGGTATAAAATGTTTATCTCCCTGTGGTTTTGATTTACATTTCCCTATTGACTAAGGATACTGGGCATTTTTTAATATGCTTATTGGCTATTTGTATATCTTCTTTTTAAAAATATCTGTTTAAATCTTCTGCCCTAAAACAATTGGGTTTGTGGTTTTGCTGTTGAAGTATTTTATAAATCATCTTATTTTTAAATACTTCCAATATTTTAATACACTTTACTCATATAGTTATCTACATAGTTTATTTAATAAATAAGAAATATTAAATTTAGTATTTATTACAGTATAGTAAATATTCAAACACTAGAAAATGCTAGCTAACAGTATTAGCTAGTATTCAAATAATGTAATATATGAGTCTCCCAGCACAGCTAATGGAACTACAAAAAATATCATAGGAAAATTGCCAATTTAAGGATTTATTTGCTTCTGAAAGCAAATAAATTGTTATTTCTTAGAACATCATTCAGAGGATTAAATAAGGCACACAGTGTGTATAAACTTATTAATATTTCTTTTATGTGCCTGAATGACTCATAGGACCAGAAATACACATTTATCACATGGCAACAGCTACAAGCAAGACTGAGAAATAAGATAGTGAATACTCCTCTCCTATTTTGATAGTTCAACTTTCATTCTTGCTAGAAAGTTATAATACTTTTTTTCTTTTCCCAATTTCTCAACTGATTTTTCTCAGGATTTAGGAAAACTGAAATTTTTTGAGATATGCCAAAAAAGAATTTCTGTATAATTAGAACCAGATCTGGGTTTTCCCTCTTCAAACGCAAGTTCTTCCCACTACTCTATCTGGTAGCCTCCTATAAAAGGCTAAAAAGGAGAGAGAAAAGAAAAAGACCACTGGGTTTTATGACTAGGAGGTTTTCAGTATAACACCTTGAGACTGATTATTAGATGTATTAGTTCCTATTTATAGTAACAAATTACTACAAAATTATTGGCTTAAATTAATGCAGATTTATTCTGTTACAGAGCTGGAGGTCAAACCTCCAAAACTAGTTTTACTGGGCTAAAGTCAAGGTGTTGGCAGGACTGCTTCCTTCTGGAGTCTCTGAGGTTTTCTTGTGTTATTCAGTTTCTAGTGGCTGCCTGCATTCCTTGGCTTGTGGCCCCTTCCAGAGCTTCAAAACATATCACTCCAATCTCTGCTTTCATTATCATTACATCACCTTCTCCTCTCATCCTAACTCCTCCTTCATTCCTCTTTTAAGAACTGCTGTGATTACATTTGAGCCTTTGTGTAATCCAGGATATTATCCCTCATCTAAAGATCTTTAAATCAATCACAACTGCAAAGTCCCTTTTTGCCATACAAGGTAACATTCACAGGTCCCAGGGAATAGGACAAGAACTTAGGGACTATTATGTAGCCTACCACACTGGGCATTGTGATCTACTGTTCAAGTAAGGATAAAAAGGAAAAAGGGATGATAAGGACCAGACAATAGAACCACTTAAGGCTGGGTACTAAAGAATGTACCCAAGTGCCAATAAAGCTTCATCAGACTGGGCCAAATTTAAGGTCTAACAGAACTCAGAAGCTCCTATCCTGATCAAAGTCAAGAGCTGGAGAGAGGTCTAAGCTGAATGACAAGGAATTAACATGGACGGGAGGGAGGCAAGGGTCCCGATGGCCAATGATCTGAGGTTTAAGTGGGCAGCCATTGTGGAACGTCAGCTCTTGCTTAGGCTCTGATTTATAGGGAGGTCTAGCCTCTTGGAAGGAAAACAGAAGAATCAGGTATGGCTTCAGAGCTGTCAGGATAACCAGAGAAACCAGCTTATGCCTGCACTAAGAATTCAGAATGTGGGAAAAATGCAAAAGCATAGTTCTCATGACCTGTTTGTCTTAGGAGAGTGTAGGTTTTGGAAATTATGTTATCCTAACCTGACACGTGTCATGTATGGGTCAGGTGAGCTGTGACTCAAGAAAAACGTGAGATTCTCTAAGAATTAGGAATAGGCTCAGGCAAATCTGATTTGCAGGAAAAAGATTTAATTATTCTTAAGGCTACTGAGCATTGCACCTTGTATGTGTGTGCTTGTGTGTGCATGAATGTGTATAAATTTTAGAAAGGATATATTTTACTTACCCATTCTCCCAAGTCATACATTGCAAGATTGCCTACAGTCTCCCAATACCAAAAATACTTCTCCTTCTGGGTTGGTGTGAGGATTTCCTCAGATGTACACCTGGAATGAGATTCCTGGGTCATAGTGTACACATGAGTGCCTGGTCACTCTGCAGAGTGATAGCATCAGTCTACATTTCCTCCAGCGGTGCATGAGGATTTCGGTATCCTCACATGCCTTTCAACATTTGTCATTTTCTAAATTTCTAGTTTTTCCAGTCAATTAATTAGGTGATATCTCCTTATTGTAATTTGTATTTCTCTGGTTACTATTGCATTTCATCGTTGTTTCTTGTGTCTTCTAGTCATGTAATCCCTGCTATAAATTGCCTCTTTGTATCCTTTCTTGATTTTTCAATTGAAATTGTTATTTTTATTGTTATTTTTTTCTTGGTTGATCTGGAAATGTCTCTTGTATTCTCAGATACTAATCCTCTATTGATTTTAGACATTACAGTTAAATTTCCCATTCTGTCCTTTTATTAATGTTGTCTATGATGTATGGTCTTTGCTGAACAGATATTATTAATTTCATTGTAATCAACATCAAATTTAGCTTCATTGTTTACACTTTCTAAGGTTTTGTTTAAGAATTTTCCCCATCGCAAAAATGTTCCTCTATATTTTCTGATAACTTAATAAGGTCTTTAATTAACTTGAAGGTCACCTATCTGGTGCTAGGTTTATTTTTCTTCTGAGAGTAGCTTTCCTAGTACTAGCTACAAAATATCTATTTTCCCCACATTGGTTTCTAGTAACATTTTGCTATGTATCAAGTTTCCCTATATACTGTACATGGATCTACCTCTGACCTCTATTTTCTATTCTATTGGTTCACTTTGCTGCCAGACCAAACTGTTCTTATGACTGTGGCTATGGTAAGTCTTAATTGATACACGTCCTCATAGATTTTCTTTTAAGAATAATTTTACTTTCAAAGACATTTATGTTTTTTTCCTTTTAAAATTAAGATATAATTACATACTGCCTGACAGTTGGTGGTGCAGTAGATAGAGTGTCAACCTGGGACACTGAGGTCCCAGGTTTATAGCCCCAAAGTCACCAGCTTGAACATGGGGTTGCTGGCTTAAGCATGGTATCATTGACATGATCCCAGGATTTCTGGCTTGAGCGCAAATTGACTGACTTGAGCCCAAGGTTGCTGGCTTGACCAATGGGTCACTGGCTCGACTGGAGCCCCCTGGTCAAGGCACATATGAGAAAGCAAACAATGAACAACTAAGGTGCCACAACTATGAGCTGATGCTTCTCACCTCTCTCGCCTCCATTGTCTGTCTCTCGCTAAAAAAAAAAAAAAGATATAATTTACATGCCATAAAAAGTACCATTTTAAAGTATACAATACTGTGGTTTTTAGTATACTTGTAACCATCACTACTCTCTAATAAGAACCATTTTTATCACCCCCAAAATAAATTTTGTACCTATTAGCAATGACTCCCAATTCCCCTTTCCCAAGTTCCATGGCAACTACTAATCTACTTTCTATGATTTACTTTTTCTGAACATTTCACTTAAGTGGGATCATATAACAAGTTATCTTTTTTGACTTGCTTCTTTCACTAAGCTAATGTTTTCAGAGTTCATCCATGTTCTAGTATATATCAGCAACATTTTTACTTTTATTTCCAAATAATATTCTATCATATGTATATACTGTATTTTATCTATCCATTCACCAACTAATAGATATTTGAGTTGTTTCCTTTTTTTACTGTCAAAAATAATGTTGCTATAAACGTATGTGTACATGTTTTTGCATGAATATAGTTTTAGGTTCTCCTGGGTGTATATCTAATAGTCAAATTGCTAATGAGTCATATGGAAACTCAGGTTTAACTTTTTGAAGAACTCCCAAATTATTTTCCAGAGAGGCTGCACAGTTTTACATTACCACCAGCAATGCTTGAAGGTTCCATTCTCCACACCCTTTTTTACTGATGGTCTTTTTGATTACTATGTAGCCATTCTAGTGAGTGTGAAATAGTACCTCCTTGTGGTTTTCATTTCCACTTGCCTGATGATTAATGATGTTGAGCATCTTTCCATGTACTTGTTGGTCATTTGTATTACTTCTTTGAAAAATATCTATTCAGATACTTGGTCCA